>NW_028277429.1:731071-1462142 GCF_059751315.1 Micrasema longulum | reverse complement strand
TGTAGTTAAATGCCTTAATTTTCATTATGGTTTTTGGTTCACAGATAAATATTTTGAGTTTAAGTACTTTTAATTTATATTTTATTGTAATTAATATTATAACCATGCTTGATATCCAGTATATGTATTTCAAATAAATCACAAATCACAAAAACAAATCTTCATTGGATTGGAAGAAAATACCAGATTGTACATAGAAATAAAATCACGCAACTATTTGTTCGAAGCAAGATGGCATTTATAGGAATTTTTAATTTTATGAGTTCAGTCTTTACATAACTGTATCAAATAACGCACAGGGCACTGAATTGTCAACCCAATACGACGTTACCTTCATTGTTAATTAGATATGGATCTACCCATGGGGGTAACAAAACATTTATCATTTAAAATAAAACACTTGGTAATTTTTACCACATAAGAGTTTAATACATTATAACACCTTTAGTTTGAGGTATTCTGAATTACCCATCATCAGGTGTAAATATATACACAGATTAGTGTACTCAGGTACTGATAGGTCGGGTGGAAGGGGCTAGGCAATGTGTGGGGGAGGAAAATTACAAAATGTTTCATTTTAAATAAATTCAAAATGTTTTTCCACAAAGTAAATGCTGAAAAAAGAAATAATATAACATTTATTATACTAAAAAAACAGCGTGACTGTGTAATGTTTGTCTATCATAAAAGAAGCTGCATCCTCGGGGAACCACCGGTTAAACCTGAGGCAGTTAAAAAGCTCGCCCCCTACCTAATAGCCGGATACTTTATGAATCTGGGCTTGGAGGGGGAGATTTAGCAAAATGAGAACTCTTGCCAAGTACACAATAGCCAGGTTCTAAAAGATCTGGGCTCGGAGGGCGAGAATTAATTCACGGGGACTGGTCAAATAAATCTTCACAGGTCGCAAGTGATGTCCAGAAGCTTATATAGCATTGACCCTCATTTTAAAGAATAAAAATGACCGTGCGGACTGTGAGAGATAAAACTCGGAACTTATGTATGACACGATAATATACTAATCACCACATTACAGTGAGTATTCATTTATGTAATATAACATGACTCTTTCAATTACTTCTTTTTAGAAAATGCCATCTTTTGTGGGTGGACCAAATTTGCTTTTTTACGGGAACATTAATTATATAATAATAGCAAATACAAAAGTGTAATTTATTTATTCACCCGCAAATAATTGACTCATTGACTCCACGGGACTTAAGCCTTGTGTTGAGTTGAAACTAATAATATAGGTATTTTTACGACAAAACATAGAACAAACATTTGATTTACGTAAAATAACCATCAAATCATCAAGGAGCTTCCTACTCAAATCCCTCCATCCGAGGAAAATCCAGTCTGGAACCACTCTCCCGTTAATTTATTTAGTCCTCAATTTAAAGAATAATCTGAGAAAACCTCGTACAAACATTTCATCGAACAAGAAGTCAATTGTCTCACATCCATCACCTTACAACTGACTCGTTGACTTTGTTTCTCTGGAATTTTTTAAAATTTTTAATAAAAACTACCTAAATTTCTTACATTAGCTTTGATACTTACAGATACAAGTTTTTACCATTGAATTTGTACAAAAACAGTATTCTATATTATTTAAAAATACATATTTCTTAATAAAACCGTATTGTAAATACATAGTAACTCGGTTTATAAATTGATAGTGTCTTTTAGTTCTGATTCTTATAAGTTAAGGAAACTGAATACTTCAAATTTTTTTACTAACGAAAGATGTATCATATTTCTTCATTTTTACAACTTTTCATTTTCAATAATACATATATACATACATATCTATTTATGTTCATCTTGCCAAAATAATTTTAGTAACAACATGTTGCAATAACTTCATCATATATTGTAAAAATACATTAATGGGAAAATGGGAAGACAAGTTACTACAAGAGTTACTATTTCCTTTTTTTTTCAAAACCGGAATGTTTGCAGTTTGTGATTTATAAACCTATGGGAAAGTAATACTTTAAAATATTTAAACTTCTCTTTGTCGTATATTTTAATTCTTGCAAGTTATTAATTAATTAATTGTTGAAAATTTCAATAAAATTATGGTTATTCTACATACTTTGTATTATGTTTTTATCAATAAACCATGTTTAAAAATAATGCATTTTTATTTAATTCTGTTTAGTGTGGTGCACTTTTATGTGCTCTGGTTGTACTTTCTTTCATCAAGCAAAAACATGTTTTTCCTATGATACATTTTATGCTTTTTTTATTATTATTAGGAAAAACAAAAGAAATTGTATAAATAAATTAGTACAAAAAAAGTGCATAGTTTTTCTTTCTTTTTTTCATGATGAGGAAATAAAGCGGAGAGAGAGAGGGGTTTTTATGGTATCATGACTCAGTGTTTCAAAAAGGGTTTTTTTTGAAGTCATAAAATTTCATACAGAAAATATGTAAATGGAACATAAGTTAACCTTGGAAGAAATGAGTTTTGAAATATTTTAGGCAATGGATTATTAAAAAATCAATACTGTCATGTTGATTTAAATTTAAGGAGTTATATGAATTTAGATTTTTAAAATTTAATTTTTGTCATGTATACACAAAAAAAAATTTCAAGTCAATCCGGCGATTATTTTCGAAGAATCATGCATGTTTGTAAAGACATGTCAGAGCATTTGAAAGTAGGGGGCTGGAGCGGCAGCGCTTACCTAGAGCACTGTCCCTTTTATTAACCTGCCTATTTAGAGCACACGAAAGGGAAGAATAGTCCGCAGACAACACCAACTCGAGTTATTAGAAGCTGCCGAAGGGGCAGAGGGTGTATTATATGGCCCTGGAAGTGATGTCGGAAAAAAACTTTTTACTCTATTTAAAGTGATTTGAAACTTTAAATGCGTTTTTCTCAAAGATATGTTTTTAAAGTCGGTGACCAAGATTTCTCAGAAACAGACTCAAATTTTAACACATGCTAAAGTATATTTTTTAGTAATTAATCGAAGGGTTCTTCTCACCTATAAATATTTATTTTTTTATAAACAAATTAGAACCAAAATTTTGGTGAAAAATCGTTTTTCTTTTAAAAGAAGCCCCCATTTTGTCAAAAACATTTTTTTTGTTTATTCCTTCAATCAATTACAGGATAATACATTACTTTAATGAAACCCATTTGGTTTTTTCATTTTGAAGGATCCAGTCCAGAAATATCGTGGTCAACGCAAGGCGCCTTTTTTTAGAGGAGCTCCGGAGATCAACTATAGCAGCTTTCAAACAATTTTTTTTCTTTTTAAAAGTTAAAAGTTACCATAATACGGGTACAAATTTTTACATGAATAAATTGAAGTCTCCTCAGGAAAAATTTGTGAAAAATCGCTTTTTTGGACCTCCTGACTAGAACACCTTAACAGGATGGATTATTAAAATGTGCTTTAAGAGACAGGGGGCAGGGACGATCAATCAAGAAAAAAAAGGAAATGCTTCTACGTTTAGTTAGGGAAGTGAAACTATGAAAGTATGAAGGTTTTTCGTAGGGGTCAAAATAAATGAGATTTAAGATTTGGAAGTTTGATTTTTTTAGCCGCCTCTCAGGATTCATTTGTTAGTGAAGGCCGAGTGGTTGTTCATGAAGACTTTTCCCGAAGGTGTTTTAATTTGAATCGCTAATTTGGGATCAGCTTTTGACTTTAAAAGTCCAATATCTCACAACTAGTATGATGTTAGTTAACGACTTGTTCCAGAAACCCAACGATATTTACGATTAATAATAAGTAAAGTAAAATAAGTTTGTTTTCTTCTTGCGGTCCCCCTGACGTTGGCGATCACTACAGCGAAAGCATCTCGGTCCACCTCTTATATTTCGCAGCCAGGACAACTGCTTATTGGATATACTCGCCATAGTGATTCCTGGGAAACGATGACCAGAGGGTTTCCCATTGCCTTCTCTGGTGGATTTTTCTGTCATTACCTTCCCTTAGCTTGATAGTTCTGGTTTGGAGGCGCCAGAAACTCACCTTTCATCCTCTCGTTATCAGCTGTGATCACACCGTTGTGAGTATGATCCCATTGCCCGGGGCTCTCAAAGGGGGACGCTAACGAGTAGGACTATTGAGTAGTGTTGCCGGTGGAATGCAACTGGGCGGCGTTCGCAGATTTTATAGAATCACACCTTTCAGCAAGATGTGAACTACGTCGATAAACATCGCCTCCATCGGGCAGCGATAATTAAATTATTTTATTTTTTAGTTGGATCGTCCATGTTTTTTTTCTAAATTAAAAAATGAATCTGTTCCATATTTGTAGAAAACAATAGATCATATGAGGACCGCTTAAGGGAGCTCGGGCTAAGTTCACTGGAAGAGCGGAGGCAGCGTGGTGACTTGATTAAAACATTTAAAATCTTAAACTGAGCAATATACTGTACCCACGTTGAAATCAATGTTCACAATGAATGAAAACTGCCATCTCAGAAGTCATTCATTGAAACTAAACACTACCTTCTTCTCATCCAACTTCAGGAAGAACTTCCTGACAAACCGAGTCGTGGAGAAATGGAATGGCCTTCCCGAGAAAGTGATTGGTGCTAGTTCAGTTAATGTATTCAAAAACCGCCTAGATGCACACATCAATTTATAATGTTTAATAACCATGTACACTTGATATACACGCATCAGCTTAAAAGCTGCTAGTGTATAATCAATAATAATAATAATAATAATAGGACTTTATTACACGCTGAATATACATACATTTCCAAAGGGTACTGAATGAAACTAATACCTACTAAATATTTATTTATTAATAAGGATTATGCAGGGTGAAATGCAAACAATATAATATTTCATGGGATGATACTGGTCTACATACGCATTAGGATGGAACGCATAGTGATCTGATCAGATACCAGATAATGAATATACGGCATCAGGATACTTAGCGGACTTTCACAAGAATATAGAAATATTTAAAGGGATGATAGAATTGAACGTAGTTATGCAGAAATCAATCAGTCCACAATTTTGAAAAATTTGATATTGGTGTTGTTCCGGACACGCAAAGAACATTAGAATGGACAAATGAAAGTTATGTAAATGATATATGTAAATGTGTGAATTAATAAACGTAGCTAGGAACCCGGTATTTGTGTGACTGAGAGCTAGGCTCCCAATAAAGATAAATGATTCGCTTTCGAGCCTGGCCTCAGTAATACCGGGGGAATATAGCCAGGGATTAATCTTTATGTATGTATTTATGTATTTCATGTTTGTAAGGCCCTGAAAAGGGCCTATATTGTATTGCCTATATTGTGTATTGTATTGTCATGTTGCGCGCGTCGCGGCTGCCGACGAAATGGCCCGTACGGGCATTGAGCGCCCGTATTTACGCCACCTGCGGCCGGCGGCATGTAGCGAGTGGCGGGGGAGAACTACCCCCACCACTCCGAGGCAGCCGGCGCGGGTGGGATGGCCGACTCACGGAGCCCGACGCGCACCGCTTTATAAGGCGATTATTTTGTAGGAATAAATTAGTTGAGTTCCTAACTCTGAACAGTTCACACGTGTTTTATTCCGTTCTCCGCCCTGTTCGCCTTCCTGCACTTCGCTCTTCGCTCCGCTCTGCCTGCTGACTGCCTTCGCCTCTCTGCACCACTTGGACCGGGTGGAAAGTCCTTTTCAGGGCTATTGAGGTTGACTTGCGGTCGGCGCAGCTGTGCTCCTACCTTCCGACTTTGTCTTTGACTCTGTCTGGGAGGGCGGCTTCCCACTTACGCCGGGAAGCTTGACTGCGGCAGACGCGGGTGACGAACCGGCGAAATTTTATCGTGGTAACGCGTACGTTACAGGTGTTATCGGGGGGCGCATTAACGTCAATTGTATGTTCTGTTAAAAACAGCCAGGCAATAAATAAATGTATGCAATGTCTCGCAGCAGTCTCTCGCAATGTTCAACATTTTGTAATTTACAATTAACCTTGAAAGTTACAATAAAACTTCATTATAGTTACTTCAAACTGTCAGTACGGTCGCAGTGAGTCACATCTTGCTGGAGGGTGTGATTCTATTAAATGCTGCAAATGCCCAGTTGCATTCCATTGGCAGCACTACTGACTAGTCCAACTCGTTAGCGTCCATGTAGCGAACCCCGGGTTCCTAATGTGATCACACTTATAACTGTGGGATCATAGCAGATAACGAGAGGATGAAAGGCGAGTTTCTGGCGCCTCCAAACCAGAACCAACCAACCAGAAACCACTTTGGTCATATTTGAGATGCGTTCGCTGTAGTGATCGCCAACGTCAGGGGGACTGATAAGGCACCGCAAGAAGAAGATAATGATTATAATGAAAATAAAAAGATGGGATAATAAAGAAGATAAAACTTCATTATAGTTACAATAAAACATCTCGCATAGAAGGCAAACGCACGGACCATTTGATTACGAGGCGGACAATAAAATTTGTGAGAGTAAAACTATACAACCAGACAATACTAGTTATAATCATCTGTTTCTGCCCAAAATCTATTTCACCATTTGTTGGCTAATATAAAATAAACAAGCAAACTAATGTTCGGAAAATATTTATCATAATAATTCTTTGATTATTTACAATGTATTGACAAGATTTTTTTTGGAAAAGTTTTACAACTAACGCTTCTTCTTCTTTTTGTTCCCAGGGGGCCCTCGGCTGCGAGGTTTGGAAGGTGTCGTGTCGATGGTTGCCTATAAAATATTTTACAATCAAAATACTATCATTTCAAAACAATTTAAAGTTTATTCTTTTATAAATACTAATTGACATTGTTCGGTTTCAAAATGCAACCGTTCCTCAAGCGAGGCATAAATAAACTACCTTAACTAAATATAAAATGTATACTTGAAGCACCAACTTTGTAGATATTCATTATCTTAATTCAAATAAAAATTAAATAACTTTGTTTTTTTTAACTAAATATTTATTTGATCACCGACCGATATTGAAGCTACACTTATCAAGGCACGATTTAGTAATGAATATTATCTAATAATTCATATTCAGTAGACGCTGTCAAAATTATAAATTAGGGTAGTAATCAACAACATCAGCTGTCTCTCGTTCTCCCCCTTAAGTTTCCACGTCTCCCTATCCTGAGCCCACCGCTTCCTGCAACCCGTCTCATGTCACCAGACTACCTCGTCCGAGGCTCGCTGACACTTCTTTTCCCTTCTTCTCGTTCTGCCTATATGACCAGCCCAGCTCCATTTCTGGTTGGCAACCCTGTGGACTACGCCGGTGACCTTTGATCTCGCTCTTATCCGTGTGTTGGTTCTTCTGTCTCTCAATTTTGATAATATTAGTTAATGAATAAAGCTCGCTTAGCTTCAAAATCGGTGGGTAAATAAATAAATATTACATGGTTAAAACAAAAAGCTTTTTAAATAAAATATAAATAAAAAAACCTATTATAATTTTTATTAGAAAGATGTCTCGAATTAGATAAGAATTAATAGAAAATGTGAAAATCTATGCCTTAATTTACAGGGCTTATGACCTTTATAATACAATCATAATTTTTTATTTATTATATAATAATAATATTAATAAATAAGGCCACATTTTTTTTTTTCACTTTCATATTTCCCTCTCTAAACAAAAGCAACTGGCTCCATTAAAGAGATAGAAACGTGAAGTATATTATGTAAAATGGCGGCCTCCGTGGTGCAATGGCTGAGATGCTCGACTTGTGCGCGGAAGGTTCCGGTTCAATTCCCGGTGAGAATGCAAAAATTTAATGTGTTTTTCAAAAGCCTGGGTGTTCAGCGCTGTAATTCACCGCTACAATTGGGCCTCCTGGTCTGCTGTGATGCAAAAATAAATTATACGTTGATTAATTATCTTAATGAGATTTTTTAACTTTATATTTTAAATCATTCAATTTTTCTATTCAAACCTAAGTTTATTTTTTCATAAAAAGAAACAATATTAGTCCGCTTATTGTCTCGTAAGTTTCGAGACAAGTAGCGAACGCCATATGCTCGATTTAATGAGCGGACATGGGATAAGAAGTAAAATACATTTGCCATGGAAAATCTGTCGTTTTGTTTAGTAAAACAAACAGGGCCTATTGTGATGAATGGTAAAATTCTTCTTTCTTCTTCCACATCCGCTCCCGAGTGGAACGTGTGAACTTTACCAGATGCATCCGGGAGACCCTTTTGAAGCATTGCGTAGAAGAGGCAACTCGGGTAGTGGTAAAATACCTTTCCATAAATCTGTAGTAAATCTCCTTTAGTATTCCTGTTCTGCGCGGAGGGCTTGCTGACAGCCTTGTTGAACACGAATTTCTTCCTCGCGGTGGAGGCCCCCAGAGCGTTCTTGCCGACCCCCCGCTGAGCTGCGTACTTCCTGTCCAGCGCCGCTTGTCGCTTCTTCTCTGCAAGCAACACCGCATAGTTGCGCGCCTCATTTTTCGGGGGGCGAGCTCCTGCGAGAACTCTGTATTAATGCCTATTCATGTAGTATAATGCCAAAGTACTATTAGGTAAAGTACAATTAACTCGAACTTACAAGAAACACAATACGTGTTGTACTGCTTCACATATTTCATTCTTAAGTTTATTCATTGAAAGTTTATCCTGAGATAGATCAAAACATGTCAAAGGATGAAATCAGTAAGAAACATTGAATGGCTCCCCTGCACAATCAGCTAGTAGATACTTGGCACCACTTTATTTCAATATCACAGAATTAATGCCCAAGTTTCATGATTTTTTTTTAATATACACTTTTAAGTTTGTAAGTGAAAATTCTTGATGGAAGTTCATTGTAATTTTTTATAGAAATAAAAGACGAGTGAAACTTTATCCACAAATTTGGAATATCCAGTGACCGGTTTCATCGCTTTTGATGACCAGTCTCGAAGATGTCGCGAAAGCGATGAAACTAGTCACTGGATATTCCAAATTTGTGGATTAAAGTATCACTCGTCTTTTATTTCTATAATAAATCTACATAAAAAGCTTTTAAAAATTGTTTTATTTTGACACAAACTTTTAAGGTTTCTTGTTTTTAAAAGCCCGGACATCTTTGTTGCAAGCTCTTAACTCTAAACAATTTAATTTGTGTGATATGTCAGGATTTGTAGAAACAACAAGGACAAGAGCCTCAATACAGTTTCAAGAGACAACAAATATGAAAAATCTATAAAATATTGCTCATTTAATTTTGTGTAGAATGCGTAGTTTTTAAGTGTGTAAAATATTTTGTGTTGATTGTATACCAAAGAGACCTAAAAAGGTTTTTAGTATTTACAAATACTAAAGTAATGGTTTTATGCTGCATACAGTATTTTATCAGCAAAAAATTCCAACACTTTCAGCTCAAGAATCACGAGAAGAGCTTAGAAATTTATTTATTTACAGTTCCATGAACCTTTTACATAATTACAATAAAACCAGTGAAAAAAAATAAAACAAAAAATAGCATAATAATAAAAAATAACAAAAACACCGAGTAAAGTATACAATGGTAAACAGTATTCATACATAAAAAAAGAAATATTACTTCTGTATAATATATTAATATTTACCTATATAAAAGAAAGGTAAGTGAAAGAAAATAGCAGTTTTAAAAAATAGGAAGAGAAGAAAAAAAGAGAAAAAAAAAAGAAAATGCTTTAAAAGGAAAGTTTAAAAGTTTACTTCATGGTTTATATAAATATTAATACTATACAATAATAAATTTAAAAAATATTTATAGACACACAAGAGTAAAGAGTTAAAACAAAAGTGTAGAACTAATCATTACTTGAATTTTTAATTGTTAATTCTTTTTCAAAACACAGGACTTGATCATCAGTGGCGTGGTATAAAATAAATCTAAATCATCACTTTATTGATTTACATGTCGCTGCATGCGAATAATTGGAGAATTCAATGAATAATTAGTACCATGATGATGACTGTAAAACAAAAAAATTACTCTTGTTGGTCTATGTGGAATACGAAAGTTTATTTAAGTTCTAGGCAATCTATTTTATTATTTAATAATTTATAAATAAACAAGAGGTCAATAATTGTCCTCCTGCTTGACAGTAATGGTAAATTAAAATTAGTCATCAGGGATTTATAATTTATTTCTGTAACAGGTAGACCTAATTTAAATTGAATGTATCTTAAAAACTGTTTTGTACTCGTTCAAGATCATATGAGTTGCAGTAATAAGCGGGACTCCAAACTGCAGATGCATACTTTAGCTGATGATGCAAATCCTAGACAAGTCGTAAGATCCAGTAACCCTACGCTGAAATAAATATTGAGCCATAAGGGTTCGAAAGGAGACGGGGCTCACCCAGGCTGACGGCGAGCGCCACGCCGGCCTCCTGCTGCTCGCGGCGATCGAAGCCGGTGACGCCGAACTTGATGACCTCGCGCCGCGCGCGCTGAATGTCGATGCCCTTCCGCGTGTCCCGCGGAGCCTCGGCCGACTCCTCAGTCCGCTCTACTTTTCTCTTCGGCTTGTGGCTTTTGTAGGATATTACTTTAAATCCCGAGGAGGCGTCCTTCATCATCGACGCGCATTTCGTGGGTACGAAATGAGCTTCCATATTTCAAATTAATTTAAATAACATGAATTCAACGTATAACCTAGTTCACCTACACTGGTAAATGATCAAAATAATACGAAAAATTCAAAAAATGTCACCACGAAACACACATGCATTTTTGACAGTTTTCAAAATGTATCAAATGTTGCCATTTGCAATCATCGCGTTGTCTATGATTTAATGATTTTGACGTAATGACCATAGAAAATGAAGTCATAAAAGTGGTAATTTGTTGAATATAAAACATAACCTTAAAAAAATTGATTACCCTGATTTCCTATCCACACTACAAAATGTCCCAAAGTTTACTAAATATCTCAAATCCTTTTACGGTGCTTACTAGATTCAAACACTGTAAACGCTATGTAGCTCCCGGTGGAGTAAAATACCCTGGCGGCATAACTTACTTCCCTAGGTAATTGATTTTAAAGTGTCAGCTAAAATAATGTCTACCAGAAATATTCCCTAAATACTCTCTTTAATATTAAATAGTATGTATTTTTCTTCAATAAACTTGATTAATTCGTAAGCAATATATTGTTTATAATGTTAAGTTTTTTTTTTTACTGAGAAACTATTCTATCATTCAGATATCCCGATGAGAAGGATCCGGAGGTGATACCGTCAAAACTGTTCCGAGTAGAGAGAACAAAGTCACTTCGCGGCGTCCCCAAGACCGTTCGCCTCATACTGGAACACTTTAAGATCGGTTTTCAGGTTAGCTACCACATACTTATGCTAGTCTCGGCATGAGCTTTTGTCTGACTATTCATCCATGATAGAAAAAAGTGAAAATCAAATTTAATAGCGTGATAATCAATTATGTGAATCATCATTACAGTTGAATTTATGTTGTGATGATAAAAATATTTCTATCATATAGGAAAACCATGTCTACTATTAGGAAAAATCGTCCTGGCTTACACGGATCTAAATTCTAACAAGTCAGGACATGAATATTAAAAAAACTAATACTGGAAATAACAAACAATTTTTTATATTTTTTATTATTTACATATTATGATATTTATGCATTTTATACTTAACGGTGGAGAAACAGCATTATTGATTATTAAATTGCAAGATTCTTTAATAAACCGAACGTCAATAGTTTCAATGAGCTCTTCTTAAAATTTTACTTTGTGAATGAAAATTCAATTTGAAACAAAAAAACAGAAGTGCAAATATAAAGTTATATTACTTAGTTTAAATTTTTATAACTTTTCAAAAGTTATTTGAGTTCAGTGACATTATTATTTTGACTTCGCAAACATAGAACATTTAAATAGAAATTAACAATTGTAATGAAATTTCAGTACATGATACACACCATGTTTTTGTAGTAGTTGCTGCCTCCATGGTGTAATGGCTAAGACACACAATTCGCACACGGAAGGTTCCGGGTTCTATTCCCGGTAAGAACACAAAAATTAAATGTTTTTTTTCTGAAGCTCGGGTGTCCTGTGCTGAAATGCACAACTATATGGGTCTTCTGGCGTGTTGTGGTGCAAAAAAAACTAATCTAAGACAGTATCACTAATGTTTAAAGCATTAACTTTGTAAAATAAATAAAACAACTTTGTTTTTAACCACTAATTTTATTTTTTTAAATTTCACCGACCGGTTTCAAAGCAAACAAGCTTCTTCGTCAAGGTTTACGTAACTAATGAATTATTTCCTATTTTATTTTTATCATGTCAACTAAATACTACACGTGGACCTAATAAATCAAGTCTTTTTTTCCTTACAGGGGTGGTAATTTGATATCAATATTTTCATATTATATCAAATTACCACCCTTACAGGAGAGGACTAAAAGAAATATTGTTTATTTTGCTATGAATTATTTTTTTCTTATTATGAATCGCTTTTTTAATTTCTAAGTTGTCCAATTTTAATATTTTGTTTTCAGCATAAAGTACTTTTAATCCAGTATCTTTATTGAAGTTATTAACTTTGTGGTCAAACATTTTATTCAATGTCATCACTTTTCGAAGTCTACCGGTTTTGGGACATAGTCGTCTCTTCCTCGGGAAGGTACAACTGATGGTACATCTCGAAACCGGTAGATGCAAAAAAGTAAGTGGTTATATCCAATTATTTACATAACATTCAATAATATAGTATCATTTACTTGCAGGATACTCGTGTCACCATAGTAAAGAATATTCCGGAAAATAACAATCGCCTGTGGAAAATCAAGCATTTGGTGAGAATAGATCCCATCGTTTTCCCCCACGGAGAGCCTACGGCTGAGGACGTGAACTACACGCGGCTGCTGGAGAACGGAGAGTGCCTGGTGACGCGGAGGCTGGGGGGCGGGGATGGAGCGGACTCTCTAGAGGCGCGGCTGGCTGCGCGGGAGGCCCTGCTCGCGCAACCCGCCCGCCTCACGCGGGAGCGCATCGAGAAAGACTGCCGCAACAAGTGGGACAATCCCTTATCCGGGGGCTACTGATCGCTCTAATCTTTATTGTTAGTCTTGCATAAATATATATATCTATTCGTTCAATTGTCATTTTTTTCCCCCCAGTCTTCAATCTTTTATTTATTTATTTTATCTGAAGGTGCACAGGGCACTGCATTTAAAAATTACACGCTGTGTATCTCGAACATGTGTAACAGGAAGGAAAGGTGGTCAGTCTTACGCTAGACTGATCGCCTTGAGGTGGCAGTCCAGGGACAGTGAAATATTGTGGTGTTTAACCGCCTTGTAAGCAAATATTTTATGTTGAACCTCTCAGGAATCGAACCCAGGACCTCAAGCATAATAGGCGAACACGCCAACCACTACACTACGAGGCGGACTAATCTCCACTCGATTTCCTTTTACAGGATTTTTATCAGAGAGTAGCTTCATTTTCTGTTGAGATTGGTTGATCCGTTATCGGCTAGAGGGTGATTCGGCTCTTTATAATACGTATGTCTTGAATTTCAGTTTGATATTTGCATGTTATTTTTAATAAATTAGTTGAATTGGATGTTTTTATTACATAAAGATAAGACAAGTCTCCTGTTTCAGGTGCCAGTCCGGGGACTATTCAATATTCTAGATTAAAAACACATTTTTAAATTAATATTTCATGTCAACCATGCCGGGGCTCGAACTCGAGACCTCTTGCATGATAGAAAAACAAAATGACAATTTGACCGCGAGGCGAATTGTATGGAAATTATTTGTTCTAAATTGCAATTTAATATTTTATTGCATTATTCATAGTCGCCTGAGAAGCCAGAGTACCATTTTCAGAAAAATAATTAAAGTAAAGATGATAATGTTTAAACTATTTTATAAACTTATTTTATACTTTTTAAAAATAAAGTTAATGATGAATATGAATGTCTAAACAAGTAGATAACCTAAATCAGCAGATGACTGGTCATTAACTCTGCAAATGCATAGACTTCCATATTCCTTTCTCAAAAATGTTATTCACAACTATAATAATATTAATCTTGAAAATCTTCTTAGGTGGTTTAACCCAGTCTACAAACATATGGACATAATTAAATTATCGTTAAATAAAATTTAGTATTCCCGGTAAATTTAATTGAGAGAGAGAATATGTTAATACTAATCGACACTTTGGTTGGATAAGGTCCTAACTGACATAATGGATGATATATTTTTAATAGGAAACTATTTTTTTGGCTTCTTTCTATATCTAAAATTATATTTATTGCCATCTAAATGTTCAATTAAATTTAATTCACCGTTAATGACATTTGTGAATAAAGCTCAAATACTAGAAAACGGTTTAGTTCAAAAATAATGGTTCTCCTCTTTGCTATAACCCTAGGTAAGGCCTTTTTATTTCCACCATTAGGCTCAGTAAAAATAATTTTCTTTGGCACGAAATAATAGTCAACTAGGTATTTATTTGACTCTAATAATGTAATCTTCTGTGGGTATAAATTATTAATTCTCTCTGCCTACCCCTACGGGGAAATGGCGTGATGGTAGTAGTAGTAGTAGTAGTAGTTCAATTAATTATAAGAATTTTATAGTACACTAAAATAATAAGAAAGTTAGAAATAGGCAAAAAATAGATTTGCTCACTAAATATAACAAAACAAACATTTACGTATGTAATACAAGTAAAAAGAGATTGCGAGAAATTTGAGAATGTTGATATAGGTTTAGTATATGCGATGACATTTCAAACGGTACCTACTTAGATTGATGAAATATTTTTTCTCCTTGCAACTTGCTATGGGCTTGCAACACTAAATCAATTTGTCTTTGTGTGCGTAATGAAAGATCTCTGTGTGATTATTACGGTATTTTTTGGTCATTTAGGTTTTTTGGATCAGAAATTAGATTAAATTTACCTGTGTATTCGTTCTCGCCGCCTTTCGTCACTATGAGAATTGATTTTAACCCCCCAAAAAGTGCAATATTAAAGTAGTTATAAATAGAATCGTTTTGACACTTGTATTGTCAAAGCTCGATATTTGCTCTGCTTAACGTGTTTTTATATCAATTGTTTTATTGGTTTCTCGTGATTTATGCGCTACGTCTTCGGGAAAACCGGGAAAATAGTGAGAATAATGGGTGCCGTGTCCGGATAATTACGTGAAAGGGTCCCGTTCGCCGCAGTTGAGGGACAGTGGTTCAAAATATCAAGGTAATTCCTTCGACTTGTACTTTCGCATCTAATCTTTTGTTTGGGATGTATTGTTCAACTTTCATTGCTGTTTATTTTAAACTCCCGGAATTCAGAAATACGGGTGATGTAATGTTTGCCTAGTAGATGTATTGACGTGTTTGGCTTATTATTATTTAGGTAAATTTAACAGTCTGTATTATGCTAAACCCATATTGCGAACGCCTCAAGGCGTTTTAAATGGAACAAACGTTTTTCCTTTCTCCTGTATGTAAAAAAAAAACTTTATATTTCGTTCTTTATTTTTTTACAAATTCAGAAACTTTCATTTGTTATCTACAATAAATAGGAAAAAAAAATAAAATACTTAAACATATAAATTTATTGCAACAGAGAGGGAAAACATTTTTGAGAAGGGAATATGGAAGTCTACGCGTTTACAGGGCTAATGACCTGTCATTGGCTGGTTTAAGTGGCTACTTTACACACTAACATTCACCATTCTGCCCATGTTTGAACATCCACATTTCCTCAACTCTTCCATCTGTTGACTTTTGTGAAGTTAAGGAGCTGAAACCTTTATTATGTGGGTGAGATTCATCCGGCTGAACCAAATCACCTACTAGGCAACGCCTGAAAACAATTTTCCAATTTTACTACTTCTTCTTTTACCTGGTAGTTAATTCACCAATGTTTGAGTATGTCCAAATGCTTGCAGACTGGCAGGATTTCCTCCCTAGGAAGTTATACATATTAAAATTTATTGCAACAGAGAGGGAAAACATAATGAATGGTGAATGTTACAGTGTGTGAAGTGGCCACTTAAACCAGCCAATGACAGGTCATGAGCCCTGTAAATACCTAGACTCCCATATTCCCTTCTCAAAATGGTTTTCCCTCCCTGTTGCAATAAATTTCAATATGAATATCTCCCTAGGGAGAAAATCCAGCCAGTCTGCAAGCATTTGGACATACTCAAACATTGTTGAATACTTAAACATTTTATTAAATCTTCGTATGTAAACACTTACCGACTTTTCTATGTCTACAGGTCTTAGAAAATGTTTGACATCGAGACAAGATCTGGACTATTTATTTAGTGCTCATTTAACTCTCCCTTCCCGGTGATGTGTAGCTAGTACACATTGCGTCTACTAACTATGATATATTTATAAATATAATAAATATTGGGTTTGGATTTTCAGTATTCCTCCATTACACATTTACGTATCGACTGAAATAATTTGTTATTAAATAATAAGTACTTATTAGGCACAAAAAAGCATTTTATCGAAAATCGGGGATAAATTATACTCTCAGTTTATCAATGTTTCGCATTGTTGCGTATAAAGAAAAGAGCAAAGTATTTATGCCCGTCGCTGTCAGTCACGTAGTCCAGTTCTAGCTACGAGTACTTAGTAGCTCTCATAATGAATGGTGAATGTTACAGTGTGTGAAGTGGCCACTTAAACCAGCCAATGACAGGTCATAAGCCCTGTAAATACCCAGACTCCCATATTCCCTTCTCAAAATGGTTTTCCCTCTCTGTTGCAATAAATTTAAATATGAATATCTCCCTAGGGAGGAAATCCAGCCAGTCTGCAAGCATTTGGACATACTCAAACATTGTTGAATACTTAAACATTTTATTAAATCTTCGTATGTAAACACTTACCGACTTTTCTATGTCTACAGGTCTTAGAAAATGTTTGAACACAAAGTCAATGCTTTAAATATTAATAATACTTAAACATTATTTGTAGTTTTTTCGCCTTATTGGCATCCAGTGGTTACATGAAGGCATGTGATTGATTCAAAAAATCCCTGAGAGAATACAAAAAAAAAATTTAAAAAAAAATATGTGATAGAAATACCCTCAGCCTTTAAAATGGTTTTGAATATTTTTTTATCACGGCCATGATTTTTTCAAGGTTAATAATTTTGAAATGACTCCGCCCGTGACGTCACGAGTTGTGGTCGGTTAGTTGTGCTGACATTTAAAAGTAAAACCCCGTAGCTATCTACGGCTACCCGGAAACCAGAAATCTATCGCAACAAATAACAACGCTATAATTGATTGGTGTCTTATGATGTTTCAAAATAGTTCATTTTTATTAATTTGTTCATACGTGTTTGAGAAACTTAACCGTACAATTAAAAGCATTTTTATTTTCAATTTCCCGTAGCATTAACTTGTCGTCCCGATTTTAGGTCAGAAGTTATTATAATAATATGATTCCTAAGCAAGTCTACATTTAGTTGGGGACATGCCAAGATCTAGCATTTAGGAGTTATATTAATTTATCAATGTGGATTTTCACAATTTACGACTTCCTGGTTGAGTTTTTCTTTTTTTTAATGACCACCAAGCACTTCCATCTAAAAAAGACTTAAAAAAAATAATCTCAATTTAAAATTGATAATGTTAACAGTAAAATTATTTTCTTACAATTTTGTTTGAATATAACCTAATTTTACTATAATTTATGAATTACATATCTTCCTATTCCTTCTGACTATGTCCTATTTACTCGGGGTCAGCCCTCATAGTGTTTATTTATTTATTAACGGACATTGTCCATTTATACAAGTTATAGGGTTTTAATATTACAATAAAATAATAATTACAAACATTTTTTAAAAAGAAAAGAAGCATTGACAAACATAAGGGACATCTAAACAAGATCTGGACTATTTATTTAGTGCTCATTTAACTCTCCCTTCCCGGTGATGTGTAGCTAGTACACATTGCGTCTACTAACTATGATATATTTATAAATAAAATAAATATTGGGTTTGGATTTTCAGTATTCCTCCATTACACATTTACGTATCGACTGAAATAATTTGTTATTAAATAATAAGTACTTATTGGGCACAAAAAAGCATTTTATCGGAAATCGGGGATAAATTATACTCTCAGTTTATCAATGTTTCGCATTGTTGCGTATAAAGAAAAGAGCAAAGAATTTATGCCCGTCGCTCTCAGTCACGCAGTCCAGTTCTAGCTACGAGTACTTAGTAGCTCTCGGGAAGTTGGCGCGGGTGCACATTTCGCCCGAGTCGTTAGCGATACCCAATGGTTTTTTCATGTTTTCAGCAGTTAATTTTAAAATTTTATCATCTTTGAATTAAATTATGGTTAATTAAAGCCATTCCCTATAAATATTCCACTTTTCCCTTTTTAAATCTCTTATTTTTTAAATGTGTAGTGACTACACAGCACCGTAACTCGCGGGTGTTTTTAGGACAGTAAGGAAAAGGTTAAATCGCTGTAAACTTAAACCAATCAATCACCAATTGTTCAATATGGTGGGACTAGGAGATTTGTTGTTTGGTTTCTGTTTTACGGCCGGTGGCCACCCGACGCCGAGACAGTAACCCCTCTCACTAACTGGGGCTTAGGATGCCACCGCTGACCATTGTTCCTCCGCTGCCATCCTCGACACGACGTTCTGCCCGATGCCTCCCAACAGCACTCATCCCAAAACATGCCCGGGTGGCCCGAGAGAAGATTTGTGCCCCTTTCGCCTGTTCCGCCGCACTGAAGCACTTCAACTCCGCCATCACAGTCCTTGAGGTCTTCACCCGTAGCCCTGTAGCTCAATCACAAATAACTATCGACGTGCTAATAAGCGACGTGATGACAATTTCTCACCATGGTTGTTTATCGTATTCGCGACATACAATCCTGCCGCGCAATCACATATTTGAATTTCACCAGTGTAAATATGGAAAATATTCCAAAACTGCTATTTTCATTTATTTATTTATTATTTATCATGCTTTTTAATGCGTTTAGCCGGCGGTTGGAAAGCCAAATGTCAATAAAAGCAGTTGCAATAGTAATTTAAATTTAATTTTAAATTTTTTTGTATTAGATACTCCTTACTATTTTACAAATGCAATATATTGTATTATTTTTTATAGTAAACGCCGATTTTTCGGCAACGAACTTTATTTAGGAGGAAAACAAAAAACAAACCGACACGAGAGTTGACTTAGAGATTACACACGCGTTGACTTATGACCGCGATAACTTAAGCATTGTGATCGCTCAAATGCTTAGCATGTTTTTAAGCACGTCGATAGTTATTTGTGATTGAGCTACTGGTGATGTCCACATGCTCCACTTAGGAGCAGATGTCCAAAAGAGACCAATAAATTTTAAAGTTAATTTTTAATAAAAGTTTTACACTTTGTGTAATGTTTGAATAATTAATGATACACTAAGTTATCCCATGTTGGGTCATTATCAAGTACTCTTTATTATTGTTGTAAAAACACTTTGACTTTACACTTATGCACAGATCATATTTATCCAGACAAGTACCTACTCAGTGTTGCTATAATACATAACATACCTTTCCATTTAAGTTAGTAACAAGCTAACCATAATCTAATAACACAATAAACAAATAAAACAATAAATCATAACATAAATGTTCTTCATTTCATATAAATTTCCGGTGCCTCATTTCTTGGTAGTTTGTCACTACCTTGGGCTACCTCCGATTCTTCTATACTTCGCATTCTTTTCAATGCCTTCCCTGCTTGCATGTTTGCTTCTTCTGAGGTGCTTGGAATTCCTATAATATCTGCCCACCTCTCCTGCGGAGGGATCTCCACCATATCATCTTCCTCTTCTTCTTCTTCTCTACTATATTGAGGTTTAAATTCCTCCATTCTGGCATTTTCCTGGACCTCATTGTCTTCTCCATGTTTTAATTGATTTACATGCCTTCTTTGTGTGTCGCCATTATCTAGTTTTATTTCATAATTAGACGTACCAATAATTTTTGATATAACTCCTTTACTCCATTTATTAGACTTTCCGTACTGTCTGGCCCACACTTTTTCATTTACATTAAAATCACGTATTTCCACATTTTGATTATATTCTTTTTGGAATGTCTGTTTAGTAATATCTGCATGTGGATGAAACTTATCAAATCTTGTTCTAAATTGTCTTTTATTTAACATTTCTGCGGGTGTTTTCCCTGTGCTTGTATTTGGTGTCGTTCTCAAATTATATAATATTCGCGGCAACTTTACAGACCATGGTAAATTACTCATTTTTCTTAACTTTGATTTAAAGATTTGGACGTATCTCTCTGCTTGTCCATTCGTTGCTGGATGGTAAGGTGCTGTCTTCACATGTCTGATATTGTTCTCTTTTAGGAAGCTACCAAATACCTCCGATGTGAATGCTGTACCATTATCAGATACCAAAGTTTCTGGCAACCCTTGCGTTGCAAAAATATCCCTTAACGTAGCAATTACTGTATTACTTGATACGTCTTTAGCAATTTTAATTTCTGGCCATTTGCTGTAGGCATCTACCAAAATTAAAAACTGCCTACCTGCAAAAGGTCCAAAAAAGTCTATATGCAATCTTGCCCATGGTTTACTTGGTGTAATCCACTGATGTTTGATTGAGTTAGGTTGCTTTCCTTGCTCTTGACAAATATCACATCTGCCCGTTGTTTTCTCAATATCAGCGTCTAACCCTGGCCAATAGAAATAACTTCTTGCTATTGCTTTGGATATGACGATGCCATCGTGTGATTCATGTAATAATTTTAATAGATTGCTTCTCATTGACAATGGTATGATGACTCTACTACCATACAACAAGCAGTTTCTTTGAATAGATAATCCATCCCTTTTTTTATGATACACTTTGGCTTCCTGTTCAACGTTTTCTGGCCATCCTTTTAATACGTTATAATATACTTTTGATAGCACTTTATCCTTACGAGTGGCTTCCGCAATATCTCTACAATCGTATGGGAATGTTGTTGGAGTATCTTCCAAAAGTAAGACTTCTGCTGGATCTCCTGGTTCTTTTATTTCTTGTTCTACCGGCCATCTGCTTAAAGCATCCGCATTGCCAATCTTATTTCCCGGTCGATGCTCAATACAATAACTATAATTATTTAGAGTCAAAACCCATCTCAACATTCTAGGTGATAATACTTCTGGCATTCGTTTTTCTGCATTGAAAATACCTAACAAAGGCTTATGATCGGTTATTATTTTGAAATCTCTTCCATATAGAAATTGCTGAAACTTCTGTACCCCAAACATTATCGCCAATGCCTCTTTATCTATTTGAGCATATCTTCGTTCATGTATGTGCATCGTTCTAGATGCCATCATTATAGGCTTTTCATTTCCATCTGGCATCACATGTGACAAAATAGCTCCAACACCATATTCACTTGCATCACAGCACAATACCAAAGGCTTATTACTATCATAATGAACCAAGGTGCACTCTCCTGTTAATTTTTTTTTGGCTTCTTCAAATGCATTCTGTTCCTTTTTTGTCCACTTCCACTCCTTGTTGTTGTCTAACAATCTGTATAATGGCTCTAATGTATCTGATTTTTCTGGAATAAATCTTTCATAAAATGTATATAAACCTAAAAATGCTCTAAGTTCCTTAGTATTACGAGGTGTTGGTGCCACCTGTATACATTTTACTTTCTCTTCCGTTGGGTGTATTCCCTTATCATCAATTAGATATCCTAGATATTTAACTCTATTTGTTCCAAATAAACATTTTTTTTCATTAAGGTGCAGTCCATTCTGGTGTAGGATTTTCAACACTTTCTCCAACCTATGATTATGTTCATTCCAATCTTTTCCTGATATTAATATATCATCTAACATAACTGATACGCCCTCTATATTTGCTAGTGATGTGGACATTAATCTTTGAAATATGCCCGGACATGTTTTAACTCCAAAAGGTAACCTATGCATTGTAAATAGTCCCTTAGGTGTATTTAATGTTAACAATTTGGCTGTCTCATCATCCACTTCCACTTGCAAATATGCTCTATCTAAATCTAATTTTGTGAAGATTTTACCTCCCGCTATTGTTGATAATGCTTCATTTATTGTGGGTAAAGGATATGTATCTAAATTAGTTGCTTTGTTGATAGTACATCTATAATCCCCACATAATCTTATACTACCATCTTGTTTAACAATTGGTACTATGGGCGTCGCCCATTCTGAATATGTTATTGGTTTTAATATTCCATCTTCCGTCATTTTGTCTATTTCAGTATTAATTTTTTCTCTTAGCGCCAGTGGTGTGGGTCTACATTTCATGAATATGGGTGTAGACTTTCCTTCTAGTAATTGTATTGACACTTTCGGTCCCTTATACTTTCCCAATCCTTCATTAAACATATCTCTATACATTTTTTTTATATCTTCCAGAAGCAGTCTGTCTGTTGTGATATTGTGTATCTCATGAATTCCTTCAACTGTGATTCCCAAGTCTGCAAACCATGCTCGTCCAAGTAGACTCGGCCCACTTCCTTTTGCTACTAACAGAGTTAACATCTGTTTATTTCCATTATATTGGACTTCTACCAACATCTCTCCCATAATCTCTAATCTACTTTTCGTCCAGGTTTGGAGTTTGGCATTATTGGGCCTCAATTCAGGTCCTCTCTTTGGCCACAACTCTCGATAATATGTGTAACTTATGATGGATGCGCTAGCTCCTGAATCTACTTGCATATCCACCTTGACTCCGTTTATACCGAGTGTTACATAATATGGAGTCACCTTTGCACTCCCCCATGCATGATACACGCCACACATGTCATCGCCGTTTTCCTCTACATTATTATTATTATATTTATTTTTAAAACAAATTCTTTGTATGTGTCCTCTTTTCATACATAACCTGCAAATTGCCTCTTTGAAACGGCACTCGCCTCTATGTTTCTTTCCACAATGTTTACACTCATATATCTGCATATTATTTTTCTTATTCACACTTATTTTGTTTATTTCCATCGGCTCGCTATTATCTTCACTGCTCAAGGTTGAAAGATGTATTGTCTTCAAGCCCCTTTTTGCACTTTCAAAAGCTTGACAGATTTCTACTGCTCTTTCATAAGTTAATTTCTCTCTCGTTAATAAGTCTTGTTGCAAATTTTTGTCATTCACGCCGCAAACCAATCTATCTCTTAATGTCCTTTGTAAATCCATGAAATTACAATGCTTACTTATTTTTTTTAACTCTATAATGTAGGCATTTATTGACTCCTCAACTTTCTGTTGCCGGTTGTGAAATTTGTAAGATTGTATGATTTCGTTAGGCTCTTTATTGTAGTGTTTGTTTAATACATGCAGAATTTCTTCAAATGTAACTTCTCTGATGTTTTTAGGTAATATTAACGCTACTAACTGGTCGTAGGTTTCTTCTCCACAGTTTGCTAACAGGTTGGCCTTTTTGACATTTTCTTCTAGTATTTGATTTGCTTCCAGAGCAAAACAAAATCTGTCGATATAATGGCTCCAGGTTTTACCTGGGCCATATTCACTAAATCTTAGTGCCATTTTCCTCGTCGCCAATGTAATGTTTGAATAATTAATGATACACTAAGTTATCCCATGTTGGGTCATTATCAAGTACTCTTTATTATTGTTGTAAAAACACTTTGACTTTACACTTATGCACAGATCATATTTATCCAGACAAGTACCTACTCAGTGTTGCTATAATACATAACACTTTGTTTGGCTATACTATTTACTAACCAACAAGCGCTTTAGCCTAAGCAAGCATCGCAAGACTCAGGTTGTGGTCCCATGGTTAGTGTTGTGGACGCACGGATCAGAGATCCGAGGTTCAAATCCCACTCTACCCCAACTTGGTTCCCATTTTCTAATAGTGAGTTATTTACAACCCGTTGAAAATGCCCCCAAAATCGTAATATTTGGGTAAATCAAACACAAATATTTCCTTTTTAAAAAAATTAAATAATAATGACAATCAATATGTCTTGTTCTAGATAGGAGTGATGAGAGCAGGTCTGTGAGGGCGACCATGGCCACCGACACGCCCATGCGCTTCAGCGGGCACACCCTGGACAAGGTCACCAAGGCCAAGGTCACCCTAGAGAACTACTACAGCAACCTCATCGCGCAGCATGTGGAGCGCAAGCAGCGTCTGGCGCGGCTCGAGGAGTCCCTCAAGGACGAGGGCCTCAGCGACGCGCAGAAGGCCGAGAAGCTGCAGCAGCACGCGCAGAAGGAGACCGAGTTCCTGCGCCTCAAGCGCTCACGACTCGGGGTCGAGGACTTCGAGCCGCTCAAGGTCATCGGCCGCGGCGCCTTCGGAGAGGTCCGCCTCGTGCAGAAGAAGGACACTGGCCACGTGTACGCCATGAAGATCCTCCGCAAGGCCGATATGCTGGAGAAAGAGCAAGTGGCGCACGTGCGCGCCGAAAGGGACATGCTCGTGGAAGCCGACCACCAGTGGGTCGTCAAAATGTACTACAGTTTCCAGGACCCTATGAACCTCTACCTCGTCATGGAGTTCTTGCCCGGTGGCGATATGATGACCCTGCTAATGAAGAAAGACACGCTCAGCGAGGAGTGTGCGCAGTTCTACGTTGCAGAAACGGCGCTCGCCATCGACAGCATCCACAAGCTCGGCTTCATCCACCGCGACATCAAGCCCGACAACCTTCTGCTCGACTCTCGCGGTCACATAAAACTCAGTGACTTCGGGCTTTGCACGGGGCTGAAGAAGAGCCACCGAACCGACTTCTACCGCGACCTCTCCCGCGCCAACCCCTCCGACTTTATCGTGACGAGCGGCGGTCCCATGGACTCGAAGCGTCGGGCAGAGTCCTGGAAGAAAAACCGGCGCGCTCTCGCGTACAGCACTGTCGGCACGCCCGACTACATCGCCCCGGAAGTGTTCTTGCAGACCGGCTACGGCCCGCAGGCGGACTGGTGGAGCCTCGGCGTGATCATGTATGAAATGCTCATCGGGTACCCGCCGTTTTGCTCGGAGAATCCGCAAGAAACGTATCGCAAAGTCATGTCGTGGCGGGACACTTTGAGCTTCCCCCCCGAAGTGCCGATCTCGGAAGAAGCGCGCGACACGGTGCTGCGGTTCTGTTGCGAGCCGGAGCGGCGGCTGGGGGCCGCGCGCGGCCTGACCGAGGTTCGATCCACCCCGTTCTTCCGCGGCGTGGATTGGGGCCATGTGCGCGAGCGTCCGGCGGCCATCCCCGTCCAGGTGAAGAGCATCGACGACACGTCCAACTTTGACGACTTCCCGGACGTGAAGCTGGAGATCCCAGCCGCGCCCACTCCTCAGGACGAGGAAGTCACGTACAAGGACTGGGTGTTCATCAACTACACGTTCAAGCGCTTCGAAGGCCTCACGCAACGCGGCACTCCCACTAAGAAATAAATCTTGTGATATAATGTATGTTTCTCTTTGTATGAATGCAGCGTTATCAGGGACGTTATCTATGACAATGTGATTTAAAGTAAATTTAAACTCTTCAAATGGTCGAAACAACATTGCAAATGAATGATAGTTTGATGGACACCGTTTATATTTTTCATTTTGCAGTCTCTTCTAATCGTCACCTTAATTTGAATACAAAATAAGATAACTTTACAGGAGACAATGTGGTCGGTTCTCCGAAGGGTTGTTCCCCCTGTGAGGTGGATTCCCAGTTGTCCTTCCATCTTTTGGGAGGTCGAGCGCGAGCGAGGAGTCTGGTGGTGTCTATTCTTCGGACATGACCGTACCAGTCCATCCTTCGCTGTCTACTCCTTCTTACGATGTCCCCAGCCTCACATATCCCTCTTATTCTGGTGTTCCTCACGCGATCTCAGTGTCTCCACCTCGGAAGTCACCGATACTCGTTCAGTCCTGACTGCGTCTGCCCTTGTTTCATAAAATCAAACCACTCTAGCCAGATAGGTCAGGTTACAAGACATCATTCATAGCCGCTCCTACCTAGAGATTCTTCAGCCGTGTCTCGATAGTTATTTCGACCATTCGAGAGGAGTTAGTTTAATTTGCCACTCGAATCACTTTCGCAATAAGGCCTAGCAGCGCGTTAGAGTTTTGTGTTTTGCCATACTTCCTACAAATTCTCTACACTTTGCTTAGCCGATCTATCTCGTACACGACGCGTACCGCTTGAATGGACTTAACTTATCTTAAACAATATTGCGGTCGCCGCTGCACATGTCTGTATTATATTGTATGTAAGCTGTAAATGGTTTATGGATCTGATGTTTTTACGAGGCTATAATATTAGTTTCACTTCGATATCAACCAAAATGTGTAAAGTGTATTTTGTGGAATGTTCGTAGAATGTGAGGGACTCCGCCGTGGGCAGAGTGAGCACATTATTCAATAGTGGTTTATGTGATACTTGTATGGACAAACTGATTGAAATTTGCTTCGGGAGTTGTAAAACTTAAATTATGTTATTATTCTGCTTTCAAGCTGAAAAACTGTATTTTAATTCATGAAAACATAAATGGTTTGAAGATATCAATAGATTCTAAAAGCGTTGCTCTACTATCATTTTAACATAATTACCTCGTCTTTAAATTCCATCATAATAAATCTACTTTGGTCACAGTGACTTCAGACTTATTTAGCTTCATGCTTAGGTCACCAGAACAAGATGATGTTTGCAAGACGTAAATCGACACAAAATGCGTGTCCTATAAAGGGTTAAATGGATTACTCCTTCAACAAAATTCCAATACGTACTTAAAGGTTTTCATAATTGATTCAAACCATTTAAACCCGGCTCTGCTATTTTGAAGGCTCCCGTGGCCGTAGAATACACTTTTATAGCACGTATTTAGTACTTAAACACGCCCTATAAAAGCATTTTTTACAGCCGCGAGACTGTTTAGAGTTTTGCACATTTCAGCAGATGTAAAATCGAATTTGTAAAATATTACATTGCAACACATAATCAGTTTGTTCAAGATGCGATACTATGTTCTTATACACAGTATCGACATAACTCTGGTAAAATATTTTTCATATGACATAGGATAAATTGTTCATGCATGTGACAAGTTTATGAATTTATAATATATCGCTACATCTATTCGACAGTAGGACATCTTAAAATTTTCTGTTCCGAGATAATCCCTATTTTATTAAAAAAAGTACTTTCCACTGAATATTAATTTAAATTTTTAATCGTAATGAGATGGCTACTTTTTATCACAGACGCCTACTTAAAATACGAAAGAGAAATAAGTAAATATTAATTTGACACGAGCACGGAGCAAAGTTTGACGGTTAGGACAACAGCGACAACGCCAACTAGCGTTAAAGATTTTTTAATTCGTGGATGTTCCAGCCCATGCGTCAGATCATTTGATATTTGAAATGACATAATGCGCGAGCGTCGTAAGGTGTAACGGCAACATTCGGAAGTAATGTTGCTATGAAAAATAAATATAGCCAATCATTTTTTTCACGTATAGCCGTATTTTGCTGAAAATACGTATCAACATGTTGGTAGAACTGGTTTTGTAGTAAATAAAGATGTATACATGTTTGTAATCGCTGCATTCTTGTCTATTTTGTGTTATATGTAACTTAAAAGTTTACTGTCTTAATTTTATTTATGAATTTTTTCAATCTATTTTTAAAAATTAACCTCTTTCTGAGAACTGCAATATTTTATGTCCCTTTGTTGCGTAGATGTAGTGATTTGTCAATGAGTCTTCAGATGGAGTTTTTCATTCTAGCTTTGTCCATTAATATCAACTCATTTTTATATAATCTCATAACTTAATCACATAGCTGTCATTTAAACAATAACTTATAATATTGATAGAAAACATAGTGGCCTTAAAGGTTGATAATATAGAAATGTGTAGGTTAAATAACTTAACATTTAAAAAGCACATTTTTTGTGTATCATGACATTACTTTTATGGGGTGTGTTCCACAAGAACATACGATCAGTTTGAACTGTTTAACTGCCGCAAAATGTCTGTAATAACAAGAGCAATCTACAAAATGCGCCTGTACTGCGTTACTAATGAACCTAGCAAAATAGTGAATTAAAAAGCCAGCCATTGGAATTATTTTCATGATCGCTCCGAAGTGGAACAGTCCAAGGTCCCGATTACAATGGAAAATTAACAGAGTTGTCTTCAACTGTCTATAAAATAAAATCGAATTTTCCGTATGAAAATAAAGGCTACTTATTAAGAAGATATTAATGCTTTTTTTTCTCCCGAATCAGTTCAATAGAATGCAATGTTCAGAACTAACAAAATGTAACTAATTGTCTGATAAGCTGTAGGAAAAAACTTGGGGGTTTTTTATTTATTATAAAGAAGACGTTTTTGCTAGTATTTTTACTGTGATTATAATATATTTTACGTTGATTGAAAATCTATTTTTATTAAATATGAACTGAATCTCCCATAAATAAAGTCTTTATTCTTAACTTTCCCCTTTCCGGTGATGTTTAGCTAGTACACATTGCATCTAATAACTTTAATATCTCCATGAATATAATCAATTATGGATTGAGATTTTCGGTATTCCTTCGTTATACGTTTACGTGTCAGTTGAAATATTGTTTTATTAAGTATTGAAACGAAAAAGCATTCCATCAAAAATCAGAGATAGGAAGTTTACCAATGTGTTGCATGTTACGGAGTATGAAGTAAAAGAGTACCGAATACATAATTGTCTCATACACTCTGTGTCTCATTCTCGATATTACAGGTATGTTCGGAAGCGAGAGACAATTTTATCCATCACATGCGCCAACAGCAAAGTTGACAGTACTTCTGCCAGACACAAGTTAGTAGCAATCCGAGTTTCATTAGGGGTGGTTCTTACGCCCGTGCTGCGAGCTTGAGTTTTTTTATGTTTTTAGCAATTAGATCGAGAATATTATTACTTTTGACTTCAAATATAAATAATTGAAGCAATGCCAATTGAATATTAATACATATATGAATTTTCTGATTTGTGGGCCAATGAGCCTGACTTTCCCGTGTAGCCTTCAAACGTGTATTTCTGCATAAAAAAATTAAATATCTTCGCCAGTAACCTGTAATTGAAAATGTTTCAAAAGATATATATGAGTACAAAAAAAATTAAATTGCTCGCATGTAAATTTGAGAAAAATCACATGTGCTGATCTACGATCATGACGATTCAATTTTTCATACAAAAAAAACACTTTTACTTCATAGACAATTGATGATAGCTCTGATAACTTCCCGCTGTAAGCAGGACCCTGGACCATTTCGCTATCCTTGTCAAACCCTATGTGCTGCCAACTTTTCATTTAAAGACATATTGTTCATTATGAATGTTTAATTTCTTGGTGATTTAAAAATATGTACATGAATTATATCATAGTGCATTTTCAAAACATTTTCAAGACAATCTGGTGGCCACGCAGGCTTAAATGTAGATTGTTGTTGGTAATATATAATAATTTTTATTTTGTTTGTGATCGAGATGTCTGAAAATGTTTAAATAAAATATTCACAAGCTAAAATATTGAATATCCATGTTCAAATATGAAATAATTTGTGCAAAATGTGTACAATAATAATTTGTAGAGACATACTTCATTGAGGAACACATCCCAGTTGAAACAGCTAGAAACAACTTTTAAAACTTAGATTGTCACAGCCAATTAGAAGCCTCGTTTATTTTTAATGCTATGCCGTGTGTCAGAGCATTTTTATTCAGACAGCAGTCTACCATCTACCATTAATAATAATAATGATTTATTTACATAACATAAGAATTCCTATAATCTACTACATTGTGGTAAGAGATTTATCTGGATTGCTTGCTGTCTACTTAACTAGGTACAACCTTTTTTAAGGCAGACATTTTTATATGCAGTGAAGTAGTAGAGAAATTAACCATAATAATAAAACAATGGCACATGGTTTGGCAATACTAATGAACGGTCTCACCCCAAAAAAGAAACCAAACTTCATTGTAGTAATAATTATAGTGTTCTAAAATGTATTTTGAAAGTTTGAATATACATAGTTTCTTTCGTGTTCTGTAATAAACATTATTTTCATAATGTATACTTCATTACACGTCCATTCTTGTTCTCACTGAATATTGTATAAATTAGTATGTATTACTATGATTTGTATGGAAAAAGTGTATAGTCACCATTTTACATTATTTTGATTGTGGAATTTTATACATATAGGACCTTTGTATTGCAATGATTCTAAAAATATAGAAACTTAGATTGGCCTCTGCACGAAAATTTGAGAAGTTTAGTTCTAATGTTTTATTTAAATGTATGAAAAATTATAAAAACAGTTAAAAATTTGGCACATTACCTAAATTGACAATATTTTAACATTAATTAAAAAAATTTAAAAGAAAATAGGAAACTGGACGGCTAAAACTAGACTAATATTTATATAATCCATTGAAAATGGAACAACTGCAGATGGCTTCGGCAGGATATGGCACTACCCAATATAAGAAGTAATGCTTTGCCCACTGTTAAACTACTGGGAATCTTCCTTAATTCTGACCTATTTTTTGATGCTCAAATTAGTAGGACGATAAGTTCACACATACACCCACCTCCCCCCTCCTAATTCAATTGGAATCATCAGTTGCATACTAAGCGACGTCTACAGAGTAACTAATGGCCAAAATGTAAAACTACTTATTCGGATTCAGTTTGATGCGCTTACGCGGTTTCTGGGCTATTATAATACTATGCTAGGAATGTGTCATTTTTTACCTGATTTTGACATTTAAATTAAAAGATTTTGATTTAAAACAGATGCCACTTATTTAAAGTTTTCATTGACAACCACAATCCAGTGGAACCTCCTTTTTCCAATTTACACATTTTTGACAATTGTGCTATGATTTCACTTTCAAAATTGCTCAAATAAAAAAAATATACAGTAAAGCATGAAACTATTTTTTCAAAGCGATTTTTCCGTGGAATGCAATTATATGCCGATTCATTGGTATATTAGATTGCAACACGAGCGAGTATCTGCCACAAAAGATATATTTTTATTCACCGTAAACTTGAGATTTCTGGATAAAATGGCGTAGCAGGGTAGACTATGAAAAAGGAATAAATAGGCTGTGAAATGTGATGGGAAATCTCAATAAATAAAAAAATACAGTTATATTTTTTAAACTGGAATCAACTGTCAAAATTTGGAGGTACTCGCGTCTTTCTGTGTTGTTCTATGGAAATCACTTTAAAATTGAAATATATATATTTTTTAATTTGGTGACTATTTGCACTCAGATTCATATTTTTTTGTATAACTATGTATGAATTAATGTGAAAGTAGTTTGTGTTGTTTATTGAGGAATAAAAATGTAACTGGTACATTTTTTCACTGTACAATTTAAAAATGATAAACATCAAAAATCAGAGAAGATTTTTTCATTATTTTTTTGAGAGGAAGGCGGATAGGGCACTGCATTGTTGCACACAGATCTTTCAGTCACAGTAAAACTCCAATTATCATAATTAATGAGTTTGAAATAATACAGTGAATTGAAATCACATTAAAAACTTACTTAAACCTGTCCATCAAAGTTAATTTCACAATTAAATTTAAATTGGCAAAACATCTCCTTTATTATTTTTTTCCTTACGATTTTGATATTTTGCAATCCTGATGACTGGAGTTTGGATAAATGGAGTTCTACTGTATTTGCGATCGCCTTATTTGTGGTCAGTGCATTTGATAACTGCGCAATAAGTACCGAATTTGAAATCGAAAATTTCATATTTGTGTTCATCATCACCATTAATGATAGAATGTCCAGAAAAGTCCTAGCATGACATGATATGAAATTATCTCCAATAAGGCTATGCAAATGTTTTGTTATTTGTAACACTCAGCATTTTCAAAATATTGAAACAACCGTAATTTTATTTTGTTCTATTGTAAGATCACAGCTAGAGTATGCATCTGCAGTTTGTAGTCCTGTTTATTACTACAACTCATATGATCTTGAACGACTACAGAGAAAGTTTGTAAGATACATTCAATTTAAATTAGGTCTACCTGTTTCAGAAATAAATTATAAATCCCAGATGACTGATTTAAATTTACCATTACTGTCATGCAGGACAATAAATGACCTCTTGTTTATTTATAAGTTATTAAATAATAAAATAGATTGCCCCGAACTGTTAACTTTAATAAACTTTCGTACTTCGCATAGACCAGCAAGACTTAATTTTTTGTTTTACAGTCATTATCATGGTCCTAATTATTCATTGCCTTCACCAATTATTCGCATGCAGCGACTTGCAAATCAATACAGTGATGATTTAGATTTATTTTATACCTCGCCGCTGGTGATCAAGTCCTGTGTTTTGAAAAAGAATTAACAATTAAAAATTCAAATAATGATAAGTTCTTTTAAAGTACTTTCTTTTTTTTTCTTTTCATCCTCTTTTTTGAAAACTGCTATTTTCTTTTATTTACCTTTCTTTTATAAAGGTAAATATTTATATTTGTTACAGATGTAGTATTTATTTTTTTATATATAAATACTGTTTACCATTGTATACTTTTCTCGATGTTTTTGTTATTATGTTATTTTTTGTTGTATTTTTTTTTTCTGGTTTTATTGTAATTTTGTAAAAGGTTCATGGAACCGTAGATAAATAAATAAATGACTCACTCGCACTCATCATCATCATACCCCACCCTATGGTGCATAATGTTGCTTCGTGAAGGTATGGTGGTCTATCTTGCACTTATATGATGAAATATTGCAGTTTTAAACCTCCTTTAAAACAAATAATACCCTAGGAGGAATCGAATCCGGGACTGCACTGCATGGCGGACTAATCGAGTAGCCATTGAGTCAAAACACTCGCCTAAGATTTTGGGTCTATTTCACACACACAGAACTGTGTTTTTCATCCATCTGGTCACCCATAGTACACATTTTCTTGTTAGCGAGACATAGTTTTGCCGAGTATGTTATCTCTTGGGGATTCTTTTAATCATGTTTCTGCGATCAGTCTAGCTGAAATCGCTCCGGATACAACTTATTTACATCTTCCAGAAGGACACTGCTCTGGATGTTCTACCATTTAGTATGAATTTATGAAATTGGCTCAAATTTAGTTATATTTTAAATGCTTGTATTTGCAAAAATGAAAATTCACGTCTGATCATGATGAAAGTCTGCTAGGAAATGAAGGCATGGATAATGACGTATAATAAATAGACACGTTACTTCTAGCTACACCTAAGATATAGCATATCGTCGGCGATACTGCTATGTCCCATGACCTGTTTTTTTTACAAAAATATTTTACTACAGTAAATGCAGCTGTCAAATTTTTTTAAAAAGTGCTTAAAAAATATAGCTAATTATCTTCTTATTCCATAAATTGTATTGTATTTACGAATGAAACGATACATCTGTTTTGTTTTTCACAGTTCCAGTACAATTACACCATATTTTCATCACACACAATGGCATATTTCTGTGTAGCATCATGTCTGATCATGACAAAAGTCCGTTAAAGAATGAAGGCATGGAAGAATTGAAATGCCATTAACTTTACGGTTGTAACATGTCTAATTATTCATACTCCATTAGTTTAAAAATGAATGATAAATGTATATATAAAAAACCATGTTAATCATTATGAACTGATAAACAATTTTTTATATTTATTTAATTGGACAAATTTACATATGAGTTGACAGAAAAATAGTAACATATTTATCTCAAAACAAAATTGCCAATATTTTGTATAAAATATAGGCCTAAGTGGCACACATAATATTGTCGCTTAGCTAACAACGCCACGTAAATCATTTTAAGAATTGATGAACGATTATGAATTTAAGGCGACAGTTTATGAATTTTAGTAATATAGCTGAGCTTTTAATAAAATAAGCTGTTTCTTCATCATCCTGTAAAAATAACAAAAATTACTTACGCAGTGTTGCTAACTAAAGGATAACATGTACAATGCACAACCATACGATTCTTCTATCAGCTCTAACCAAGTACTCTCATATTATATTTAAAAATGACTATATTTTTAATGTACTGTATAAAATAAACAGCATGAAAATGCTATTTGCGTATATTGTCATGATCGTAGAACAACGACGGATGTCCGAAAAATGCAACGTTGACTTTCTTGTATATTTGATCTTGAAAAGGTTTTATAACGGCTTTGTATTTATGACTAACCCAAGTATCCAAGGATATATGAGGCCCTCAGCATCAAAGATGGCCGAACAATCCCATACCTATTTTTGAGAAAATTTCGAAAATCTGTAATAAGTAGCCCTTTTTATTTTTAACATTTACAAAAAATATTTTTTATTTGATAATATTAACACATAGAACAATTAACCTAAAGATTAACATGACAAGAAATGCTATTTTTATTAAGTGTTAAATATGTTATCGAGGGCCTCATATGTACTCAAAGTCACAAATTTTTTGTTTTAATTGCTCATGTAAAGTTGAAAAAAATTACGTGCGTTGTTGTTCTACGGCCATGGCGATAATGTCCATTTCTCATAATTATTTGTCATCCATATGCTAAAATTTTACCGAAACCAAACAAAATTGTCAAGTCAAGCCAATGAAATTAGTTTTTTTTTTTACAATGACCCTAAAAACTATTTTTGCAAAACTTGCATGCACACACACAATGAGTTTTTCTAGGTTATTATGCCATGCATCATTTGCTCTCTTTTTCCAACGTTTCGGATCGCATCACAGCATCCGTCATTAGGGTTCCTGGTATTTGTGTAGATATAAATACTTGTATAATATTGTGTACTTAGAATTTGTACCGTGTAAAGTCATTACTATATATGTATATGCAGCTTGTTAATCTGAAATCTGTGTTGTTTCACATTCTACGCTTTTGTGATTTCTTTATTACTGGGTAGATACCCGGATGATTTTAATCATATCCTATCCTTCATATCTTTATGAAACTTCATTCATTTCCCGATAATCCAAACTAATTGGTTCTGGACCTTGTTTGGATTAGCCGAAATAACCGTGATAACGCAGTTGGAAGCGAAAGAACGATTCTCTTGTGTTATAATAGTGGCGTATAGTATGTAGATATACATACGTTTTCGGAACAGACTACTCTTCTTTATCGATGTAATAATACAATAATACACTAATACAGTTATTACAGTACTTGCACTACAATACCTAGAGCAACAGGCCACTGCTACACCTGCCGATATAATGTTTATGAGACGGTGGCGAAACTTTCCGTCCAATAGACTCTCTTCACTGCGTCAAAAGACAATCACCGAGTTTATGTCTTGTAACAAGTAGTATGTACATAGTACAGAATACAATTTTCAAACTAACGTTTTAGCCTTAGTTTTTACATTGTTTTGCTAGCCTAGTCACGTTGTATTGTACGTATGTGCTGTTAAACCTAAGTATTAAATAAAAATTGTATACTGTATTTAATAAGTATTCATTTGTTTTTTAATTGATTTGACAACATGCGCTTATTTTCACCCCTTTAAGCTTTATTTCCTTAAGAAATGCGTATTTATGTCGCATAAAAAAACTAAATTTTTCATTCCGGGGCATGTTCGGATTAGCAGGACTCTACTGTATATCAATGACTGCAATACGGCATAAATCCTAAGTACATATTATATCTGCACAAATAACACCAATCCCGATGATGGATGCTGTAATGCGATCTGAAGCGTCGGAAAAAAGAGAATCTACGAAATTTAACAAAGTGAGCTGATTATTTTGCCGTAATATTATGAATTAATTTTAAGTCTGTGTAATTATTATTGTTAAAATGAATCTTTATTTATTATAGGTAATTTAATAATTTGGTAAAGAGAAGAAATATGACAAGTTCTGTTGTTCTAATATTATTATTTTAGATAGCTGAAAAATATGTGTATTAACAACATCCTTAGTTTTACTGTTGGAAATAAGCATTACGAATATAGGCACGCCCACTATGTTATTGTAAATTGATTTTAAATAAACTAACTTCGAATTCAGCCTGAGCGTTTAGTTTTATTTACTCAATCTATATTCCACTCCCTAGATTGCATTATATTATGATTCGATTTACGTTATTTTTATTGACAATTCTCGATGGAATTCCATTGCAATTATAAGAATACTTGGTACACTTCCAGTTATTTATTTGACCAGTCAGCGATTTCACCTTCTGATGGGCATCTTCAGGCTGGTAAATATCATCATCTATCGTAAGTATTGTGTGTACCAATTGACATAATTATTTATTTATATATATGCCCAATGGGCACTTTTAAGGACATATTTATACATAGAAAATTATTATAAAGGAAGAAAGACAATGGTATATAGTAGACTTGGTGGAAGTGGAAGCGGGAGGAGGTGTTTATAATTGAATTTGATGCAGTGATTGTTTAAAAGAAGACAACTTGTTATCAAAGAAATCAAGACTGGTATGTTTGTTGGCAGATCTAAGAATTCTGGGCATAGGGGAATGAAAACCATAGTTAGTTCTATGGTTATGGGTATGAAAGAGTAAGTTTTGTCTGAGGTTTCTAGTTGGGATATTTTATTTTATTGAGCTCAGTAGTTCAGGCGCATCAAAGAGCGAGTTGAGAATTTTTAATTTAATTCAATTATAAACTAACTAATTTAATTATGAACACAATTAGAAAATTCATGTTTCCAAATTACTCAATTTTATGTTTAAAATGTCATTTTACACCAAAATAAATTTTTGGCGAGTCATGAGATGGCATATCGGCTCTCCCAAGAGAATATGTTGGTTTTTGGGATACTCTGTTATCATAAAACCCTTATCCACATCTGATGGTGCATATGGCACTGCATTGGAAGGTATGGTGATCAGTGGTACGCTTCGGGTGCCAGTCCAGGGACAAAAGGAATGAAGCATTTCTTGCAAAATGTAATATGTTGGTACGTAATAAAAAACGGTATTTTTTATAAAGACAATAAAAATTTAATAAAAAGTACTTAATATATACACAAATAATATAATAGTTATTAATTTTAATGTTAAGTTTTATTTTTAATATTTGGCTGGAGTTTTGCAGAAACAAAATTTGTATTTACCTTGTAAAAATAATATTATCAACTAAGGCAGAGGTCGGCAAACTGCGGCTCGCGAGTCACATGCGGCTCTTTAGCCACTTGACCGTGGCTCTTTAGCCACCTGACCGCGGCTCACACAGCGCAAGTTTCACCTTCATTCGATTTAGTACGTCCACCGGTTCTAAAGAAGAACTTTGAGGATTATTGCCACTGAAAGTTCCAACACGTGGCGAGAATATTACAAATGCTGTTATTAAATGCATAGAAAAACATCATACTGAACTCGATAAAATTGTTTCAATGGTGCAGATGGGGCAAAATGTTATTTTTTTTAATGTTTAGAAATCAAAAATTAATCATGTCTTTACCATTGCATCATTCAACGAGAACTGTTTTTAGAAGAAATGTTTTAATGATCAATATTGTCATCACAATTTTAGCTAAAGCTTTTTATCATTGCCAATTCAAAGAATTTCTAGTTAAAATGGAGAGCGAATACACATACTTTCTGCTGCTTATGTTGTTCTGTACTTTATTACTAAGGTACGTTGCCATTACAGAAGAAACAGTTTAAAACATTAAGGAAATTTGGCTCTCAAAGGAAATCTTAATTGTTTAACTGCTGATCTTTGGCTCTTTTGACTAATGAGTTTGTCGACCACTGAACTAGGGTAAATTCAAAATGGAATTGTCTTATATTTCAAAAAACTAAAAAATTGTCCATTGCAACTGCGTTCAAAAGTAAACTGAACTTGTATTGCAACAGAGGAAAACATTCACCATTCATGTTTAAATATCTATATTTCCTTAACTCTTGGTCAAGAATAGTTATTTTATAAAATTTCATAACATTAAAGAATTTTGGCAAAAAAACAGAGACTTGCTAGAACAGAGATTGGAAGCTGAACTAAGAAAAGTTGATGCCAACGTTCAAAGAGTTTTTTAACAAGATTCGGATCATGATGAAAAATTTATTATTACAAAAAGACATGCCTTGAATGGCCGGCAAACTTATCGGACCTAAATCCTATTGAAAACCTGTGGGCTATTGTGAAAGCCATACTTTGTGACACAGATTGCACAACAAAAACAAAGCAAATGAGGGCATTGGAAGCAAAAACAGCCAACTCCCATTTTGGTGTTTTCAAGAAAAATAACAAAAACTGCTGCACTAATGCCAAAGAGTCTTTTATGTAACATACGAACGTAAATTTCTAACGAAATGTTATTTGCACTTAACTTAAACTTTAAGACACTAATAAATTAGCTTTAATGGAAACACGAATTCAAAAAACTTTCTTAATATTTGTATGGCACGGCCAAAATTTAAATCTCAAGCCTGTCATTGGTCGAATAAAATGGCTGATGGATATTGCTATGTTTGCTTAACACTATTTTCAAACCATCAGAAGTATGATTTTAAACTACATTTGCAACTAAATTCATGATTTTTATAAAAATAAAGTGATTAACTACAGAATGACATAACCAAAAAAATTTTTTTTTTGGAGTTTGCTATCTTTGCTTCCAATGCCCTCAAATATCTGAAAACTGTAAAAAAAAAAATTTAAAAAACTTGTTGATTCTATGCCAAAACACGTTGAAGAAGTTATAAAAGCCAAGGGAGGACACATTTTCTATTAAAAAAACTTGAATTGTATTTATTTCTGTTTTTTTGTTGTACAACTAATAAATGTTGTTTTTTTTCAAATTATCACCCATGTTCGCATTAATTCGAACAATACTTTATATCTTCACAATTTAACATCTTTATATGTTTATTTTTTTTCACATAAACAATGATTAATAATAAAAATAATGTGACCTCACTGGGGTTACCCGTGCCGAGGACACTTAACAATATACTTTTTTTATTTTGTTTTATTTGTAATGTTATTTTGGTCCAATAAAAATGTATTTGAATCAGTAAGGCACTGAATTTCATTGGGGATTTTCAAAAATACATATTTTTTTTAAATTGGAAAATTAAAAAAAAAAACTTTTGGCTTAAGTACTCCAAGATTCCATGTTTTTGATTGTCCAATATGGGCGTATTATTTATTGATAAAATGTCCCTCTCCAGTAAATGCATCAGAACTTTTTTATTCTAAAATTAATAGTGACATTGGAAACTTCCTGTGTGAGAATAGACTTAATTTTCAGTCCTCGCCCTTTGATAATCTTTCGAAGTTGTTTTATTTTTATTGAATCGAATTGTCAGAAATTATTATAAAAAGCTAACCCCTATTCTATAAAGAACACAGCTACAGTTTTAGGAGAGCACTCTACCAATCAACTTTCTAGAATTTAAAATGCTGACCGGTTTCAAAACTGTTCCTTTAAGGCAAAAGTAGGTAGGAAGAAATTGCCTTGAGGAAATATGCCTGCCCTTATGCATATGTATATACATATGGTATACACAAAGTGTATTAATAAATAAATAAAAATTAACAGTGAAGTAAATATTTTTAATCTTACCAAATAACAAGTGTAAATCCAGACTACAGATTCTCAAAACAGGGATAAGTAATAGCTATTGGATTTAATTATATTTTAAATTATTAAACATTTGTAGTTAACCTAGCCGGACCGAAGGGGGGGATTCGAATCCCCCATAGACCGATTTTAATTCAATAACTCGAGTATTATTCAAGCTATTTGCCGTATATTTTTTGTAATTGTGAAATTAATAGAAAGAAGCATTTTCCTGTTTTTGTTTTTAAATTTTGAAATAGTTGTTTTTTTTTTTAAATATTAAAACAAAAAAGACATAAATGATACAAGGGTCAGTTTCACTTTATGTACATAAGCATTTGGCAAACTAACAAAAATGAATAAAATACACGAATGAGTAAAATATGTGTATGCGAAAACATGAATAAATTATTGCACAGTCATACTTCCAACGTTTTATTCTCCTGACGCCATATACAAGTAGGCGCTGGGGTCGTTTGGATCATGTGAATTTTTGGATGCTTAGTGAGGGAAAGGTGAAGAACTGTCAATGAAATCATTATGGCAAGATTAATTAATTATTATTGACAGCTTTTTTTAATTTCCAATTTTTCATAATTACAGTAGAACTCTGTTTATTTAAACTCCAGTAATCAGGATTACAAAATATCAAAATCGTTATCAGGAAATGAAAAATGAAGAAGTTTTTAATTTAATTGTGCGCTCAACTTTGATGGACATGTTTAAGTGAGTTTTCAATGTGGTTCCAATTTGCTGTATTATTTCAAAAGCAATAAAATCTGGCACTCGCTAATTCCGGATAATTGAAGTTTTACTAAGTTCTCTTGTTCCAGTAATGAAATTTCCATGTATTTTAAAAGGCTTCTATTATAAAGTCGATAGGGTGGTTATGGCGCAATACATCGGTACCTGGGCCTGGATTAACAAAGCTTCTCCCACGTGCTTCTCATACTTCCACGTGGTGACCGACGGGCAACAGACTCGGTAATCAATCCGTCAGGGATCTCAAAAGTATGGCTAAAATGAGAAGCAGCGAGAGTGTCTGTCCTGCATGTTAGCAACGGCTCACAAATAGTGGGTGTTGACAATTCGACATATTCGATGATGCCGGATGAAGCCCTAGTTGGGTCACTCTGGTTTCCACGTCTAACGATCACCGGTGGATAGTCATAATCAAAACAAATCAAAGCTTCTGGATAAGTCGATGTTCCAAAATCCCGCAGAGAAACAGCCTAGATGAAAGTTACACCCAGAACCGAAAATTGTACAGCCAAAACATGCGGACAATTCAATAGATATAATAATATAGTCTTGTCCGAGCTCCGTGAACAGCCTCGACCGCGCAGGACAGAACACTGGGACGATAAGAAATTTCGACTGCAGTTGTTACAAGCGAACAAAAATATCATGACAAGCTAAATAATAAAAATGTTTTTTTTTCTGCCGCCATTTTCATGGGAAAATTTTTTTTTGGAGTGACACATCCACATCAAGCAAATCGTTATTGTCACAAGGTCCTGTATATGTTCAGACAGGGACAATGTGGCCGACGGCCGCGCTCGGTGGCTGGGGTAATCATTGTTCCGCAAGATAGCCCGCACGGTTATCTCTATGGCGATGTCCCGAGACAATTTTTTGTCCTACAAATTGCTGTTTACACGTGGACAGTCCTGGGAAAAAACAATATTCTATTGTCTACGGCCGTTGACAACGAGATGAGCCGACCCCAACCGCCTACCTAAACGAGCTGGGACAGTACCAGGAAGAAAAGAAGTCTATTATAAAAGAGCATTGTAATTAAAAGTTTTACCATATATAATTGTAAATAACTATGAAAATAAAAGTGACAGCCCACTTGTTTTATCAAATCACAGAATTTAGAATATAAGAATCTATGCCATCAGTCTATTTTTATTTTAGAAAACATTTTGTTTTATATTTATGGAACAATCTTCAGCACAACATTAACAACTCTGGCTAACAATGGCTGCCATATTGTACTGTGAAGGTCTTTACTCCATTTACTGATCAGGCACTGCTCAACTAGGCCTGTTGTCGATTGGTCGGGGCCTAGAACAGAGAAAAATCATTTCGATAAAAAATATTTCGAGTTTGTTCAAATATTTGTAGACAAAGACTGCATTTCACATTCATTTGCAGATTAACATATGACAACAGAAATGGAGAACATTTTAGAGAAGGAAATATGGAAGTCTAGGCATTTACACGGCTTATGACCTGTCATCGGCTAATTTCATCATCATCGGCCGTCTCTTGTCAAATGGTAAACATAGGCCTCTCCCTTAAGTTTCCACATCTTCCTATCGTGAGCCAACCGCATCCGACCACTTCCCGCAACCCGTCTTATGTCATAATTATGCCTATGTTTAAACATCCACATTTCCTCAACTCTTCCATCTGTTAACTTTTGTAAAATAAAAGACCCGCAACCTTTTTTGATGCGGGTGGATGTTCTAACATAGAAATTTGGAAAAAAATAGTAATGTTAATAAAAGTTTAAATTAATTCTTAAGATGTATGAACCAACTTAATAAAGCATAAATAAATAAAAATGTAGGCAGAGTGGTGAATGTACACGGCGTGTAAAGTGGCCTCTTAAACCGGCCAATCAAAACTTAACTTAAACCAGGTTTTTTGTATTATAGGACAAATGCGCGTGAGTTGATTTGAGGTTAAATGAGAAAGATGGATTACAGTAGAACTTATTTATTACGCAGTTACATCAGAAGGACAGAACACATGTACAGAAGGAATTTACAATAACGAACACTGACGGGGAGCTGGTGGCCGGGCGACGCGAAATGCCAAAATGATATGTAATGAGTGCTTCCGATGCACAGCGTTTAATATCTTGTCCGAGCTGACGTTGCAGCGGGCTACGCGTTCGGACCTGTCAACCTCACGGCTTTGGTGTTGTCCTCCACAGTATAGTTGTAAATAATCTTTTTAATATTCCTGATTCGGTCAAAAGTATCTATTTCAGTGCCTAATAGGCCAATGAAGCATCATATTTACTTTAGATATATTAATATATCTTAAGTCAAATTCGCTCATTAATTCTCTGTTCCCGAGAATTCACTCTCTCGGGAACAAATACACTGATGACCAAAAAATTGATGTATTTGCTATAACTTTATCAAACTTCAAGACCAAATTTATTCTTTAAAAACTTTAAATAGTACTCGAGTTTCTAGTATTTTCATTTGTTTTTTATGCATATATTTTTTTCATTGTATTTTTATATTTGTAAATTGTTTATAACTTCTGTTTATGTAAAAACCCTACGGGCGTTAATAAATAAATGATAGGTCATAAGATCTGTAAATGCCTGCATTTCCATATTTCCTTCACTAAAATGTTTTCCATCTCTGTTGCTTATATGCAAATTTTAATAAATCACCTTCAGTTATAAAAATTATTGTAAATATAAAATAATTCAAAGCCAGACTAATCATCATCATCATCCCCCTTTCTGTACCCAGTGGCGCGTAGGGCACTGCATTGGAATTCTAACTGGAGCATATCGGGATCAGATCATTGTTATTGCATAGAAGGTAAGGTGACCAGTCTGACCCTTCGGGTGTGAGTCCAGGGAAAATGGAACAATTCGAGGTAAAACCACCTTATAGACAAATATTTCGGTTCGACTCTGCCAGAGATGGATTTCGGGGCCTTAAACATGGTAGGCGAATGCGTCAACCACTACACTACGAGGCGGACTTTTCCGTTTTCAGGATTTTTACCGAGTAGCCGTAGAGTGTAAAACACTTGTCCAGGGTTCTAATTCTATTTCATACACAGAGCTGAATCTTCATCCGCCCAGACACAAAAAAATACTGTTGGAAAATACGAGTATACAATTGAAGAACTCGTTAATTTTCCAAAAAAGATATTATTGGATTTTATTATTCTCTGAATATGAGTCCATACAATCGTTCTTTCCAAATATTTCTAAAAAAATCGTTTGTGTAAAGACAGCAAATTTCCACAATAATTTGTTTAAAAACAGCAATTATCCTTATCAATTTAATAATAATATATTTGGCTGATTTACATTGCGCCATTTTTGTGAAAAATCACCTCAGGGGCGCTGTACAATAATTGTATACGTAAACTTACAGACTTTGCATACAGACCTCGCTTTCCTCTACATTCATACATCTTCTCATGCACGCACGCTGATTATTCCTACTTTTGGCATGTCCATCTTCAAGTATTTGATGGACTTTATCGTGCCATGTCTTTCTTGGTCTTCCTCATTTTCTGCACCTATCAACATTCGCATCGTAGATTCTTTTAGCCGTTCTTTCGCTGTCCATTCGCTCTACATGTCAAAACCAACGCAGCACCCCTTTCTTGATTCTGTCAATAATGTATATGCCTTACACACTTCACGGATCTCAACATTTGTGCACCTATCATACATCGTTTTACTACACATTCGCCTGAGGGATCGCATTTCGACAGCATTCAACCTACTTTCATCATAATTTTTCCAATTCCATACTTCGCTCCCATACATTAGAGTTGGCACTAGAACTCCGTTGTGAACTGCTAGTTTAGCCTCCTGCGATAAACATTTGTTTGCCAAAGTAGATTTCAGTGCACCGTTCACCCTGTTTCCGGAACTCGCCCTCCTTTCAATATCTTTTCTTCCATATTATATTTTTTTATTTAAAATTGAGGCTAAGACAAACTAAAGAAGCGAGATTTTAGTTGGGATCTGAACTGACCGGGACTGTCGATGATTCGTAAGTTTGAAGGCAATCGGTTCCAGGCAGAGGGGCCGGCAACGGCAAAAGCACGATCTCCGAATCTAGTGTTTAGGGAGCACCGGATTTCGACAAGTTTTCCTCTGCCCGAATCAAATGCTGACCCAAGAGTAGATTTTATTTGACATGTATTTTCTTCTCAATATTAAATAGATACAATACCATTTTTTTTTCCCCCAGTTTCACCGGTCTGCAGGCTTAAAAAGGTTGTGAAACGCTGGTTTAAACCACACATTCGCCCGAGAGATCGCATTTTGACAGCAATCAGCCTACTTTCATCATTGTTTTTCCAATTCCATACTTCGCTCCCATACAATTACCTTTAACAAAATTCTCCATATTGAAATTTTCGCAATTTTTCAAGTTGACTGTCAGAAAAATGGCTGCCCTTTCGACGAGAGGGCTGTACTCATCGCATAAGTATCGGAATCCTTGCGCTGTCATACCGGGGACGCTCTCTAGATTATTGACAACCATGGAGTGGCGACGTTTCAAGTCTTCGGAGAACCTACTCACAACTTCTCCGTGGTCGGCAAAATCCAAGTCTTTAGACTCCAGCAAGAGTGGCTGTCCATGTTCCTTACTTTCTGAAAAGGAAAAATACAATATCAACATTTATTAAAAAAAAATGAAAACTAATAAATTTAGTGGTAGACCATCAAAACTTAAACAAAAATATTTTATTTTATTTTTATGTATCGTGTTTTTATTGCTATGATTTTTTCAAGATTGTAATTTTTTAATTATAGCAGACCTCGACTTCACATAATTGGTTCCTTAAAACGTGTGCGAATGTTGAATGTTCGAAAGTTGATGGATGTAAAAAAAATCATATAAATTGCATTGAAAAATATTTATTATAAGTGGCAAGTTTAAGTACATTCAGCTGGTTTCTTTATAGATTTGTCAAGAGTTAGCTGAATACCACCTTTTTTTTCTTCTTTTCTTAATAAAGAGTTTGTTACGGGCGGGAAGTGTACAGTACTTCCACTGAGTTTACATAATACTTTCTACTTGAAGACGGAGATTACCGCTCTTAGCTTTTGCCCGGCTAGGTTCAGCGGAGAGTACAAGACACTTATCCAGGTTAAATCGTAAGGGTTTTGATGACTCCAAACCCCTCCTCCTCAACGCTCGAGACCACAGGAATCACAAATAAGTAAAACAGCTTTGTTGTTCAAGGCTCGGGGCCAATTTAATATTACAATATAACAGATTTAGTTCTACAAAACTCTCAGATTACATATGACAAGGAGGAATGGCGGGATAGGATAACCACAACACGCTTGATTCGGATCTAAAGAAAAAATAAGGGTTTAGCTAGCTCGAAATTATGGAACGATCTCACCGTGACGGGGTGTCTGAAGAATCCCGAAGACCAAGGCGACCTGGCCTGGCTGAAGCGAGGCCGGTTAACGGCCTCGCGTTAAACACGCGGGACGACGAGATGTTGTCGAGGCTGCATCACGTGGAAAGTGGCTGGCTCGGGAAGTAACTCTTCTAGGAGCTCGTTAAAGTCCTCCGGGGGGCTATCGAGGCGGTTGTTGGGGCTCGAGTGAGCGCATGGACAAAAGGAAACCGTTCCTAGGGTGCCAGAAATTCCGTGTTGAAATCAGAGTCTCCCAAGGACTATCGGAGACACGGATGGGGCAGATTACGAAGGATGGAGACCAGCGTGGTCACGAGGCGCGGACAGGTGGGCGCGAGGAATCGCTTACTGCCGACTGACGCTCGGGTTGAAACGGTCACACGCGGTGTCGTATATAAAACTTCACAACTTTATACTGCTTGTTGACAAATATAGAGATCGTCGCCCGTTGATAACGCGGTTTCTAACAACATGGCTGGAACGGGTTATCCGCGGAGTCCGGGGCGGTTCTTAAAGAAACGTCCTTGCTGTTTGCTGGCTGGCCCGGATCTGCGAACTTCCCGTTGGAGATGAAAGAAGCCCTTTCTAGAAGGTTTTTGTTAGGTTGTCAGTGCTGAGAATTAAAGTTATTTTTGGTTGGTATGATTGGAATAGTTGTAAAAGTGGGCGTAAGTGGCGCTGTTGGTCGTTTGCGGGAAGATTTGAATAATAAATCCTTTAAAATCTTTAAGTGTGAAATATAAACATAACAAGTTCTATCTTTCTATCTCTCATCAACTTCAGGGTGCCTGGAAGAATGACTAGGCAGGTGCCACCGTTTTGTAGCAACAATTCACGGACAGTGTATACTTGTAATGCCATACGGCATACTAAACAGACTTCATGAACTCGGCAATATTTATTCCCACGTATCTGATATATTTAATGTAGGGTATCGTTCCAATAGAACAAACCTTTTTAACTTTTTAAAAGATGGTGAATGGTAATTATATTTATTTATTCATGCATTTCATAATATATACCGTTTTTTGTTCACTTTGCCCAGCTGTATGAAACAGTACTAATGATTTTTTTGTTGTATTACTTTAGAATGTTTTATTATTTAATTTTGTTTTTTACATTTATTCTTGTATTGTTTAAACTTTCTACTGAATATGCTGTATAATTTTTAGGTTAACTTTTAAAATATAATTCTTGTATAATTTTTTTTATAAATCTTGGGTATAAGGAAATTTATGTTTTTAACCAAAAAAAAAAAATATTAAGCCAAATATGTTAGTATTATATTTTTTTATAAAAGGCAGATTTGCCGTTTATGTTAATAAAATAAAATAACATGCTGTCTTTCTCAATCGCCCTACGTTCTTGAATTATCATTCTCCATTGGGATCACATTCTTCCGTGATAGTCAAAAATGTGTCGTCAATCCATGAGGGAAAAGATCTTTCCATTTCATCTATCACTATACCGTGTCTTTTGGAAACAACAATGTTTTTTCCAAAAGACACGGCATATTATATTTGAATGTATTCCTTAATTTTATTCTTGTTTTTCAAAATTGAACACATTGTAGACCTGTTTACGTCGTACAAACGGCCGATCGAAGCAATCGATTCACCTCTACCATGACCAACAAAATCAGTAGCAAAAAGACTTTCTTTTATGAGAAACGTGGTATGATAGGTAGAGAAAATACTATTCACTTATATTAAATACAATATATATAGTCTATTCGCTACTGGTTTTGTTGCTTTTCCCATAAACAGTATTCATGGATAGTGGTGTTTTTGCGTTAACCCCCTCAACTGATTGGTTGTTGTTATTGTGACGTTTTCAAACTAGTTCATTTTATTAATTTTTTCATACATTTTGTATATCCAATATCCCGTATCACCAAACTTCCTCTTTGTATGCGTATAGTTTAACGAAAATTGTTTATGTACATTTTTATAAAAACTGTTTGTGTAAGTATATTTTTATGAAAATTGTTTGTAGTTTTATGAAATGCAAAGATCTATGAAAATTTTTGTGTATAGTTTTATAAAAATTGTTTGTGTGAAGCTTTTTAAAAATTATTTATGTATATTTTAATGAAAATTGTTTGTGTAAAGGTTTATGAAATTTTTTTGTAGTTTTATGAAATGCATAGTTCTATGAAAATTATTTGTGCATAGTTTTGTGAAAATCGTTTGTGTAGTTTTATAAAAATTGTTTGTATGAAGTTTTATGAAAATCGTTTGTGTGAAGTTTTATGAAAAATGTTTGTAGTTTTATAAAATGCATAGTTCTATAAAAATTGTTTATGCATAGTTTTATGAAAAATGTTTGTCAATATTTTGAGTATATCCAATTGTTTGTAGATCAATTTGAACTCTCTTACGATTTAATCTAAAGAAACTAACATCTCAATAGAAACAGAGGAAATATTGGGCATTTACAGGGCTTATGACTTAGCATTGGCTGGTTTAAGTGATCACTCCAGGCTGCCTATGTTCGAACATCCGTATTTGTGATATCGATCAATCTTGATAACTTCCTTGGTGGTAAAATCTAGTACTTTTCGACAAATATTTGGACATATTCAAAATATTGAGAAAGACCTATCTTCGCGCGGTGAGTTTTTCAGGGTAACTATGCTGAGTGCCGTCTGCAATCTTTCGGTTTTTTAGATCACAATAGAAATGTTGGAAAAGAGCGTGAACACACGGCATAATAACCCAGAAAAACTCGGAGCAGATCTGAACGGCAGATAAAACCTCAGAAATTTATTCTGCATCTCAATAATGGTCAACTTACTTCCGAGATAGCGCGCTGCGATGCCTCCCATCTGCTTGGCGATAATGGAAGAGCGTTGATCGTTTCCGGCATACGCCAAGGTGAACACGGTAGGCTTGGAATACCTCTTCACATCCATAAGACCGATCTCCAAATGTAGCCAGAAAGCCTTGGAAAATTCCGGATACGTCTTGGCCATTTCTCTTACTTCATTGGTTAAATTAAAATTATTTGTTTTATCTTCATTTACGTAAAACACCGAGGAGCAAAAGCCAAACAGAACAATGACGATACAAATAATTACAGACATATTCAAATCGTTATTTTCTGGCTCTTTTTCTTCTGGTTGTAAATTTTGATATCCTTCTTTCAGCGAAGTCGATCCACTTTCTTTCCTTTATTTAAACAAAACATATTTTTGTTATTCTCATTACAAAATACACAAATAATGTCGCGAGTCCAAACTCCATTAGACTGGGAACCATGCGTTGAATTAAAACAAAAGAGTAGTAGATTTACAAAAAGTTTCGAAAAAAAATACAGAATAAGATGACAGCGAGACGCAAATCCCACTCCATTGTGTTAAAATATTATGTTATATAAATACACTTTTCTACATATGAGAAGCTGTTCAATAAATACGTGAACTGATCCAATGTGGCGGCTATGACGTGATGTATAGCCTCGCCCACTAGCCCACGTGTTGTCTAACAAGCCAATGAGCGCTCAGTACTCGTATGACTGTGAAGCTGAACGCACTGTGCCTCTAGAGTTTGTTTCTGCTGTGCGTGTTTTAGCTTTTCGTCGAAATGGAAATTGATGAAATCACTGAGCAACGACTCGATATCAAGTTTTTGGTAAAGCTTGGGAAAAGTTCAGAAAAAATGACGGATATGTTAAGGGCTGTTAATGGTGATAGTGATCTGAAGAAAACATCAGGTTTTAAGTGGATCAAGTGTTTTGAAAATGGCCGAGAAGACGCCAAGAATGATGCAAGATCTGGACGACCTTCAACCTCTTGTGTCGATGAAAACATTGATCGTGAGAGGTCCCCTGTCCTTTACTGATCATGCAAAAACTGTGCGGATGATCGCTGAGAACTTTAAGGACGTTCAAGATTTATTGATGGAAGATGAAATGGGCAAAGCAAATTTGTTGGAAATGGCTTCAGACGTTCAAATTGACTTTAAATAAAATTACGAAATCGCTGAGCCTAGCAAAACTGTAATATTTTTTTTAAATGCAGACCCATCCGGTGAAAGAAGCTGAAAATTTAAAAAGGAGCTGGAAAATTGCCTGTTTTGAGCACTCTCTCTCAAAACTCTTCCATCTGTTGACTTTTGTGAAGTAAAAGAAACAAGAAACAAAAGTCAACAGATGGAAGAGTTGAGGAAATGTGGATGTTCAAACATGGGCAGAATGGTGAATGTTACACAATGTGTAAAGTGGCCACTTAAACCAGCCAATGACAGGTCATAAGCCCTGTAAATGCCTAGACTTCCATATTCCCTTCTCAAAAAATTTTTCCCTCTCTGTTGAAATAAATTTAAATATGAACAACTCCCTAAGGAGGAAATCCAGCCAGTCTGCAAGCATTCGGGCATACTCAAACATTGTAGCTTCATTTTCGTTGGGAAAATTTTCATCATAATAGTAAATCATGGCCATTTTATTTTATTTTATTTGTACTTGTGCAGAATCAGGATGGATGGATTTGACCAATATCCTTCTCTTGTTGTTCAGTTTACCCCTTTTTGTTTTCAGTGTACCGCGGGAACATTGTAAAAAGGGGTCTGTTTAGCAGGATATTTATCACATAATGTTAATATACTTCAAATTACTATGGAACAATACCCGAATGATGATTCTTCAGAATCTTCTTCCAGCGGTTTTGGTTTCATAAAATTGCTTGGTTTTTCATGACTCTTGAATACTTCTTGATTAAAAGAAAGAAAATTACTGAAACGAGAAAAAAAATGCATCTTTAAAAAAATAATGAATTTGGCGATTACGAGGAAGACGGGACCGACTGAAATTGCTGATTATAAGCGTACTAGATTAAATTCCTTTCTTTAATTTTTTTTTTATATTAACGGTTCAAGGAACCTTTTACAATAAAAAGTTTTACAGAGATAATCACAGCAATGAACAATTCATTATGTAATATATAATATGAAATATAACTATATAATTCAACTAAATAATTAAAACTAAACAAATTAGTTGAAGTAAAACATATTTTTTTAAAAACTACAAAAAAGTAAAAAAGAAACATCAAATATCCAAGATGACAAACAAAAGGTAACAATGAGGAAGTACAGTGGTTTTTTAAAAAAAAATTATTTGTTAATAGACTGTTAAAACTAAATCAAAAAATTTTTTTTTTAATTTTTATATATCGTATTATCGGCGCTACGATTTTTCAAAGTTTTGTATTTCTGAAATAACTCCGCGTGTGACGTCAGGGGTTCATTTCCGCTTATTCTCATTCAGTTCTTCCCATTGGTCCAGAAGCGACAAGCAGACCGGAAATCTTCCATAGCTCTCAGATCATAGGTTGATTCACATGAACCAGTGACGTCATTTAAAGTAGTGCGTATTTATCAAAATATTTATTATTATTTTTTCTGTACATTTTCAAGAAACTTTGCAGTACAATTTAATGCTCTAATTTTTACCCCGCGTAAGAAAACATTTTTCGTATCCAATTTCCCGTAGGGCTGAAGTTCCTCATTAAAGTGAGAAAATCTTATGCTCTAAATATAAATATGTCAAAGTAAAATTGAGAATAATTTAACATAAACATAAAGTGGCTAGTATTTAGTTAGGTAATAATGAAAAAGAAAAATAATGCTACAATACTTTATAAATAATACATTTTTTGGATCAATATGAAAGCAAATAATCTTAATAACACCTTTATTTTATCAATTGGAATTTGGCAATAAATCCACAAATGTATAATTTATATATGAAGAAATAAACAAAAATACGTGTCCAAGAAAACAAAGTTAAATTTGATAATGTATTTTTAAATAAATTCATCCTTTTTCTAAAAAATAACGAGTGAGATTACATTTTAATGTATTAACAGAGTTAGTATTGAAAATATCAAATATTTTTTCGAATTTATTTCCATACCTATGTATTTCGAAGTTGGTACGAGAATTGTAACAATACCAACATGTAAAAACAATTATACCACAAATTCATTCATTAGACGTACCTGTAGAAATTATAATGGACTCAGTATTGATGTAGACATTTTTAACTGCACGTTGCATTTGTACAGAAAATTTCTTCATGGAGTTGATTATTTAGGATAGTTGCTGAATGTGCATCTCGAGTGGTTTGTGCTATGTATATGTGCCGCATGTAATGTATATGTTTGTGTATGTTTTATATGTGCGTTCATGTGTGTGTGCGTGGATGGCTCGGGGTGTGAATTCGGTATTTTTATTTATTACCAATGATAACTCCATGGAAAATGCAAATGTTAACCATTTTTTTTTTGTCTCATTTAGTGTTTAAATCTTTTGCATAATTTATGAAACCTGCATTGGTCTTTTTATGTTAGAAAATCGTTGTTTTAAATACTTTTTATGTATGACTGTGCGTTTTCTGAATAAAATAAAATTAAAATAAATTACTCGTTATACCAGAGAAAGGTTTTTAAAATCCAATCGCCATTGCATATTTATTATTTATTTATTTATTTACTGACTTAAGATGGGACGCTCGAGGTGGGCTGGCCATATAATGGACGACGAAAACCCCATAAAGCGCCTAACTTTTTCTGTGCCACGAGGACGACGAAGGCCCAAAATGCAATGGATGGACTGCATCAGCGCAGATATGACAATGTTGGAAGTGAGCAAGTGGAGAAGAAGGGCAGCAGACCGGCAAGAGTGGAGGAGACTCCTGGATTCAGCCAAGGCCCACCCAGCTCTATCGAGCTAATGATGATGAAAAATAAATTTCAATTTTTTTCCTGACATTCATATAATTATAATTATATTCGTTCATAAGCAACAAATAACGATTTATCTTGTGGACTTTTGATTTTGTGTCTAACACGTCATTACATTTTTGTCGATTTGACTTGACAATGACAATTTTTGAACTAAACTGGATTCACACATCGACCTGGAAATTTCTCCCTAATACCATGTAAGCGAAGCCAAGGGTAAAACCTAGTAAATAAATAAATGTAGCTTGTATTCAAATTGCCTATAACAACATGGAAAAAGCGAACATGAGAAGAAATACAATATGACTATTTTTATTTGTATAATATAGTATTCAATTCTTAAGTTTACGCATTTAAAGTTTAAAAATAGCATGTTAAGGAATTAAATCAGTAAGAAACTTTAATTGCCCCCCCTAGCACAATCAGCTAATGAGGAAATTCAACTTTTTTTTTAATTCAAAAAAAAATTAAGTGAATTGAGTACCTTCTTATCAATTTGAGATCATTTACGTGATAGTATGCCTTATCTTAAACACATTATTTATTGATAAATAGATAATCCTTACTAATCCATTTTCCGGCCAGTATAAGAAAATGGAGATGATGAAAATTAGATCAGAGATTATTAAAAGCAGTTAGTAAGTAAAAAAAAAAAAAAAACAAACCTTAAATCAGCTGTATCTACATCTTTCGAGAGGGTCTTGTTCGTCTTTGTGATTTTAAGGCCTCCGGATTTACTGGAAAAAAAATTTAAAAATCATCAATATTATGAAACCCTCATAGTCAGACTGCATTGCGTGCGCGGTTACTTCACAGATTGAATGGAATCCATGATTAGGGGATCAGGGGATTGATGATTCCCTAAAAATATGACTACACAATCAGTAGGTACCTATGCACAATGAGTTTTTCTGGGCCTCGATTATGATGGGAAGATAAAGACGTCATTCCTTCACCTTAACGGTATTACAAAGATATAATACCGCCCCACCTACAAGTTTTGGGTAATAATAATTATAATAAGTGTCGCCAATTTTTATAGCGCCGTTTTCGTGATTAATCACTTCAAGGGCGCTGTAAATTATACTTAGATATTATTATTTTTTTTAAATAAGGTCTATCTACAGGCTAACTCTTATTTACTATTCAATGATTCAAAAGTATGAAGACAATTGGTTCATTCTTTGACATTGGTGCTTTACAACATTGGCCCTTTACGGCATTGGCCCTTTATATAAACCAATTTTGAATCACTTGCCCCACAAACGTACAGTTTATGTTATGTTTTAGCACGGTATATAATATAAATAATATAGGTTTACAGAAAGAAAAGAAAAAATAAGAGGGATGAACATTCAAATATGCTGGATAAGAGGACATGCTGGTATCGTAGGAAATGAGAGAGCGGATGAACGAGCAAGAGCCGCAACTTGTAAAAGAACGGCACCTTTCTTCTCAGAATTTCCCCTTAGCTTTGCTAAACGCTGTGTAAAACAAAACACGCAGCAGCGTTGGGAGGATCATTACCGAGAAATTACCGCGCTTCTTCTATAGGTAAAATACTAAACCTAACGCTGGCTGATGCAGCAAACTTCAGTCGTCATCACCAAAGTACTTTCGAAACGACCCAAATTTTTACCGGACACGGAGCTATGAGAAGTTACCTATATAGGTTTAAATTAAGGAATGATGACTATTGTCCATGCGATGATATTTCTTCACAGAGTATCGAACATCTGTTATTTCAGTGTGCATTTTTCAGTTTGCAACGCCATAATCTTGAAGCAGAATGCAGGAAAGATGGAATATCCTTAACAGATATCCACACTGTAGTTAAAAGTAGTTATCACGCGCCATTGTTTTTTAACTTTGCAACAATGGTGATTGGACTCATAAAGGTAATAAACCAAAATCGGTGATCGATCATCCCATTTCCAAGACAAAAGAAAACGATTTTTTCCGAGTACCTTAGCCTTGTACATGACACGTAAGACTACTAAATACAGGGGTCCAAATATATATAAAAAAATAAATAAAAACAACAGAAATTAAATACAAACATAAATACGTAATGTTTAAAACTGTCTTAACATTTTGCAATTTCATACCTGTACCTCAGAGGCAGACGGATGAAAATCCAAACGTCAAATGTTCAACAAGAGCCTAAAGAATCTACTTTCTGTAAGTGATTTCTAACAATTTATGGCATTAATTTGTATTTTCAGTATCTTAATACATTGGTTTTTTCGTTGTAAGACTTACATTTCTTTTAAATCAATGAATATGATCATAAACTGTTGACGAAAATCGAAATGTAATTTCATCAAATTCTGGATTTGCATCCGTCTGCCTCTGAGGTACAGATATCAAGTCTTCTAAAAAAAAGTATATTGTTGAGTGTCCTTGACACAGATAACCCCACTGAGGACACGTTATTTTTATTTTTTATTATGGTTTATAATGTGAAAAAAATGCAAAATTAAATATTATATTTTATAAGTTAAACTATATATTATAGGGATCGAAATTACTGATAAAGTCGGGTTAGGGATATCAGGATCAGTTGTCACTACCTTATTAAATGATTATTTAAGTAAAGGACATAGTTTGTTTTACTGTCAGTATTTTTCCCATAGAATTAAGAATGGTCCAGAAGGAGCATAGAATCATATTTGAATACACCAGACTGTGTCCGAAAATCCCCCCCCTTTCACCGCGCGCATTCGTGAAGTCGTAGAATCATATTTGAATACACCGGACTGTGTCCGAAAATCCCCCCACTTTCACCGCGCGCATTCGTGAAGTCGCCGCGTAATGTTGCCAGATGGGAAAAAATATAATCATAACACAAATGCAAGGTAAAAAAAAGCAATTTGTTGATTTCTCTTAAATTTTATTGTGCACGCGAAAACATTGATTGACACAACAGAGTAGATAAATAAAGGGTCATTGAATAAGAGCAATTGAATTAATAAACTTTGAGCTTAAATATAAAACAAATTTTATTTCACATAAAACGGATATTTTTATATCATGTTAAATAATATTTGATGTTTTAAAGATAATGTCAGTCAAATGTCCACCACGGCGTTGTTTATTCTGAGGTCCGATTTTCATTAGTTCTCTCATTAGATGAGCAAAGTAGGGTAAAAAAAAATCTACCCTGGCAACACCAACGAAATGTCCATTTTGTTTTCATCTACAATCTGACAGATGGAAAAATAATTCAATTTTTAAGTAATGCATTTGCTAATTACACATGAAATGTGATCCAATCCTGTTTCTTTTCGATCCCAGCAGTATTTCTATACTTTTAAACGACACAACTTGGCATAGTTGAATTCAAATCGGGAGTTGCGTACTGAGCGACGTCTACAAAGAAACTAATAGGTCAAAACGTAAAACTACTCTTTTAAGAGTAGTTTAGTCGCCTTCTGTTTGATGCGCGTATGCGGTTTCTGGACTATTCTTAATTCTATGATTTTTGCTGTTTAAATTTTTGTGTGAAGAAAAAGAGACAGTGGGTTGGATATCCAACTATCTCACTTAGGGGCTCGTGATATATCTGACCAAACCACTATCCGTTACATCTCTACAAAATACTAGTTGACATAAAGCCCATATTCATTACACTTTTAAAATAGGATTTATATTCAATTCTCAATTATACCTTGACAAAGGAGCATGTGTTGCTTTAAAACTGCTAGTTAATTAAATAAATAATTAGTGGTTAGAACAAAACTTTATTTTCATTTTAACTATAGAAAACTAAAAAATTTAGGTTGGTAATGAAATTTGCAAAACTGTAAAAGTGATCATATCAAAATGTTTACAAAAATAATAAGTTATTTCATTAGATCAAAAATATAAGACTATAAAAACAAAAATGAATGAAAATTAATGTCAAAGATTAATATGATTATTCGAATTTTCAAAATTTTCAAATATGTTTTTTCTTTGGTACCTAAATAAACATTTTGTATAATAAAATAAATAAAGCAACATTGTTTTTCCCACTATTTTTTTCCACCGACTGGTTTTAAGCAAACAAGCTTCTTCGTCAAAGATAAAAAATTAAACGTTCTTGACTTGTCTTTAACAATAAAATAAAAAAAATGATTTCGATATATACCGTAAACCAACACAATTATTCATAATTCTTTAAATCATCGAATTGTTCATCAACATTCCGCATTCCATTCAATGATACATAGGTTAATTAACATTCCACTAGATGATACTAATTTCAAAAAAGAACTTAATACAATAAAACAGATTGCTAATAATAATGGATATAATGAGAACTTAATTGATAAAATATTAAATCAAAAACAAAAACGCAAACATATAAATAAATATTCATATTCTACTCCCACAGTAAATAAAGCAAACCCACCTGAACAATGGAGGCGGATTCTTTTTATAAATGATATTATTTCAAAACAATTATCTATTGAATCAACCGCTCCACAAGTGTATAGCTTAGGTTAGGTTTTTGTTATTTTCATTGTGCATTTTGTAATATAAATAATATGGATGTACATATATACCTATTTTTTTAAACTGTGAATATTTTGCTAATTATCTCTGTTTATTAAGTCTTCTTTGTTTATTCTCTAATGTAAAAACATTTCAAAAAAGTATTTTGTTAAGTGTTCTCGGCACGGGTAACCCCAGTGAGGACACATTATTTTTATTATTAATTATAGTTTGTAAGAGAAAAATATGAATAAATAAATTCCCTACCATCAAACATTTAACCGGATTTCTACACAACTAACATATAGGAACATTGTTAAAAAATCACAAAGACAAAGTCCATAAATATAATAAATCTGGGATATACCAATTAAATTGTAATGATTGCGATTCAATCTACATTGGAAAAACTAAAAGAAACTTTAATATTAGAGTAAAAGGACACTTAAGATGCTTAAATAATAATCATTTTTCTGAATTCCCAAATCATCTGATAGAAAATAATCATAACTTCAATAGACACTGGATTAAAAGTACTTCATGTTGAAAATAAAATATTAAAATTAGACAACTTAGAAATCTTATAAATTAAAAAAGCGATTCATAATAAGAAAAAAATAATTAATAACCAAATAAACAATATTTCTTTTAGTCCTCTCCTGTCTAGCTTTGAAAATATTGATATCAAATTACCACCCTTGTAAGGAAAAAAAGACTCTATTTATCGGGTCCATGTAGAGTTTCAACAATATTTTTCAAACCTTTTTTTTCAAATTTTACCTGTATAATTGAAATCAATATTTACATTAATTTTAAAGTCATACCCTTACAAATATTTTTAAATAATGGAAGGTTAATTAATCTACTTATTTTAGCTTGTATAGAAATCCACAAACATAAAACAGCAATTATTTTTAGTATATAAGGAAACTTTGTAAATATTTAAGTTAGTTTGTTTGAAAATGTCCTAACAAGACTAAACGCGTCACAATATACCCTTTTTATATTTTATAAAAATAAAGTAGAATTAGAATCCAATAAATTTGTTTTATTTTGGATACATTACAAAACTTTTTTTGTATTTCACATTATGTTTAAGTGTTTATATCTATTTATTTCACATAAAACTTTATATTTTTTTCTTTTCTATATGAACACCTCACTGGGCATAACCTGTGTAGAGGCATTATTTTTATAAACAATATTTGAGTTTGTCCAAATGTTCGTAGACAAAAGACTAGATTTCACCCCCTCGGGAGTCATTAAGATTAACAAATTACAACAGGAATGGAGAATACCTTAAACAAGGGAATATGGAAGTCTAGACATTTACAGGGCTTATGACCTGTCATTGGCTGGTTTAATGGCCACTTTACACACTGTGTAACATTCACCATTTTGCATATGTTTGAACATATGATCCATATTTCTTCAATTCTTCCATTTGTTGATTTTAGTTAAGTTAAAGAGCTGAAACCTTTATTGTTGTGAAAAGATTCATCTGACTGAATTATATCACATACTAGGCAACGCCTAAAAACAATTTTTCAATTTTTAAACTTTTTCTCTTCACAACTCTTCACAATCTCTTTAAATTATTAATGCAATAAATTTATAGAATAAAAAATAACATACCTTCCTCTGTTATTTGATTTCCCCATTGTGTTATATGGACCTGAATAATTCGGATATTTAATACTTCGCCTCCCCTCGATTCTGTGATTCGAGTATTCCTTTAAAAAAAAAACACTTGTAAGATAGTACACGTTATGCTAACCAATTATTTAAATAGATAAAATATAATATTTAAAATATCAAACCTGGTCGTAATCATTCATAACACCACAAAAAATGGTGTGATATTATATGCATCTATAAAAAATATTTAGAGATAGCGCGTTGAAAAAATATTAATAAGATAGAGATTAGATAGTAGAAATATGTTGATTATATTGAGACAGATAGTACGTTACTGTTGGCTACTGTCGCACTCACAAATTATGTCGCGCTTGTCATTCAAGAATGTTTGAATAAATTGAATATTAGGTTAAGGTTTTAGATTACTAGTTATAGTTACTAGTCACTACAGTAAAGTTGTACAGTTCCTCGTTACTCTATTACTTTGTACTCGGTACTTTCCACTTGATGAAAAAGCACTGAGGATTGAGGAATAACAAATCAACGAAAACTTCGAATGCATTTGCTACTTAAATGAACCACAGATTTATATTATGTGAACTAAAAGATCAAAAGTATAAGACAGGCACAAAACGAACGAGGAACGAGCGCAATGTCAAAACAAAACCCTAAACCACAGATTATACTCACCTCAAAACCATAGATTTACAACCGGCCAGTGTTGCCAACTTTACACGAGCAAATGTCGCTAAACGGAGGTTCAAAAGTCGCTAGATCTTAAGATGTATGGCGGAGGGAAATGGCGGTGAAATAAGTGGAGAAATGTTTTTCTATAAAACTCTAAAAAACAAATTACAAAAATGTTTGGTATTGATGGCTGTGACGTTAAGATTCGTGACGATGTTCAAACAAAATATGAACGGTCAGGAACAATCTTGAAAATAAAAATGAAGCGTGACATACTAGGGATGTGGCCAATAATAATAGAGACCGAAATCACGGGGCAAAACTAAAAGTTCTAGGCTTGTTTGTTAGATTCAAGGTTGGATTGACAAGGATGGGTAATAATATTAATAGGATATGCTCCGTTGAATTCCGACTGCAAATGTGAGATGGATAAGTTTTGGACTAGTGTAATGATGAATGAAAAGAAAATAGAACAACAGAGTAGTACTTGCGGGAGATTTAAATGGATGGGTGGGAACTTGAAGAGACGGATTGGAGTCCGTCTTAGGTATGTTTGGGGATAAAAGGCAGAATGATAATGGAAGAAGACTGCTAAAGGTATGTTTGGAATGGAATCTTTTTGTGTCAAATACATTCTTTGATCACAAGGAAATTTTAGAGGAGGAATACACTCCTCCAGATTGGAGAAGGGTTGTTGTTATTCCTCTATACAAGAAAAAGGTTCAAGGGTGGAATGTGAAAATTATAGAGCAATCAGCCTTTTGAGCGCTGTTGGAAAAATGTGTGGAAGAATACTGATCGAGAGAGTAAAAAAAGTTACTAAGGATAGAGTGTGGGATTTTCGGTTTTATAAATGGAAGAGGATATTTAGATCAAATATTTGTTTTACGATATTTTGTCATATTTGACAGAAAAGTTTCTTGCTAAAAACCAAAAACTTTTCTGCGCATTTGTCGATCTGCAAAAAGCGTTTGATAGAGTTGACAGAGAAAAATTATGGAAGGTGTATGGAGTGAGCGGAAATCTGACACGGGCTATTGCTTCTCTGTATAAAGGCAGCACAGCGTGTGTTAGGGTAAATGGATCATAGACATCGTGGTTTGACATTCATAACCCTTTCGCTCCTGAGATTCTTTTTCCAAATTTTCTTTACTTTCCTTTTTTTGGGCCATCTCTCCACTGCAGATACTGGAGCTATCATATAAAAAATATGTTACTTTCTAAGTGGCCATGTAACATGCACAATCGTTGTGGCCAGGATCTAACAGAATATGAAAAGAAATTAAATTTTTTGTTTGTACCCACACAAACGTGTTGGACAGGAGCGAAAGGGATAAAGGAGTCAAGCAGGGATGTGTGATATGTCACCATGGCTGTTCAACGTGTATAGCGATTACTGCATGAAAGAACTGAAAGGCTTAAGAATGGGATCAAAAATGGGTGATTTAAATGTCAATTGTCTTTTGTATGCTAATGATGCCATGCTTCTTGCTAACAACAAAGAGAAACTGCAATTCTTGATAACAAAGATCTACGATGTATGCAAGGGAAGCGATTTGCTGATGAATGTCGATGAATCGAATGTGATGGTTTTTGAAAGAAATGAAAGTATGACTAAATGTGAAATCACCGTGAATGGAGTATACTAAAACAGGTAGAGGAATTTATATATCTGGGAAGTATGTTTACTAGGGATGGAATGACTGAGAAAGATTTTGAAAGGAGGGTGAGTGCCAAGAACAAAGTGAATGGTGTACTAAAATCAACCTTGGCAAATAAATTAAATTAAATTAGCAGTTTACAATGAAGTCCAGGTCCCGACTCTAATGTATGGGAGTGAAGTGTGGACTTGGAAAAATAGGGATGAAAGTAGGCTGAATGCTGTCAAAATGCGATCTCTCAGGCGAATGTGTGGTAAAACTATGTACGATAGATGCACAAATGTCGAGATCCATACATTATGTAAGGCTGAGATAGGCATTATCGATCAATCAAGAAAGGAGCTCTGCGTTGGTTTGGACATGTAGAGCGAATGAACAGTGAAAGAACAGCTAAAAATATTTACAATGCAAATGTTGACGAATGCAGAAATAGAGGAAGACCGTGAAAAATATGGCATGACCAAATCCAACAAATACTTGAAGACGGACATGTCAAAAGTCAGAATAGTCGGCGTGCATGAGAAGATGTGTGAACGTAGAGGAAATGAGATATGTATGCAAAGATAGAGTGACGTGGCGTTCTATCCTCTGTGTCTACCCTTACAGGGAATCGGGATGATGATTTATTGTTGTTGTTATAATAATGTAATGTACGAATGTGTTGAAAAAAACACTTCCTAATAAAACTTTTTTTCTTGTTTTAAATATGTAATATATTTATTTATAAGTTGATAAAAATATTTCATACCATATTTTCAACTCAGAGGGAAATAAATTGTGATCAAATAGACATTTACTTATTTTTAAAATATAAACCAACTCATAATTATTATTCTCACAGAGTAACCCGTGGCAGACACTTTATCATATATTTTTATACTGCGAGAATACAAAAAGAAACTTTGCATAGAAAATTGATTATTAAAACAATATTATTGCTTTATTTTGTACACAATTTTTTCATTGAAAAATAAACTATCAAACATATCAACATGTATCTTTTTTTCGTGATCCCGGCTAAGTTGGATTTGTTCCGACATTTCGGTAACCATTGCAGGAGCCATCTTCAGGATAAACTGTTTTGTAGAAAAAGTACTAGTTATTTTTACCATGTGGCAGTCGGCAGCGGGCACATTACTTGTCATTTTTGTAGTGTGTAATGCTAGGAAGCATGTTGAGTTTAATTTCAGCCTGTCATCTTTGTTTGTTATTTGAGTGTTTGTGTATTTCAATTGCCTCTTTTATTATTCATGCACTGTAATTTCTAGGTTTATGCAAAATCTTGGGCTCGAAGGTGAAAAGATGTCCTGTGTCTTTAAAGAATCCCGCTTTTGCAAATTTTTCAGGGTGCCCTAGTTTACACGCTCTTTAATGTGCACCCTGTTTGTCTAATGTACACTTTATCACATCCTTGGCAGCTCAGTTCTTGTCTTTCGGATTTAATAAGCAGTCCTTTATTTTTCCCCCAGTTCCAAATGATGTTAAAATATTTTGTTTCTTGAGCACTTTGGCTTTCCTATCAATAACATTTCAGACAAATTTTTCTACAAAACATACAGTTTACCCTGAGGATGGCTCCTGCAATGGTAGCTGATATACTTGCACAGGATCACCCAAAAGATATATTTATTACAGTAACCATGAAAACCATGCACCAACTTACAAAACGTAGATTGAAAAACAATGCATTTTACTTCTACTTGCCCCGAGATCCATTTTTTTATCATCAAACCCTTATCCGAACCTAGGTTGCTATTCTAAACACTTTCGCGGCCATAGAGAACGCTTTTATATCACACATTTACATACTAAATACTTATTTATTTATATATACACCCAATGGGCATTTTTAAGGACATATTTATACTATATGCAAATATAAGTTATTACATATTTATACATAAAAAAATATTATAAAGGAAAGTAAAAATACGTAATGGTATATAGTATATGGGTATGCGTTATAAAAGCATTCTTTATATCTGAGAGAGCATCAGGTGGTGTATAGAGTGTATATTCCGTCGCACAAGTTGTGTGGAGTGGGTACCCGCTCTCCCGCCCTGTGGATCCTAAATCATGGTTCCTATGTTGCCAAGGTTACGTATGCAGCCCAGGTATGGGGGCAAATATATAATTTGAATGTGGTGATGGTTAGACTAGCACTCCTCAGTGGACAGGATTTCACTGCTGACAACAGGGACGTATCGGACTGTGGTGTCTGAGCTTAGAGTATATATATACTTTAAGTGCCCGAGACCCTTTCTGTGCTCGCGAGAGTTCTCTCGATAGATTTTGAGATTAGAGGCAATCGTAAAATGTTCCGCGAGAGGAGAGAATATGGAATACTCCGATATCAAGTCGCGCACTTCCAAGACAAGATTTAGCAAACTATGTGAGGTGTAACTCTTTATCTTCCATCAGACACAGGATGTATACAAGTTTTTGGTGTTTGACTGAATCAAATTTATTTAGGTTTTTACGCAAGGGCACTTTTTTTTTAATTCCTCTTTTCAGGGCCTTTAGTTTTAAACCCTGGTAGCATTTATTGATGGCTCAGTAGGGTTGACATTACCTCACGGGAGATTCTCATTTCATTGGGAATTCATAGCGCTTAAAACTTATTATAAATCTAATATTTACCATCAATGCTTTGAGCATGTTTGTTAACATGCTGGATTTCCTCTTTAGGGGAGTTATTTAGATTACAAACATTTGGACATACTAACAACATTGTTGATTAAACTAACTTGTAAAAGAAGTATAAAATTGTAAAAGCGTTTCCGAATAGATGAAATAATTCAGTCACCCACACTTTCCACACAGGTTTCAACTGTATCCCCATGTATATTTCCTATGTAATAATGCTTCATGTCACACGTCCACCTCTCTTGCATTAAAAAATAAAATAGTTTGGTCAGTCTCAGGGTCTTATGCATAATATTTTTTGTTTCATGGAGATTGTCGAGCGCAGCATTAAAATATTGTTTTTTTATCTTCTGTAAATCTTAACCTATAAGAACAGGGATTACATAAAAATAGTTATAACATTTTTGGAAAATTTATTGAATAGTTTTTTTGTATATATTATTATTAAATATTGTTTGGTGATTTTCAATCGGTATCTTTATCAGAATGCATAAATATTTGTCTGACAATGACGAAGTTTAGGGCTTTTATTTGAAAAATACATGTAACTAAACCAAAACGATATTTTATTATTTTGACACTGCTGTAATTTTCACCTCTTTTATTTTTATTTGTAACGTCACCATTATATGTGGAATGATAACGGGTAGTTATGACTGACAAACTCAATGAAGTATAATTAAATAGACATGTTACAAGTCAAGAAAATGGTATTTCAATTCGTGGGTGATCGCCTCCTAAAAACAAAAATTTTGAATTCTTTTGTTCTATGCAATAGCTAAAGGGCTTCTTTTTTGGCAGGAGCGAATTATTATTCTAAGGTTACAATGCAATTTATGGAATAAGCGGATTACTTATATTTTGAAGCAAATTTTTCTTCCAACTAGTGTCGCATCTATGGTAACACAAAAATAATATGAACTAAAGAAATATGTATATATATCTCTTACGTAAATGATTGCATGTGTATTATGATTTTCTATTTCATTTTTTTTTCAATGTTGAGGGAATGCAAAATTTGCTATATTTTATTTTATTTTATTTTTTATTTTATTTTATTTAGAAAACATACAGTCATACAAAATCAGTATTAAAAACAACAATTTTTTAACATAAAAAGACCAATTAAGTTTTCATAAATTAAAAAGATATAAACATTAAATGTGACAAAAAATAAAAAATAAATAAGAATTTTAAGTGAAAAAAAGATAATTGTTGACATCTTAGATGTAGCTAGTATAGAAGTAACGGGTCTATTAAATTTATAAACGTCAATGGTTATGACGGTAAAATTTTCTCAATTTTAAAGCACATAAATAATAACAGTGGTAAATAAAGTCACGAGTTTCATAAAAATATGAACTAAGGGTAATATGTACATCTCTTTTTTTCACTGATGTTGGCATGTGTATCGTGATTTGAGTAGTGTAATATCAAAGACAGACATCTGTCATGTAGATGATTTTGAACTAGCTCAACTTTTTTGTAGCGAGGTAGTTTGTTGGTAAACGTTTCACTTTTGCGTAAAATAATTATTTTACATGTGAAATTAAGCTATTAAAATGCTAGTTATAAAAACATATATCAGCATCACACAAGGGGATAGCCTAAGCCCATTTCTCTTTAATAATAATAATAATGTTTGGAAAATTTACATAGCGCCATTATTGTGAAAATCACCTCAAGGGCGCTGTACAATAAATAAATATCCCAGCACGTCTTGCAGCTACAGAGCGCATGGACGGTTGGGATTCTATTTCCTCATCTCCAATTATGATATATAGGAGCTAGATAACAGCACGTCTTGCAGCTACAGAGCGTATGGACAATAAGAAATCTAGAAAAATGTATAATGGTAGCATCATTGCAGAGGTTGCACATCTCAGGCTGCGGTACACTCTCGGTAAGAAAGCGGCGGGAATTATCTGTTATGCTGACGACGCTACGATCATAGCTGAAAACAAAAATGACTTACAGAGAATGCCCATAAATTTTGACGAATTCTGCTCAAAGTATATCATGATGATCTCCGTATCAAAAACAAAGTGTATGACATTTTCCAAAGACCCACCCGGTAACCCAGTTCAGATATCTTGGCAGTGAACTGCTTAGCTCTCATGACCTCCCCGGAGAAGACCTCGGGTAGGTGAAACTGCAGCTATGGCGGGTTGCTGAAAGATATCACATTGAGGAATAAAGATATGAGAACAAACAGCAAAGTACGCATTTATAAGACCTGTATGCGAGCTATCCTCACATATGGCATTGAAGCGAAGGCGGATTTTTGTCAAGACCGATAAAATGAGAACTCTGGGTGCTATTGCTGGAAAGACATTATGTGTTCGCGTAATAAACACAAAAACCGAGAGGTCTGTGAGGTTCAAGATGTGGTATGACGGGGGCGACAGCGTTAACGATATTGGTACCAACATATTTAGAGAATTAATTCCATAAATAGCTTTGCATGGAATACCAGATGGACAGAGACCACCAGGGAAACCCTCAAAACATTGGAGTTTTGGAACATAAGAGGATAATCCTGTAATAACACTCTTGAGTCTACAAAAAGTTAAAGAAAATCAAGAAATTAAGCTGATTTGGTGTTTTTATTTCACATCTGCCACGACAGATTATTAGTCCCGCGAACCAAATGCCAGGCTTCTATTGGTGATTGACAGATGTCTGATTTTGAAACCAATTCAATGTGTAGATGTCTGATTTTGAAATCAACATTGATTTACATAATACCATTTGAAAGAGTGAGTGAAAATCTACAAAAATCAATTGAAGAGTGATTGTTCAAAGAGTGCTACCTAAGTCAAAATTTATGAATTTCAAAGCAAGAATGTAATTGTAATCGCAATTAGAGGTGTATAACCAGCAAGAAAATTTGTTCACTAACTAAATCTGACACTATAAGGCTTTAAAACTTCACATATTGAATTCCCCTTAAAAATCCTTGTTAGTAAGAATGAAGAGTGTATTTAAGTAATCTGATTGCATGACTCGAGTCTTAAATCACTTTGACATGACATACAAAAAATCCACTAAATCTGATAAAAACTGACAAAACACAATCAAGGGTTTTTTTTCTAAACGATATTTTTTGACTTAGGCCACTATGAGAAATCACTATTCAATTATAAAGTAAATTTTGACTTTAAAAGCAAAATTTGTCATTTATGACAGACGTCCGTCTTGGTTACTACACTACTCAATTTACATATATTTATTTCAAATTGTTGATGGCAATGCTATATGTGCCAAATATGACACACAATTAGTGAAATAATATTAATTCTATGAAATAACATGTCTATTTATCATTCGTCTGTCATAATCAATATGCTTTGTAACTAAAAAAAAAATTTCCGTACATTTTAGAACAGTTTTGCCATATAATTAAATGTTCATATTTTTATTGACCCAGAAAGCATTCAAATATACGATTTCTGGTATTACTAAATTTCCTCACTGTCGACCAATATTACATATTATTATTCAAATAATTTAGTGTATTTTCACAAATGGGGTTTTGAAAATGATAATAAATGTTTTATTCTAGAAACAGTAAAAGATTTATATATATATATTTATATTGAAAACATCATCTATTTATTAACCACAAGTCATAAAATATAAAATGGAGAAAGGGAGGTGATTTTCCTATCAATAGAGTACTTTAAACTAAAAAATATATAAAGTATCTATATAATAGTTATTATAACTATGTGAAAATAGCTTACTGTATGCCCGTTTTGACTAAAATTAGATGTGAATATTTTTGAAAACTTTACATAATTTGTTTTTACTAAACATATTTTACAATAACATTTTTTTCAAAAAAAGTTTTCACATTTAGTCGAAGCTAAAATGTGTGACAGATGTTTTAGAACTTTATTGCTTTTTTCTATTTATGTGTATGCACTATAAGGCAAAAAAATTGGTAAATAAAGTTAAGAATTATTTCGGAAACAGTTGACAAAATGGCGCATCAATATTTTAAAAACATTTGGAAAAATAGTGTTGCCATTCTAATAAATACATCCTAAGGCTTATGAGTTATTAGAAAAAAGTACCTACCCAAATATAGTAAATGACTCTGGACTAATAATCATTGTCTTTGTTACTCTACAATGTATATTAAGTGTTTTTTAGTTGAATTGAGAAAATATAATATGTACCTGTTAGTGAAATTTGTGCATACTTAAAAAAATATTTATAAAAAAACTTATAAGTATTGTAGCACTAATAAAACAATATATTAAAAACATTTTTTAAAGGGAAATTACCAGGTATTGATTGATTTAATCAACATTATTTTCTCATTAAATAAATTATGGTTTATCTACTATCTAAATTATTGTTATCAGCATTAAAAACAGGGAAAAAATATGTAAATAATCTTAATTTGGGACATGCCAGGAAGCGAAAACACTATAGTAACTAAGCTTTCCAGTACTCTAATATAAATATTTTACAAATAGATGCTTCTTGGAATGGGCCCTAGAAATCAGAATAATAAAAAATCAACTAACTTGTTACATATAATTATATATACATATTATAAAATATGTTATGAACAGTTACTCTGGTGCATTCATTTTTGTTGATTCTGCTTATTGGGTCACTAGTCACCATGTAATCATGGTGGCTGAGTATTTACATAATAATGATTCTGGAAAACAGAAATTTAATACAAAATAGTCTCTGTAATCTGAACTTCCAGGAATCCGAATCATAGCATAGGGTAAAAGGTCGTGGGAATGAAAGAACTAAAGCCTCCTCCAAAAGCTTTATTATTACTCGATAAAGCTCCTGGCTATCCAGATTGCTCCGATTTGATAAGTGATGATGGACAAATTAAAGTTGTGTTTCTTCCTCCAAACTATACTCCACTCACGCAGCCCATGATCCAAAATGTTATTCAGGCGGTGAAAATTTCATATCGCAAGAAACTCCTTTTGAAAATTGTTAGTGAAAAAGATAGGATCATATTATCTATCCTCAAGAAAATCAATTTATATTATGTAGTGCGTGACTTGGCAGAATGTTAGATGAAAGGGACTCTTAATCTAATTAAGAAATTCTGTCAGAAAGCTCGGCTAACACAGGGTTCATGGAGGAAATGGATGTGGATTCCAACTCCGAGTATGAAAATGAAGATTATTTATCACTGATGCATCATTTACAAACAATAAATTTTATAAACGATCCAGAAATTCAAGCATGGGCTACTAAGGGTATGGAGAAAAGATCAAAGATTAAATTGTTGAGAATGCACTGAAAAAGAATGAGAGCATTACAGTAGAAGAATTAACACCTAACACGGTCAAACATAATGATGCTATTTTAGCTTTTTACACTTGTTTGGAGAGGGCAGCCGGAAACAATGTGGAACCCCACCAGATTATAGTTTTGTAGCTATTGCTTGATAATCAAGTTCATGCGGAAGGTGCTCGTCAGAAAACAATTCCGGATTTTTTTATATACAATATTCCTACTATGCCTGTATATATATATATATCCTGTGTATATATCCCTGCATATCAATGAACAATATGCAAAAAGTATGTTTTATTATTTGAAGATTCCAGTTATACGAAAATTGTATGCTTTATTTAAATAATGTATATTTGGCACCATAAGCCCAATTTTTTTAACGCCATTTTTGTGGATAACACCTAAAGGGAACTCTCCAGTTGCTAAACACAGCAATAGTAGATCATATTAGAACCTGCAAATATTCTCCTTCAGCTATCCTCCTAACCAACTCAGACCCATGTGCCAGTAGTGTTTCTTTTAATTGTATATATTTACCCATTTTATTTAAGTTCAGTGAAAGATAATAACTGTTATTGCATAAATTAAAAAAGAGGCATCTCACAGAAGACACGCGGCTATATTTGTGTCATAAGGAGGCGCGACTACCAGAATGTGACTTAATGTGACCCAATTCAGCAGAATATACTATATATTTTTTTTAATCATGCACAGATAAAGTGGCCTTTGACAAATTGAGAAAACATGTCCATAGACACTAGCAATAAGTAGAAATGGAACAAAAAAACTTAAATGAAAGTCTGCACAACGCAGGTCAAAATATTTAGTCAAAAATGAATATTTTTTTGATTTGTTCACAACTTCACAAATTCAATTATATATAAATTACAAAAATTTTCAGCCAAAATGTATGCAATCACCGTGGGAAAAATCATAAATATAAAAAGAAATATAATTTTTGGTCCAATGTAGAATGTAAATAATTTTTCTTTGGAATTTTGAAACAGTGGAATTACTATGTAGACCTCACGGAGAAAAATAAAATAACCCATGTTCGTACGAAATTCTTACTGTCCATATTTTGTTTGAATCGTTACGTCGGACGCACTAACGCTGGTTGGAAGTTGGAGTATTACGAAGGCAAAAGTGGATATATTTCCAACGCGAAGTCGCACGCACAGTAACGGAGTAAGGTTAAATACGAAATAAACAACTGGGGAAAAGCATACTAGAACCATCTTACATATAATACACTTCGGAGATTCTCAAGGGGACCGATAATACTCGAATTATACGCTGCCAAAGGTTCTCGTACCCAAATAATAATCGTACACAATGTTCAGCAAGTTTGTCAGTTTGTCAGTTGAGGGAGGGAGGCTTGGCTCCCTGCCAGCTCACGTCCAGCCCGGGCCACTTCGTCTGCAGACACGCCAGCATGGGGTCCTCCGGGGCGGCACGTAGCTCGTCCAGCCGCACGGCGCTTCCCGCGCGATACGCCACGGCACCCCCCGCATTGGAGCGCGCGAGCCCGTTGTAGTGGAACAGCGCGAAGCTGTCGGGCGTGCAGCGCTGCTGGCCGGAGAAGAACTCCTCCATGAAGGCGTTCAGCAAGATTATGCCCAGGTTCTCAGAGTCCAACTTCTTCCTCATGATGTCCACGTACTCGGGATCGCTCACCAGGTCCACGGCGCGCAGCAGGTCCTGCAGCAGCGCGCTCTGCACGAAGTTGTTCCCGTCCGGGTCGAACGAGCGGAATATTCTCCGCGCTGACTCCGCCGCCGTCTCCGGCGACACGAGCTTCTTCTCGAAGCTGAACAGCACGGTCAGGTGCGTCTCCGAACCCATCACCCACACGGGGTGGCGCGGGTTCTTGTAGAAGGAGCCCACCGTGCAGTACTGCATGTGCTCCATGACCGTGATAAAGCCGACGTCGGGCTGGCGGTCAATGCCGGGCAGCCGCAGCCCGGCCACGCGCTGCTCGTGGTCCCACACGTGGCCCACGGCGCGCCCCGTCAACATGAGGTTGATGAGCCCCTGCGAGCCGTAGCCGTAGGTGGCGTGGATGAGCGGGTCCGACAGGTCGCCGAGCTCGCGCTTCACGTTGTCCACGCCCTTGGACAGGATGGCGGAGTACAGCAGCAGCAGTACGCCATACTGCTCGCTCAGCACGCGGAAGTTGGAGCTGTAGAAGCGCTGCACGTCGTGCGCGCCGCCCGGGAAGTCCTCCACGTGCAGGCGCTCGTGGAAGCAGTCCGCGGCGGCGGCGGCGGGCTCCGCCGAGCAGCCCTCGGCGCGCGGCCGGAGCAGCGCCAGCCGCGGCCGCGCGCCGCACTGCGCCAGCACGTTGCAGATGGCGCGCACGAGCAGCGAGTCGCACTTCTCGGGCGTGAGGTCCTGGAAGCCGTGGCCGGGCGTCTCGGCCAGCAGGATCTTGAGCAGGAAGGCCTGCACGGGCGCGATGGCGGCGCACGGGCCGCCCTCGTCCTGCACGAGCGCGCTGGGCTCGGCGCGGCTGAAGCGGAAGCCCTGCGACCAGCGCCGGAACACGTCCTCCTTGATGGTGTCCCCCCACAGCAGGCGCCGCGCGCCCGCGATGTCGGGCTCCCGGCCGCCGTCCGTCTCGCCCATGGCCGTCCCCGCGGGACTGCTGTCACTGCTGGTTCGGCCTTGTGGAGGACTTATCATAGGCATATCTCCGCGACTGCCTGACTTATCTGCGAGTGTCCTTCAACATTAGTCAAAACCATCGAAAACACTTTCGAACATATACAATTCGAGCGATATCCGCGATAATGCGGAGACAGACTTATGAATGCGCGATAACGTAATTGACTCGCCTATATAAAGATAGAAGAATGAATATAATGGAAACCCAACCTTTCATTTATTGGAAAACAATGTATAGCGTATTGTTCGGACGCGACAGCGGCCTTTTTGGCCGAACGACGAAAAGGAAATAAGTACATCTATAGCAACAAAATTATGAAGTTTTTTCTTCTCAATTGCTTAAATTTTCAACTTGCGATACAAAAATACACTCACAAAAACGTCACTGAGCACGGAAAAGGAGGCGCCATTCTTATTTACCCCCTCTTCACCAAATAGTTGTGCTGCCATATGAGATATTATCGGTTGCCAGGTACTTGCGCAATCATTACAACACGATCTAATTATTTTTCAATGCTGAAGGACAATTGGTGTATTGGCATTATTTGTAATATTGAGTTATTTTTCTCGATGCATACCTAGCTATTTTATCAGTAAATTCAAAACTACAAACATGAACAAGTTTCTTTTTCTTAAAAGTGTTTTAATTTAAACAAACATTTAAATTTTATTCCTTTTTTTTTTTATTGTTTTGCACCGACTGCTAAGTTGGTAAAATATTTATTTTTACGTTAAATTATTCTCAACTTTACTTTGTTTTATTTAAATTTAGAGCATTAGATTTTCACATGTTAATTGTTATCTTTTATTTGTCATCTTAGATACGTAATGTATCTTTTTTACTATTTTGTTTGTCAATACCATATATTTATAAAGAATCTCGTTTTTTTATTTATTTACCGCAATAAAATTTAAAAGTATTATATTCCATGGGTTAGCCAGTTAAATTTTGTATTAAGTGTTACAATTTAAGTGACATTGAATAGTACAAAAACGATAATTTACAAAATATTCAGAAATGAAAAATTTTAAGAAACAAATGAAATTCAAAATGAAAAGAAACAAAAATTATATATTGGGGACAAAAAATCGAAAATACTTTACGTAGTAAGATTTTTGTTCAGTGAAATTCTTCGTGAAAAATAATACTATGAGTATAATAGTTGTAGAATTCGTAGAATTAAAAAGTCTTTTTTAACAATATCAACAACCAAAGATGTTATTTTTTAGTATCTAACAATGTTTAAATCACATCTGAAGAAACTTCTCATTTATGTTCTTTAATCTTTACTCATTTTCTCTTTATTCCTTTGCTCCAATGAGTAATAGTATAGATTTCAGTTATTTAATATCCAAATACAGTTATTTATAATTTTGTACATTTCAAGCTTTTTATTTTATTTTATTTGATTTTATTTGATTTTATTTGATTTCATTTCATTTCATTTCATTTCATTTCATTTCATTTCATTTCATTTCATTTCATTTCATTTCATTTTATTTTATTTTATTTTATTTTATTTTATTTTATTTTTATTTTATTTGGGCTTTTTACAGCTATTACATTAACAAAATAAGTAGAAAAATATTAACAATACTTAGGCCAATTTAAAAAATCCACTGTAAATCTAATGACACTTAATATATAAGAAAAGAGTTAACGTAATTTAATATGTGTGACGTTTGTATTCATGTGTATGTTAATGTGTGTATGCGTAAATGAGTGAGGGAGAGGGTGCGTGTGTGTGGGTGCGTAAGTATAAAAAAAAAATTGTTGAAAACTTGTAAATATATGTTTAGAAACTATCTATCTAATCTATTGAATATGTTTAGAAACTTGAATGAAATAAATAAAACTCTTATTTTATTTGTCCGTCGGAAGAAATTACCTTTTGCCAATAAGCCTGCCAACGTACAATTTACATTATTTACAGAAAGTTATATAAAAAAAATGACGTGTTTAGAATTTTACATAAATAATTGATATTTTAATAAATAATAGCAAATATTTGTAAATAACGTTAAGTCGTCGCCAGGTAAGAATGCCTATGTTAACATATATTTTATACTGTGGTCACTATGTAAGCGTAAGCATTCTTACATGGCGGGCAATTTACCCATATTTTTGTTGGTTCATATTACAGTCCTCATCATGCCCCAAAAAGAAAAAGAAAATTTGTTTTATTATGGTAACATCATCTATCTTCTTGTTAATGTCTATGGTTACACCGTTGTTTGTCTGTGGTTGTTTATTTCAAAATCAAGCTGTCTAAATGTCAGGTAAAACCGATAAAACTCGATAAAACGTTCAAAGCAGAGTAAATCGTTGTGCAGTAGTGTTTAAATTGAATAGAAAATAAAAATGAATTTAGATTTTCCCACTTTGACGCCAAAAATAGTTGATTCCAAGTGGTTTACCGCGGACACTCCGTGTGACGAAGAAGTAGAAGTTGCAGCGATTGAACATAAATTTCAATTATGGGTAATGATAATATATAATATAATTGTTTCTTCTTTTCAGTTTGAACGTCTAGATTTTTTGAAGTATTTCATATATAGAGCCATTAAATTATTGTTGTAGGCGAGATTTTTCTAAGTATTTTTACTTATTAGGAAATTACTACTACTATCATCATGCCATTTCTCCGTAGGGGTAGACAGAGATAATGAATTGTAACATACGTCTATCCTGACATATATTCTTAGCTTATTCCGCATTCATACATCTTGTCATACGTGCCCTTCAGTCGTGTCTGCTTTTGACATAACTAGATTAAAGATTTTGGTTTATCTGATCATGCCACGTCTTCCTTGATTGTCCTTGTTCTACGTTACCGTTCGTTCTCTCCATATCTATATATAAATATATATATATGCATACAGCGATGCTTCAAGTGTAATGGTTTCAACCACAAAGCTCGTGATTGCAAAAATACCCTATCACGTCCTAGATGTGCTGCGGCTCATGATATCAAATTGTAGTGATGGAGCAGATAAGTTGCAGTGTATTTATTTATTTACTTATAAACAGTTTTTTACACATGTTTTGAGACATAAGTCCCAACTCCATGGTACCCTTGCTTTTTTCAAAAAGTTTTTTAAAAAAGTTCAAAATTCAACAAAAATTCTAGCTGATCTGTTGATTAATTTTAGAGCTGAGTTTTGTAAAAATTTTTTTTTTTTAAATGTTGCTTTTACAAGAAAGGCCCCAACTGGTAATACCATACCTAATGATTAATTCTGCTAATGATTGATAAATAAGTCTTAATGTTTTTATTAGAACAAAATATTTTATTCTAAACATGCTGCCTATAACTGTCCTTAATCTTTTTCATAATTTAGTAATATATTTATCCGATCAAAAAAATATCAATAGCAATGCCCAAATACACATACCGTCTGACTAACTTGCAAAACTCCAATCTCTAAAAATAAAAATTTTACAGGAGTAATTTAATATTTTTTATTTTGGAGATTGGAGTTTTGCAAGTTAGTCAGACGATATTTATTGACTACACCAATTTTTTCACAGTTACATAATATGACAATACCATTATGAAGACAGTTGAAACTATCTTTGTGAAATAGTTTTTTCAAATATTTTAAATATGTCTACCATAATATCATATATTATAATAAGTGTAAATTTTAATACTAATTGGTTAATACCATTTTTTTTTCAAAATATTTACAAATTGCTTTTATTTTGAACATTTATCTTATTTACTTTCTAAACATCAAAAAAAAAAGTATTTTTCTCTTTTTTATTCCATTGTAACATGATTTTTTGAGTTTTAAATGTCTTAAAAAAATGAAATGTTGTTTTTTTAAAGTTATTAATATATATATATATATATATATATTTGCACAACAACAGGCCAGGGGGCCTAATTACAGATGTGAATTATATCACAGAACACCCAGGCTTGAGAAAAATCACATTTAATTTTTGGTGTTCTCACCGGGAATCGAACCCGAAACCTTCCGTGTGTGAGTCAAGCGTCTTGACCACTACACCACGGAGGCCACCAATATGCTTGTATTACCTGTATTTGTAAAATTGATCAAATAAAATGAATTGATTCACTTTTACACCACCTCTCCATCGGGTAGGCAAAGAGGATCTCCCTTTCTCTATATTAACAAATCTTCTTATTGCCTTTTAGCTTACGTCTATTGGGGAAAGGTACCTAAATATGAATCCTCTTGGAAAGATAGCTCCCGAACCCATGGAAGAGGAAGCAGACACAGATGAAGAAGAGGGTCTGTCTTTAATTTCACTTATACGATACAAGTAACCCCGTTGAGTATGAGAGATATGTTCCTGGAAAAATAATACTCATCTATGTATATACAAATAGAAAAACATTAGTCTGTGAAAAGGCACTTTATTTTAGCGCAAGTCTCTTGGAAAAAGTTGATCTAGTAGATTGGCAGTAATGCTCATTGATTATAAATAAAATAAAATAAATTATGGAGAGAAAGGACCCTTTCAAGTACTTTTACAGCCATTTGTTTTGGACTGGAACTGATTCTACGTCCATTTCTTGGCAAATACTTGCATTATTTTCTCACGCTATTTCTTCCATTCATAAATTGGATTGAGGATGGTCTTTTTGAGCATTCTGACGGTTTTTTTATAATCGTGCTATAGCAAATTCGTAATTCGTTGGGAGCATACTCAACGGAGTTTACCTGTATGGAGTATCATTTGTTTTTATCATTGGGTGACTCTATTAGGTTATTGCTTCAAGGTAAAACCATTTTCTTATTCCCAGCAGAGAAGGGTCCGATTAGATTCAGTAGTATTAAAAATTCTCGATTTTGTAAAAAAAATATTTTATGCGCGTCATTTCATTTAAAATAATCCATTTAACCTGTCTTTTTATTGATTCAAAACATATTTTGATGGCAAAATAATATTGAAAACCCTCCGAGTAATATTTTGCTAGAGAAGCCCTTTATGCCTTTAACTCTATTGCATAGAACAAAAGCGTTATTAATTTTTGGTTTGGTTTTTAGTTTAACAACAAACATGTAATGGACGGTTTCGGTTTACGCTTGCGATTCTCAAAGAAACATAAATGTAATTTATCCATCATCAATCGTCGAATAGTTGCGATTGGGATGGCCAGAAGCGTTATCGAATAAGGCTTTTGGAGGCACCTCTAGTTCTTTCATTCCTTCGCCCTTCACCCAATGCTAGGGTTCAGATTACTGAGACTATAACTACAATTATCTTGATTAATGAGTGCCAGACGTTATCACATAAAAACTTACTTAAACATGTCCAGCCAAGTTAATTGCTTTGACGAAGAAATGCGGCAGATGCCAGCGCCCTTTTTTATTTGTTATTATAACATCTCCTTTATTTTTTTTCCTGATAACAATCCTGATATTTGGCAATCGGGATGACTGGAGTTTGGATAAACGGAGTTCTACAGTATTATGGTGTAATTTTTTTTTACAATGTAGTTATTTTACTTGTGAACTCTCTCGCTTGTTTCTAAGACAAGTAATTTTAAAAATCGCATATATGCGTGACATTTTGCAGGTAATGACGACTCAGAAGATACCGAAGACACTCATGACGATGAAGACGATGAGGAGATATTTACTCCAGGAACTGAAGGTGCTTCAGGCATGTTTGTGGCCACCCGACACAACAATATAGACGCAGAAGGAGCAACGCCACACAGCGGAGGAAATAATAACAACGATGTTGTCATGAATAATAGTAACGCTAATAATGAACGACCTAACTTGTGAATACTGACCCTTTTGTGAGAGGATTATTTAAATTGTAATTAATTCTTAAACCCCGCTGGCCCAAAAAAACATGCGCAGTGGTAGTGGGTCAGATTGTACCCAGTTTTAAAAGTCATTTTTAAGAATTTTTTTGTGGGGTCTTCAGTATTTTTTAATTTATAACGTATAATTATAGACACGTTACTAGCGCGAAGAAAATGGCATTTCAATTCGTGGGTGCTTCCGCGCCTTTATTCTCATCATGATCAAGCACGATGTTATGCAGAAATATGTCATCGTGTGTGGTGAAAAAATGCTTTTATTACTCTGCAGTTGAAAAACTAAACAGATATATAGTTTCATTTATAAATACAATCCAATTCATGAAATAAATTTATGATAAGCTATATTTTCGATCGCAATTTTCAAAATTTTAACAGCTGCCCGCTAGTTTGTTTTCTGTGGTAATAAGTTACACAGAAATAATAATGAACCAAGTAAATATGTATATATCTTTCTTGTATTCATGATTTCATGTGCATTCGTGAGTAGCTATCTCATTTTTCAAATTATTGAGGGCAACACAATATTTGCCATATCTAAGATGTAGCTTTTATAGGAATAATGGATCTATTTTTTTTATTTTATTCAGAAAACATAGTCATACATAATAAGAATTATATAAATATAATCTAATCTAATCCCCTGATCTACTGAAATTGATTTCATTCTATGTACCACCTAGATTAAGCAGAACGTCTACAATATTTTATTGTCAAAATTCTCGAACGGTAGCTCAATATAACTCACCTTTTGTTAGATTACAGAATACCGGGAATGAATATGCATCACATTTTGATATATTTAGTTTATCTCTGCCTAACTTAAAAAATAAAGTGACCAACATATTTTTATCAAAAAGAGCAAATCATCTTCAGAAGATTGGGTTGGAATAGTTGTAATTTGATTGATTAATTTATTTTGTTATTGTATAATTTCTTTAAAATATATATGTATTTCAAGTAATTAATAATGTGTGCAGTACAAGTATATTAATATTTCATACTCGATTTTTTAAAAATATTTTTATTTTTAAGCACTCTTTATACCACATATATGTAAATGGCAGAAATGCCGTATATAAATAAATAAATAAATTATGTAAAAGATGTAAACATTAAATGTGACAAAAAATAAATAAATAAAAACTTATAATCATTTTCTTTCCGTACCTAATGGTGCATAGGGCACTGGATTGGCACACCAATCGCAGCATATCTCGATCAATTTAGTTACTTGAAGGTAAAGTGATCAGTCTTATGCTTCAAGTATCAATCCAGGGACTATGAAACATTCTAGTGTGAAAACACCCTCTTATATAAAATTTCATATCAATCATGTCGGGAATCGAACCTGAGACCTCTTGCATGGCAGGCAAATGCCCTAATCATTACACCACGAGGCCGGCTATATAAAAACTTAAGGGAGAAAATAATAATCGCTAACATTTGCGTTTTCCATGGAGGTTATTATTGGTAATAAATAAAAAATATCAAATGCACACATTGAGCCATCCATGCACGTATATATATGAACGCATATATAAAATGCGTTCAATCAAAATCATTACATGCAGTACATATACATATTATAAACAACTCGACATGTACATACCGCGACTATCCCAAATAATCGACTCCATGAAGAAATTTTCTGTATAAATGCAATATGCAGTTGAAAATGTCCACATCAATACCAAGTCTATTATAATTTTAACAGGTACGTCAACATAATAAATGAATTTGAGGTAAAATTGTTTTTACAATTTGGTATATAAAAAAGGGAATTTAATCTGGTATAGTGAAGAGGACAACGGAAACCAATATTTTGTAAAAGGTACGTCAAATCAACCATACTATTTAGAATTTTGATAGTAAAAATCAAATCACATGTATGACACCTTTTTTGTGATGATTCTATATTAAATTTAATCAATATTATTATGCGTTCTTGTTTTTGTAGTAATGTTTTTGTTTGATTTAAAAAAATGTTTTTGTACTTTTTTTTTAACATTTTTAAAAATAACTCATTCAAATCTGATATGGTAATTTTAATTTATATCTTAATTTTAAGGTTTTTTTTGAAAAACGACTGAATGGAAGGAAAATGGCATATCGGAAAATATTTTCACATGATCTATAATTTTATATACCACTGGGTCTAATCAGACTCATTTTAGGTAGTTATAAATTACAATGTAATGAGGAATTCCACTGTTTTCTAATTTATTTATTTTCTATTAGCGTACTATTTAACTAAGCAAAAATATATATATATATTTTTTTTGTGCGTTATTTACAAAGATATGATTTTTTAAAGTTACATTTATCAAATACCGCGCCAAATGACTGTAATCAGTGTGTCACTTTTCAGTAGTGACGTCATGAAACGGTTGGCGTTCTTACTTTCACTGACGGCGGTAAGTTGTATTTCTCCAGCCAATAACAAAACTGACAAGAATCTATGGAATATTGCTTTGATTACTTCATTTAGTTGATCGTAATTTGCTCATTTCTATGTTATAGTTGTTTTTACGAACGTTTCGATTTAGAAAAACCTAGAAAGTTGATATAATCTCTGGTTGAAATGTCAATAAAGTATTTCTATACTGTATACTCTTTTTTTTTCTATGGTCAAAACGTTCCTTACAAGGTGCGGGGGCTTTAAAGCGGAAACCGGAAATACTACACGTAGATATAAGGAGTGACGTCATTATTTACGATTTTAAAATGAAAACTATTTTTAACATTTTTTATTTATTTTTGCGTGCGTTTTTGAGATATTTCATCCTACTCCAAAATTTTTAAATATTCACGTGTACACGAAAACATTTTTTAAATTTAATTCCGGGTTGGGCTGGAATTCCTCATTGTGTAAAAAAAGTATAGTAAAATAAAAAATAATGGTGGATATGTTTGCTAGCCTTTATTTATCCTAGCCCCTTATGTATTTATTCTGGATAATTATTATAGCGTCGTTTTTGAGAAAATCACCTTAAGAGCACTGTACGTCTTAGGTCTTGCAGCTACAGAGCGTATAGGCGGTTGGGATTCTAGTTTTCTATTTCTAATTATGTCAAATTTTATTCCAGCATAAGATCTAGACTACAACGTGATGCTGGAAACATTAAAATATAAATACATGTATACATATACCTATGTATGATTGTGTTCGCTGTGATCACGCCACTCGCCAGATAGTGGATGGACGCTCGAATATTGCCTTTTGCTGGTTGGAAGAATTTGGCATTGCTATGCATTCATTATCTTTACTTTACCACCAAACCCCAATACAAATGACTGCAATTACCTACCTTGTACTGGGCTTCTTCCAACCTTAATGTTCAAACTTCTCTCTCGCGTGGCAGGCGCTATCAGATCCTGTCGTCAGATCGACATTTGTCGGTTCTTGATTATTAATTCATGCGATTAAAACACGACACAGTGGATAGGAATGACTTATTGATAGCTAAAATAAGTTGTTAGCGATCGCGCTGGGAAAATCAAGTCCCGCGTACATATGTTGACAGTTCAGTTCTTATTGGGCCGGGGAGAAAAAGATTGTCCCCACAGTAGGATAGTACAACATTCTTAGTAGGTAGCAGTAAATTCAACACAGCAACCTACATAGTAAATGTGCAACCATACTGTATTTCTTTATTAATAAAACTTTAAATAAAAACAAACGTTAATTTCTAATGTACCAATCATAAAGACCTATTTGACCATAGTGCAAAAACCCACAGGCTTTGTAGGACTGGCAGGGAAACGTGACGTCACTACTTAAAATAAAGAGGGAATTTTAAAAAATCTAAATCACCAAAAAATTACCGAGACATTAAAATACGAAAGTATGAATTTGGGGTCAGTCGTGAAATGAACCATTTACTTATTAGTTATTCTACTGGCTAACAGGTGTCATTGATAATTCAATGTTTAATTTAAAAATAAATTGTATTTTAATGACAGAGTGCGATGTCTTCGACGAATGTGTCGTAAAACTATCTATGGTAGGTTCACGAATTTCGAGATCTTTGCCTTATGTTAAGCCGGGGTGAGCTTTATCGACAAAATCAAGAAAGTGCTGCGTTGGTTTGGACATTTGGAGGGGATGACGGCGGAAGAACGGGTAAAAGAAATGACGATGCGAATGCTGATGGACGTAGAAAACGAGGAAGAACGAGAAAGACATAGAATTACAAGGTCAAAAATCAGAATCTCAAAAGCTACCCATTTATGGAACATACAGAATAAGGTAGTTTTTTTTTTTAACAGTAAAAATAATATAGAGGCAAAATTAGCAGTTGACAATAAAGTCCTGGACTTTATTGTCAACTGCTAATTTGGGAGCGAAGTATGGACTTTGAAAAACAGGGATGAAAGTAGGCTGAGTGCTGCCAAAATACGATCTCTCAGGCGAATGTGTGGTAAAACTATGTACGATAAATGAACAAACGTAGAGATCCGTACATTATGTAAGGCTGAGATAAGCATTATCGACAAAAGCCGTTCATATAAGTTTTACTAAAATTAAAAAAAAATATAAACAACCCTCACTATACACGGGTTTTCAGGGCCAGACCGCGAAACTTTAGAGGATCATTCCTCGTGGTAAGCTTTAAAAAAAATCCCATTTTTTTCCCCAAAAGTCGTTTAAAAAAATATATTTTTTTAGATCTCAAAATGGAGTAAATCTTTAATTTCTCGGACTAGCATCGGCAAAATGATATTTTCAGGCGTTGCCTAGTATGTAGGTGAAATAATTCAATTAGATGAATCACATAGAAAAAAAATGTGTCTAAATTAAAAAGAAAAACACAAAAAAATTTCAATATAAAAACCACGCTCTAAAAGCCAGATTTTCAGCATACGTCTGTCTCTTGAGCTTGATAAGTTTTCTTTTGTTTTTTTTGTATATTTAATGGGAGCGTATTAATTTTTGGTATATTGTACTCCAGTGTTCTTTTCTCGTATTTATTATTGAATTTAGGGAGAGCTAGTCCATCTACACAAGTGAGCCGAGTATTATATATATGCTCCAATTTATTTCTATATTCAGATAGAGACGCATGCTGAGAAACTAGCTTGGACGATAGTAAAGCTCTAACGGATAAAATATTTATTAATAATTAAGATATATTAGAATATCGTATATTAGAATATCGTGTCGCTGACAGTACATTTTTTTAAAAATTAATAATTTGATCATTAAATTTTGTAAGTTCTAAACAAAGTTTATGTTTGAATTACTGGAAAAAGTCCATGAGGTTAAAGCGTATCTTATAATTGATTCTGAAAGGGACAAATAATTTATTTTTTAAGTACTATCAGGGACATAATATTTTAAAATATTCGTTTGACTAACTATTGATCTAAGTCTATTACACAGTTTTTGTACATGAGCATCCAATTGTAGCAATCGATAGTTAATCCTAAATATCGTGGGTATTCAGCGCAAAAGCACTAAGCCAAAATTTTGCTGTTTTTACTTAGTGATGAGGTTATACTGTTGAAAAAATACTCTACAATCTGCAAAAACGCATTAAGTCCTATCTACACAAGTCGAGATATTTTCTGTAATAAGTAAATATAACAGAAATCCGTTCAGAGAAAAAGCATCAAGGGACAAGGGACGCCGTACTGGTGGGCCATCAATAACGATATTTCGGATGTATTCAGTGGAGCTTATGGAGCAGTACTGACTGAAGAAAAGGTGAGATTGTCGGTCGGCGACATGATATTCTGGAGATGTCCAGTAAGTGATGTCTACATGCTTCACTCAGGGCAAACGTGGAAATTATTATTTTCTTTTTTTATCTTTTTACTATTTAATTATTATTTTACCCGATGTAATAGGTACTGTACATTAGATAAAATGATTACATAACTTTTTGAATTGAAGAAAAAAAATTTCTCACAAAGTGACTACAGTAGCCACAATGTGAATTTAATTTGAATTCCTTACTGTGGTATTATGTATCAGCGAAAATGCACTATAGTCCTTAAAATGTAACATGATTAGAATGACAGTTGTCAGAAAAAGTGACGACATAACGTTGTAGTAAAGTCAAAGGAGTTATTTATATTGACACACAAAAAATCATTTATATCTGAGGTGTTAATTTATTTTTTTAATGCTTGAAACATAAATCAACATTCAAATATAAAATTAGCTTTAAAACCAAAAGAAAACTAAAATAAACCTAATTATTAACGACGTTCTTACAAGGTTACATCATTTTGCAAAAAAGTTAGAGATGAGACAAATTGATCAATGTAAATTGATCGAGTAAAATAATAATTCGTTTGATGTTGTTTATGAAAAAAGTATAAATGTCTCATTTTTGGTGAATAATAGGCTTGTTTTTGCGTTTTTATATCATTTTTTGGAAACGGAGTTTCACGATTGCATGAAATAACTGATAAAATCGATTTGATCAGTGATCAGTAATTTCCCATCACTAATGAAATTAGTTTGACGGCTATCATTCTAATCAAGCTACATTTTAAGGACAATAAGTCATGTCAACCCACTATTATTTTGAAAAAATGTTCTAAAACTTCAGTTATTATTTATAAAACCATTGAATAAAATGTAGTCAATAGATCAATTTACCATTTTTCAAGTTGGCGTAGTAATGTTTAGTATAAAAAAAAGTTATTTCGTTACAAACTTTGAACTTCAACTATCTCAGAGGTAGTAATTTTGACTTAGTGCTTTTTCGCAGAATACCCACGATATACATACTCACTAATATTTGCTAATGTCAATGACAGGTCATAAGCCCTGTAAATGTCTAGACTTTTATATTCACTTCTATAAAATGTTCTTAATTTTTTTAAATCTCAAATTGATTTGTATACTCGTACAAGGAAACCAATTTTGCATTGTCCTTTTTTAGTATACTTTTTTACACGGTACTGTGTGGAACGTATTCCCGCGTAAAAAGAGGTTCCAGTGTATGAATTGATATATTTTAGGTTGGGTCAAGTGAGGTTATGTTAGGTTAGGTTAGGTTAGTACGCCCCGTTCGCATGCTACGATACATAACACAGGCATAATATTGCATGTCTTTATCAACTCGAAGCCTCCTAACATGAATATACGAAGACAACTATTGTCTAATTGTGTATTAAGCCTTCTTAGCAATGCATCATTATTTAACATATATTCATTTTTCTATAATCACAACTGCCATTAAAACATAATTATTATCAAAACTCTTGTGAACGTTGGTAGGGCTGCCAAACAGTATCAAATAATTAATTCACATTTTTTTATTATGATCACTTACATATTTAAAAAATACTTTTTATTCGTAACAAATGGAGTATGGGGCATTATGGTTTTTATTCTTAGAGGCGGGGCTCAGTGCTATTCAAGCTCCTGATATCACTGCAACCTGTGAAGATCTATGGTGATGGGTAATTGCAAATTGTCCTCGTCCTCTGCTTTGTAAAGCACAAAAAAAGGAGTGAGACCCTGTATATGTGCGAACATTGCGATGTGGCTCTCCATAAAGGCAAATATTGGCAAAACTATCATACAAAAATGACTTATTAAATTGTTTCAAATAAATATGAGAAGTTAGAATTGATTTAACCTAGTTTATTCATAATTATGACACGTTTAAGAAACCCTTCACAAAGCATGAAATTTCACAAAAATGGGCCGGGCACAGGGTAAATTCGGCCGGAGCTCAAAGTGTTAAGGGTTTTTTTTACTGTCAAATAAAAAGAGCGATAAGGACACGCCAATGGTAGATGTCTACAGTTTGTAAAAAATCATTGCTCGAGTGCCTTAATACAGGGATAAAATTTTAATTTTATCTCTACTGCTTTCATTGTCCTTTCACTATATTTGGCAGCCTCCGTGGTGTAGTGGTCAAGAAGCTTAACTCATGCACGGTAGGTTCCGAGTTCGATTTCCGGTGAGAACACAAAATTCTGTGTGGTTTTTCCCAAGCCTGGGTGTTCTATGTTATAATTCACCACTGTAATTGGGCCTTCTGGCTTCTGTTGCGGTGTAAAAAAAAAGATGATACAAAAAAAACATGAATTTGGCTAGTTGCATGGAGGGCTTATAAATTGTCATTCTTTCTCTTCACTTTGGTAAAAGTTTTTTTTTATCTGTTATTACTATTTTTAAAAATATTTTTTCTGATACTCGGGTTTTGCTTTCTCTTTCTAAAACTGCGGATCGTTTTTCAAACCACGATATTCCCTCCACATGGGTTAAAATTATTATTTTTTAAATCGGCGTAGATGGGCGTGTTCGTTGTAGTTGAGCTGAGTAATAATGAAGTAAATGAATTTCTTACTGTCGACCAACTGGATACTCCATTGATGCTGCCTAGAGTCCTGAGGCCTTATGCTGGACTCATTCGTCTTTAGGATCGTATGCGACTTCCGTAATTCGACGAGTGGCAGCATTCTTGAACCACCCATACGAATGCAGTCGATTGAAAACCAATCGACTTTATCTCGAGTGCCACTAAGCACTCGACATTGACAATCGAATGTGACGTCTTCAAACTTCCTTCTTTTAAAACCCTCGGCATTCGCGTTTGAATGAAGAGTGGGTATTTTTGTTGTATTTTAACTCAAAATTATGTTGGCGTATGATGGCGTATCAACAAATGTGCAACAAATATAGCCGTACTTATTTTTAATCCGTTATCAAATTAAGTTTCACTAGAAACATCATTTCAAAATTATTTTATCGCTCGTCAATGTCAAAATACGTATTTGAGATATGTATAATACTATATTTTTTAAAATCCAGGACATTAAGCTCTTTTGACAAAATTTTATATTATTTTTTTGCCTGTGGCAACCCTGTTTCTCGCTCACACACGTAACATTGTGTGCGAGAAGAAATTTCTTTTGGCGGACTGCGCCCGAGCGGGACGGCGCCATACAGCGCTGTGGAGAGCAGACAGGGACGGCGAGTAGGCCGGTCGAGTGAAAGAGTCGTTCACCCCTCTGGGTGCAATGAACGTCTTTGCTATCTCCAGTGCTGCCAGGCTGTTCGGAGAAAATTACAAAAAAATACGTAAATAAAGTCGTGAACGGTGAATGTTAACAGCTAAGCGTGCAATGAAAGCGCCAACCCGTACCCAAAACTGTTTATAAAGACGAGTTTTTTTCTTTAGTTTTGCATATTCTTTATCAATTTTTAAAAACTTACAAACCGAAAATTTAATATTTCTTTGCAATCAAACTGCGAGAATAACAAATCATAGCAACATTAAATTCTATCCCTAATTAAACTCAAACAATTATATTACATTTTATGTAACTCAATTATAACTTATGGCATAATAGGGTACTGATAAATCAATATTGAAACCTTTCAAATCTGCTCAAAAATCGATTATTATAATAATTTTTAAAAAGCCCTTCAGGTATCCCAGCGTCAAGTTGTTCGAGGAATTCGACATATTAGATATAAGGCAATTATATATATCTAGAATAATTATGTTTTTGAAAGCAAATTATTCTACAAAATCCCAAAAGGAACACTCCCACACTACCAGAAGTCAAACTAAAGGATGGGTCATGGGGTCTACCACAAACTCTGAATTCGGGCAAAGAAATTTCAGGTTTCTGGGCCCCAAAATATTCAATATGTTACCCGAAAATTACAAAATCTTGACCTGAATTCAATTAAATAAATTTATAATAAAATGGTTACTGGATTTAAGTAGAAAAAATCGGAAAACTTACTAAAAAACATTCTAAAACAAAAAAAATATATATATATTGTATAACTTTACAATAAACTAAACAGTTGGTAGTCATGTTGTTGTTTATTTATTGTGTATGCAAAAAATTGGTCAGCCAATTTCTGGAATTCTAATTACATATTAAATTTGGTAATGTATTAAAAATAAAATAAGTTTATTGGATTATAATTCTACTTTACTCCCATAATAAACCCTTTGTATATTTTATAAAAAATATAGTAGAATTATAATCCAATAAACTTGTTTTATTTTGGAAACATTTCTAAATTTAATGTTATTATTTATTTTTGCATAAAAATGACGGCCTTAAAACAGGTTGTACCTAGTTAGGCAGACTAGACAAATACAGAGAAATCTATTACCTTAGTTTGTATGTAGTAGATAAATAAATGGTATTTTTTGTTAATAAACCATTATTATTATTATTATTATTAAAAGCTTTCATTGCTCGCCTCACTGCAGATTTGTTAATTTATAATACATAATATTTATTTTAAAAAAATATTCTTAATTTTATCAAATAAAGAAGATCAGTGGTTTTACCAAAATATTTTTATTTATTATAGACTGTCAAACGAAGCCATATTTAGTTATTTTTATGTATCGTATTATCGTCGCTATGGTTTTTGAAAGTTTTGAAATTTTTGAATTTAGGTTCAGTGCCGAAATACGGCGTTTATTGGCAACAAAATAAAAGTAAATACATGCACTACGAAATACAACAAAATAAGTATTAGACATTGAAATGAATTGCAAGAAAATAAACCCAGCAAAAAATTACTCCACCCGTGACGTAACATGTTCAATCGGCGAGTTAGCTTCTCGGAAACTGTAAATCTATCTATAGTAAGAATATTTTCTACTCTTTTTACGAATACATTATATTTGTTTTCTACTTTATTCTCTAGATTGCGCGATTTTTTTATTCCCTCTATTCATAGACGCGATATTCCACTGTAAAGGCTTGTAATTTGTAATAAAATAAAATAATATATGTAACGTAAAAGCAAACTCAATATCTTGTAGAACAGAAACTTTTCGTTCGAACGTTAACATCCAATAATATATTCATCATCTTCATTCCCTTTCCGCACCTTATGGTGCATAGGGTACTGCATTGGTCAACCAATCGCAGCGTATCTTGATAATTTTTGTTACATAAAGGTAAGATGATCAGTCTTATGCTTCAGGTGCCAGTCCAGGGACTATGAAATATTCTAGTGTGAAAACACCTTTTTAAATAAATATTTCACATCAACCATGTCGGGAATCAAACCCGAGTCCTCTTGCATGGTAGGCAAATGCGCTGATCATTAAACCACATATATTAATGTTATATTATTAAGATTTAAAGCATTAACGTTGTGGTCAAACATTTGACTAAATGTAAATAAATATTTGCCTATAACCACTGGCCGACTTTTCCATGTCTACCGGTTTCGAGACGTACCCGTCTCTTTGTCAGGACACCAATTAAACCAACATGCAAAATTCACTAAACACCTTCTTGTCCTACATTTCTAGCTTTGTCCACATTCACTCATCTTGTCAGTCATGCACTTCGGTTCTGCCAGTTTTACCATTCTTTCGTCATCCATTCATTCTACATAACCAAACCATCTTAAAGACCCTTTCTTAATCTTATCAATTATACCCGACTCAGATTTACGCTCTCGCCCGATTTCATCATTCGTAACAATCGTAACCCCGCCATACATTGGTTTCCCACACATTCGTCGCACACAAGAGATCGCATCAAACTCAAAATATTTATTTTTTATAAACGCCCAATGGGCATTTTTAAGGACATATTTATGCATAGAAAATTATTATAAAAAAAGTAGAAAGACTCAATGGTATATAGTAGACTTGGTGGGAGTGGAAGCGGGAGAGAGGTGTTTATAATTGAATTTGATTCAGTGATCGTTTGAAAGAAGAGAACTTGTTATCAAATAAATCAAGACTGGTATGTTTGTTGGCAGACCTGAGAATTCTGGGCATAGGGGAATGAAAACCATAGTTAGTTCTATGGTTATCGGTATGAAAGAGTAAGTTTTGTCTGAGGTTTCTAGTTGGGATATTTAATTTTATTGAACTCAGTAGCTCAGGCGCATCAAAGAGTGAGTTGAGAATTTTAATTAAATAGGACTTTGTTGATTTGTAGGTATTTTTAAAGCCAACCGGTGTAAGTCCGCCAAGGTTTGCAAGCTTTTAAGTTGTTAAATAAATTAAAAAAATAAAATTGTAGCATAGATTGGTTTAGATACGTCGCACTCTGGCAGCACTGGGGGTCGCTGTGCGCAGAACTAAGTACGCAAGAACGAGTGTAGTGGAAATATGTATGCACTATACATTTCTTAGTGAAATGGAAAACATATTTGTGCAGGCAATTTCGCACGGACCGCAGACTGCTCGGCGGAGCTAGAGGATAGAGAGCCGCTTTACTTATTTGGAAACAGTAACAGATTACGAGTGATATTATCAATATATAATCAGTATAAAAAATCTGGATTCGCATATAAAGACTAAGTATTGAACTAAAATTTCTTGTCACGATTTGAAGATAAAAACTTAACATGAAAGTGGCTGAAAAAATATCTTATTTTTTTGTTTTTAAAAAGAAATACAGGCATTTTAAATCACATCTATTTTTGTGACATTTTCCTTTAAAGTTATGCCTTCGGAAATACTTTAAAAAAAAAAATGAAATATTACAGTTGAAGCCTTTTTTTATAGAACTGTTTTTTTTTTTCAAAAGAAGATAATTCTGGTTGTAATATTCAATTTCCAACAGTATCTAATTTAGGTTTTTATTACATTCACAAAAGTCAACAGATGGAAGAGTTGAGGAAATGTGGATGTTCAAACATGGGCAGAATGGTGAATGTTACACAGTGTGTAAAGTTGCCACTTAAACCAGCCGATGACAGGTCATAAGCCCAGTAAATGCCTAGACTTCCATATTACCTTCTCAAAAATGTTTTCCCTCTCTGTTGAAATAAATTTAAATATGAACAACTCCCTAGGGAGGAAATCCAGCCAGTCTGCAAGCATTTGGACATAATCAAACATTGTTATGTTAATCTTGTTTGTTTTTTTTTCATGGTTATGTCATACCATATTTATATGCTAAAAACTTTTAAATCATTGATAATATAATGAGCATCTCTGCTGGCGAGCTCATACTAATGAATTAAGCCGCAAAATATTTTTCAGTCTACACTCACTCAGAAGGTTGCGAAAATTCTTACCCATTAATACTAAATGCACCCTTGTACAAGCATTACTACTACCCATTCTAGAGTACGCTGATGTTTCCACGACTGATTTCAGCTGTGAGCAACTCGATAAACTTGAACGACTTCAGAATACATACATAAGGTACATTTTTGATCCTAGGAAATATGACCACATTTCTGATTATCGTAGGCAACTGAAATGGCTTAAAAATAGACAGCGGAGAGACTATCACTCCCTCTCACTTCTGTTTAATGTACTTCATAGTCCTAACGCTCCTATATATCTGCGTGAAAAATTTCAACGCTTATCAGTTCATGGTTTACCTCTTCGTTCTAATTCTCAAGGCACTCTCTTAATACCCACCCACAATTCCTCTTTCTTCTCTAACTCATATAGTGTCCATGCGGCTCGACTGTGGAATCATCCACCATCAAAAATGTTACTACATTATCTCTGTTTAAATCACGTCTGAAGAAACATCTCCTTTCTCTTCCTTAATCTCTCCTCCTTTACTTTTCCCTCTTTCCCCTTTTTTCTTTTTTCCGATTGAGTAATAGTTTTGATTTAAGGTAATTTATAAACAAATACGTTTATTTCTATTTTTATATATCTTCAGCTTTTTAATATTTTTGTTCTATTAACGTTCTGTAACTTGAATTATAAAAATAAAACTTTTATTTTATTGGTTGGTTGGAAGAAATTGCCATTTGGCAATAAGCTCGCCAATGTACAAATAACATTATGTACAAAAAGTTAAATAAATAAATAATCTGATTGCACGACTTATCTATTTGTAGCATTCACGGAGGAGGACACAAAAATGTGATTCCACAAAATTTGTCTGATTTAAAATACTTGTATATCTTCTTTAAAAAAACATTAAAGATTTTCCTTCCACCGTCCTAATATTCACTTTTATTATCTTTAAATCATTAGAAAATATTTTACTTTAATACTTAGTCTTTATATGATAACTAGTGGACGCGACAGACTTTGTCCTGCCCAAACGTTGGCTTGCCTGCTATTAGCTTAGAAAAATACTTTTCATTAATAAGTAGGTACCTAGGTACTTGTATTTGATTAAATTCTAAAGCTTAAAATTGTTAATATTCAAATATTGCATTTAAGTAGGTACCTAGGTACTTGTTTATGGATGAATTCCAAAACATAAAATAAATATTTTTTCAAATTCTTTTTGCAAACGTCAAGCTCCGGTCGTCTCACCAACAAAGAGGTGTATTTATGTAGGAATACGATTTTTAAAAATGTATTAAATTAAATATTGTTTTAGTGTTACCAAAAATCAAAAAAGAAAAGAAATAAATGGGTAGAAATTATAAGGTATTTAAGGGAAAAATCTGATTGAGATCCACAAAATACAAATGTTGTTTGTAAACATTCAAAAACAAAACTTTTTTATACACAAAAAAACAACATCTTTTCATTTTTTGCGAATGCATTCTCCTCGAATGCAACCCTGGTAGATCGATGAATAAAACATTTGTGCTTTTTACTTCTTTTTTACATATTAGATTGAAGATTTTAATATCTACGAACACGCACAGCGCAAAGATCTATATTTCTCTGAAAACCGCACGTAAATCGGTTAGGCCGTTTAGAAGGAGTTCAGTGACAGTATACAGAGGAATTATATATATAAAGATTAATGTACCAAAGTTTGGTCTAAATTTTAAAAGGCGTAATCTGCCGTTCGAAAAGTAATTACATAGAACTTTTGAGCATATTTTCGAACAGAAATACCTTATAAAATTATTGTTTTTATTTAATGCATGTTCACTTGGTTTTTTTGATTGTGTGATTTTGAAAAAAAAAAGAATCTTTTTCAAAATGGCAAAATATTATGATTACCTCATTTTTAGTGCGTTTTTCTGAACTACAGTCTTAATGAAAAAATGCTAATATTTTCTGACTGACTGAAACAAGATTTTTAGCTGAAACCGGAACTTAATTAAATAAGTTAGAAGTTCAGTAACCTTATGAGTTCATTAAAATGAGAAATATAGTCGAAATATATAAGTCGAATAAAAAATACTATGAAATAAAAGGCATGAATTTAATGTCAAAATTTGTCAATTATTAGCTTATTTTGGTTCGTTATTATGTTATACATTATATGTAACAATTCTTCAGTGTATGCTATAGGAATTTTAACTGGTAAAATTTAAAGGAATTACGAAAAAAATAATATAAACCATCTTGGAAATCACGAGAACTTAGAGGAACTAATTAAATATAATGTCTAGGCATCTACAGGGCTTATGACATGTCATTGGCTGAGTTAAGTGTTCACTTTACAACTGTGTAACATCCATATTCCATCAATCCTTTCATCTGTTGATGTTTGTGAAGTTAAAGAGCTGAAACCTTTATTCATGCGGGTGAGATTCATCTAATTGAATTATTTCACTTACATACTAGGCAACGCCTGAAAATCTTATTTTTTCAATTTCTATACTTCTTCATTGACCAGGTGGATTTATCAACAATATTTTGAGTTGGTCCTAATTTTTGTAGGCTAGAACTGGATTCAACTTCTTGAAGGGATGTTGATATTAACATATTACAACAGAGATGAAGAAAATTTTAGAGAAGGTAATATAGAAGTCTAGGCATTTGCAGGGCGTGTTACCTGTCATCGGCCGGTTTAAGTGGCCACTTTACACACTGTGTATATACAGCTCCCCAGAGAGTTGAATCTAAAAAATGTTGTCTACAAAAATTTGGATAAATTCAAAATTTTTATGATATTATTTTTAAATCATTAGAACAGATTTTACTTAAATACTAAATCTATATATGATAATTAATGTACCAAAGTTTGGTCTAAATTTTATGAGGCGTAATCTGCCGTTCGAAAAGTAATTATATAAAACTTTTAAGCATATTTTTGAGGAGAAATACCTTACAAAATTATTGTTTTCATCTTATGCATGTTTACTAAGTTTTTTTTTATTGCGTGATTTGGAAAAATACATCTTTTTAAAATGGAAAATTTTTATGATTACCTCATTTTTCGTGCGTTTTTCTGGACTACAGTCTTAATTAAAAAATACTCATATTTTGTGACTGACTGAAACAAGATTTTCAGCTGAAACCGGAACTTAATTCAAAAGGTTAGAAGTTACTTCAAAACGCCCAAAATTAGGCATTTTATTGTTAAACCCTTTTGAGTTCATTAAAATAAGTGTCGAATAAAATACATTATGAAATAAAAGGCATAAGTTTAATGAGAAAATTTGTTAATTATTTGCTTATTTTGGTTCGTTATTATGTTATACATTGTATGGAACAATTCTTCAGTGTAAGCCATAGGAACTTTAACTGGTAAAATATAAAGGAATTACGAAAATATTAATGTAAAACATCTTGGAAATCACGAGAACTTAGAGGAACGAGCCATAAGAAGCACCCGAGTATAGCCGAATGAAATCGGACACATCCCGACCGCCGGTTTTGGTTGAGCTGAAGTTTCCAAAAGAACTAAATAAACCATAACAATATTCAAATTATACATCTTAAGTGGGTGACTTTGCTTAACTAAAATTGGCAAAATCGAGGTCTCGTATACTAGTTTTTTGCTCCCCAAAATTGAACCGATTTAGATTTTTTAAGGAGACCAGAAAGATTTCAACGCCTAAAAACTGAGTGAGATTCGAAGGACGGTTGTATACGAACAAATAAACCAGAACAAATTTAATTTTTTGCAAGTTTTTTTATGCATTCTTGATGAACAAAACAAGCTTCGAAATTTCCCAAAATATTAATTATTGAAAGGTATATTTATATACAATGGCGACCGCGCAACTTGCGAACTGCTTTCTTCTTGCCGCAATTCCGAGTGAATGATTTGGAGTTTTTTTTTTCTTAGCGCCATTTTGTTAATAAGATCTTCTTCTATAGAATTCTCAAAATTAGAGCAATGGCGGCCAAAAAATCAAAAACTTAGAAAATTCTAGTTATTTGTGGTTAAAACGGTCTTAACCTAGCCGGACCGAAGGGGAGGATTCTAATCCCCCATATACCGATTTGGTCAATTTCACTTTATGTACAAAAGCATTCAGCAAACTAATAAAAATGAATAAAATACACGAATGAGTAAAATATGTGTACGCGAAAACATGGATAAATTATTGCACGGTCATAAACACTTCCAACGTTTTATTCTCCTGATGCCATATACGAGTAGGCGCTGGGGTCGTTTGGTCCCCCCGTTCGGATCATGTGTAATTTTTGGATGCTTAATGAGGGAAAGGTTAAAAACATGTTTTTTTATATGCCGACATTGGTTTAGTTTATGCAATACATCTTTGTCTTCAATTAAAAAAACAATCAAGTCAATATCTTTAGCCGTTTTTGAGTCATCGCGGCAAAACTAGCGAAAAATTATGTTTGAAGAAAAACGCAGTCAAAGTTTTGGAACAGGATTATGGGCACTCTGCCGGCCGTGCACGGCCATACAGTTTTGGCTCTCTTGAACTCAATTTTGCGAGTATCGAAGTGTTTTTTGCGCCAAAATGTTCTTAAAAGATTGTACTAACCGATTATGTAAAAAAAACAAATGTCGATTTTTTCAAAATTTCAAACCTTTCTGGTCCCCGGGAGTATCAGAAATATTTTTTCTGTGCCACTTTCGAGCGTTCAAGGGTGCCGTGGTGGATCTAGCTTGGACACGTGCAGCGATTGTCTTGGGAGAGCCTTAATCCAAGTTGCCTCTTATTTACATCTGGGGGCACTCGCCTCGCAGTCCTAGAAGCCCGCCGATGACGATCTTTTGCCTTTATTCGTAAGAACTAAGAGACGCGGGATTGACGTGGGAGGAGCCGTCTGGTGATGTCCACACGCTCTACTTAGGAGTGAAATTGGAAAAAGAAGAAGAAATGGGACGTACCTTTTGCAATAAGTTATTGCGTTGTACATATTATAAGCGAGGCAAAAAAATTAACAACATACAAATAAAAAAAGTTTAGTGTAATAACCACAAATGGTAAAAATAAAATACACATATAGTCAAATGGAGGCTTGCAATTTTGGGATACCTCAGGGTACGGTGATAGGTTCGCTTCTATTTATTCTCTATGTCAATGACACATTTTGTTAAAATTTAAATTAAAAAATAATATCATCAACGCACGTATTTTTTACATTTTTTTTTGCACCACAACAGGCCAGGAGGCCTAATTACAATGGTGAATTACATCACAGAGCCCAGGCTTGAGAAGAATCACATTTTAATTTTTGTGTTCTCACCGGGAATCGAACCCGTAACCTTCCGTGCGTGAGTCAAGCGTCTTGACCACTACACCACGGAGGCCGCCATCATATGCCGATGATACGGTTGTTTTAGTTGAGGGAATTAACTGGAACCCAGTACATTTAGTAGCTAATAACGTTATAAATAAATTGAAATTATGGTTTGACAAAAATATATTATCTTTAAATACGGAAAAGACAAAAATCTTCCCATTTTTTAGTAACAAAACAAATTTAGATTCAGTAGTAAAAATAATTATTCACCAAGGCAATTGCAACGAAACTAACTGCGAATGTTCAGTACTTGATACAACAGATAAAATTAAATATCTTGGTGTATACATAGACCAAAATTTAAAATGGAAATACCATATTAGTGAACTAGTTAAACGAATTAGAAAATGCATATACATATTTATTAGATTAAGGAATATTTTTAAAATCAATAATTTAAAAAAGCTTATTACTCAATTGTACAATCTTTGTTACAATATGGTATTGTAGGGGAGGTTCATACGCCAATATATTAAACCCTCTTAAAATAGTACAAAGATAAATAATTAAAGTAATTCTCAAGAAACCCTCAACATTTAATACGGAAAATCTACATAAAATATATAAGGTTCATACAGTTTTTTTTATTTTTTTTATTTACCTTGCTTATAATATACAAGGTTTATATTTCAAAAAGTGGATTTTTCTGCTATTAAATATCTTAAAATTTATCTAAACTATTGGGATCAGGAGGGATATATTAATGTGGGCTAATCAGGAACTTCTCAGCATTTGCTCACGTGGAGAGGAAACCACTTAAAACTCTTCAGGAGAAGCCGGCCTGTTGGCAGTAGTCAACAGGCCTTCCGTTCCACTAGAGGAGTGTTCGGCATTTTGTTCCCTACTTTGGTTTATTTTACCAATTTCCTGCGCTATATTTATCATGTATGATACTACCAGGTTCATACAGTAGACACTCTTGATAAAATAAATTATATTATCCAAATTTATAAAGAAGAAAAAATAAAAGAATTTGAGATGAATAAGTCACTAAGATACTAACATAATATAAAAAATTCCTAAATTAGACACAAGTCATGGTCAAAATAGTTTTGTCTTGAAAGGTGTAAAAAATTATAATAATCTTTCCAATGAACTCAAAACTATTAAAATAGTATATCAATATATAAATCTAAATAAATTTTTTGAACACGTGTAAATACTACATTAAATTTTGATTAGTATGTATGTATCATTGTTTTATGTTTTTTCTTTTATATATCCTATGTTTTTATTTTTTTCTTATGTACTCGTATTTAAAATTATATAAACTCTTATAAATAAACAACTACAACAATGTAAGTCACTCTCCAAGCACAAGAGTTAGTCTCTTTTTTTGGAGAGTTACAGTGATAACATTTACTAGATGTGTAAAAGCAGATATGTATAGAATTTTTAAAAAACATGTACCTTTTATAAAATTCATTAATAAAAAATAAAATTTTCCTTGTGTTCGGTGACCCCCCGTTAGAAGTGTCCCGAGTTCATTAGCCCACAGAACGCAGATCTTACAAGTTTACGTGTGACGAATTTGACACATGCCACCATCTTGTCGACTTATGTCATACGTCTAAAATAAATTGAAAACATAAAAATTAGCTCATAAATCTCTGGCATCGAACCAAGTATCACTGAAACTATACGTGAAAAGTGAAAACCGCCCGACAGGGCTGTGAAAATGTATCAAATTTGTTGACAATAGAATACGTCATTTATTTATATTCAGTATCCGAATGACACTTTATTTATTCATTTATGCTTTAAGGTAGTTTATAACATCTTAAGAATTAATATGAACTTTTAATGACATTACAATTCATATGAAAATTTATCAAGAACACACATTTTCTAATGGATTTGAAATATCTAAATTTGTTGCAACATAGAGAGAAAACACTTTTGAGAAGGGAATTTGGAAGTCTAGCCATTTACAGGGCTTATGACCTGTCATTGACTGGTTTAAGTGTCCACATTACACATTGTGAACATTCACCACTCTGATAATGTTTAAACATGCACATTTCTTCAACTCTTTCATCTGTTGACTTTTGTGAACTAAAATTGAGACCTTAAAAATTGTGCACAAAATAACACTGGGAAACATACAAGACGACGACATAATATTAGTCAAAAATGCTGACATACACAAATATAACACTAGACAACAACAACACTATCATATTGAAAAAGCAAAGACAAACACAGGACAGTCAAAAATACTACATAATGGACTTAAACACTACAACGACTTACCATACTACTTGAAAACTTTTACTGGAGACTAACTAGACTAGACAAGACATAAAATGACTAGACAATATAAAATTTAGAATGTAACCCTAACGGGTATTTTAAAATTGTAAATAAAAAAAAGAAAAAAAAGAAATGAAACCTTTATCATGAGGGTGAAATTCATCCGGCTGAATCAATTCACCCACTAGGCAACGGGTAAAAACCATTTTTACATTTTTTATACTTTTTCTTTTACATGATAGTTAATTCAGCAATGTTTCGAGTATGTCCAAATGTTTGCAGACTGGCTGGATTGTCTCCCTTGGGAGTTATTCAGATCTAAATTTGTTGATTCAGATCTAAATGATCTAATAATACACAGTAACAGATACAGATATACTTCCCTATAGTACTTAGGTACTGATAGGGTCGGGTGGAAAGGGGCAAGGGAATGTATGGTGAAGGGGGTGGGGTTTTTCCTAATTATGGAAAATATGATAGCAGGGTGAAGAATTTTTTAATTTAATTTTAAATATTAAAATTTTCTCAGAATTATTTTTATTGTTTTTCAATATTTTTATTTTATTCATTATTATACCTTTATTAGCGATATAATGTGAAAGTTTAATTGTATGAGAATTAAACGAATGGGTAAATTGTAAGAACGCTTATATTTCTTTCTTTAAAAAAAATAAAAAAATTGTACATATTTATTAGATTAAGGAATATTATAAGAATCAATAATCTAAAAATTGCTTATTACTAGTGATGCAACAGATCTTTTAAACGGTTTTCGGGAATGTGGAGGGAGGGCTTTTACTGCAAGAAAGAAATGTATTCATCATTGATTGATACGAAAATTGTGAGACGGTTAAAATAACGTATTATTTTTATTTTATTTTATTTTTCAAGAATTAACGGTACAAGTACCTTTTACATTACATACATACATAAGTATTTACAGTGGAGTATATACAGTAACAACTTTTTCAATGCTTACTTAGAAAGAATATAATTAAAATATTGATTCCACACTAAAATGTTTTACAAGTAATTGTTTATAAGCTGGAAATTTCAATAAAAATATGCCACCTAAATCCGAATGTTTATTACACAGCGCATGTAGACGATTCAGTACTGAATTGCTAAAATATATTGAGATATGATTGTTGCAGTGATAAAGTTGAACTAGCCTTGTCACTCTCAGGGCCGGTTGCATCAAAGTTGGTATAAATTTAGTTTAAAGTTAAATATTTAAACTTAGTTAAGGCTCAAAATCTGGTAACTGAAAAATTCCGTTGCATCAACATTATTTTAGTTAAGTTAAAGTTAAGAAAGTTGCCACTGTAAAGCTTCAAGTTTCACCCTAAAAATTGTTGGGATTTTTGCGCAAGCACGTACATGTTTATTTACATGTAGCAATACACATGCCCCGCGACGCGTCTTTGGGCACAAACGTTTAAATTTCGTTCCAATTTTCAGTGTGTGTGAAAGGGCAAAGCAACACTGCGCATTCGGAGACGAAAAGAACAAAAGGGACATCGTCCTTTTTGAAGTAGATAAAAAATTAAAAGAGCAAAAGCTAAAACAACATCAAGAACTTTTTACTCTAGAAATAGAGCAAAAAAGTGACATTTTTCGGGCAACTATTTTATTTTTTTAAATTTATTTACTTAAGTTAGTTAATATTACATTGTATATTAACTAATATATTTACAATTATAACAAATACTTATTAAATATTTCTTACATAACTACATTATTACAATAAACATAACATTTTTTTTTTTAAATCCGTAAGTTTTCTTTCATTCTTTATACTTTCAGGCATCTCATCATACAGTTTTAACCCTTTATACATTAAGCTATTTTGTGATTTTGTTTTTTTCTTAAGTGGTAGTCTTATCCTATTTCTATTTCTTGTCCTATATTTATGTACATTTCTATTTAATATAATTTCACTTATAAAATACTTTGGCATGAGATTATTAAACACTTTATATATAAATACAAATACATTATACCATAGTCTTTTCTTTATTCCTATCCAGTTCAATTGTTTTCTCATTTTTTCAACACTATTATATTTGCCTTTTTTCAGTATAATTCTCATTGCTCTATTTTGTAGTATTTCAAACTTGTTTATGTCTCCCTCGTTAGCTAAATATAATATAGTAGAGCAATAGTCCCAATGAGGGGCAATTATTGTTTTGTATATAAGTTCTGCACTCTTTTTATTTATTTTTTTTCGAATTCTTCCTAGGAAGAAAATCTTTTTTGAAATGTTCTTATGTATATATAACTATGGCAGCCGTAAATGCCCAGAAGGAGTTAGCTGAGCTCAATCTAGCTTTATTTAAAAATAAATAAACAGCATTTCAATACAGTCATGATTTAGATTTATTTTACACCACGCCGCTGATGATCAAGTCCTGTGTTTTGAAAAATAATTAACAATTAAAAATTAAAATAATTATTAGTTCTTCACTTTTTTGACATTCGAAATCTTGCAATAAAGTCGGACTCTTCCCACAAAAAATGGTCCGTTCGTGGTTTGAACAGTTTTTTTTTCGGTTTAGAATATACTCGATGATAAATTCGTCATCGGAAGACGAAAAATCAGATAAAATTGACATTTTGTGCAACTTTTCACAGATCGATCAATGGATTTCAACACTCACGACGCCTTTTTGACAGATGGCAGATCGCATTTAACTTTAAACTTAACTTTAAACGGCCCCCTAGCGGCCGGTTAAATAAAAGTAACTTTTTTGTTAATATTTAGTTCACTTTTTTTTATGGTACTTTAAAACCAATGAGGGCCAAAATTTCAGGGCTGTCCAATACTGATTTTAAAATTTTAAATAGAACTAATAAATCATTTATAGTTCTCCTGTCCCTTAATTTAATCAAATTTAATATATTTAATAAACAATCATAGTTACGAAATTCATTACGTATTCCTAATTTAAAATTAACATATCTAAAAAAAAAATTCTGAACCCTTTCTATGGTAATTTGGTGAGAGGCATAATAATATAATAATACCTACACCAACCCTATCCTTTCAACACCAGGTGTATCAGAAGGTGATCTTATCGTTTTTTCGAGGAATTTCTCTAAAAATAAATAATGAATAAAAATAAACTGTGGACGTTAAGTTGAACGATCCATTTTTTATACAAAGCGTTGACGACAAATTAATACATGGCGGCTACCGTTGTGTAATGCAAAGACGCCAGCCTCGCGTACGGAGGGCTCTTAGTTCGATTCACGGTAAATTCACCAAAAAAAAAATTGCGATTTTTGTCAAGCCTGGATGTTCTGTGCTGTAAATTCACCACTGTAACTGGACCTCCAGCAGCACAATCACAAATGACTATCGACGTGCTAATTAGCGGCGTGATAACAATTTTTCGCCGTGGTTGTTTGAATGAAACATCCGTGAAAGTTATTGATCGGGATTATTATATTTTTTTAATATTGTCATACTTCAACTTGATTCTTGGCAACACCTCATATTAAATGTCAAAATTCTAAATATTTACGTTTCGCAACGCATAATCAATCACATATTTGAATTTTACCGGTGTAAATATGGAGAATATTCCTAAACTGTAAGTAAAATAATTTGGTTTTATTTTTTTGTTCACAATTTATCATGCTATTTATTTGTTTTGAATCAAATTGAGAAAGCTATTAAACTAAACAATTGTTTAAGGCGTTTGGCGTTTTGCAACGCGACCGCGATAACTTCAGCGTGTTCATAATTGTTCGTTGTGATCGCTCAAATACTTAGCACGTTTTTTAGCACGTCGATAGTCATTTGTGATTGAGCCCCTGGAGTGCTGTGTTTTATTTGTGTATTTAATTTTTTACTTTGTGTCCGGGTGGACCAAAAATACAGTTATGTGTGTGAAATAGAACTGGAGTCCTCGACCAGTGCTTTTTACTCGATGGAACTATCAGGTAAAAAAATAGAATAAGTGAATCGAGTGGCGATAAGTCCGCTTTGTAGTGTAATGGTTTATGCGTTCGCCCACCGTGCTCGTAACATATTTCTTTTCTTATTCTTAGTGGTGGGGGTCAGTGCTATGCAAGCTCCTGACGTCACTGCGACCTTTAAAGTTCTATTGAGACGGGTCCGCGTGAATAGTTCTCGCCCTCCAAGCCCACGTCTATAAAATGCCTGGCTACTGTGTGGAAGGCGAGAGTTTACATTTCGCTAAATCTCCCCCTCCAAGCCCAGATCCGTTGCATATTATAAAAGGGAATATTTTAGAGAAGATAATGGGGAAGTTTAGGCATTAACAGGGCATATAGCCTGTCATTGGCTTGTTTCAATGGCTACTTAACACACTGTATAACATTCACTATTCAGCCTATGTTTTGAATACTATGACCAATTGTTGATTTGAGTAAAGTTAGTCTTGTGTTTATTTTATTTATCCAAAATTACACTAGTTTGAATATTTATGAAGTTATTAAGGCTTTTTAAGCTATGCCCGTGTCAAGTCATAATAATTAACAATAAAAATGCATAGTAAAATTAATTAGATTAAATTATAATGACAAGTGAAGCAATAGAATAATAATCTAAATCTGAATCGGGTTGTGGTCCTGTGGCTAGTATCTCGGACTCACGGACCAAAGGTCTGTGGTTCGAATCCCACTCTACCCCAACTTGATTCCCATTTTCTAATAGTGAGTTATTTACAACTCGTTGAAAATGGCCCTCAAAAATTAAATATTTGGGTAAATCATAAGAACGCAAATATATATATTTTTTATTTTTTTTAAATCTAGAAAAACAAGGTATAAGTAATAAATAATAAAATTCCAAAGAATACAATGCAAAAAAGATAATCAGATATAAGTATTTAAATGTAAATTATACAAATTGAGATTCATACGTAGTCAAATATACAAAATAATGGTATCATTAAAAACAACAAAATAATAGTAAAATAAAGTAGTATTAAAAAAAATAGTAGTAATATTGAAATCAATAGAAAAACAATATATACGAGTATATATAAACACAATTGAAATGATAATTGAGATATGGTTTCTAGAAACTCACTCTACTCTACATTAAGAAATATGTTAAATACTAGGACTAACAATAGACAGACAATTGACATGGACAATTCATATCAACAATTTAATTAGGAAAGTGGCGAAATTATCAAGTCTTTTTTTAAAAATCAAAAAGTATGTTTCAAAAACGGGAACAGGATATCAAAATGATATAAACAGACTACAAAGATAACAAAATAAAATATTAAAGTTAGTATATGACCTTCCCCATCTAACTGCAACTAGAGAACTTTTTAAACAAACTAAGCAATTAAATATAACTGAACTCTTTCAACTAGAATCATTAAAATTTATCCATAAATTAGCCACTAATGTAATTGTAGACGAAGAACTAAAACTTTTAAAAATTTGTAGTCAACATGGACATAATACGAGAATATCAGACAAATACCATACACAACTTTCTAAAACAAGACAAGGACAATCGAGACTAATAAACCAGGGACTGAAATTATACAATAAACTACCAGACAAAACTAAACAAGAGACTCAGACAAACTTTTCAAAAGATGTAAACAATATTATTTAGAACAACAGAGTATGAATAAAAAATGTTTTTATTATTTTTGCAAAATGAATGTAATAATCCGTTGGGGTTAATAAATAAATTTTCAAATAAAAAATTTAAAAAAAGAAATAAAAAAGAAATAATTAAAAAAAAGAACAGGAGTAATAAATAATATGCCAAATAAGAGTAAGTACCAAATCAAATAATACAAAAATTTACAATGAAAAAACTTAATGAGTCTATTGTTATTTTTGTTATGTGATTTATATCCATATTTTAAATATTTTATTCGGTCATAAAATGCTGCATAGGAAGCGCGTTTGCCTACCACGCAAAAAGTCTTGGGTTAAATTCCTAAATCGGTTGACAATAAATATATACCTTTTTTTGCGGAAGATAAGACGCACCCGAAAATTTATTTATCAATTTTGAAAAAAAAAATGTTTTGGATGATATGACGTATCGGACCATAAGTTTAATAAGAGTAATATAACATATATCATTATTTTTTGTTTGATATTTGTGTTTTTTTTTATTAAATAAAACTATTAAAATATTTGAAATAAATAAAAAAAATTGTTACGAGAGAATTTATGAACGAACTAGTGAAATGCGCGGGACTTTTTCTTTCGCGTGACGTCACAGCTCGGCACGCGACTTCGGCTACGCTCGACGGTCTTCGCGGGCGCTCGGGTGCCCTCGGGAAAGGTCGGTCGCGATCGGCCTCGTCGGCAAGGCTACTTCGGGGAAAGTTTGGGCAAAAGTGTCACAATACCGTAAGCGGAAAATAGTTAGAAAATGGGTTTTCCTCGATGTGAGTAATTTATAATACGTAAATTGTTTTTGGGTTGAATACGTAAGTAAGTATAATTTCTGAAGCTTTAGCATGTGATTCTAGAGTTAAACCCCAAGAGGAATTGAATTTTTGGGTGTCACATATCTTTAACTTTTGACGTCGTTCAATGAGCAGATTGGAACAAGATTTGTTTAAATTCATGTCTTCAAAGATTAAGATACACCCGAAATAAATTAGGTTTTTATTTATTTTTTGCGCCACAACCACCAGAAAGACCAATCACAGTGGATAATTACACCACAGAACACTCACACCCATTTTATGCAACGTGATTATATTTAAACCTATGACAAAATATATGCGTCTGTTTGTGTCACAAGAAGAATCAGCATAAATAATTATATAATTTTATTTTATTTTAATCACAAAAATTATTTTTATACAAAAAATAGTACATATGCCCAAAAGTTTTTCACAAATACACATACATTAATATTAAAACATGTTACAGAATAAGGAGAAAATAGAACATATAAAAAAAATTAAAATAAAATAACTTAAAAAATATTTAGGATGAGTAAATAAAGTGGAGGATTTGGTGAGGTATTTATCAATTCGGAACTAACTTATGTTAAATAAAATTAACATATTAAAATTAATGTAAATGATTTATTTAACAAAAAGTTGTTTTTTTGAAGACATAAAATTACGTATATTTGTAAAGAAATATTTTTTAGCAATTCCGCAAGTTTATGCGTTAGAGCGTTTTGCATCAGCACGCTTAAGCCAACTGAGATGGAAATTCAAATTGACCGTGAGTTAGAGCAAGATGGGTAAAATGTTATGTGTATAATCATTATTAAAGGTACGTGTTGGCGAATGTAAGAAAGTGTAAAGCTTGAGGAAGGTCAGGATTCAATTCTTAATTTAAAAATTTGAATATTACACCCGCCTGAATGATCTGTTATGAGATATGGACCGGAATTTCAACAGAGACGAAGTGATTATTCATCGTCATTATTCCCTTTTCCACGGGGTAAATGAAATCAATGGAAAGATAGCTAAGTATAAGTCTGAAATCTGAAAGTTTGATGGGCTCTGAAAAATAGTAATATCAGTTTAAAGACTAATTCTAGCAGTAGATTCATTAAACATTTGTTTCTGCAAGAATTTTTTCAACATAGCGTGTTTACTCAAAATGCTTAAAAATTTCATTTTTTTTCCAGACTTCCATCACATATCATATTTAGCCACCTAGAACAAAGACGGCAAAACGAGAAAATATGTTCGACATACCATATTTAGTCACCTTTCAGCAGACACGGCATACCATCTTTAGAAATAGAGCAATGGTCGAAAAAACAAGGTATTTTTGACATATTGTAAATAAAATTGCCGTCCGAATCAAAACGGCAAAACAACGTGTGTTTGACATATCATAAATTGTCAACCAGTAGCTCAATTACAAATTACTATCGACGTGCTAACAAGCAACGTGATAACAATTTCTGACGATGGTTGTTTATCTTATTCGCAATCACAATGGAACATCCTTGAACACCCAATATGAAATGTCAAAATATTTACGTTTTGCGACGTATAATCCTGCTGCGCAATCACATATTTGAATTTCACCGATGTAAATATGAAAAATATTCCAAAACTGCTATTTATATTTATTTATTTATAATTTTATGGAAATTTCATGGTGGAACTGCATTTTAATTAAAATTAAAATGCAGTTCCACCATGAAATTTCTGTAGAAAATCTATTATTTATTTTTTATTTATCATGCTATTTATTGCATTTAGCCGGCGGTTGGCAAGCTAAATGTTAAGAAAAGCAGTCGCCATGGTAATTGTAATTTAATTTCCACATTTTTGTATAAAATACTCCTTGCTTTTTTGCAAATGCAATGTATTGTATTATTTTTTATTGTAAACGCCGATTTTTCGCCAATGAACTGTATTTATTTACGAGGAAAACAAAAAACAAACCAAGACGCGTTGATTTATAACTGCAATAACTTAATCATGTTCATTATTGTACATTGTGATCGCTCAAATGCTTAGCATGATTTTTTAGCACGTCGATAGATATTTGTGATTGAGCTACTAATCTTGGTTCAAATATTTGTTGAAAAATAAGCATGTCCTCATATTTTCGAGGAAAACTGTGTTTTTCGTTCGAAAAGGCGTTTAAAAGTGGCAAAATGCATTACTTTGAATAAAAAGCAAATAATTATATAAATAAAAAAAAGAAAATATTTTTCACACATTCTTCAGGTTTTTCACCCAATGTAATAATTTTCTATGAAGCATTTTGCTAGTGTTAATTATCTAGTAGTCAAATCAAGTGCCTTTAAAGCCTAAAAAGAGACGCACTTATATGACATTCGTTGGTGTGACAGAGATCGAAACCGAGATGTCACACAGAGCATTTCATTTAAAAAGAGACAAACTTATGCGATTTGCAATGTCTACCGAGTAGTACGAGTATATTTAGCCATGACAGAAGTCGACAACATTTTGAAAATCACAAGCAATTTATTTATTAATTGTATAATGTAATTTTACAGGTATAAGATGTTTCTGTTAGATTTATTGTTTATAATTGAAGTATTTATTATATTTATAAAAAATAGCATTTGAGTAATTAAACGTGTTACATTTATTTATCTGTCGATCTAGGACATTTCATAATATATTTTATTTTTTTAATGTACTGACAAATTTAAATAAATTTCTTACTGTAACAACAGGTCTCGATCTTAAATTAAATAATCATTAAAATTTTAAAGTCCAAATGTTTGTAGACAAGGCCGGATTTTACTTCCTGAGGAGTTATCAATATTAAAATTATGCAATAGAGTCACCAGCCAGCCAATGACAGGTCATTGGGCGCTTTACGTATATTACGATGACACGATATTACGGAAATGGCGCTTAATATTTAATTTAATTTAATTTTTCAGACAATTTTCTAAACGTGGTGAATAATAGGAATCGAGTTGCGCTTGAGAGGGACTTCTGTGAAGATAAGCAGTTCATGCAAATTGTTTATGGCTAGTAATACTAATAACTATCGAATTTATACTATTACAAATGCTTTTGTTTTCTCAAATAAATAAATAATTTTGCCTTATCGAATTAACGTTAATAAACTATCTTAAGTATGCTGTGTTGTCCATATAAACAGCTATTTAAACTATATTGACGTGATTTAGCATTGGATACGAATTGAAATTCCTTTGATTAAATTCAACGAGTAGAAGAAAGTCATGTTTCGCAAAAATTTAAAAAACACCTGTCTTCTAAATAGATTATAACATCTATGACATAAATCCTTTAATAGTCTTAAATTCAAGCGGGGAAAAAAAATAATAAAAAAATGGAAAAGCCTCGAATCTATGGTCAACCTATAGTCCAGGCTAATCACATTAGTTAAGATTAGTAACTGGTTGCGCCGATATTATGTACTTATATATATATTTCATAAAATTAAACATAAAATTGACATATAAGGACAAAATATTGGCGCAACCAGTAACAATACATGTTAATTTTAACTTAATTCTTTATTGAATCTACAGGTATTTAAATGCAAAAAGTCTATTCCAAAACCATTCTTTGTATGAAAAATAAATATATTAAACTGAACCAAAATTATAAAATGCGTTCATAAGCATAGGTTTTCCGAGTGTGGAATACATTGTTAGTTCAATTACATAATGTATTCTGGTAAAGTATTAAATAAACAAATATTTATAAAATGCAAGTTTACTTCGACGATGTTTTATTATACTTATACACAAAATATTTTCTTTTGTAAATCATTTTTTATTTGTTAACAAACGAAAACGGCCCAGTTGTCCATCAAAAATAATAAATCAATGTACAGTGTTTTTAAAATTTAATTTTATAGTTAGGTTTAATATTTATTTCAAAATTGAAATTAATTTTATCATACAGTAAATTAAAGGTTGTTATTTTTTTTTTTTAATTTAACTATTTTGTGTGGTCGTAATTTCAATGCACAAAATGTTTACGACACCATATTTCCCAGCGATTGAAAGAGAACGGAATAGCGTGCAGAAGTTACCAGTTAGAAAGAGATGAGTGTACAGCCCAGCGTTACGAACCGAGCGGTATATGTTTAGAATGGAAGCGCGTTGTTCAAATCGGTTGTGTTTGGTTGAAAATGTCAGTGACTCTTTGTCTTCGGTGCGTGTTGGTCGTCGCCGGTCTGTAGTTTGACTCGAAGGATTAGTTTGAACGTCACTCGTCCTTGTCGCATTTTCCGACGTTTGGCGGGAACGATTTTCTCGCACATAACCTCAAAAAGCGGGCGTGCTCGAGAAACATTTTTGACAGTTGAAATTCGCGTTTTTCGCTCCTTTTTCGGAACCGCCAAGGATCGAGTGTTTTGTAAAGGATTTGAAGTGATTTTTTGACAGTTGCAGTGAATTTTGATGAAGAAAATTGTTGAAATAAAAGCGAGCGTGGTTTTATAACAGATGTGAAAGTAAAATAGCTTTCTTTTACGTACGAATACAACACTTTTGATTTTAACGCAAGTTTTGTAATAACGTAGAAATTTAACGTTCATTGCACAATTTCTTAACATTTTATTTAACTGACAACATTAATAACAAACTGCGTCTTTTTTACACCAAACATAAAAACATTTTGTTATTTTTGAAGTTTTATTGATTATATTTATGGCAGTGAGGTTTTTATATGTGATTGTGATAAACACGGGACTTTAGTGACAAGTTGTGAAATTTAAAAAAAAATTGTGTCAGCCATGGATTGGATAATGGATTAAAAAAAACATGCATATGCCTAAATAAGAGGTAAGTCGTATTTATTTATTTTTTTAATACAAGTACTAACATAAAATGGCATGTTCAAAAATATATGTATATTTCGTGCGGATTTTAAGACCCAATTTATACGTTTAATTTACATAAAATATACTTTTAATAATTATCGAGAAGGCTTTTAATAGTTTTTTAATTAAATTTGACATGCAAAAAGGTGTACATATTACAATTCAATACAGGCAAACAAACATGGAAAGATAGAAATAATATAGATTTTCAAAATTCTTCGTCGTTAAAATAAATTAAAATCGATCCTTCTTAAAAGTATGATTTCCAAACTTTAATTATTAACTATGTGCCTCTGGCGTTGATTAACTTACTAAATTATAAATTAATACATTAATACATTATGATACATTGCCTCTGTCACTTCAAAACTATTAATTTATTTTGTCTCGTATGCCGAAGTTACGTGTTTCAATATTTATTTTCTTTCTATATTTGCCAGTGATTTTTTTTGTTATATTTGTTTATATATACAAGGTTTTTTATTTTTTTTAATGACTTAATTTTTTATATACTTTGTTAACGGCAAGCCATTGAAAAAAAATATTTAAAAAAATAAAAAAACTAAAAAAATAATACGGTCAGTCGTCCACTTAAATTTTTTTTTTTTTTTTTTTTCACATAAGCATTCTTCTAAACAATTTTTTTAATTCCCGCCAAATTGCAAAAGCAGTTTTTTTGCATTTTACACAATAAAGCGACAGTTTAAACAATTTAAAGATCAAAAGCATCACATTCATATATAATGTGAATAGGTGTTTCCTCATCTGCACGGTAGAACCTGCATCTAGAAGATTCAGACAGGTTCATTCCAGCAAGGTGTTTATCCAATCTGCCTCACCATCAAAGTGTCCTCTGAGATATTCAAAATATTGTTGTAACTTTTTGTTTCAATAGTTAATTTGCGCATTTTAACAAAAAAGACAACAATAATTTTACTTGAAACTTTTTTTTACCTTAACTAGTTGTAACCATAGAATTAAGAATAGTCCAGAAGGAGCGTAGAATCATTTATTTATTTATTTATTAATGAAATCATACAGTCTTTATATAAAACAAGGTACAAAAGAACAATTTTAAAAGACCAATTACAGATTTCACACTAATGAATGCAGGAGGAGAGGGGAAAAATAATTTAATTCTAAAAAAGTAAAAATAAAAATATTACATGAAAAGTTCATAAAAGGAGAAGACATTGTAAAGCTACTCTACTTTCCTCCCTCTCTCTCTGCTTCCATGAACATTTCAATTTAATTGTAAAAAATCACAACCAACAATAAATTATTCGATGCAGGTAGTAAATGTAGGTAAGTATAAATTAAGAGTTGAAATCAAAATCATATTTGAATACATCGGGCTGTGTCTAATAATTCTCCCACTATGCCTCACTTTCGCCGCGCGCATTCTTTATGCCGCCGCGTAATGTTGCACGATGGGAAAAAAATATAATTATAACACAAATGTAAAGTTAAAAAAAAGCAATCTGTTGATTTCTCTAAAATTTTATTGTGCACGCGGAAATATTGATTGACACAACAGAGTAGATTAGCAAAGGGTCATTTAATAAGAGTAATTGAATTTAAAACTTAAAATATAAAACAAATTTTATTTTACAGATATTTTTATATCATGTTAAATAATATTTGATGTTTCAAAGATAGTGTCAGTCAAATGTCCACGATTGAGTTGTTTAATCCCAGATACAATTTTCACTAGTTCTCTCATTATATGAGCAAAGTAGGGTAAAAAAATTTACTACCTTGGCAACACTAACAAAATGTTCATTTTGTTTCTACGACAATCTGACATATGGAAAAATAATTCAATTTTTAAGTAATGCATTTGTTACATTCACATTCATTTGCTAATTACACATGAAATGTGATTGCATCCTGTTTCTTTAAGATCCTAGTAGTATTTCTACACTTTAAAAGGACACAACACGGCATATTTGAATTTAAATCAGTAGTTGCGTACTGAGCGACGCCTACAAAGAAGCTAATGGGTCAAAACGTAAACCTACTCATTTATGAGTAGTTTAGTCGCCTTCTGTTCGATGTGCGTATGTGGTTTCTGGACTATTCTTAATTCTTTGGTTGTGAATATTACAACAGAGATAACGAACATTTAAGAGAAGAAAATACAGAAGTCTGGGCGTATGATCTATTATTGGCTTTAAGTGGCCACTTTACACACTGTAACAATCACCATTCTGCCCCTTTTGAACATCTATATTCCTTCAATTCTGTTGATGTTTGTGAAGTTAAAGAGCTGAAAACTTTACTTGTGCGGGTGAGATTGGTCTAATTAAATTATTTCACGCGCATACTAGGCAACGCTTGAAAATATTTTTCAATTTTTAAACTTTTTTGACCAGGTGCATTTGCAACTATAATTTGAGTTTGTCCAAATTTATAGACAAAAACTGCAATCAACCCCCTGGGGAGCTGTTAATATTCATACATTACAACAGAGATGAAGAACATTTCAGAGAAGGGAGTATATAAGTCTAGACACCTACAGGGCTAATGACCTGCCATTGGCTGGTTTAAGTGGCCACTTGACACACTGTGTAACATTCACCTTTCAACAACTATATTCCTGCAATTATTTCATCTGTTGATGTTTGTGAAGTTAAAGAGCTGAAACCTTTATTTATGCGGGTGAAATTAATCTAATTGAATTATTTCACCTACATACTAGGCAACGCCTGAAAATCGTATTTTTCAAATTTCTATACTTCTTCATAGACCAGGTGGATTCATCAACAATATTTCGAGTTTATGTTCTTCATCTCTGTTGTAATATGTTAATATTAACAGCTCCCCGGGGAGTTTAAGTATCCATTTTACACTACTACATGTTCTTTTCTGTAAAATGTTCTTCACCTCTGTTGTAATATGTGAATAATCTGTACCCTAAAGCAGTGGTCAGCAAACTCATCAGTCAAAAGAGCCAAAGGTCAGCAGTTGAACAATTAAGATTTCCTTTGAAGGTCAAATTCCTTAATGTTTTAAACTGTTTCTTCTGTAATGGCAACGTACCCTAATATAAAAGTTTGCCTCCTCTACCTTCATACATCTTCTTATGCACGCACGCCGATTATTCCTACTTTTGACATGTCCATCTTCAAGTATTTGATGGACTTGATCGTGACATGTCTTTCTCAGCCTTCCCCGTTTTCTGCACCCATCAACATTTGTATCGTAGATCCTTTTAGCCGTTCTTTCGTTGTCCATTCGCTCTTCATGTCCAAACCAACGCAGCACCTTTGATTCTGTCGATAATGCATATCTCAGCCTGTTATAGCAAAATAAATTAAAAATAAAAACCGACTGAAGACTGAATCTGTTTTAGACAACACCCGCCGCAGAATAGCGTCTCTGTCTTCCTTGTTATGACTTATATCTTCGTGCTCTTTTTGTATCTGTATAGATGTGTTGCTGAATCGGCGGACATTCATTCTTCGCGTAGCAAGGATAAATATTTTTTGTATCAATATATAGCATAGTTATACAAATTTTACTTTCCTAATCGGGTGTGAAAATGTCCATTTCAAGATTACGAAAAATACGAATTCATCATTTAAAAAAATAAAAGAGATATATCAAGTCTAGTGTTACATCACAGCCACACAAGAGTTAAAATAGATGTAACACGTAAGCGCCAAAACGAAATTAATGTTTAAAAAAAGAACACAATTGTTTTTACCTCCAAAATGTTTTATTTCGTTATAATAATATGTTAATGTTCATTCAATTCACTTTCGTTTGGCATACATTTGAGATTTTTTCAACTTTCGATTTTAGCACGGGTCGAGTTGTAGCCTTAAACTTGTACATGTACGCCATCGCAATCAATTCTAAAGTTTAAAAAAATATTCCTAATATTTAAAGTGACTTACCCGTCTCTTCGTAAGGACACAAATGAGGAAGATCAGTATTTTTATTTATTTTTTGCTTGCAGAGAAAAAAAAAATTTTTGGTCATCGTATTATCATTGTTCTGTAATTTTTTTTGATTACTCCGCGCGTGACGTCACTAATTCTTTTCGCAGAGCTGTCCTGATTGGTGGGTTGGCTTTCCGGAAACCGGAAATCTATAACAACACTCTATCATTGGTTGATTTGAAAGAACTTGTGACTTCATTTAAAGTTTTTAATTTTCATTATTTTTTTCATATATTTTAGAGAAACTTCGTGGTACAATTAAATACTCTCATTTTTACCACTTACAAGGAAACTTTTTGTATAAACCTTAATAATAATAATAATAATAAAAATAAAAAGAAACATTAAAAAAATATGTGGATACATAGCGAATGCTCCAATTAAAGCTTTAAAATAATGTATATTTTTTAAATGTTCTAAAAATATTTGTCGCACAGGTAAATTATCCAGGTCAAATTTTACAATTAATCCACGTAATGATGTCATGTAAAAATAACAAGTATGGTTGCATTTTTAATTTGGGCTGTTTTCAATATTTCGCCAAATTGCATTTATGCAATTATTATTTGTCCTGCTTTAATTTTGAATGCGCTTGGCACAGTTATCCAATTAAAATGAAAATTATTGTTAATTAATAAATAATAATTGTAATTGTGTTTTGGGGACATTTCATAATATTAATATTTACAATGTCCCAAAGACACTACGGTTGTTTGCAATATTTAAAGTAAAACTAGTGTTACATAGGGCAGAAAATAGTAAAAGATTTTGTAGAGTTTCTTGTACAATAACCATTGTGTTTAGTCCGTTTTATTTGCTGTTTCTAGAATTGAAAATTGCGCTTAAGCATGTATGGTTTCGGCGCCATAACAGATAACGGGAATTTTATTGATAAAACGAGCTATTTTGCGACGACGCGACTGCTGACAATAAACAAAATATGATTATGCTATCAATGATCACATTAGATTAAAAAAAAACACCTAATTTAAAATCAAAATTTCAAGAAAAGAAAGACAAGCGTAAAACGAAAAAGTGCAGTGAAATAAATGAGACCGAGGGTAAAGAAAGAGACACAAGCAACAACCAATTCGCTTTGACAGTTGAAGCTGACAGTTTACAATATCACTGGCGTGGGATGTGCGCGGTAGCTCAATCACAAATAACTACCAACGTGCTGATAACCAACGTGAACGAACAATTTCTCACCATGGTTTTTCATTGTATTCGCGATCACAATGCAACATCCGTGAACACCTAATATTAAATGTCAAAATATTTACGTTTCGCGGCGTATAATCCTGCTGCGCAATCACATATTTGAATTTCACCGGTGTAAATATGGAAAATATTCCAAAACTGCTATTTTTATTTATTTATTCATTATTTATCATGTTTTTTATTGCATTTAGCCGGCGATCGGCAAGCCAAATGTCAAGAAACGCAGTCGCCATAGTAATTGTAATTCAATTTTCACTTTTTTGTATTAGATACACCTTACTATTTTGAAAATGCAATACGTTATTATTTTTTTATTTATGCTTAATATCTAATAAAATTTGTTCATAACATATTAAGAACTAATATAAACTTTTAAAAACATTACAATTTTTAAAAAAAAATCTTAATAACACATTTTTTCTAATTAATTTGAAATATTTCGATCTCCTTTATTTCTTCAAATAACTCACTGTACAGCTTCAATCCCTCGTACAGTGAGTTTCGAGATTCTGTTTTTCTCCTCATTGGTAATCTTATCTTTTTTTTATCTTTTGTTTCATATGTATGACATTGTTGGTTAAATTTTATTATTGTTTTTATTTTACGTTGTGTTGTTTTTTATGAACAGTATATTTACGAGGAAATCAAAAAACAAAGCGACACGAGCGTTGACTTAAATATTTCAAACGCGTTGACTTGTGACTGCGATAACTTGAACATGTTCATTATTATCATATTACAACAGAGATGAAAAACATTTAAGAGAAGGTAATATAGAAGTATGATAATATATGCTTAGATCAGCTACATCTACGTCGAAAGGAAAAGTTATTAAACCTCTACGCAAACAGCGCACTAAATTCGGCGAACGTGCATTTGCTGTCGCAGGCCCTACGGCATGGAATGCTCTCCCAGCAGAAATCCGAAACTGTGAGAGTAAAGTGATATTTCGGAAGAAACTTAAAATCCACTTGTTCTCTAAACCATTTGAATAAATTCTTAGCATGTGGTGGAAAAGTAGTATGAAAAAGTACATTATTTTTCTTAAATTAAAAAGTTAAGGTTAAAATTAAATTTATATCTTTATATAATCACTTTGTAAAGCGCCCTTGAGGTATTATATTACGAAAATGGAGCTGAATAAGTTATCCATAATAATAATTATTATTATGATAATATGATAATATGATAATATAAATAATAAAAATATAAGTATGATAATATAAACAGCTCCCCTGGGAGTTGAATACAGTTCTTGTCTACAAAAATTCGGACAAACTCAAAATATTGATGTTCATTATTGTTAATTGTGATCGCTCAAATGCTTAGCATGATTTAAGCACGTCGATAGCTATTTGTGATTGAGCTACTAATCTTGGTTCAAATACTTGTTGAAAAATAGGCATGTTCTCATATTTTCGAGGTTTTCTAGTAACTTAATTTTTTCACATCAAAAACTCGTACGACTTTCGCTCAAAGAAATTTGTAATATGCATCTTTAAATAAATGCACCTTCTATAGCCACCTACAAGAAACGCCTGAAATATTATATATCCCCAGAATCCTGAACTCCTTGAAATTTTACTGCTTTTTTCTTAAATATATACTTCTATCTCTTCTCATTTCCTTGATTCCTCTTTCTCTCTCCTTCCAAACTCACTATCTGATCCCACATTCCTCATAATTCAAATTGTACAACATAATGTACTTAAAAAAATAATATTAATGTTAATATTTTATTATATTTAAGTACTCTCTTATGGTGGAGAAGGTTCAGAAGAAATTTCTTCGGTTTCTGTACATGAGGGAGTGCGGATATTATCCATGGCTTTATCCCACTGAGTTCCTCCAGGGTATGCTCGGTTACAGCAGTTTGAAGACCAGAAGGAATGTGTATTTAACTGCGCACTTCTTTCGATTGTTACGCGGTATTATTGACAACCCTGAAGTATGCGGAGCATTAGCTTTTACGTTCCGGATAATTACCTTAGACGGCGTCAGCATAGACTGTTTCACATTCCAATATACAGGACCAACCTGCCAATGGTTATACCTGTTGGAAGGGCTATCTCTATGTTGAACAATATTACTTTGGCCATTGACATTTTTCACGTCTCTGAGGGAGTTTTTCGTTACAAGATTCTCTTACTTTTTAGAATATTATTCTCTGGATATTATGAATACTTATGTGTTTTTTTTTATATATACCTAATTTTACCTAATTATTTTAATTATTTCTATATGTGTGAATTAAGATATTCCATTTTGTAATGTACATATATATGAATAAATAAAATTGAAATTGAATTGAAAATTGCATTTTTCCTCACATGATTTTACGCTATAGTATAGGACTCATCGGTCAACTCAGTGCAGTGTACACGAATGCATAACACAGATAAGCACCTAATTATGAATAAGTGTCACTGACTCTCGCATGGATGGTACTATATTTATAATTTTAGTATTCAGAAAGATAAGGGTGTATTAACCTGACAAAAATCCCGTTACTTTACGGTCTAAGATAACAAAACATACCCGTTTTAGGATGAGACACGCAGTATAGGATTCGAGTTTAAATTCGGTAGTCAATTATTTTATTTATTTCATTTTATTTTATTAACATAAACAGCTAATTAGCCTCTTACAAAAATTTATAATACTAACATATTTGGCTTAACATTAAAAAAAAAAAAACATAAATTTCCTTATACCCAAGATTTATAAAAAAAATTAAACCTAAAAATTATACAAGATTTATATTAAAAAAATTAACCTAAAATTTATACAGCATATTCAGTAGAAAGTTTAAATAATTCAAGAATAAATGTAAAAACAACATTAAATAATAAAACATTCTACAGTAATACAACAAAAAAATCATAAGTACTGTTTCATACAGCTGGGCAAAGTGAACAAAAAACTGTATGTATTATGAAATGCATGAATAAATAAATACAATTACCATTCGCCATTTTTGAAAAAGTTCAAAAGGTTTGTTCTATAGGAACAATACCCTACACTTAATATATCAGATACGTGGGAATAACTATTGCCGTGTTCATGAAGTCTGTTTAATACGTCATTACAAGTATACACTGTCCGTGATTTGTTGCTACAAAACGGTGGCACCTGTCTAGTCATTCTTCCAGGCACCCCGAAGTTGATGAGAGATAACAGTTCAGGGCAATCCCATATTGAATTTACAATTTCGAATAAATTTAAAAGGTCTATAATTTTTCTTCTATCGTTAAGATTTAAAAAATTTAATGTTTTCAGTAAAAAATCGTAATTTAAAAAGTCATGACTGATTCTGAGTTTAAAATCTATTTATTTTACGAAAATAATCTTAATATATCAAAAAAATATATCAAAATTTAAAATAATGGTCAAGACATATGTGATAAACAATTTATAAATTAAATATATTTGCAATGTTATTATTAGAACACACATAACAATATGTATGATATGTGTGCCCTATTTTAAGATTTAAATAAATAAATAAAATAAATATTAATTTACCAGTGATTATATTACATGCCAAGGTGAATTATTAAATAATTTTTTAATTTCTTAAATAGAATAATACTATTTTAAGAATAAAAAAATACTAAACGTTACAAATAAAATACCAAAAATGAATAATCAAATTCTTCAATTAGAAAAAAAATACAGTAAAAAAAATAATTGAAATTGGTGTTTTTGTTTGCAGGTTTTATATGAGTTTATTATGTTTAATACATATGTATTTAAGATATGTTTTTTTTTTTTAAAGGAAATATTTGCGTTCTTAATATTTACCCAACTACTTAGATTTTGGGGCCATTTTTAACGAGTTGTAAATAACTCACTATTAGACAATGGGAATCAAGTTGGGTTAGAGTGGGGTTCGAACCTCGGACCTCTGATCCGTGAGTCCGCAACACTAGCCACGGGACCACAGCCCGATTCAAATGTAAAATGTTTAATAATGTAAAATGTGTCTCTCGGCACGGGACACAGCGAGGTAACATTATCTTGAATGTAAAAATAATAATAAACACGAAAAAAAGAAAACATGCTTAAAGTAATTACGACACTTACTGAAAGTCAATAAAAAAAACAGTTGAAAAGCAATAGTAAAAGTAATTAAAAAATAATAAAAAACATGCCAATAATTAGTAATAATAATAAATATGTTTTGTTTAAGCGAGAAATCTAAATGAATGATCACAAGTCTAATTCCAAATATCAATAATAATTACTCTTGTTACAATAATCAACAAATTCTAGAAACACTTTCGATTTTCTCTTTACTTCGTTAACCAGTTTCAAGTCTCTGGAAAGAGTTGTTCTATCAAGCACACAAACGCCACATTATATATTTTACACAACCGCAAACCGCATAATTTAAATTGAAACACAGCACGGTAATAGCACCCCTCCACATACCCGAAACCGTTTTAAAGACCGAGGGTCTCAATAGTTGTAAATGGGGGCTAGATTTCTTACTATGTGCTCTGTAACTGCAAGACGTACTGTAATCATGCTCCTTTATTTATTTATTTTTAAGAAACAAACAGTCGACAATGATAAAGTAACATTTAAAAAATACAGTTTAAAGACAAAGTTTCTAAATAAGAATCATACATATTATTAAATTGTGTTACAACAAAAGGGCGTGTTTATGTGTATTAGTGTAGGAGTAAGTGTTCAGGTGTGTAAGTGTGAGCATCATTAAATAGTAAGTGGGATCGTATCGCAGCCAGAAATAATGAGTCTTAATTTATTTCTAAATAAATTTCGTTTATTTCTAAATAAATTAAGGGGCATGTAAAATATATCAATAGATGAATATAAAGCATTATAGTTATGCTGTGAACGTCCAGTTGCATTCCGCCGGCAACACTACTGACTAGTCCAACGTTAGCGTCCACGTCGCGAACCCCGGGCAATGGGAGTACACTCATAACGGTGTAATCACAGTAGATAACGAGAGGATGAAAGGCGATTTGGCGCCTCAAAACCAAAACCAACCAGCTAAGGGAAGGTAACCCCGACAGAAAATCCACCAGAGAAGGCAACGGTCATATTTTCCCAGGAACCACTACGGCGAGTACATCAATAAGCAATCGTCCTGGCTGCGAAATGTAAAATTAGCGCAGGACAGATACATATGCTTTCGCTGTAGTGATCGCCAACGTCGGGGGGACCGGGCAAGGCACTAGAAGAAGAAGATAGTTATTGCATTATTTTTGTTATTATTTAAATTAATTTTAATTGGAAACGAGGAACTAAAATCCCAACCGTCTATACGTTCTGTAGCTGCAAAACGGTCTGGGACTTTTATTTATTGTACAGCCTCCTTAAAAAAATCCCAAGTTTTTTTTTCCAAAAAAGTTTTTTTTTTTTATGATCTCAAAATGGAGTAAATATTTAATTTCTCGGACAAGCATCCCTTCCGCAAACCCCTACCCCTCCCCGACAAAAAAATGCGATAAAAACGTATTTGATCAACGAAGCGATATGCTCCGGACGCGGACAAGGGAAGCGGCTGGGTAGGAGAAGGGTAGAGGTTTGTGAAGGGACTGCTTGTCCGAGAAATTAAGGATTTACTACATTTCAAGAATACAATTTTTTCCATTCTTTTTTAAAATTACTTTTTGGTAAAAATTAATTATAATTTTTTTTAAAGCTTACCAAGAGGAATGTTCCTCTAAAATTTCGCGTTCTGGCCCTGAAAAACCGTGTATATATTTTTAACATCTACTTATTTATCTATTTATTTTTACAAGTCAACATAGATATTTAAACAGCAGTAAGAATCTTACAAACTATTTCTTCAATATCAAGTTTAAACTTGACTTTGCTTGTGTGAAAAATGTCAATACAACTGATCTGGTTTCCTAGACCGAAATCTTGGAATAGGTGAATCAATAGCATTATTTTTTGCAGCAATTTCTTGGCTTATTATTATTTATGAAAATGGCGTCTGACTTTGGTGAGTCAAATCGCTTCGATATCATAATTAATCAGCATAAAACTACTTTGTTTTCGATTTCATTCGTTCGCGAATAACGGTGCACGAAAATAAATGAACCGAGTAGTATTGAAGAAATATGGCGGACCGGAGGCATGGAAGATGTGGCGCGATGGAGCGGAGCAAGAAGATTCTAGAGAGATCGAAAAAATAAAATGGACAACTCTGAATGGATTACATTGCAATAGAGAAATATCGCATACAACGAATACCGATAAAAATATAAGAAATGGATTTAGATTTATTAATTATTGTATTTTCAAAACTGGGACCTGGAACTGGCAGAGGAAGGATGAAAGCCGAGTGAATGCAGTTGAAATGTGAATCCTTCGACGAACATATGGGAAATCAATGTATGAAAATTGTAAATTCAATCACTAGGTCCCCAACACAAAGACAACTTAATCAAATACAAACTAACACCACTTTCGGACAAAGGGATTTTGAGTATTATTCAATTAATATCTATAACCTACTTCCACTATCTATTAAAACAATTAGCAACTAGAAAATCTTCAAAAAGGCTGGAAAAAATGGACAATGGAGCTAGGTAGAAGTAAAATGGATTGTCTCATTCGCCCAAACCAATATTGAATCAACCGCTCCACAAATGTATAGCTTATGTTATGTTTTTGTTTTTTCATGTGCGTTTTGTAATATAAATAATATAGGTGTACAGAAATTTATTATGAAGATAAATACGTATTGTTTAAAACTGTTTATTTTGATAATTAGCTCGGTTTATTAAGTTATTCTCAAATGTAAAAATTAAAAAAAAAGTGTATTGTTGTGTCCTCGTCCCAGTGAGGTCACATTATTTTTATTATAAATCACAGGAAAAAAAATGAATAAATAGAATATGGGATTGCCCTGAACTGTTATCTCATCAATTTTAGGGTGCCTGGAAGAATCACTAGACAGGTGCCACCGTTTTGTAGCAAAAATTCACGGACAGTGTATACTTTTAATGCCGTATTAAACAGTCTTCATGAACTCGGCAATAGTTAGTCCCACGTCCCACGTATCGAATATATTTAGTATAGGATATTGTTCCTATAGAACAAACCTTTTGAAATTTTTCAAAGATGGCGAATGGTAATTATATTTATTTATTTATACATTTCATCATGTATACAATTTTCCGTTCATTTTGCCCAGCTATATGAAACCGTACTTTACGATTTTCTTGTTATATCACTTCAAAATATTTTATTATTTTATTTGATTTTTTCATTTATTCTTAAATTGTTTAAACTTCTACTGAATGCTTTTGTTGTATAATTTTAAGGTTTTATTTTTGTTTATAAATCTTGGGTAAAAGGTAATTTTTTTTTTTTTTTTTAATATTTAAAACAAATATTGTAATATTATTTTTTTTTGTAAAATTTATATATATATACTATATACATATATATATGTATGTCAATAAAATAAAATAAAATGACAAGGTTACGAATGATGAAATCAGGCGAGAGTGTAAATCTGAGTCAGTCCACTAAACTAAGGACCCATATTCGAACTGACTCTCTAGGGTCATGTTCATGTATAATATTTTTAATGCATCAACAGACTTAAGCTCTTTTGTTGTTCTGATAACAAAGCCGAGGGTTTTTGTGGCTCTAATAACCACCTCATTTCAAAAGTTTATTGATCATCAAATATGATATTATAACCTGTTAATGACTGGTTCTTCTTCTTCTTTTCCGCTCCTTAGTGGAGCATGTAGACATCACCAGTTGCCTCCAGGGATGCTTCTCTGAACCGCTCTCACGGCCGTAGAAAACTTTTTTGAAATCAAAAATGGTTTTTCTACGGCCGCGAGATCGTTTGGTATACCAGCCCAGGAGACCCTCTCGCCAGTTAGCATTTTCGCATCTTCCCACGTCAATCCAGCGCCCCTTAGTTCCGCCGAATAAAGTCGAAAGATCGTCATCAAAAGATCGTCATCGACGGCCTTCCAGGACAGGTTTAAAGAAGAGGTAACTCGGGTTTAGGTTCTTCCGACCAAGCCAGGTCCATTGCCGCATCCTCAACACGCTCGTTGTAGGAGCTCGTAAAATTCAGCCTGTCTACAAACATTTGGACCTTGATTAAAAATTATTCGTCCACATTTTTTTTTACTCCGCGCCCCTATGGCGTCACTCGACTAGACCTTATGATATTCTCTAGCACTGCGCATGTATTATTAATACGACGCTGTAATATACACTACGTACACACTCATACAACGAAAAAATGGGCACACCTAACTGGGTCACGGTCCTCCCAAATATCGCCGATCGGCTGTGTGTGTGTCGCCTTATATTTCACGTGGCCACACCGACTCGCGCGCCGTGTACGTACGCTGACAGACACAGCAACACAGCCTTTACGCTTGGCTGTGTGCGTGTCGCAGATTAACAGGTTGCGTGCGCGGTTTCATGCTCTAAGGACGAGAGAATATATTTACAAATATTTTAATAATTAAAAAAGAGAAAAGAAAAGTCGCATGCGGCAGTTTGATTGTTGTATAACGCTTATTATTGTCTATACCGAAGCAAGATTTTCAACCGAAAACGAAGACGAATTTCGGCATCCGAAACTTACTTAAATGAGTCACTTCGAAACACCCAAAATTAGGCTTTTAATTTGTTAAACTTTTCGAGTTTATTAAAATAAGTATTTAAAAAAATCTCAGAGTAACAATAGGGAAATATCTCGTTTTTTTACTAATAAATCAAGTTCTATGACATACTGTCCAGTAAATTTTTTTTTTGCTAATTATTAGGAGCATAAAAAATATTTTTAAACTTGTAATTTGTAATTCCCGAAAAAACTGTCGTTCCATTGGCCACGCCCCTAATACGCCACGATCCACGTTTATTTGTTCCTGACCATTGAAATTTTTTAGAACACTATCATGAATCTTGCCGTCACAACAATCAAGGCCAAACACGTCGCGTTTTTCTCATTTATTAAATCCGTTTTTTACATTTATATATGAAAACATTTCTCCACAATATCCATATTGATTTTGAAAATAGAATTAATTATTTTAAATACATTTTATATTTTTTATGGTATTCGTAGAAAGAGATATTTCCCTATTCACTAGAGAAACCTTTTAGCTCTATTGCATAAAACAAAAGCGTTCCAAAAGTTTTGGTTCGGTTTTTGGTTTAACAACAAACGTGTATCGGATGGTGTCGGTTATTTTTACAAATTAAAGTTTTTATAATTTACGTAAACATTTCAATTTTTGTGGCTATTTTCAACGAGTTGTAAATAACTCACTAATAGAAAATGGAAATTAAACGGGTTAGTTTGGGGATCGAACCTCGGACTTCTGATCCGTGAGTCCGCAACACTAGCCACGGGACCACAAACCGATTCTTGCGCTTGCAATTTTCGACCTTAGTACTCACGGCCCGCTGTATTGCTGTAATCTGTAGCTAACTTCGTGGTTAAAAATCATGTAATTGTTTCTCTCCGTATGGGCGACGCTATTAGCCAGCGGCGTGTTATTACTCTAAGAATAAAACACACAATGGAATAAAAAGCATAAATGAAATGAGTAAATTTGTTCATTTTTACCGCTTTTTGGCTTTACTGACTGACTCACAACGTGGCATGAATATATACGATTATTTTATTGTCGTTGTTTTGTCGTTGCTACATAGTTTTATGTTATTTTTGTTCAGTTTCTTATACATACACGTGTGTTTCTTTTTATAACTGTTGTAATTGGCTTAGGCCGTATACATAACAAATATATCAATAAATATATTCATAAATACTATTATTATTATTATTATGGATAACTTATATAGCGCCATTTTCGTAATAAAATACTTCAAGGGCGTTTTACATAGTGATTCTATTGTTAAAGTAATTTAATTGAAGCTTTTAAATTTGTAATTTAATTAAAACAATTTATTTTGTTGTCACGTGCTACGGATTAATTCAAATGATTTAGAGAACAAGTGGGTTTTAAGTTTTTTCCGAAACATCACTTCACTTTCACAGGCTCGCACCTCTGCTGGGAGAGCATTCCATGCCATAGGGCCTGCGACCGCAAATGCGCGTTCACTAAATTTAGTGCGCTGTTTGCGTAGAGGTATAATAACTTTTCCTCTCGCCGTAGACGTAGCTGATCTAAGCGTGAGACGCCTGTCAGCTAGTTCATCTGGAATGCATAGTTTCCTTAGATATTCCGGAGCAGAGTTGTTCAGTGACTTATACATAAGCCAACAGAGTTTGTATTCGACCCTCTGTGGAAAACGTAGCCAGTGTAGTTCCCGAAGTAGTGGAGTGATATGACTGAACTTAGAGATTCCGAAAATAAGTCTCGCTGCGGCATTCAATACAGATTGTAGGCGAGTCATTTTGTTCATTGGTAGACCTGCGTAGATACCATTACAATAATCGACTCTAGACACTACAAACGCGTTTATTAATTGACGGGCGGCATCAACCGGCAAATTTTTGCGTATGCATTTAATTTGTCTCAGCTGGTAGAAGCATGAACTTATCTTTCTACTAATTTGAGCCTCAAGAGATAGGTCAGAATTGAGTAAAACTCGCAGTAGTTGAACGGTGGGTAAAGCGGTATTCCCTACATTGGGTAGAGCCGTATCCTGGATCAAATTCTGTCGTCTGGCTGAAGCCACCCACAGTTGTTCAGTTTTTGATGGGTTTAATGTTAGTCTGTTTTCAGCCATCCAGATTCCTATTATCTTGATGCATCCATCAATTAAATTGACAAGCACACTTCTCTCGCCTGGTTTGCAATAAAAAAAATCTGCGTATCATCTGCATAGCAGTGAGACCACAATCCACATTCTTTGATAATGTTCTACATTTTTGCTCCACATTTTGATTTTTGTCACCTTTAAAGATTATAAAAAAACTGAGAAATTTGAACATAAAATAATGCAAAACTCAAAATTTCAACTGACATAAGTTACAAATATATATTTATATATATAGTTGGATAATTCAGATAGCGCCATTTTCGTGAAAATCACCTCAAGGGCGCTGTACAATAAATAAATATCCCAGCTCGTCTTACAGCTACGAAATCATGGAAAACCATGGACGCTAAGAAATCCAGCCTTTGTTTAGACATTTTTAAAATTGACAAAGAAATTTAGCGTATTAATGAAATCTTCTTCTTCTTGCGGTGCCTTATCAGGTCCCGAAAGCATCTTGCTCCTGCGCTACTCCGAATCAAGGACAACTGCTTGTTGGATGTACTTGCCATAGTGATTCCTGGAAAAAGATGACCAGAGTGATTTCTCGTTGCCTTTTCTGGTGGATTTTTCTGTCAGGGTTACCTTCTCTTAGCTGGTTGGTTCTGGTTTGGAGGCGCCAGAAACTCGCCTTTCATCCTATCGTTATCTGCTGTGATCACACCGTTATGAGTGTAATCCCATTGCCCGGGGTTCGCGACGTGGACGCTAACGTTGGACTAGTCAGTAGTGTTGCCGGTGGAATGCAACTGGGCGTTCGCTGCATTTAATAGAATCACACCCTCCAGAAAGATGTGACTCACTACGATCCTACTTACGGTTCGAACCCTAGTGAAATTTTCAAAAAAACAAATTTTAATAATAAAAAGGAGTAAGATTACAACATGTCTTGCAGCTACTAAGACAAAATAATAATTATATACAAAATGTGGATTTTATTTTTATTTTCTCTTAAATACATAGTTGAACTCTTTGAATTATTACCAGACTTAAAAAATACTCCACTATTTATGATTTTCAATAATTACACCTATCTTTGTTATGATAGAAATTTCCACCACGATGCATTTAAGGGTTAAAATAAAAAAATAATAAGTAATGACTAATATTCAAGGAAATTTTATGAAATTTACGAAAACTACCCTTCGGATATTTTTATCTGTGATGATCCATAGTGTTGAAGTGCTTTATCTGTTTAGTTTTTTATTGTTTACTTTTTAACACGAACACTTTACAAATTTACTGTTATGCTCAATGTTTGTTTTTGTAAATTGATTGATAATTTTAAGTGGCCAGAATTTCACTCGTCCATGCACTTTGTAGCTGCAAGACGATTAGTAATCTAGCCTCAATAGGTATATGTTATATAAATTGGGACTATCAAATATCCTAATTCAGTAAATGAGGTCTAGAATTCCAACCGTCCATGCGCTCAGTAGCTGCAAGATTTGTTGTAATCTAACTTTTATTTTTATAAAAAATTTTTTTTTTTTTTTTTCTAAATATCACTAAATCTCTAAAATTTATTGTCAAATGAAAAATGTAAAAGGGGGCTAGATTTCTTATCGTCTATGCGCTCTGTAGCTGCAAGATGTGCTGTAATCTAGTTCCTGTATATCATAATTGGAGACGAGGAACAAGAATCCCAACCATCCATGCGCTCTGTAGCTGCAAGACGTAGTGGGATATTTATTTATTGTACAGCGCCCTTGAGGTGATTTTCACGAAAACGGCGCTGTATAAATTATCCAAATAAAAACAAATAAATAAATGAAATCTGATTTTAGTTAGATTGAAGATATTGCTTTCGGCAATAAGGCCGCCAAAGTTAAGTTATTTTTTACAAAAATCAAAATAAACATATGTCAAAATGCGAATGTTTATGGATGCAGAAAACAAGACCGAGAATGACATGTCTTGAACAAATCCAATAGAGATTAACTTTCCTTTGTAATCAAGCCGTGGGGTGGTATTCTGAATGCAAAAGCGGGCGTAAAAACCGCATTTTTAACGCTATTTACATACTAAATACATGCTGACAGAGCGATCTCTTCGCTCGCAATACCAGCCCCGGCATTGTAAGCGGTCTCCAGGTGGTAAATAATGTTTCGAATCGCACTGCGGGGATCGTATTATTATTATTATTATTATGGATAACTTATACAGCGCCATTTTCGAAATATGTAAACGTGGTTCGAATCTCACTGTACCCCAACTCGATTCCCATTTTCTAATAGTGATTTATTTACAACTCGTTGAAAATGGCCCTCAAAATGAAATATTAAGGTAAATCGTAAGAACGCAAATATTTATTTTAAAATATATATATATAAATCTCTTGGGTGTTTCCATAGTGATTCTAAAGATAAATAAATTCAACTGAAGCTTTTAAATTTGTAATTTAGTTAACACATGCTACGGATTTAATCAAATGATTTAGAAAACAAGTGGGTTTTAAGTTATTTCCGAAACATCACTTCACTATCACTGCCTCGCACCTCTGCCTGCTGGGAGAACATTTTATGCCATAGGGCCTGCGACCGCAAATTCACTGAATTTAGTGCGCTTTTTGCGTAGAGGTATAATAACCTTTTCTCTCGCCGTTGACGTTGTCAGCTTGTTCATCTGGAATGCAGAGTTCCCTTAGATATTCCGGAGCAGAGTTGTGCAGTGACTTACACCTAAGCCAACAGGGTGGAAAACGTGGCCAGTGTAATTCCCGAAGTAGTGGAGTGATATGACTGAACTTAGAGATTCCGAAAATAAGTATCGCTGCAGCATTTAATACAGACTATAGGTGAGTCGTATGGCCATTTGTTACCAGAAGAGATGTGACGTATGACTATCTGTTTACGGCCTGATTTGAGTGTATTTATTTATTTATTTATTTTTACGGAATTTCTGCCATTTACATATATGTAGTATAAAGAGTGCTTAAAAATAAAAATATAAAAAAATTTAGTACCAAATATTAATATACTCGTGCTGTACACATTATAAATTACTTGAAATAAATATTTATTTTAAAGAGATTATACAATAACAAAATACATTAATCAATCAAATTATAACTATTCCAACCCAATCTCCTGAAGTTGATTTGTTCTTTTTGATAAAAATATGTTGGTCACTTTATTTTTTAAGTTAGGCAGAGATAAACTAAATACATCAAAATGTGATGCATATTCATTCCCGGTATTCTGTAATCTAACAATAGGTGAGTTATATTGAGCTGCCGTTCAAGAATTTTGACAATAAAATATTGAAGATGTTCTGCTTAACCTAGGTGGTACATAGAATGAAATCAATTTCAGTAGATCAGGGGTATCAAACATTGGTTTTATTATTTTATATAAAGTCGTAAGAGCGGTCGATGATGGTCGATCGTATTGCCGGCGGTGCGTGGTTTCGTTTCCGCGATGTTTCCGCGGTGTTTCCGCGGTGTTTCCGCTGTGCGCCGTTTTCTTCTTCCGACTCGCGCTGCCCGTTACGCGAGCGCGAGTGGTTGTGAGTCCGCCGCGCGATCTATTCGGCGAATCTGTGTCATTATCAGTGGGTTAAGTTTGCGGGAACCGCTGCGAAGGCCGGTGCCGGCGCTCTTACTCCGCCGCGCAGGTTGCTGTCGCAACGCTCGGGCGGCCCAGCGGTGACGAAACCGAGCACTGCCGAGCGCACGTGGCGCGGATAGGCGGGAACTTCGAATTTGGAGCGACGAAATCACGCTCGGCTCTTAATCTAGAGCGATGGAACGGCATTCAAAATCAAAACGACCTTTTTAAAATTATTTTTTTATTAATAAAACATATTATGCTACTCAATATTTTTTTATTTTTTTATTTATTGGGGATATCAACAGTAATACATGTAACAAAAATATAACAAATAACATATACAGAGAATAAAACCAATGACAGATATCCACAGAAATACATTAAATACACGTACAATACATACTAGTGTGTTTGTGTGAGTGTAAGTGAGTGAGAGGGTGGGTGAGTGGGTGTTATATTGGAATGAGGGTGTCAAGTGTCGAAAATATAAATATATATAAAATATTAAGAATTAGAGATAAAATTTAATAAAATAAAATAAGATAAAATAAGACTTTATTATTGAAACTAAGTATAAGACAAAAAAGTATGTTTTAAGACGCGCATTTTAAATGTTATAGTTATATATATAACGGAGTTATATTATAACGGAGTTTATTTATAAAGGAGTTTTAGTCCCAACACCATGTATGGAAGTGAAATATGGAACTGACAGAGGAAGGATGAAAGCCAAGGAAACGCGGTTAAAATGCGATCTCTTAGACGAATGTGTGGGAAATCAATGTATGACAGGGTTACGAATGATGAAATCAGGCGAGTGTAAATCTGAGTCAAGTATAATTGATAAGATAAAGAAAGGGTCTCTGAGATGGTTTGGTCACGTAGAACGAATGGACGACGAAAGAATGGTAAAATAAGTATATATTTATTTATTTATTTATTTATTTACTAGTGTATACACGGCGCAAATGCCTTTTATAAACATAATCATAAATACAATTAACATACAGTGTTCTATTACAAAATTATGAAATAATATAATAACAATATATCTATACATATTACACAGTTGTTTTATAAATATTCTATATAATTACTTTGGAATTTTAATACTTAACATACTTAGGTAGAAAAATAATAAAAATAAAGATAACGCGGTATATTCGAAATAGCAAAAATCATAAATCATTGATTTGTTAGTATTGTTGCAATGTATATTGAATGCCCTAGGAATAATATTAATACCCGTATGCAGAGGCAAACCTTAAGGTGAGGAAAGTACATTCTATTGTCTTCACTTTCGGGTTATTCTCTGCATTTGAAATTAGAACGTACTTTCCTCACCTTAAGTTTTGTCTCCGCATACGGGTATAACTGTCTCCCGATACGAGCCCAGGGGTATATATGGCGAAAATGAACGGCAACGTGAGACGAGGACGACAAAGGAAGACGTGGCATGATCAGATAAACCAAAATCTTAAGTCTGGTCATGTCAAAAGCAGACAGAACCGAAGGGCATGTATGACAAGATGTATGAATGTAGAAGATGCTAGAAATGTATGCCAGGATAGACGTGTGTGGCGGTCCATTCTCTCTGCCTACCCCTACGGGGAAATGGCGTGATGGTAGTAGCAGTAGTAGTAATATTTATAGTAGTAAAGCGGACCCGACACGTTGTCCTGCCCGAACGTTGGCTTGCCTGCTATTGGCCATAAGCATTTGGATTGAATAAATCATATTATCCTTTGTCTACGCCATTAGCTTGGAAAAAATACTTTTCATTAATAAATAGGTACCTAGGTACTTAAATTTATTTCAACAGAGAGTGAAAACATTTTTGAGAAGGGAATATGGAAGTCTAGGAATTTACAGGGCTTGATATATTTAACACTCCATACAATATATACGGAAGAGAATCAATGGACTTGATTCACGCTCTTCATTCATAATTCATTAAATCATTAAATCAAATGCAATTTTCCACCCTTACTTTCCTTCAATCATCCTTTACCACTCCTTATCAATTTCCTTCTTTTCCTTTCCACTATCTCCTTGTTTTGTCCATATTTATCTTATTTTAATATGTAGTATATTTATTATTTTTATAGTTTAAACTTTAAGCCGGCGTCGCTTTATTGTTTAGTGAATACGTATAATTGGATGGCAGGCCCTACTACTATGTATATATTTTATGTAGTTTTTTTTTTTTTTAATATTTATTTAACCTGTAAATCTGTTTGTATTCGAAATAAATAAAAAAAAAAATATATTTGGCTGATTTATATAGCGCCATTTTTGTAAAAAATCACCTTAAAGGCGCTTTACAATTGTATATCTAAACATACATTCTAACTAAACTTAAGTGATGTATTATATTTCCAGATTTAAAATTGAGGGTATGATAGTTTAAAGAAGTGGGATTTTAGTTAGGATCTGACCTGTCATAAGCCCTGTAAATGCCTAGACTTCCATATTCCCTTCTCAGAAATGTTTTCCCTCTCTGTTGAAATAAATTTAAACATGAATAACTCCCTAGGGAGGAAATCCAGCCAGTCTGCAAGCATTTGGACATACTCAAACATTGTTGACCTAGGTACTTGTTTATGATTGAATTCTAAAACATAAAATAAACTCTATTTTCAAACATGGCATTCTTTTTGCAAACGTCAAACTCCGGTCTTTAGCAGGTTAAGTTAGTATAGAAAATATATTACATATAAAATAAATACATATAAGTTTATACACATAAAAATGATATTTTTATGTACTTGTAAATATTTTTCAATAATAAAAGAATTTTTTGATATTTATTTTAATAACATTAAGTTCCTGTAAATTGGGCGGGATTAGGACAAGGATGCTTGAAGAGAGGATAAGGAGGGGAAGGGAGAAGTACATATTTATTATTATAATGTCTACTAAGTTACATAATGCATTTTTAGTGTAAATTGTGAATATCAGCTTCGGGCAGTTGTGAATATCATGACCAAATGTGTGGGAATTTTAAATTTGTGTGAGCAAAAAAGTTTATGATATTTAAAATAGTATGATAATAGCTTAGAGTATATACATATCTACACTCTAAGGATAATAGACTTGACGTTTGTTTCGTCCGGATTTATTGAACGAAATTGAAATTTCGAATTTGAATAAATGCGACGCCGATGTGTGTGTATTACTAATATTATAGTTTAATCAGCCACTCAATGTGACAGCTAGGCTGTACATTGAATGCCGAAATTCAATGAGGAACTTCAGCCCTACGGGAAATGGGATACAAAAAATGATTTCTTGCGCGCGGTTAAAGTCAGAGCATTCAATTGTACGGCAAAGTTTCTTGAAAATATACGAAAAAAACAATAAAAACTACTTTGAACAACGTCACTGGTTCATATGAATCAACCACTGATAAGAGACCTGTGAAAGATATCCGGTGTGCTTACCGTAAACGGACTAATCGAGAGAACTGACAGAGAATAAGCGAAAGAGAACCATTGACGTCTCACGCGGAGTTATTTCAGAAATAAAAAACTTCAAAAAGTCATAGCGCTGATAATACGATACACAAAAATGGAAAAAAAAAGTTTTTGAGATGTTAAATCGTGATTGAAAAATAGGCGAAAATAACTTTTTGAAAAGTACTTATTAATAAAAATGATTGAAATATTCGTAGCGATGTAATTACGATTTGACTTAATTTACATCTGCGTCTTAATAAAAAATCGATTTTGTAAATCAGACTGGCCAACTTTGTATTGTTTGTATGCAGACGTTATATTTTAGCGATGCGCATTCCCTATTGATAAAAGTCATCAAATATTTTATAACCGGTTATAGAAGATTATCGGTTATGAAAAAAATTAAAGATCATTTACTTATTCGTATTTTCTTTTAGATGCTTATTAAAAGTCAACGATAATTCGAGTAAAATAAAATAAAAAGATTTTGAATAAGACCGCACAATTTATATACAGATTAATTTATTTACAATTTATTTTTTACTTATTTAAAAAAAAATGGTTGGCACAAAAGCATTTTTTTTTTTTTCAAATTTAATGATTAAAAAAACAATATTTCACGTCCGGATTTCAAAAACTTTTTTCTTACACGCGGGAAAAATTTGGACATTTAATTGTATGACTAGGTTTCTCGAAAATGTTCACATTTTTAAAATAAAAATTAACGACTTTGAACTACATCACGAGTTCGTCCGAATCAACCAATGATAGAGTGTTATGATAGATTTCCGGTTTCCGGGAAGCCAACTTACCAGTCAGGACAACTCACCGATGTGACGTTACGGGCAGAGTAATTTAAAAAATTTAGTACTAAAAAAATCATACAAATAAATGTTTTTTTTTGGCTTAGCTTTATAGGATATTATCAAATAAAAAAAACTACTGAACTAGCAAAGATTTTTGAGAATCAAACTCTTTTATTAAATAATAATAAATATTTATTTAAGGGGTGTTTTTACACTAGAATATTTCATAGTCCCTGGGCTGGTACCTGAGGCGTAATACTGATCATCTTATCTTCATGTAACAAAATTGATCAATATACGCTGCAATTGGTGAACCGATGCAGTGCCCTATGCACCATAAGGTGCGGAAAGAGAATGATGATGAAAGAAAATAAATATTTGTAACAAAAAAAGGGTTCTCAAAATATGTTCCCTTATTATTAAGAAAAAAAATATTATCTCCGTAAAATATTGTTCCTCTCGGCTATGATAATAATAATAATAATAATTATGGATAACTTACAAAGCGCCATTTTCGTAATATAATACCTCAAGGGCGCTTTACAAAGTGATTATATAAAGATATAAATTTAATATTATGTTAATAAAATTTGTATAAAACCACTCACCGACTTATCTGTCTACCGGTTTCGAGACGTAACCCGTCTCTTCGTCAGGACAACAACATTACACCAACATGCAAATATCACTACACACCTTCACCATAGTAGATTTGCAAAAATATAAAATCGACATGCAGGTTAGACACATGCTTCACGCCACCACCGAGGGTTAATGACTTATGAAGCTAATATTTCTAAAGGATTAACAATCGAAAAAGGAGGAAAAAGGGAGGGGGAGGGTAGGGTGACCATTACAATGAAATATCGCATGTTGGTGTATAAATTATATTTGCATGTTGGTGTAGTGTTGTTGTCCCGACGAAGAGACGGGTTACGTCTCGAAACCGGTAGACAGATAAGTCGGTGAGTGGTTTTATACAAATTTTATTAACATAATATTAAAATGTTGGACCACAAAGTTCACGCTTTGAATATTAATAATATAAATTTAATTTTAACTTTTTAATTTAAGAAAAATAATGTACTTTTTTATATAACTTTTCCACCACATGCTAAGAATTTATTCAAATGATTTAGATAACAAGTGGGTTTTAAGTTTCTTCGTTTTGGAGATCATAGTTCGATATGCACGCGATGCGCTAAGACCTTTTCACTCTTTAAAATCGGTTTTCGAAATATTGAATCGTTTGATTATCATATTCGATTGTGCGCGTAACTAACATATTTGCTCAATTCTGGGTAATTACCTTAATATTTTAAATTACAATAGCAATCGATGTGAGCCAGCTATTGTGACTGTTACGAACAACTGTGTACATATTTTGACATACACTTAATGCATAATATATAAATAATGTGATCATTAACTCACTCTGTACACTCACCAAACATGTCGTTAACGAAGAATTTAATTGATGTAAAGGGTAATTTTTGAATAAGCGGCTTTTCCCATTAATCTGTGCTTCTGCAATTTGTTTAAAGATCTTAGCGAATTACAAAGTGGAGCATGCGATCTTTCGGGCGGTGGCAGTGTGGTAAAACTATGCACGATAAGTGCACAGATGTCGAGATTTTTTTGTCATGTAAGGCTGAGACTTGACAAAAATTGAAGTAAACATTGACACAATACGAGAATATCAGAACAATGCCATATACAACCATCTAAAACGAGACAAGGACAATCGAGACTAATCAACCAAGGATTGAAATTATACAATAAACTACCAGACAAAACTAAATGAAAGACTCATACAACCTTTACAAAAGATGTTAAAAATATAATCATTTACAGTAGAATATGAATTTAAAAAGCAAAAATATTTTGTTAAATGTATGTTATCCGTAAAGGTATATAAATAAAATAAAAATGACGCTAATCATCGATAAAAACAAGAAAACAGTTTTGCGTTGATTTGGACATACTTTTTATGAGTGGAACTTTTTTTTGGTAAGCAAAAACAGTAGGTTTTTTTTATTATGCATTTAACAGAAAACACGTTCTACGCTCTCACCTTTCAATTTATTTCAACACAGGAGGAAAAAATTTTCGAGGAGGGAATATGGAAGTCTAGGCATTTACAGGACTTATGACCGGTCATTGTCTGGTTTAAGTGGTCACTTTAAATGCCTAGACTTCCATATTCCCTTCTTAATTTTTTTTTCCCTCTCTCTTGAAATAAATTTAAATATGAACAACTCCCTAGGGAGGGATCCAGCCAGTCTGCAAGCATTTGGATATTACTCAAACATTGTTGAATTAACTACCTGGTAAAAGAAAAAGTATAAAAATTGGAAAATTGTTTTCAGGCGAAGCCTAGTAGGTGATTTGGTTCAGCCGGATGAATCTCACCCACGTGATAAAGGTTTCAGCTCTTTTATTTCACAAAAGTCAACAGATATAAGAGTTGAGGAAATGTGTGTGTTCAAACATGGACAGAATGGTGAATGGTACACAGTGTGTTAATTGGCCACTTAAACCAGCCAATGACAGGTCATAAGCCCTGTAAATGCCTAGACTTCCATATTCCCTTCTTAAAAATGTTTTCCCTCTCTGTTGAAATAAATTTGAATATGAACAACTCCCTAGGGAGGAAATCCAGCCAGTCTGCAAGCATTTGGACACACTCAAACGTTCTCACCTTTCTTCATACAAAAGTATTCCCGTATTTTTTCCCTGGATTAAGGCCCAAATCAATGATTTTTTCAACACACTATTGTTAACAAAAAGGCGGACTGTAAATGAAAAACGAATTTTATTCAGTATTGTGATTTAGAAATAATTGAGAAAGGATAGGAACATGGAATGGATACCTACCTTTAATATGATCTGAATGTTCTTCAATTTCTGGCACCGGATGACAAAATGAACTATAAAATGTAACAATGTTTTCCACGACGCGCGACGATTCCAACCACTTTTTATGCGAATTTATGTGAAGTCAAAAATTTTTGTTGGTTTTTGTTCAAATCCGAATCTTCTAATTTTGAATATCTTCTATCTTGATGTTAGGTAGGTACCGTAAGGATGGGTCAAAGGAAGGGTGGGAACGAAAGGTAATCGTCCAGGAATAGTATCGATAAATGCTGTCATTTACTTAACAACCATAGATATTTACCATTGTCGTGTCTCTATGGTTTTGCTCTTTTGATAAATGGTTCATTATGAGAACTATGACTGCACGGTTCAGAATGAAGGAAAGTAGGGTGAAAAATTGAATTTGATTTAAAGATAAAGACCAAAAAAAGAGACAAATCGTCTATTCTCTGTTGATATTAGTGCACTTTCAGTAAAATAATCCAGCAATGAAAATTGTTAAAAAAATTGACTTTGCCACTTTTTGCTGCATGCTCACGGGATCCATTTAACAATCTCAATGTTGATCTCGTTTTCGGGCGTTCTAACCTCTCCGCCTACTTGTGCAAGGACAAGTTGATAAGTAATTCAAACAATAATTCAAATCGGGGTCACACTTGATAGCGGTGGACAGTTTTACCAACGTACCTACAATGTTTAAATAATGTGTATTATGCTTTAATTTTTATACGTATAAATTAAATACTGTATGTCCTTGACCTTAATACTTGTTGTAGTTCAATATCTACTATGAGAAATTCTTAAAATTATATTTTTTACTATCAACGTTGAGTACATATTATATCTCAACAGAGATGAACGAATTACTACAGAATATAAATGTCTGTCCAGAAATTACGTTACATGCTGTGTAGCAATCATCATTCTAATCATTCAGCGTTTAAAAAAAAAAATTGTCAATAGACTATCAAACAAAGCCAATTATTTTTTATTCATCATCGCTACGATTTTTTTATTTTTTTTAATATTACCTCGTGCGTGGCGTCACTGGTTCTTTGAAACTCAAAATATGGTTCTTTAAAACTCAAAATATTGTTGATAAATCCACCTGGTCCATGAAGAATAGAGAAATTGAAAAAATAAAATTTTCAGGCGTTGCCTAGTATGTAGGTGAAATAATTCAATTAAATTAATCTCATCCGCATAAATCAAGGTTTCAGCTCTTTAACTTCACAAACATCAACATATGAAAGAATTGAAGGAATATAGATGTTAAAATATGGGCAGAATGGTGAATTTTAAACAGTGTGTAAAGTAGACACTTAAACTAGCCAATGACATGTCATAATCCCGTAAATGCCTAGACTTCCATATCCTTATTTAAAATGTTCTTCATTTCTGTTGTAATATGTCAATAAATTTAAGTTAATTAAAAATACATATTTTTAAAATATTTTTTTATATTTATTTACAATTTTAAAACACCCGTTAGGGTTACATTAGAAATTTAATATTGTCTAGTCATTTTATGTCTCGTCTAGTCTAGTTAGTTCAGTCATCATGTGCTTTTTCAGATTGATTTTAAATTTGTCTCCAGTAAAAGTTTTCAAGTAGTAAGGTAGGTCGTTGTAGTGTTTAAGTCCATTATGTAGTATTTTTGACCGTCCTGTGTTTGTCTTTGCTTTTTCAATATGATAGTGTTGTTGTTGTCTGGTGTTATATTTGTGTATGTCAGCATTTTTGACTAATATTATGTCGTCGTCTTGTATGTTTCCCAGTGTTATTTTGTGCACAATTTTTAAGGTCTCAATTTTAGTCAAGTAGTTTACGTCAAACTGGTGTGTTTTTTGTACAGTTCAGTCGTAGAGGTCAGGTAGGGTAGGTTGTATGTTAGTTTAAGAATTTTATTTTGTTGTCTTTGTATTCTTGTTATGTCTGTCTTGTTACCAGTTCCCCAGAAGGCGATCATGTAACTCAATTTACTTTTGACATCATAGGCTTCGTACATCATAATTTTTTCCTTTCTTGGTATAAAATCTTTAATTTTGTAGAAGAGGCTATGTAGTGATGCCATTACTTTAGTGAGTCCGTCTATGTGTTTTGTCCATTTTAATTGTCTGTCCATTGTGAGTCCTAGGTAAGTCACATGTTCTAGTTCTTTAAGAGTTTCGTTGTTTATTTTTATGTTCATGTTGTGGTTCTTCTTTTGTGTTTCGAAATGTATTTTATTGCATTTCTTGGCATTAAGTGTTAAGAAGTTTTTGTTTAAGTTTTAGTTAGAAAAGCAATATATTAGTTTTAAAAGTAAATAAAAGTATAAAAATCTGTCGAGCGCAGAAGAGAAAAAAGAAAGAATAATAAGTATGTCAAATAATCTTTAAAATTAAAAAAAAACAATTTAAGTGAAGATTTTAAACTTAAGGTATTCTGAACGGAATACTTTAAGAATCTGTTACATATCAGAATAACTACTGTTTTATATGTTTTACTACCTTCAGATCATAGAGATCTTACATTAAGTCTACTTCCATATTCTCTTCTGAAAAATGTTTCCCCTCTCTGTTGCGATAAATATCAATATTGATAGCTCCCCAGGGGGTGGAGTCCAACCTCGTCTACAAAAATTTAGAAACGCTCGAAAATTTGTTATATAATATTGTAAGCCTACTAAGTATCAGTATTGGTATGAACGTGACAGTATTGCAACATAATTCGCCAAAGACAAATTCGCAAATCGTTACAAAATGTCGGCCTTGTTGGGTAATTATCGTGAAATATACTTACATGATAATTTGTCAATTCAATTCGCAATTTAATTATGGCAGAATAAAACTGGTGGAAGCATGTTATTTAAAATAAATAATACAATTTATTACACGGGGAAGTTTACCCCTTGTAGAGAACCCTTTTTACCCCCTTAGAAAATATCAGGCGAGAGTGTAAATCTGAGATGGTTTGGTCATGTAAAACGAATGGACGACGAAAGAATGAAAAAAACAGTATATTATATGGCGTGAGACGATGACGACCAAGGAAGACGTGGCATGATCAGATAAACCGAAATCCTAAGTCTTGTCATGTCAAAAGCAGACAAAACCGAAGGGCATGTATGACAAAATGTATGAATGTGGAAGAAGCTAAGAATGTATGCCAGGATAGACGTGTGTGGCGGTCCATTCTCTCTGCCTACCCATACGGGGAAATGGCGTGATGGTAAAGGTAGTAGTAGTAGTAGTAGAAAAGTGTTCAACTTCTTTTTTATGAATAATGTTATTAGTTTCAACAATGTTTTGAGTACATTCAAATGTTTGCAGACAGGCTGGATTTCCTCCCTAGGGATTGATAGGATATTGAGATCTAAATTTGTGGCAACAGAGAGGGAAAACATTTTAGATAAATATGGAAGTACATGCATTTACATTTTGACCTGTCATTGGCTGGTTTAAGAGGCTACTTTACACACTGTGTAACATTCACCATTTTGCCCGCGGTTAAACATCCACATTTCCTCAACTCTTCCATCCCACCCTCGGTGCGATGCTTAATATTATTTATAAATAAATAAATGAAATACGTCGGCCAGCATCGAGCATATTTTTTATTGCATATTCAGAAACATACCCATTTCGCCTCCCGACCGTCAAAGTATCAGAAGTAGTCAGAAGGTCTTTTTTTCATTTGTGACGCCGAGTCTTTTTTTAGTATTAATATTAAGGTTATTTCAAATCTGCAACCTTCATGTTGAATTCTAAGTGCTTGATCACTGTGGCATTTTCCTGGTTGCATTGAAGAATAACATGGCGTAGATTTTATAACCACAAAACAAACGATTTGTCGTCAAACGAAACATGTTCTATTCAATTTCTTAGTTTTTCACGGCCGTTCAGATGCGTAGAGCTTTTCTGGATTATTCTGCTGGGTGTCATTTATATGTTTTCCAATGTTTTGGATCGCTTTACAGCTTTCATAATAAGGGTTGATATTATTTGTGCAGATATAATATTTGCGTTATAATTAATAATAATAATTATGGATAACTTATATAGCGCCATTTTCGTAATAAAATACCCCAAGGGCGCTTTACATGGTGATTCTATTGTTAAGTTAATTTAATTGAAGCTTTTAAATTTGTAATTTAATTAAAATAATTTATTTTGTTGTCACGTGCTACGGATTTATTCAAATGATTTAGAGAACAAGTGGGTTTTAAGTTTTTTCCGAAACATCACTTCACTTTCACAGCCTCGTACCTGTGCTGGGAGAGCATTCCATGCCATAGGGCCTGCGACCGCAAATGCGCGTTCACCAAATTTAGTGCGCTGTTTGCGTAGAGGTATAATAACTTTTCCTCTCGCCGTAGACGTAGCTGATCTAAGCGTGAGACGCCTGTCAGCTAGTTCATCTGGAATGCATAGTTCCCTTAGATATTCCGGAGCGAGTTGTGCAGTGACTTATACATAAGCCAACAGAGTTTGTATTCGACCCTCTGTGGAAAACGTAGCCAGTGTAGTTTCCGTTATGTACGAGGCAAGTTCAGAGAGTATTCGATTTTTATATTTTAAAAAAAAACGTATTTAAAAAAAAACAGGATATTGTTAAAACACTTGTTGAAGGTTTGCCTTTGACCTAATAAAGCTATGTCGAAATCAAGTGAGGGTTATCACTAGAGCCCTTACAGAGCACTGCAGATTAAACTAGATTGATGAGTTGGCCCCCTGAAACCCGAAAAATGATTACGACACTCTACATATTTTTATTTTTATTTTATTTATTTTACTTAGAAAACATACAGTCATACAAAATAAGTACTAAAAACAACAATTTTTTAACATAAAAAGACCAATTAAGTTTTCATAAATTAAAAAGATGTAAACATTAAATGTGACAAAAAATAAAAAATAAATAAGAATTTTAAGTGATTTAAGTGAGAAAGGGATAATTGTTGACATTTGCGTTTTCCATGGAGGTAATAAATTAAAATAAATAAAAATACCGAATGTACACTCCGAGCCATCCACGCACACACATGAACGCACATATAAAACATACACAAACATATACATTACATGCGGCACATATACATAGCATAAACCACTCAAGATGTACATTCAGCAACTATCCCAAATAATCGACCCCATGAAGAAATTTTCTGTACAAATGCAACGTGCAGTTAAAAATGTCTACATCAATACTGAGTCCGTTATAATTTCTACAGGTACGTCTAATGAATGAATTCGAGGTATAATTGTTTTTACATTTATATCATTGGCTATCCGAGTGATCTTGTGACTAAGTTCATTTTTGTTATGCTCTGGCAAAAAGTACCTGGTCAGCACCATGCAAAGGAACTGATAAAAGGGTGCTAGTGAAGGTTTGTCTTCGACCTGATAAAGCTCAGCCGAGCTCAAGTGAGGGTTGTCTTTAGAGCCCGCCCAGGGCACTGCAGATTAAACAAACACCCTGCTAGAATGAACCTTTCCGAAACTTCTAGATTTAGGTTCTGCAGTGCAGATGAGGAAACACCTATACACATTCTATGTGAATGTGATGCTTTACATCATAAAAGAAGCCTCATCCTCGGGGGACCACTGGTTGAACATGAGTATATTATAGAGCTCGCCCCTTATCTAATAGCCCGATACTTTACGGATCTGGGCTTGAAGGCGGAGATTTAGCAAAATGTAAACTCTCGTCTTCCAGACAGTAGCCAGGCTCTTTATAGACCTGGGTTACGAGGGGGAGATTTAGCAAAATGTGAACTCTCGCCTTCCAGACAGTAGCCAGGATTTTTATAGACCGGGGTTTGGAGGGGGAGATTTGACAAAATTTAAACTCGCCTTTACACAGTAGCCAGATTCTTCATAGACCTGGGCTTAGAGGGCGAGAACTATTCACGGGGACCCGTCACAATAGATCTTCGCAGGTCGCAGTGACGTCAGGAGCTTGAATAGCACTGACCCTCACCTCGAAGAATAAGAATAATACACTTGTTGACTATTTTCCCACATAATGGACACCCCGTTCAATGCATGTGTTAGCCGTGGCACAAGCTTCTTTATGCCTTTCTCGAAGAACTCTCCCGCCAGCCTATTTCCCTACTTCGGAACCCTTTTCTGCACCTGCTCGTCGGTTAAAAATTGATTCCATCCATGTGTGCCTTTAGAGAGGAGAAACTATGATAATCTGAAGACGAGAATTCAGGGAATACGGGGGTGGGTCCATAAGATCCCAACCAAATGTATCCAATAGCGCCTTGGTGGCTAAGGCTGTGTGAGGACGGGCTCATTTGGATCAACAATATTCTGTTTTTTTTTTCAAATACACTTTTGAAAAAAAAAAAAAATATCTTAACTTACTTACTTTCTGGACATGCCTCGTAGTCAAATTTTCTGTGAGACAAATCAAACTTTGATATCAGTTTTTATTCAGAAATGTTGACTTTTTGGTCAACCGAAGATAACTCTGTTAAAACGAAATGCGGCCGCGGTAGCTAAGAAATGTGATTAATAGGTATTTAAACATGCAGGCTATACTGACAGAATGCATTAAGTCAAAAGTCTTTATATTTTCAAATATTGTTGTAAGATGTTGATTTAAAATTTTATGCTACGCCTAGAACAAAGATGACTATTTAAAAGGTTTGAAAAAATTTTTTTAAGAAAATTTTGGGAGAAATAATGCGTTGAAAGAATAAAAAAGCTTTAAATGCGATAATCGCGCAACATGTTTTAATGATTTAATTCGTTATGTTAGTAAACCGCCGAAATAAAATTTTAAAGATTACAAAAAATTCTTTAAATTGTTTTTTTTTTTTATAAAAACAAATTGTATTTATTTTTATTTAAGAAGGTAAAATGGACAGAAAATATAAAAGGAAAAATAATAAAGCCCACTAAACCGCGAAACCGGTTTGTCAGCTGGTTTATTATTTTTCCTTTTATTTTTTTATTTTTATTTATTTATAAATTTATTGCAAAAAAATAATATACATACTTAATAACAGGGAATCTATATAAAACCAATTAATGTAAATGAAAACGGAGTGTTATCTGTTTATGATAGTCTCCATCTAACATGGCACAGCCTGTTCTAAGATGGAGATTTTTTATCTTTAGAGCGTAAGTAGTCCTATACTAATAAAACAATAACATAAAAAAGAAAAACCAAAACTACTTTATTATAAATGCCTAGCTATTCAAATGCAAGAAATTAAAAATCATTATTATACAAATATAAAGTATATATATGTGCCAAGAATACATGTTACTTAAACATAAATAATATAGTATAATATATAATAAAACGAATATAAAGCAATGAAATACATAAAAATATAAATAATATGTGTACCAATTATATAAAGTACTACGTTTATTGATTTACATATATTTTTTTTAAAAATCTCTCGCTACACTATTTATATGTGCAGTTATTTTTATTTTAAAATTTGTTTTACATTTTGAGTCTTATATTTGGCAATAAATCATTAAATATTTTTGGAGCAATTACATTGTACTGCTTTTTACCAAAGGCGGTTGATACAAATGGGACAATACAGTTAATTTGTCTTGCTAAACGAGTGTTTATATTCTGTTGGGTTCTTTTGACCTGGCTTAATTTATCATAAAATTTAATTAGTAGGCACCTTACAAACAATTGTCTTACATCCAATATCTTTAACTCAGCGAATAGATCTTCCGTTGAATACCTCGAGGGTTTTTTGAGAATGACCTTCATGATCCATTTTTGTGCTATTTTTACTGGTTCAAGGATTGAACGAGAGCAACCTCCCCAAGCAAAAAATTGCAACATGATATAATTATATAAACTATTATATAAATTTCAAAAGTAATACAAACAATATTTTGAGTTTGTCCAAATTTTTTTTGTAGACAAGGACTGGATTCAACTCCCTGGGGAGCTGTTTATATTAACATATTACAACAGAGATGAAGAACATTTAAGAGAAGGTAATATAGAAGTCCAGGCATCTACAGGGCTTATGACCTGTCAATGGCTGGTTGGTGGCCAGCCATTGACAGGTGGCCACTTTACACACTGTGTAACATTCACCATTCTGCCTATATTTGAACATTTATATTCATTCAATTGTTTCATCTGTTGATGTTTGTGAAATTAAAGAGCTGAAACTTTTATTTATGCGGGTGAGATTCATCTAATTGAATTATTTTACCTACATACAAAGGCAACGCCTGAAAATATTATTTTTTCAATTTCTATACTTCTTCATGGACCAGGTAATTAATCAACAATATTTTGAGTTTGTCCAAATTTTTGACAGGTCATAAGCCCTGTAGATGCCTGGACTTCTATATTACTTTCTCTTAAAAGTTCTTCATCTCTGTTGTGATATGTTATTAGTAATATAAACATTATTAAGAACTAAAGCATACGTATTTTTTACACAAAAATTTAAATACATGACTGTTAACATAAAATAATAATCAATAAAAAATATATTCGTAATAATGTAATTAACAGTTTTTTTATTTGTTACAGGTGAGATCGATTTATAAATCCACTTACATATCCTCCACATAAAATGTAAGTCACTTATTTATTACTATGGTCGATTTTTTTTTTCACTGCCTCATTTTTTAGCGTCTTTCAGCAGGCGCACCCGTATCTAAGAGATAAATTATATTATTTTACAACTTTTCGGTGAAAAGTACAATATGTAAGTGTTTGTTTATACATAATATAAACTTAAATGAATTTTTTTTAGTTAATTACGCCCGAAAAAATATTTCCTTACTCTTCCTTAAACTCTTCTTTGTACTTTAGCAGACATATTTTTCCCGTTTTTCCACTGAAAACTACTTCTATTAAAGACTATTACTTTTCTTTACGTATTGTAAGTTCAAATTTAGTGTAATGTTGATGAATAGGTATTTGAACAATGTTTTTCTGTCACTCCCTCGCAAATGTCTCCCCGATACTGTGCCAAAAAACAACGGCACGTCGGACTGATAACGTCTAACTAATGTCAACGTTTTTTTGTCCCGTTTTCTGCACCTCAAAGCCGAACACATTTCGTTGTTTCTTTTTTTTAAAATACTATCTGAATGAAATTTTCTGTCTCTTTAGGTTTTGCATTTTTCAAAAATAGTTATTTATTTATCAACGGACTTTGTCCATTTATACAATTTATGGGGCTTTAATATATCAATAAAATAATAGTTAAAAACATTTTTTTTAAAAAGTATAGTAGCATTGACAAACATAAGGGACATCAAGACAAGATCTGGACTATTTATTTAGTGCTCGTTTAAACCGTTGTAAACTTTAACAAAAAAAAATTAGATCTTGTCTTGAGTTACAATACGACAAAGACGGGTCATTGGAGAATTAAGGCCATATTTTTTTCTATGCTGGTCGATGAACAGTACTTCATTGTTTCTCAACCTACGAGTCGGAATATGGAATTTTACTTGTCCCAGTAATGATGGAACAGCGATTGTACCATTTAGTATGCCGAACATATCATATATGTATACCGTACGTCCGAAGACTTTTACGACGCTTTTACATTATTATATAAAGATGACCCTGCATATAATTACGAGCTAAAAAGTCACCTCAAAGAAAAAGGAATGATCAGCGGAGGGAGCAAGTGTCGTCACGTCGACTTTGGCAAGCAAAATACGTAGTACAGTAAAAAGCACGGACTTTTAACATCGGTCTACTGTAAGTTCTATTCAGTATGTCGCTCCCTTCCGCATACGCGTCACCTTTGCTTATCGTTTCACTATACGTCCGACTTACTGAGCAGGACAGAGACAGGAGATAGCTCACAACTGGTAACATATTAAAAAAAGGTTTTTTTAACATTAAAATAGCTATTTTAAACAATTACTGATTGAGATAAGAATATTACTTGCCGGTGACAGGTTATACCATTGTTTCTCCAGATCGATTTGTGCAGTATCTTTGTGCGCACACATAGGCATTTTGGTCATTGCGAAGAAGCAAAAGTTGAGAAGTAGCCCGGGACGGCTTGTAACAGACTGAAGTCCGTTCTATCGAACATATGCCAATTGGCCGCAGGTTCAGGTGACTCTAGTTAAATCCCTCAATGCGCTTTTAAGGGTTTAAGGGTGATTCTAGTTCCCATTGTTAACAATTTATTTGTAAAAAGCAATAATGGGAACAAGCATAAATATCTCCAACAACAACAACAGACCATCATGCCGTTTCCCCGTAGGGGTAGACAGAGAGGATACAACGCCATAACACTCTATCTTGACATACAAACCTCGCTTCCTCTACATTCATACATATTTTTTTATTCTCATGCACGCACGCCGATTATTCCTACTTTTGACATGTCCATCGTCAAGTATTTGATGGACTTGATCGTGCCATGTCTTTCTCGATCTTCCTCGTTTTCTGCGTCCATCAACATTTTCATCGTAGATCCTTTTAGCCGTTCTTTCGCTGCCCATTCGCTCTACATGTCCAAACCGACGCAGCACCCCTTTCTTGATTCTGTCAATAATGCATGTCTCAGCCTTACACACTCACGGATCTCGACATTTGTGCACCTATCATACATCGTTTTACCACACATTCACCCGAGGGATCGCATTTCGACAGCATTCAACCTACTTTCATCATCATTTTTTCAATTCCATACTTCGCTCCCATACATTAGACTTGGCACTAGAACTCCGTTTTGAACTGCAAGTTTAGCCTCCTGATAAAAAGTAATGTTCCGGTGCCATTATCCATGGAGAGTATAAAGAAATTCGTTTGAATAAAAATGGCACCTTTGAAATTATAGTTTGGTTGGATGATATTCACATTTAGCAATAAGCCCGCCAGTGTACAAATAAAATTGCCTAAAAAGTAAAATAAATGCCTCGACTTCCATGATACATTCCCCAAAAAAACTCTCTATTGAATTTTTCAACGTAACATGTTTTCGTTTTTATTTTTCTTTCTCGATCTGGTTTTGGATTTGATTTGAAGTCGAATTATAAGGAGTGTTCTTGTCAAAGTAAGTGTGCTTGATGGCCTTGTGGTTCGGAGAGTACCCGAGGCCCCGGTTCGGCAAGGCCAGCAGTTTTGGTTCACAGCATGGACCCCGCTTCGATAGGTGCCACAGAATTCAATTTGATTACAACAATGGATTAAAGGTGTAGCGGGACACCGAAAATAATCACAAATGAATATACCTCAATTGCCTCCCGAGTGCCTTAAGAGGAAACGCAGTCTGACTTTGCTTCATTTAAACGTATTCCCGTATTTTCTCCCTGGATTATGGAACAAGAGCAGGATTTTTTTACACACTATGGATAATTTACCATGGACGTGTCATCATTTTTTTTTTTTTTTTTTAAATTATAATAGCATAATTATACATTTTTACAATTAAAAAAAATTTCACTTGTTATATTTTTACTAAAACTAAAATCCCACCAAGCCACTTTTTGTAGCTTGTTAGTGAAGATTATATTTATACTGACTATTTACATTTATAAAAACAATGAATAACATATAAAAATTAACAGCCGGAAAGATCAGAATAAACATGTTTATACAAATAATAATATATAAATTTATTTTTTAAATACAAGAAAATATATGAAAAAATAAAATATTTACACCTAAGCGACTATTCATATATAAACTCTTGATCGAGTAGCCACTCTCTTATTTTGCTCTTGTTACAATTTGAGTTAAATTTAAGTTCTTTTGGTAATAAATAAAAAATTCTAGGTACTAAATATTTGAGAGTTCTATTTCCATATTTATTACATACTTTTGGTACTACCAAGCCATCATTAGACGTGAAGCGTGTATTATGGTTATGTTTGAGAGGAAACTTGAATGTATTACTATGAAATTGTTCCAAAATGATGCAAAGCCACAGTAGTCCTCGAACAGGCAGAGTTTTGACTGTTTTGTACAGGAGATCATTATAACTTCTTTGTTCGTAAATCTCTGCAGGTACAATTCGCTTAACTATAGAATACTGTAAACCCTGGATCATTTTAATATTAGTTTTAATTGTTTTGTTTTTCTGATAAATTGTTTATTATGTTGAGGATCGTCGTTTGGTATTAGATATGGGGATTTTACATGATATTCTTAATGTACGTCTTGATAGTCCTGTTCTGGTTTCTGAGCTGGCCCTTAATGTACTTGGCTACCGCACCCGTCACACTAATCTATTTCTTTTCCATGTACCTACAGTTCGCACCAACTATGCACAGAACTCTCTTTTGATTCGCTTGACGCGTAATTATAATGTATTTTTTCAATAACATAGACATATTTAACTGCAGTAAACTCACTTTTCAAACCAAAATTAAAAACCAAAATGAAAAAAAATTATGCTTCTTTATAAAAAAATAATATTTTTACATTATAAATTTAAGTTGTTTCTATTCACTCATATAAAACACACACTCACCCTGTTTATAAACCTACCCTCACACCCATATACAATCACACACATATTCACATACCTACCAAAACCACACTCCCCTTTTTTACACGCGCATCATCACACACAAAAAAAACTCGCACACATGCACTTCTATGAATTAATATCTAACTGAACTGGATTTTTATAATTGTATTTATGTGGAAAACTGATTTAGCTTTATTTTATGTTTTTTTTTATAATGTTGTGTATATTTTTTTGTATTGCTGTTGTTTTTCTGAATAAAAAATTAATATATTTAAAAATTAAAATGTTAACTATGTCCATCAAACAACCCTTAATAAAAACACCTAGTTTTATATTCATTATTATTTATGCTTTATTAAGTTAGTTTATAACATCTTAAGAACTAATATAAACTTTCAATAACTTTACAAATTTATTATATAAATAAAACACGAGTGATACTTTAATCCACAAATTCGGAATATCCAGTGACCGGTTTCATCGCTTTCGCGACATCTTCGAGACTGGTATCTTTATTAAAGAGTTAAATGTATTTATACAAAACAGAGGTAAGGATGGATAATTCAAAGTTATATGTAAGTAAATTAAATAAAGTTATTTTTATCTTAAGGATCATTATCAATTTTTTTTCTTCTTTGGGTTAACTAATGAGTTGATTGAAAGTGGTTTATACAAATTTATAAACACATAAGTGAAAAATGTTTTTGATAGCAATAATAAAATATATATTTTGTCTATTTTATATTGTAAAAGGCACTTGTGCCGTAAAATAAATGTATAATAAATAAATAAATAAATAAATAAATAAATAAATAAATAAATAAATAAATAAATAAATAAATAAATAAATAAATAAATAAATAAATAAATAAATAAATAAATAAATAAATAAATAAATAAATAAATAAATAAATAAATAAATAAATAAATAAATAAATAAATAAATAAATAAATAAATAAATAAATAAATAAATAAATAAATAAATAAATAAATAAGTAAATAAATAAATAAATAAATAAATAAATAAATAAATAAATAAATAAATGAAAAAACAAAAAAATATAAAAAAACACATAAATAAATAAATAAACAAATAAACAAACAAATAAATAAATAAATATTTAACGACCGTCTGCCAGAAAACGAATCCAAAACCTCAGCTTGTAGATCGCTAATATATGCTGTTTTTCAGAATTATTTTCTTTTTCATTTAATTTGATATCAAAACTGAAATGAATGAAATTAATTATAATCAGTACAAGCATTAATTTACGTAATATAAACAAGTATTTAGTAAGACCTTGCAATGTATGCAAAAATGTCGCGAAATACTTATTATTATTAGTACATAATGTTCTGATAATGTTATGTACTCGGTGGTCAGCTAAATTAGATATATGTATATGTAATGAGTATATAAGGCAAGGTCATATTTATTTTACCCATTGACCTACTGATATTAAAATACACATAAAATAATACACTGTAATTAATTTCATGTGAACTTCATACTGATAAAATCGATATTTGATTCAAAAGCATGTATGAACAACTAACACACGTAAAAATATTTTAAAATAACATGTTTTTAAAAATAGCAACTAAAAAGATTGATATGAAATTAAGACTTTCAATTTCATAGTGCGAGGCGGCATGTTCAAAATGTATTAGATTTTTATATTTGTTTAGAAAAAGCGTATTTGAAAAAAAATACGGTATGTTGTCACTATTTTTGCATATAATCGCCATCCCGTTCAATGCCTATCAAAGTAATGTAACCTATCAAAGAAAAATATTCCTTCGAAAATGATGTTCAAAATACTATTTTCCAAATAGAGAATCTACAAATAATATTTGTAATCTGCAAGCTTGTTATAGTACTAAAAAAGCTGCCTTGGATTAAAGATGTAATATTATATAGTGTACTTTTTTGTATGGAGGATTTAGGCTGAGGTAATCGGCTAATTTCCTAGTTCACTAAGAACAGGCTGGGCGCACTACATAGATATTTTTTTGTAGAAAGATATAAGCGGGTGTTGAGTTAATTAGGTAATTCAATCATTTTATTTATTTTCCCATAAACATATTTACTATAAAACATTATTATCGAAAGTTAAATATAATGGGAAACTGTGCATAATCGCTTATTTTGACGATTCGCCACTGACACCCATGTGGGCCTTCAGATATAGTCCTTAAAATATAGCTTGATTAGAATGACAGCTGTCAAACTAATTTAATTTGTGATGGGAAATTACTGATCACTGATCAAATCGATTTTATCAGTTATTTCATGCAATCCTGAAACTCCGTTTCTTAAAATTGATATAAAAAACGCAAAAACAAGCCTAATATAGTGTGTTTAACACAATTATTCACCAAAAAATGAGACATTTATACCTTTTTCATGAACAACATCAAATGAATTATTTTTTTATTCGATCAATTTACATTGATCAATTTGTCCCATCTCTAACGTTTTTGCAAAATGATGTAACCTCGTAAGAACGCCGTTAATAATTAGGTTTAGTTTAGTTTTCTTTTAGTTTTAAAGCTGATTTTATATATATTTCAAGCATTGTATTAAAAAAATAAATTAACACGCCAGATACAAATGATTGTTCGTGTTTCAATATAAATAACTCCTTTGACGTTACTACAAAGTTATGTCGTCACTTTTTCTGACAACTGTCATTCTAATCATGTTACATTTTAAGGACTATAGGTCAAACAACATTAATTAAGATTATTATAATTATTACTTAACTCTACCGGCGCCCTTCAGTCACCTAATTGAAATAGTTTGCAACTTTAAAATAGTGTATTAATTGCATGAAGTATGTAATTAATAAAATATTGCTGTATTTCATTTTGAGATTACCAGTAGCTCAATCACAAATAACTATCGACGTGCTCAAAAACATACTAAGCATTTGAGCGATCCCAGTGAACAATAATAAACATACTTAAGTTATTGTAGTCATAAGTCAGCGCGTGTATAATCTCTAAGTCAACGCTCGTGTCGGTTTGTTTTTTGTTTTTCTCGTAAATAAATACAGTTCATAGCGAAAACTCAGCGTTTACTATAAAAAATAATACAATATATTGTATTTGCAAAATAGCCAGGAGTATCTTATACAAAAAAAGTGAAAATTTCATTACAATTACAATGGCGACTTGTTTTCTTGACATTTGGCTTGCTAACCGCTGGCTAAATGTAATAAATAGCTTGTTAAATAATAAATAAATAAATTAATTAATTAAAATAGCAGTTTTGGAATATTTTCCATATTTACACAGGTGAAATTCTAATATGGGATTGCGCAGCAGGATTTTACGTTGCGAAACGTAAATATTTTTACATTTAATATTAGGCGTAGGCAGAAAAAAATAGTAAAAAACATTTTAATAAAAACAAACTACTTTGTACGACGTCACTGGTATGAACCAGTTCATATGAATGAATCAATCGACGATATGAGAGTTATTGGAGATTTCCGGTTTGCTTGCCGTGGATGGACCAATGGGAAGAACTGATCGAGAATAACCGGAAAAGAATCTTAAAAGTTATTTCAGAAATACAAAACTTTTAAAAATCGTAGCGCTGATAATACGATATGGAAAAATTAAAAAAAAAATGGCTTAGTTTAATAGTCTATTAACAAATAAAAAAAATTGCAAAAACCACTGAACTTCCTCATTGTAATGAAATATTTTTCGAAAATCAAATGTAACAAATTATATTCACATTTTCGAACAGAAAATTTGATTTTAGATAATTGTAGATAACTCTGTTAACCTTTAACATACTGTGCGAAAAAACTCCGTCGAGTCACTGTGGTAACCTGAGGTTACCTTAGGTTATCCTTCCGCAACCTGAGGTTAGGAAACGCTTGCCTGATGATTACCGTCTCTTTACATCTTACTAAAATTATATGTCTGTTTTGCTAGTGATTCAATTCGATTGGATATGTTTCTCTTTAATGAATGTTTTATATACACATGTATTTGTCTCAGGGTACTCGATATTCTGACATTTTCGGAGATTCCGAAGGGCATAATATTTTATTTAAAATGATCTGATGTACACATATGTGATATATATTTTTTCTTGTGTGTTAAGCTTTACTTGAAATAAAAATATCTATAGGTACACTCAGGAAGATAGTAAACCATTCGGAAAAAAATATATAACAAAATTTATTTCTTATAGTTGTAATATTTTACGCGAAATATTGTTCGTAACTGTCAGTTTTAAAAACGAACGCCTAGATGCTCTTATATGTTAATAGGGCAGAATCTAGCTACGCATCTAGGCGATCGTTTTCAAAACAAACAGTTATGTCAGCATTTAATCCGACTTCTAAATTGACTTATTTCTCTCTCATATTTTTCATCATCATCATTCCTTTTCCAAACCAAATGGTGCATAGGGCACTGCATTAATACACCGATCGCAGCGTATCTTATTCATTTTTGTTGCAAAGAGGTAAAATGATCAGTCTCACGCTTCAGGTACCAGTCCAGGGACTATGAAATATTTTCAGTGTAAAAACATCCTTTTAAATAAATATTTCCAATCAACCATGTCGAGAATCGAACCCGAGACATCTTGCATGGTAGGCAAACGCGCTGACCATTACACCACGAGGCCGACTCATAGTTTTAATAGGCTTTTAAGAAAAATGTGCCAACCTTACAACGATTAAAATTTTTAATTGAAATAAATCGTCAATGTTTGATTATGTCCAAATGCTTGCAGACTGGTTGGATTTCCTCCCAAGGGAGTTGCTCATATTTAAATTTGATATGTGATAAATGTGATAAAGGTTTCAGCTCTTTTACTTCACAAAAGTCAACAGATGGAGGAGTTGAGGAAGTGTGGATGTTCAAACATGGGTAGAATGGGTGTGTAAAGTGGCCACTCAAACCAGCCAATGGCAGGTCAAAAGCCCTGTAAATGCCTAGACTTCCATATTCCCTTTTTAAAATGTTTTCTTCTCTGTTAAAATAAATTGAAATAAATCGTAATTAAAGGAAAAATTGCTCAGTGGAACAAAATTTTTGTCACTTTCAATTTGTAGACAAACGTATTGAGGTGTTATACCCGTCGGTACAAACAGATGTACTTATATCAAAACTTGATGGGGGGGGAATCGGTAGTGTATCTTCTTAATCGGTCGGGAGAATTTTATCTTCAACTATGACGTCATAATGAAGCTATGCCACTTTGGTGCGTAGATACGTGTACCGTGACGTTCGCTTCCCCTGTTACATATCGGTGTACCTACCCAAAACTTGACAAGATGGGGGGGTCAGTTGTGTATCTTCGTAATCGCTCGGGAGAATTTATCTTCAACTATGACGTCATGGTGAAGATGTGACCCAGGATTCTGGTTCAATTTCATCCCAATAAGGACAGGGAAATATCGAAGATGACTGTTATTCGGTTCAAGTATCCAGCGATGCCTGTTATCAGTGTGTTGGTGTGTACCAATACAGATAAACGTGTAATTAATGAGTGTGTAGGTATAAATGTACCAACGGCCGAGTCTGAGCATGCGTATTTGGCCCTGGCACACTTTTCAGTCGGTTACAAGTTAAGTAGTGCCATGGCCAATGTCAATAGTACGAGTGCTAGAGATGTTTATACATTATGCCACTACTTCGCTCTGCTTTGCTAAATTGTCACTTTGCTAATTCATCATCATATAAAGCGATATTATTCCTTTCTTTTCTTTCTCATATAACAAAACATTAATTTTATTTATTTATACAACTTCTTGTACATAATTTATGTACCTACCTTAGAGGATAACACAACAGTCCACCTTTTGCCGTTTTGAAGTTAAAAATGCAGAAATGATCACAATGAACTTATTTATACGTGAATAAAGTCCAAAGTCCACTTTCGTCGTAAAAAATATTTTTTTAATTTTTATTTTTTTTGAATTAATTTTTCAAAAATATTTACATAATATTCTTTAATAAAAGTCACACTGAGAAGTACACATACAAATTGTCTTATAAATTGCTTCGATCATTATAATAATTTTACATGAAAAACGTTACATTTAATACAATTTTTTTTTGCACCGCAACAGGCCAGGAGGGCCAATTACAGTGGTGAATTACATCACAGAACACCCAGGCTTGAGAAAAATCACTTTTTATTTTTTGTGTTCTCACCGGGAATCGAACCCGGAACCTTTCGTGTGTGAGTCAAGCGTCTTGACCACTACACCACGGAGGCCGCCTTATTTAAGTTAGTAGTAATTATACAACTATGTAGTGCTATCATATGATTTAATGTAAAGAATCTTTACCGACAAGCCATATAAATTAGCTTGGTGAGTCCTAAAAAAAAAAAAAAATTAGGAATGTTTTAAAAAATAATTAAAATGTAATATTGTATGTAAATAATTAATAAAATAAATGCCAAAAATATTTACATAATATTCTTAAATTAAAGTCCCGCTGAGAAGTACACATACAAATTGTCAGCAGGTTCTTATAAATTGCTTCGATCATTCATAATTATTTTACTTGAAAAACGTTACATGTAATACCATATTTTTACTACACTATCAAAATCTAAAAACTATCACTATTATAAAAAAATAATTCTATTGACCATAATTTGAGCATACGTCATCCTCCTGTATTTAACTCAGTATTTTTAATATTGTTTAATAACATGTTAAATATTTAAGATATATTGTATAGCAGTGTCCTTTTGCCACATTGATTACAATATGTATCTAGGAAAAGCTAGCTCTAGTACAGCCATACTAGTAAACCTGGTGTTGTAATCGTGTACCAACTTGTGTTTATACTCGGAGTGCGACGCATGCTTACAAATTAAGTTGTACGAAAGTAGAGCCCTAACTGATAATTTAAAAATGAAAATGAAAAAATAATAGTCTTAAATACGCTATTTTATCTTTTATTTGCTCTCTAGAGGATGAAACACCGCTTTTGCCGCTATGAAATTAAAAATGCAGAAATTATCGCCAAAAGATATTTTATACGTAAATTAAAAAAACCACCAAAGTCCACATTAATAATAATAATAATGGTTTATTAACAAAAATAACAATTACCTTATCCACTACACACACACTAAGGTAATAGATTTCTCTGGATCATGTCTAGTCTGCCTAACTAGGTACAACCTGTTTTAAGGCAGACATTTTTATGCAAAATAAACAATTACATTACTACCTACTAGTTAATTTATAATACAGTTATACAATATTAATTAATACCATTTATTATTTAAAAATATTTTTAAGTAAATTTTCCGATTTTTCTCGACCTAAACTCAGTAACCATTTTTTTACAAATTTATTAAACTGAATCCGGGTCATGGTTTTGCAATGTTTGGGTAACATATGAAATAATTTGGGGCCCAGAAACCTGAAATTTCTTTGCCCGAATTCAGAGTTTGTGGTAGACCCCATGACCCATCCTTTAGTTTGACTTCTGGTAGTGTGGGAGTGTTCCTTTTGGGAATTGGTAGAATAATTTGCTATCACAAACATTATTAATCTAAAAATATATCATTGCCTTATATCTGAGATCTCAAATTCCTCAAATAACTTGACGCTGGGGTACCTGAAGGGCTTTTTAAAAATTATTTTAATTATTGATTTTTGAGCGGATTCGAGAGGTTTTCATAGCGATTTATTAGCCTCCCCATCCTATTTTGCCATAAGTTATAATTGAGTTATATAAAATAAACTATAATACTCGTATATATCGTTATAAAAATCTAAAATTTGAAGTTCATTTTGTTTTAATGCAAAAAACATCAGTAGTCCCAGATACACTATTATAACACGTAGATACTATTACTATCAGAAAAAATATTTTGTTCACATTTAATTTCTTTATAGATTGAAATTATCTCATTTGGTCCAAGAGTTATATATAATGTTTTAGAAATCGCACAATCACAAAATCTTGTTTACTGGACCTGATTAAAATGGGAAGCTAACAGAGTTATCTTCGACTGCCTATTAAAAAAACCAATATTTGTGCACGAAAATTAGTATCTTCGTCGGTAACTTATAATTGAACATGTTTAGAAGAAAAAAATGTAAGCATATTTTGCTTTTCATACAGAAAACTTAATTTTACTTTGTGAATAAAATTGAAGATAAATGTAAACTTCCCATTGTAATCGGGGCCCTGATCATTTCGTGCAACTATGAATCTTATCGCGAGGTAGAGAGGGATTTTAATTTTTTGCATGCGTTTACGCTTTGCTTCATATAAGGCCACACAGATGATTAAACGTCAAATAAATGTGAACACGTGAAATCAAACATGATGATTGAACTGGCATAAATGTTCATTATTAAAGAACATTATTGCGACTATCCAAAATACTTAATTAGGATGAATTGACCGAACCGTATTTGTTTTTTTCGATGAGATGAATGCCGACATTTAATAAACAGCCTAGCCACTCTGTTCAGTGGCGGATTTAACTATTTGGGAGCGACATATATTTTTTTATTTTAAAATGTAGCACGACGTTACATCACCGTTTGTGCATTTTTAGCACAGTATTGTAAGAGTCAAATAAATAGATTATTAGTTATATTTTCACAATAAAATAAATAATTCGCAAAAATAGATGAATAAACATTGGCAGCCAGTCGTAACTATGGTACAGAATTACTTAATATTATAAATGCCATTTTTTTTGTTGTTTAATTGTGTGTCTTTCACGTCTCGACAGAGCGGCTAATCGACTTGATTTTTTCCACAGATATAGCCGGGAAGAAGACAATTAAAATAGGCTTCTTTCTTATCAATCCAAAAATCAAAAAAGGATTAAAAATAATAATGAAATATAGTATCAATGAGCAAAATTGTTTGAAAAATATATTTTTTTATTTGATAATTTATTTATTAACCCTTACGGATTATAACATTCATTTTACAAAAATAATATATATATTTTTTTTTCATACTCCGTTGTTGATAATAATATTATTTACATCTTTTGAAAAGTTTGTCCGAGTCTTTTGTTTAGTTTTGTCTGGTAGTTTATTGTATAATTTCAGTCCCCGGTTTATTAGTCTCGACTGTCCTTGTCTCGTTTTGAATTGTTGTATGTGATATTGTTCTGATATTCTTGTAGTATGTCCATATTTATTTTTTTGTTTACAATGATATCAGTGGATAACTTATGAATACATTTTAAATATTCCAGTTGAAAAAGTTCATTAACATTTAATTGTTAAGTTTTTTTAAAGAGTTCTTTAGTTGGTGTTAGATAAGGGAGGTCATAGACTAGCTTCACTATTTTATTTTACTGTCGTTTTAGTCTGTTTATATAATTTTGGTTTCTTCTTCTTCGTTTTTTAATGGCCTTTTCACCTCTCAACTCGGGTGTTCTGGCCAGAGTCTAGTTTTTTATATATTTTTTTTTTACATATTTACACATGTGTTTGTAATATAATATATACAAATTAGTAAGTTAGTAGTTAATATGATATGTACACATAATAATATAACGTAATTACAGCTTAACACCATTTATAACTAGATATTTACATATAATTTTAAACACACGTTTATTGGGTGGGGACAGGAGAGTAAGAATGTGAATAGGGAACGGGACGTTGATATCGGAGAGGTCGGATAGGAACTCAGGATAACGATCATTAACGGGGCATAAAAAAAACAGGATTTAGATCTTCCTCCTCAAGCTGACATTCGCACATGGCAGAGTCCCGGACATGGATTCTGAACAGGTGAGAACCGTAACAGCAGTGTCCAATACGCATTCTGCATATGGAAGATGTCTCAAATTTGTTCAAAATCACTTTGGAAAACCAAGGCTTTTCTGTTACATTTGGTTTCAATTGGAAAAGATGTCTTCCCTTGGCTTGGGATGAGGCTACTTGCCATACTATTCTTGCCATGTGGTCATTTTGGTTTCTTGTTACCCATAGTTGTTGCACATAACATTTTTTTGATTTGACGTAGGCTTCATACATAAGATTTTTTTCCCTTTTTTGTTGAAAAAACTTGATAATTTTACTATTTTGCTAATTACATTATTGACTTGAGTTGTCCATGTCAATTGTATGTCTATTGTTAGTCCCAAATATTTAACATTTTTAATTTCAATTAGTCGTTCTTTGTTTATGTAAGCATCTATTTTATAACTTTTTATCTAGATTAAAAATGGATATTATTGCGTTTTTTTTCACCCTTATACCACGTGAGTGAAGCCTCGGGTAAAAGCTAGTAAAATTATAGACAGAAAAACTGTATATTTTTCTCACTAATGTCTATTTATTTTACGTAAACGATCGTAATTAGTAACAATTTACGATTTCTTCAATTATTCCAATCAATCATACCGCCAGCATGTTGCACAAGTAATTATGCTGTAAGGTATAACAGAAAGAGGATTATTGTCTGCAGTAATATTTAATTTCTTGTTTTGTCGAGAATGTCGTTAGATGCATTACTTCAACAGTGAATTTCAAGATCACTGTGTCAGGCAATCTGGAGGTTATACTGTCGACCGTGTCATAGCGAATAGTGACGTAGCTACATGCATAGAGGCATCCAGATACTTTATTTTTATTTTATTTTTCGCAAAAAAACAAAACACATTTTTGAATTTATAAAATAGTTTCAATTATAAATTTGGTAATGTATCCAAAATAAAATAACATTGGATTATAATTCTACTTTAAAAAAAATATACAATAGGTATATTGTGACGCGTTTCGTTTTGTTAGGCCATTTTCAAACAAACTAACCTAAATATTTACAAAGTTTCCTCACATACTAAAAATAATTGCTGTTCATGATTGTGGATTTCTGTACAAGCCAAAATAAGTAGGGTAATTTAAAATCAAGTAGGGTATACTGAGTATATTTTAGAGGTATATTTTGGTTATATTGGGGAAAGCCATCCATTATTTTTAAATATTTGTAAAGGTATGAATTTGAAATTAATATAATAATTATGTAAATATTGATTTTATTTGTACAGGTTTTTAAAAACAAATATTGATGAAATTCAACATTAGTGTTTTATACAGGTTTCATTATATAACTAAAAATATAGAATAAAATGGTATAAAATGGTATATAAATAGAATAAAATGGTTTCAATATGTCGGTAGAAATATATAAATAAAATGTGTCTGAATTAAATTAAGAGGATAACTTTTATTATAACATAATATTTATGATAAGCCCCTTAGATCTTTTACTGATAAAAAAAAATTGGGAAGTGGCTACTTTTTTTAGAATTATGCGAAAGCTTATTTATTCCTAAAATTTTTGAAATACTGGCTCTATATACCTGATCTTTAAAAAAATATCAGTGTCGGCGTCTCCGATGCACTATTGATAAATACTATTATTAAAAAAATGTGAGATTTTAATAATACTTCCGATTTAACGACGCGTGTCATTTTTTTCTTCAATAACGTGCTTAATATTCAACAAATAAAGAAAAAAAATTTTAAATAGTTTATATTTATCCCGAAAAACATTAAACTCCTTAATAAAGATACCAGTCTTGAAGATGTCGCGAAAGCGATGAAACTGGTCTCTGGATATTCCAAATTTGTGGATTAAAGTATCACTCGTCTTTTATTTATATAAAAAAAAACTCTGTGTAACATTCACCATTCTGCCTAGACTTCCATATTCCCTACTCAAAAATGTTTTTCATCTCTGTTGCAACAAATTTAGATCTGAATAACTCCCTCGGGAGGAAATCTAGCCTGTCTGCTAACATTTAGACATACTAAAAACATTGTTGGCATAAATTGCCTTAAATATAATTCAACGAACATGCAAAATAAAAAAAAACATATGTTTAGTAAAATAAAATTGACGATAGCTCTCGTAAGCATAACCGCAGATTTTCGAGGAAAAAAATAATAATGAGGTAATGTTTCGATGTGTAGAACTGTCGAACAATTTGATATAGTGAAGCAATAAGTAGTAAAATAATATTTTGTTAGTACGTTTAGTACGAAAAACGATGTTTATTTATTTTTATTTATTCATATTAAAATACGTATAAAAAAAGTACCCCAAACTCTATGAGGCCAAGAGCCCTGTGTTGAGTTGGGATACAACATAATGGAAAGTGGAAGCATGCATATTATTAAAGAATATTAAAAATAACAATTATTACAGAAACGTAAATTTAATTAAGTTTTCTGTATGAAAAATAGAATATAGGTATATTTTTTGTCTAAAAATGTTCAATTATTTGATTTTCAATTCAATTCAATTTATTTATTCATAAATATGTACATTACAAAATGGAATATCTTAATTCATACATATATAAATAATTAAAACAATAGGGTAAAATTAGGTATATATAAAAATAACACATAAGTATACATAGTATACAAAGAATAATATGTTAAAAAAGTAAGAGAATCTCGTAACGAAAAACTCCCTCAGAGACGTGAGAAATGTCAATGTCCAAAGTAATATTGTTCAACATAGAGATAGCCCTTCCATCAGGCATAACCATTGGCAAGTTGGTCCTGTGCATTGGAATGTGAAACAGTCTATGCTGACGCTGTCTAAGGTAATTATCCGGAACATAAAAGCTAATGCTCCGCATAATTTCAGGGATGTCAATAAAACCGCGCAATAATCGAAAGAAGTGCGTAGTTAAATACACATTCCTTCTGGTCTTCAAACTGCTGTAACCGAGGATACCCTGGAGGAACTCAGTCGGATAAAGCCATGGATAATATCCGCACTCCCTCATGTAGAGAAATAGAAGAAATTTCTTCTGAACCCTCTCCACCATAAGAGAGTACTTCAACTCACACGGTCCCCAAATCATCGAGCCACTCTCGAGTCTACTTCGCACCAACCAGTTACAAAGAATTCTCAGTACTCGTGTACTACCAAAGACCCTGGCAGTACGCAAGACGCAAGACGCAAGACGAATCCTAACATCTTCAAGGAACTACTACAAACTGTTTCGACCAGATCATGAAATGTCAGGGAACTCACAAAAGTGATGCCTGGATCTTCAACCTTCGAAATCCGCATAAGATTCTGTTCATTCATTCTACAGCGGAAGAAAAGCGTTTCGTGGTTTCAGGTAACCGACGGAGATACTTTAAATTTTCATACAAATATACACATTTTCGTACATAAATATCGATTTAACTTTATACTGATGAAGTTTGCGTTTGTAATTGTCCCCCAGATTTCAATAAATGTCTCAAGACTGTCATGGTTCCTATTCAAAGAGATTTTCCGTCTCTATGGAAATGTCTGCCAATATAAATAACACCATAAGAATGTTTGGAATGAACGGATTTACGTTATTAAGTACACTGAATCTCACTTTTGTTTGTCTTGGATTTTTACGATTGATATTAAAGTTTTATATGCATTATTTCTCCTTTCTTTCAAGTTAATATTGTTTGTATCATATCACGATTTCTATTTTATGGCGTTTGGAAACGGAATTCGCTTTAACAGGGTGTTGTTAAGGAATATTTATTATTTATTTCTACCGATAATTAACAGAATATTGAATATTATTATTTTTTTATTTTTTTTTAAATAAATATTTGCGTTCTTATGATTTACCCAAATATTTAATTTTCAGGGCCATTTCCAACGAGTTGTAAATAACTCACTATTAGAAAATGGAATCAAGTTGGGGTAGAGTGGGATTCGAACCACGGACCTTTGGTCCGTGAGTCCAAGACACTAGCAACGGGACCACAACCCGATATGTATTATAATTACAAACATGCTGGTACACATCAAAGTAACAAATACACAGATCTGAAATTATTACAATAATTATGAACTTCATATCACATCGATATTAATATTGCAATTAGCAAAAATAATACAATTCATAAAAGTATAAAATATTTATTTATACGCCCTATGGGCTTTTCAATTTCTCAGCAATACACTCAAGTGTAGCAGGGTAACATAAGTATATAAATGATGTTAAAAGTGCAAAAACGATAAGTTCATGCTTCTACCAGCTGAGACAAATTAAATGCATACGCAAAAATTTGCCGGTTGATGCCGCCCGTCAATTAATAAATGCGTTTGTAATGTCTAGAGTCGATTATTGTAATGGTATATATGCAGGTCTACCAATGAACAAAATGACTCGCCTACAATCTGTATTAAATGCCGCAGCGAGACTTATTTTCGGAATCTCTAAGTTCAGTCATATCACTCCACTACTTCGGGAACTACACTGGCTACGTTTTCCACAGAGGGTCGAATACAAACTCTGTTGGCTTATATATAGGTCACTGCACAACTCGGCTCCGGAATATCTAAGGGAACTATACATTCCAGATGAACTAGCTGACAGGCGTCTCACGCTTAGATCAGCTACGTCTACGGCGAGAGGAAAAGTTATTATACCTCTACGCAAACAGCGCACTAAATTTGGTGAACGCGCATTTGCGGTCACAGGCCCTATGGCATGGAATGCTCTCCCAGCAGAGGTGCGAGGCTGTGAAAGTGAAGTGATGTTTCGGAAAAAACTTAAAACCCACTTGTTCTGTAAATCATTTGAATAAATCCGTAGCACGTGACAACAAAATAAATTATTTTAATTAAATTACAAATTTAAAAGCTTCAATTAAATTAACTTAACAATATAATTTATTTATTTAGATATCAAAGTGAAACGAGTCTAAAAAGTTGCATTTTGAATCACATTGAACGTAAAAATATATAAATATATATATTCCATACAACTTTTGGCCCATAACCGAGGTTTGAAGTTTATCACTGTCTAAAGATTTTGTTAATTATCTATACTGATAAAATTACATTTTTGTTAGTAAAGATATAACTTAATCACATTAGAAATTCGAACACGTTTTAAAACTACCGAAATGCAAAAGTTTACACTCCGCGGAACTGATTCCATTGAGCGCCTGGCTAATATTGATGAAAGTAATGGCTCATTAAAACAATGCTACCCATAAATTACAAAACAAAGTGCAACTCACGTCCTTAGATGCTTATTTAATATGGTACATTATAAACTTTTGTTTGACTGATTTTCTTACTTAAATAAGAAATGACAGCCGGTTTGGCGCAAAAAATCGACTTTTTCGAAAACTTTAAGCTCTGATCGAGGGCCAAAAGTAGTATCGAATATTTTTGTCGATATTTTACATTCCGAGTAATACGAAAAGCAATTTTTTAGACCCCTTTTATTTCGGAATTCGGAAAAAAATATCGGTACACCCTAACCCACGTCCCACAAGTCCAGCAGTAGACAAGTGCCAGATATTACAGTAATCAATATGCATTTTTAAATACGTATATACAGGTGCGTCAAAACCTAGTTTGCTTAATATTACCAAAACGAATCGGTTAAATATTTTAATTTTTACCGCCGTTAATTCCCGCTGTATTCATGAATGAAATTATCAAGCTTTCCGAGTCATTTTAGTAGGTGAACTTAATCTAATCATCTCAACACCTGTGCTTAATTAACAGTCGACCTTAGAGCTATGAAAAGTATGTAAATCGCCTTAACACGCCAGTCAAATGTATTCCAAACATTATTTGTCATTACGCGTTCACTTGCACAATAAGTACAAACAAACAAACCATCTCGCCGTTTCCCCGTAGGCATAGGCAGAGGAGATAGAACGCCATAATATCACTCGGTCTCGGAGAGATTTCAGTAGGAAACTCTTTGATTGAGTTTACTGTTTATTTATTTATTTATTAATGAAATCATACAGTCTTTATATAAAAAAACAAGGTACAAAAGAACAATTTTAAAAAGTAAGACCAATTACAGATTTCACACTAATGAATGCAGGAGGAGAGGGGAAAAATAATTTAATTCTAAAAAAGTAAAAATAAAAATATTACATAAAAAGTTCATAAAAAGGAGAAGACATTGTAAAGCTACTCTACTTTCCTCCCTCTCTCTCTGCTTCCATGAACATTTCAATTTAATTGTAAAAAAAATCACAACTAACAATAAATTATAAGATGGAGGTAGTAGATGTAGGTAAGTATAAATTAAGAGTTGAAATCAAATTATTAAAATTAAAAGTAAAAGTTAAAATTAAAATGAAAAGTTTAAATTAAAAGTTAAAATTAAGAATTAAAATTAAAAAGTTAAAATTGAAAGACAAAATTAAGAATCAATTTTACCATCTTGATGTGCCATATATATGTATTTTAAAAATATTTTTTATAATTATTTATTATGTTTCTAATTCTATATTTGTGGTGATATACTCATGTGTCTGTGTCATATAATTGCTCGTCTCATCTCAACACAGGACTTTTAGTCCTATGGAGTTGGGACTAATTGTCTCAAATAATGTACCATAAACTTATGTTAAATTTGTTTTTGAATTTTTTCTTGGACCAGTTGGTTTCATTACAATATTTGAGTTTGTCCAAATGTTCGTAGGCAAAACGGTGAATGTTACAAAGTGTGTAAAGTGGCCACTTAAACCAGCCAATGACAGGTCATAAGCCCTGTAAATGCCTTGACTTCCATATTCCCTTATTTAAGGTGTTTTCCATCCCTGTTGTAATTTGTTAAACTATTTTTTTTCATTTTTATGTATAGTATTTTCAGCGCCATGTTTTTTAAAAGTTTTGTATTTCTGAAATCACTCCGCGTGTGACGTCTAAAGATCTCTTTCGCTAATTCTCGGTCAGTTCTGCCGATTGGTTCATTGACGGTAAGTAAACCGGAAGTCTTCCACAACGTGTGGGTAGGTAGGTTCGACTGCGACAAGGTACACATTATTAGTACACAAACACATACTTTTTATTAACATATTACAACAGAGATGAAAAACATTTAAGAAAAGGTAATATAGAAGTCTAGGCATCTACAGGGCTTATGACCTGTCAATGGCTGGTTTAAGTGGCCACTTTACACACTGTGTAACATTCACCATTCTGTCCATATTTGAACATCTAAATTCCTTCAATTCTTTCATCTATTGATGTTTGTGAAGTTAAAGAGCTAAAACCTTTATTTAATGTTACACAGTGTGTAAAGTGGCCACTTAAACCAGCCATTGACAGGTCATAAGCCCTGTAGATGCCTAGACTTCTATATTACCTTCTCTTAAATGTTCTTCATCTCTGTTGTAATATGTTAATATAAACAGCTCCCCAGGGAGTTGAATCCAGTCCTTGTCTACAAAAATTTGGACAAACTCAAAATATGGTTGATAAATCCACCCGGTCCATAAAGAAGTATAGAAATTGAAAAAATAACATTTTCAGGCGTTGCCTAGTATGTTGGTGAAATAATTCAATTAGATGAATCTCACCCGCATAAATAATGGTTTCAGCTCTTTAACATACTTTTTATTATTTATATATTTTTTTTTTGCATTTACAATAGGTATACATTAGTTACAAATACACAAAAAAACTATTACATCAACACAAAAAAATCTGTGTGTGGGTATACATCTTATTATTAATTGAAATAAAGGCTACTGGAAGAATACAATAGATATCAAAAAGTTAAAAAATGAGTGGTAATATAAAAAAATATTTTTTTTGTTACTTCAAATGAGAAAATTATAGTAAAAGTATTTTCTATTCATTAAAAAAAGAAGGTATTTAAATCCGTTTTTTTTATACATAATTTCAACAAAAATTTTAATCGAAATATATTTTTAATAATTCATATCTATCATACTGTCCATATATAATGCATTTAACAGTTTCGGAGCATTGAAAAATTTATATTTATATATTTTTTTTTAAAAATATTTTTTGACATAGTAATTTTAAAGTTATAAATGTTTTGTGCATACATAGTTAGTCATAACGTTTCTACCTCTCTAATAAAGTGAAAAACTCGTGTTTAGAGAGGGAGTTCGTTTTACATTAATTTTTAAATTTGTATGTATACATATATGTTTTATTTTATTTACATTTTATTTTCTGGTTGTAGAAGTCGAGGAAGGCCGAGAAAGACATGGCATGATCAAGTACAACAAGTTCTTGAAAGTGGTCATGTGAAAAGTCGGAATAATCGACGTGCGTGCATGAGAAGATGTATGAATGTGAAGGAAGCAAAGGAAGTGTGCCAGGACAGAGTGGTGTGGCGTTCTATCCTCTCTGCCTACCCCTCCGGGGAAATGGCGTGATGGTTAGGTTAGGTTTAGGTTACATTTTATTTTTACTATACGGAATAGATTCCTTAAAATGAGTTATTATACTATAAAATATACCAATTTTCCACTGTATGGAGTTCAGGATAGGGTGGGTCTCATGTGTTTTTTAAATTTATATTTAAAGGTTTTTAAATTTGCCATTGATTTTAAAATATCCGAAAGATTATGAAAGTTTTTTTTTCCAGCTTATGAATAATCATTTAAAGCCGCAGTAGTGTTGCATCTGGGTAAAGGTAAATTATTTGGAAATCTAGACTTTCGAGAATTGAGTAAATTAGTGGGTTTTTTTTCATTGAAAGATTGTATGATAGATGCTTTTTTAAATATGTTATCAATTGAAAGTATATCTAGTTCTTTAAAAATTAAATTTAATGGGTAAGTTCTAGGCTTTTTTGGTATAATTTTAGCGATTGTTTTTTGGGCAGTCAAAAGTGGACGTAAATTTGTCTTGTAAGCTCCTCCCCATCCTTTCACTCCATACTGCAGAAAAGACTGTATGATTGCGTAGTAGACAGTTTTTATATTTTTTACAGACATAATGTTTCTTAATATAACAAATATGTATATTAGTTTTCTAACTCATTTTACCATAGCATTTATTTGTGATTTTTTTTAATGAGTGTCTTTGCCCGAGTGTGGATTTACAATAAGGGATTTCAAGTAAACTATTCAATCTTTGACTAGATCTATTAACATTTTTAGGAATAAATGTTGGCACATAAAAACATATTTTAGACATTGCTGGCAATAGATTTCTCGTAGGTTCAAAAGATCAGCTTCCTGAAATAATTGGTTGAAGGGAAAAGTTGAATTTTTGTGATGTCTAATTTTAATAATTAGTTTTGGTACGGTTCTAAATGCTTAATAATCCATAAGAAAGATAACTTTTTTTTACAAAACACACAGTTTACCCTGAAGGTGGCACACGGTATCACCCAAAAAAGAAACACATTGATAATTTAATGTCGTTTACAAAAAAACGCTGCCGGATTTTGTTTACTCATAAAATAAATAAAAGATATATAGACGACAACAACAACAACAACAAACCATCACGCCGTTTCCCCGTAGGGATAGGCAGAGAGGATAGAACGCCATAACACTCTATCTTGGCATACAGACCTCGCTTCCTCTTCATTCATACATCTTCTTATGCACGCACGCCGATTATTCCTACTTTTGACATGTCCATCTTCAAGTATTTGATGGACTTGATCGTGCCATGTCTTTCTCGGTCTTCCTCGTTTTCTGCATCCATCAACATTTGCATCGTAGATCCTTTTAGTCGTTCTTTCGCTGTCCATTCGCTCTACATGTCCAAACCAACGCAGCACCCCTTTCTTGATTCTGTCAATAATGCATGTCTCAGCCTTACACACTTCACGGATCTCGACATTTGTGCACCTATCATACATCGTTTTACCACACACACACCATATACAGACGAGCGGTATACAAATGTGTTTAAAAAAAAAAAAAAACGGAAAAGGTACAGACACACAAAATTTCATTTTGATACTGTTTTAAACTACCAAATCGGTTCAGTTTTGGGGTGCGACTTGTCATACTGTCATATGCGACATTGGAAATTATAACATCCTATATTGGAGTAGAAATGGCCAACTCTCGTACGTCCGTATAAATAAATGGAGTCCGAAAAAATGATTAAGATTTGTTTGATCTAATATTTTAACACTTAATTTGATTGTTGACATTTTATATCACTTACAATATATATGTCCTTGTCGCTGAGCAAACATTTGCACACAATTCAAACAACATGGCTTCGGATTTTACGATTACTTCAAGGGCATGCTTCATAGATACAAAAAACGTATTTATTTTTATTAAAATTAATGTGCGTTTTAAATTCGTGTTTAAATAACAGAAATGAAACTTGTTTAGAGAAAAAAAAGTGTAATGTTTTAATTATTGAATCCGCACTGACAATTACTATCTGATGCCTTAGAGTAATAATTCGTCTCTATAGTCTTTAAATATAGCTTGATTAGAATGACAGCTGTCAAACTAATTTCATTAGTGATGGGAAATCACTGATCACTGATCAAATCGATTTTATCAGTTATTTCATGCAATCATGAAACTCTGTTTCCAAAAATTTATTTAAAAAAAACGCAAAAATAAACCTATTATAGTGTGTTGAATACAATGATTTACCAAAAATAAGACATTTATACTTTTTTGGTGAACATTATCAAACGAATTATTTTTTTACTCGATTAAATTACATTGATCAATTTGTCCCATCTCCAACGTTTTTGCAAAATGATGTAACCTTGTAAAACGTCGTTAATAATTAGGTTTATTTTAGTTTTTTTTAGTTTTAAAGCTGATTTTATATATTTATGTTGATTTATATGTCAATAATTGTTTTAAAAAAATGAATTAACTTACCAAATACGAATGATTTTTCGTGTCAATATAAATCACTCCTTAGACGTTACTACAAAGTTATGTCGTCAATTTTTCTGACAACTGTCATTCGAATCATCTTACATTTTAAGGACTATAGATAATAGAGTCGCTTATACGAACAAGAACCACTGTGTGATTATCATCCACGAAGTTAGCTACAGTTCACAGCAATACAAAAGGCCATAGGTACTCAGGTCGAGAATGGCAAGCACTAACAGAAAGCATGCTATACACGTTTGTTGTTATACTAAAAACCAAACCAAAAAATTTAAACGTTTTTGTTCTGTGCAAAAGAGCTGGATGCTCACCTTGCTCCTTTGCTATTCAAGCTTTTCATCGACGATCTAAAAAATCTTTTTCCTACTTCATCAATTTAGCTGTTTGCTGCCGACACTAAGATTCTCAAACAGATTGACAGCCCTTCCAATTGTTCACTATTACAATCTGATTTACTGTCTTTTAGCACCTGGTGCTCATCCAATAATCTACACCTCAACTTAAGTGCAAGGTTATGAGATTTTTCGTCAGGAAAATCCAAACATATACGACCACCCACAGAACGATGAAATATTATCATCTGTGTCTAGTATACGAGATTTAGGTATTATACTTGACACTAAACTTTCTTTTACAATTAATACTGAACATGTTATCAATAAATCCTTAAAACTCCTTGGATTTATTAACAGAAGCACAACTGACTTCTAAAATATGAATACTCTTACAACTCTCTTCTGTTCCCTGGTTCGCACGCACCTAGAGTATTCCTCTGTTATCTTGTCTCCATATTATGATGTTCACATCAAGAATATTTAATCAGTTTAACATCGATAAATATGTCAGTGGTATAATAATTATTGGAGATTCACAGTACCAATATATATAAATTAACTGTCCATCACGTGCCCTACGAAATCACCCAACCTTTAGAATACCTAGTTTCAATACGAACTATTGCCAGAATTCGTTTTTACACAGATCGTGTTCCACTTTTAACAGCTTTTTTAACCATATAGATATATATCATACAGGATTACAATTATTTAAAAATAGTGTATTGAAAACTTTTGAATAAATCTCCCGTTGGTCCCTTTTTCTCTTATATCACTCAAATTACATACATTAATATTATTATTATAAATCAAATTTCTCTTTTGAAATTTTGTATTACTACTAAAATCGCTTTATTGAAATTTTACCGACTTCGCTTAGTTTAAAATCTTCTCCTTATATTGCTTTTTCAAATTTTAAAGATTATTTGCTATACTTATTATTCCTTCTATATTTCTTCTTTTTTCTCTGCTGCATTGGCATGTATTTATACTATAAAACTACTTTTAATTAATTATATTATAAATGTTAATAAAATCAATATATTGCTGCTCTTACTATAATGTGTCATTAATTTTGAAGATGTTTTTTAAATTGACCTAAATTTACTGTCTTATATTTCACTTAAAGATTCTTCTCATCGTTTCTTTGAATCCCTTAAAATAAATATGTGTATATTTATGTTTTTCCTTTTTAAAAAAAAATGTTATTACTATTTTATTTTATTTTTACATCTGAGCATGTTTTTCATTCTTTATTTCCATTCTTAATTTTTAATTACTCTTACAAATTTTCTTCATTTTTAATATTATTTCCATTTGTAAATACTCACTACAAACTACAAACTTTAAAATATCATTTTTTCACTTAAATTTCAATTTTTAAACAATTTACATATAATTGCTTTTTAATATGGAAACTTCACTGGTCCATTAGAATTAAGTCTAATTGTGTAAAATATTAAACTTTGTAGCTGTACTGTATGTTTCCTGAATAAAAGAAAATAAAAAAAAAAATATATAAAAAAAAACAGTTTACTGCTTTAGAACAGGTTGGGTAGATTTACGTCATGTTAAGTAAGGTAAGGTTATACCAGGAAAGGTTATGTGAAAAATAGTAAATACAAAACCAAGTAGTTATATTATATTATATCTGTTTATTTTATCATTAAAATGGTTAAACACAAATAAACACAGGGATCTTACATGATAAACAATGCTCAGTTCTGCCAACAATACACATTGTATTGTTATGACAGCGAATAGGTACAAAGCGTGCAAATCCACTGTAGTTTTCTAGCATTTTTCTAAGCATTTTCACACCGTTATTTTGGATATAACATGTCTGAAAATAGAATACAAACTTACTTGGCATTCCCTTTGACTGTATTTTACGATCTCGCACAAAGAGCGGAGCGCCGCGTCACGACGAACGAGCGTTTTTCGGTACCGACGAAGGCCATCTGACAGTTCGCAAGGCCGCCATGTTCAAAAATGGCCGACTGTTTATTTATTGGTTCCGCCGATAGGGGCGCGTGGGCGGGAATATTTAATTCTGCGTTTGATTCAGTTGGGATGTTGGGAAACGAGATGATATTAATAGTGATGTGCGGAAATTGGCGACTAATCGAGTACTTACTTTAGAGTTGTTATTAATTTACGCAACTGCGTGAATGAGTGCGTTTATACAGACGACTTTAAACTGGAAGGAATTATAGTAAAATAAACATTCAAGTGGAAAAGTTTAAGCTCTTATTTGATGCACCTAAACTCAGTGAAATAGCTCAATAAAATTAAATATCCCAACTAGAAACCCCAGACAAAACTTACTCTTTCATACCGATAACCATAGAACTAACTTAAAAAACTTAAAGAAGCACTTACACACTTCTGGTCAAACAATAAGGAGAGGTATCAGCAAAATGTCCATATGGGGTTTTCCCGGAGCATGAATTATGTCATACCCAAAACCCGTACGACTTTTGCTCAGAGACATCTCTCATTTATCGCACCGAGAGTGTTCAATATTTTGGAAGAACGTATTAAGCTCTCAAGAACAAAAAATATTTGCAAGAAATGAGTTAAGGACTAGATTTTCCTTAGTGGGAGAGATTTGAGTAGGAAACTCTTTGATTGAGTAGAGTTGGGACTAATTGTCTCAAATAATGTACAATAAACTTATGTATGGAAATAAATAAATAAACTATCGTTTTTATTCCCCTATGCCCAGCTTATGTCTGCCAACAAACATACCAGTCTTGATTTCTTTGATAACAAGTTGTCTTCTTTCAAACGATCACTGAATCAAATTCAATTATAAACACCTCTCTCCCGCTTCCACTCCCACCGAGTCTACTATATACCATTGTGTCTTTCTTCTTTCTTTTATAATAATTTTCTTTGCATAAATATGTCCTTAAAAATGCCCATTGGGCGTATATATAAATAAAAAAATAAAACAGTGACGAAGTGAAGAAAATCCGCTTTACATCGTATTTGACGTCCATGCATACAGCGGAACTGTGGAAAGATACGTAAGCAGCATGGAATAAATTAAGGGTCATAATAATTTGGACTGCCTAGGTACTGCAGTGCCTCTAAAATGTTCACAGCTGGACGGGTAAACATCTTCGCTACCCTATTTCACCGAAGAGCTTGGAGCCTATAGTGACGCCTGAAAAGCTCCAACAACACGCTTCTCCAAGCCATTGCAGGGTGGATCCATTCACCGCTGTTCGAGCGATGCATGGTTGCAGATTCTGAGATCGCCATAAAGACATTATAACAGAATTCATTTAATTTATCACGATTACGCAAAAATTCGTTGAATTTTTTTTTTCTTCCTTACAAGTTGATTATTTTTATTCATTTTTGTTTTGTATTTCATCAACATATTGAAACAGAGATGGAGAACGTTTCAGAAAAGGAAATATACCGACAGGTCATAAGCCCTGTAGATGCCTAGACTTCTATATTACCTTTTCTAAAATGTTCTTCATCTCTGTTGTAATATGTTAATGTTAACAGCTCCCCAGGGAGTTGAATCCAGTCCTCGTCTAAAAAAATTTGGACAAACTCAAAACATTGTTGATTTGAAAATGAGTTGTTTCTATGTAATGTGCCGAATCTGAGGACCCCATAATACGAACGTTAGCTAGTACAATTTATGTGTGCCGAATAGAGTTAACACTGAGCGAATGACATTGGGTCTGCGTTACGAAACTAGTAACTACTCGGATAGCGTAATATAGGAGAGGTGGATACTGACCTTAGTAGTTAGCCTGTCTTGGGACAGATTAATTATTGTATTATTACGATTTTCTGTCATTGAGGATTGAAGATTTTTATCACGCGTGGATTGTTGGATTTAAAAGCGTTATCAGAGTGCACGGCAAAAACGGACGCATGAAAACATAGAAAAAACAAGAAAACAAAAAGAGGAATAAAAACATTTAATGGAAGACTACACAGATATTTTTTATCTATATATGGACCTTATATGCATTTTCAAAATACTTAATGCTATAAGTGATGTCCCATCTCTGTTGCAATCAATTTCTTTCAGATAAACTTTTTATTTGCTTTCGTATTTTTCATAATTTAATTATTTTTTTGTCTCTACAACATTTTTTTATTTTCCATTGCTTATTATCTATTTTCTACTCAAGTCTATTTAAGCATTTAAAAAAAATCTGAATGTAACATTTCGTTTTTATTTTATGTCTCTTTCACTTTTACACCATACATAATATATTCTAGCTTCATTATCCCACGCACAGGCCATGCCTATTTGTTTTGATAAATATACTAATGATAAATGCACTAAAATGTAAAAAAAAACATGAATTAATAAATAAATAATAATAGATTTTCAACTAAAGTAAAATGTATTTTTTTTTAGAAAATAATCACAGAAAAAAACAAAACAAAACACAGCGTATTTTTGTTGAGCTGACAAAGACGAGATTATTGCAGCAATCATATGATTTAATATCATTTAATTTAGAAAATCTAAAAAAAATGTAAAATAAGCGGTATAAAGTTTTTTGCTGTACATTAAAACTTAAAAAATAAGACTATTAAACAAAATTGAATTTATTCCAAAATGCGTATGTTTGTATAAAAAATTATGTATCTTCGTCAGTAACCTGTAATTGAAAGTGTCTCAAAACATACATATATTCAGTATGATATACTCGTAGTTACCAAAATAAATGAAAAACCAACATTAAAATCAACCAAAAAAATATTTATAAAAAGAACTAACCTGCTTTTATAATTAGATTATTGAAGTTTGTAAAGGAGTATTAATTTTTCACAACCAACGGGCGACAGCTTTACGCAAAACTGATCTACAGTAGTCCAAAACTGATCTACAGTAATTCCTTCAAAATAGTCAAAACTCCTCAAAAACATCTAAATATGTACCGACAGTGATTAGTTGGATCAAATACATTATCATATATGAGTTATTATGCACCAGGAATTATTTGTACCTTTAGGGAGCAAAGTGGTAAAGGGTGATATAATAAATTACGTCATTTTATTTACCTAAAATACAAATATTACATCCACCCTGTTGGGAATCAAACCTAAGTACCGTGAGCCAAACATTTATCTACAAAATTTAAACATGATCATAATATTATATCTTAAATAATTTTCTGATTAATGTATGTATGTATTCATGGTATTTTTCAGTAAATAATTCACCTTTGCGATATTTTTAGTACAAGGCTAATTAAAATCTCAATTAATTATAAATTCGTTTTAAAGTACATCCTGCGTCCAATTTAAATCATTTAACATTTCTAATTACTGCAATTCCATTATTACTTAATTTTGCAAACCAGAATTGAGTTAAATACTGCAATTTTAAAGAAATTATTTAAATGATTACATCGCCTTGAATTTGTTTATACGTTATAATTATTTATAAGAATATTTTAAGTATCTAAATGTTTGTAGGCAAGGACTAAACCACATGCCCTAAGCTGTTATTAAAATTGAAATTTATTGCAATGGAGATGGACATTATTTATTGATTATATATACGGCTTAAGTCAATTAAAACAGTTGGACAAAGAAAGTACAAGAAACTGAACAAAAAACAAATAATAAACTCTGTAGCAAAGACAAACAAGGGCAGTAAAATAATGTTATAATATATTTTCATGAACACGATCAACATATAAGACTTCGAGCTAACACCTGTGAATCCATCTTCATCCCACTCTGTGTTGATAGCGAAGAGATCTACGAGAAGGCGGAAGATCTATCCCAAATAATTCCAAGTTGTGTGACGAATTGATTAATCTACGCATTTTGGACATCGAGGCATAAAGACAAAAGTTGCTCTTAGAAGATTTGATAAATATTAGATTTTGACTTCGGGTGACAAGGTTGAGAACATAAAAAATATTTTTTTTTCACACATTAATACCCGTATGCAGAGACAAACCTTAAAGTGAGGAAAGTACATTCTATTGTCTTCACCTTTGGGTTATTCTCTGCATTTGAGATTAGAATGTACTTTCCTCACCTTAAGTTTCGTCTCTGCATACGGGTATAAGTATATATTAAATGCATATAGGTAGATGAAACAAAAATGGTTTAAAATGTAAATTTACAAAAAAAAAAAATGCAAAAAAACAACCATTCAACTCAATATATAATATACTAGCGGACCCGACAGACATTTTCTTGCCCGAACGTTGGCTTGCCTGATATTAGCTTGGAAAAAGACTTTTCATTGATAACTAGGTACCTATGTACTTGTTTATGATTGAATTTCAAAACTCAAATTTATTCATATTCAAATATTGAATTTAAGTGGGTACCTAGGTATTTCACATATTGCAACAGAGATGAAGAACATTTTGGAGAAGGTAATATAGAAGTCTAGGCATCTACAGGGCTTATGATAATTTTTTTTTATATCAGTCATTCTTATATTTTTTTGCACCACAACGGGTCAGGAGGCCCAATTACAGTGATGTTTTACATTTCAAAACACCCAGAATTGAGAAAAATCTCATTTGAAAAATATTTCATGATTATAATAGACTTAACATGTAAATACATTATCTTTATATATATCATTCTTCTGTATGTGTGATGTCACTGAACTCCTCCTAAACGGCTGAAACGATTTACGTGCGGTTTTCAGCGAAATGTAGATCTTTGCGCTGTGCGTGTTTGTAGATATTAAAATTTTCGATCGAATCTGTAAAAAAAAATAGAAGCATAAAAAATATTTTAATTAATCCTAAAATGCTCTTCATCTCTATTGTAATATATTGATATTATCAGTTTCCCCGGGAATAGAATCCAGACATTGTCTACAAAAATTTGGACAAACTCAAAATATTGATGATAAAAAAGTTTATAATCAAATTTAGACATGCTATGTTGTCTTTCTACATCTCTTGAATTATCTCTTCACTGGTAAACAAAAAAAAAATCCTCATATAAAATAATAATTTAAAGATACTTGATAATATTATTCAGGAACTGAGATAGTTAATTTGATTTAGATTAAATATTTATTTGTGTACAATACAAACCTGCCCACCCTCCTTCACAAAAGCCACGTGTAGCGAACAACCCCGTAGTACGAGTACTATCTACTATCTACCTGTAAAAAAGTACAACTCACTTATAAATTAGCATATTTTCACTGTAAATTCATCATTATTGTCACACTCTAATACGCACCCGGTGGTACATAAGGCACTACTTTGTTACATCAAATCTGGAGTGTATGTCTTGGTCATATTTATAAACTTTTGATTTTATTTTTCAAAAATATGTTTACAAAATAATCTTAAAATGAATGTGTTGCTGAATTGTAAGCTTACAATCTTTCAGCAGGTTTTTATATATTGCTTCGATTAGTTTCATACTTAACCTAGATCAATAATAATTTTATTTGAAAAACATTGCATTTTTATTTATTCATATTTTTTTCCATTATAAAAATTAATAATTAAAAAAACGTGACCTCACCAGTGAGCCCCAGGGTTACCCGTGCCGAGGACACTTGACAATATACTTTTAAAAAAAAATATTTCTACATTTGAGAATAAACAAAGAAGACATAGATAATTAACAAAATGTTCAGACAGTTTTAAACACTGCGTATTTAAGTTTATAATTAATTTGTATAAGTACATCTACATTATTTATATTACAAACATACCATACTATTATATAAATCAACTGTTTTTAATTATTTCAAAGATGGTGAACTGTAACTTACATTTGTCAAGCTATAGTTATGTACCTATATTATATTTTTAAAATTTTATTTGGTTTCTCTTGACTTTTTTTCTAGTTTTTGTATATTGTTGTAAATATATACACCTATTATGTGTTTTTGGATTCTTATTTTCAACTAAAAAAAATATTTTTTTCTCTTAAACTTAGTATGATTACATTTTGTATTTTTTTTGTTCAATGTACCTATGAATTAAAGAAATACCTACCTGTCTTTTTTTTAAAAATCTTAAAAAAAAAAAAAACAAAACATTTTTCGTACTTTTTAATTTTTATATGCTTTTTAGAGATTTATTTTTTACACAATATGTTAGCATGTTCATTAAATGAAACCATTGTGTTTCAATATGTACATATAAACTTTTGATGCTTTTTTTTATTGTTTATCAACTTTTTATTATTTGAAGTGTTTATTTTTACACAATATGTATTTTTTGTAAAGTAAAAGGCACTACGTGTCGTGTATAGTGATAAATAAATACTTTATATTTTTATATATTATTACGAATTAAAACTATCATAAATACAAAAAACTAATTTCCATTTGCCATAATTTGAGCATACGTCTCACTTCTGTATTTTACTCACTTTTCTTAATATTGATTGGTAACAAGTAACAAATTTTAGGTAAACTGTATTGCAGTGTCCTTTTACCATATTTGTTTCTATGTCAAGTAACAGCTAGCCCTTCCATACTAGTAAACCTGGTGTTGTCATTATGTAGCAATTTGTGTTTATACTCGGAGTGCGACGCATGCTGACAAATTAAATTGTACCATAGTAAAGCGTGAGAAAAAGCGCGGCTTCGCTTGTCTTCATACTCAAGTATTCCCGTATTTTCTTCTTGGATTATGGAACTAGAGCAATGATATAATGGATGGAACTAGATATTTACTATTGGCGTATCGTTATGTTTTTTATGTTAAAATTGTTGCCTTTCAAAAACCCTTAAAATTATCCAGTTTTATCTGCTGTCTTCGGACGTACTCTTTCTAAAAGAATACTACAAAATGGGTTCAGTTTTAAGGTGAAGAAGACGGATCAACGAAACGTTGATTTTAGTTAGCCATAATCAGTCCATGTGAAGTTGTCTCTTCGGCACAGTAGCGGGGAGGCATTCACGAGGGTGTTAGTTAATTACCCTAACGAGCCCTTATTTAATACTGCCAAAACGACCCAATTGACAGCCAAATATATCATAAGTTTAATGAAGTTGTAATTATAATAATAAAAATACTTTATAGTTTTCTTCCACTTTTATTTATAATTTTTTTATACATTTTATGCTAGTGACCGGGTCAAACTGGTGATGTCGATCACGACGAAACTCGGTCACTGGTAAAAAAAAATTTTTTAAAAATATATATAAACGTGGAATAAAACTCTAAAGTATTTTTATTATTATAATTAAAATGAAGTTCCACCAAGAAATGTCAGGAGGAAAACTCAATATATTAAGAAGTTGTAATTATCCTAAATTTTAACGCATTTAAATAAAATTAAGTTTCTTGAGTAGATACATAAATGGGCTTTATAATAATATATAAAATTTGATCTAGGGGGTTGAATCCAGCCCCAAACATTTGGACAAACTCAAATTAAGTACTGTCAATAAAAATAGATAGTTAAATTTATGTTTTTTGTATATTTCTTGATAAAACTTCATAGTTAATGATTTATTAAATATATTTATTATTTAATTATTAATAATTCATAACAAATAAATTTATTAGTATAAAAATTGTTTATTTTATTTTAGATAAAATAAAATTTTATTTCATTTGACTAACGAGCGCTTTCGACTAAAAAGGAATTTTCAGGACTGGTAAATTGTTTAGTTCATATTGAACTTTTATAATATTTGTAGCAAGTTTTGGATATTAAAAAAATGTATAAGTATTTTATTAAGGAACAGACAACAAATATAATTAGAACTGGTTTGCAAAACAGTTCATTTTTAGGAAAGTTTTTTAACGAAATTGATTTAAGTCCTAATTTTTTTTTTTGTTTCTTATTATTTAAAAGGTAAGAAAAGAACATATGGAAGAATACAATACAGTAAAATGGTGGGAAATAATTTTTTTGGCAGATTAACTTAGCACAATACCTTGATTTTATTATAGGGAAGTTTACGTATAATATTTGTACCTAAGAGGCAGACGAATCCAAATCCAAACTTCAAATGTTCAACAATAGCCTAAAGTATCTACTTTCTCTAAGTGATTTATAATAATTTAGAGGATTCATTTTTATTTTCAATATCCTGAAACATTGGTTTTTTCATTATAAGACTTACATTTCTTCAAAATCCATGGACATGATCATAAACGGGATACGAAAATCGAAAGGTCATTTCATCAAACTCTGGACTTGCATCTGTCTGCCTCTGAGGTAACCATGACAAAATATTTTAAGGAACACACATCATTTAAGTTTCTGAACTGAAGAAATAGCGTCGGTCAAATTGAATAAAAATTAAACTAAACCAAGAAGTTTTATGGATAATTTTATTTATAATTTTATTTATTTATTTATTTATTTAACTTTTTGTACATAATGATTATTTGTACATTGGCGGGCTTATTGACAAATGGCAATTTCTTCCAACCAACCAATTTTATCTCTATCATTAAAAATAAATAACTCCACTTCGCAGTTGAGAAATTGGCGCGTTCGCTTATTATGCTTCAAGTCCCAGATTCGATTCTTTAATTTCATTTATTTATTCAGATATTTAGAACATTACAAAAAAAAGACCCAATTCATTCTTAAAACAATAATAGATCACAAATTTCAGTAGATAGTTTTGTTATTAAAATAATATAGCAAAATGTAAAAAGAAAAATTAAAAGTTAGAAATTGCTTTCCCAAGGGAAGGCCCACTGTCGTGAAATATGTCGACATCCAAAGCGATGCAATTAAGTAGCAAGATAAGGTCAATACGAAATATTCGTTAAATGGTGGTTTCACACACAGAACTATGTTTGTCATCTTCCCGAACACCAAAAATGTGTCAATTAATCGCATTCAAAAGAGTTCTGTTTCCAATTCATAATTTTATTTATCCTGGGATGTATTTTTACTGCAAACGGGACATTACTTTTTATCGGCCTCTGTAGCGTCCTTGAGATCTTGCATCCCCCTCTGGCACAGTTAATGGAACAGCTAATAATATACAAACCTCCTTCTCACACCCCTTTCGAATTCAACCCCCCTACCACCCTTTCCATCATCGAAAACAGGGTTGTGCAAATTGGAATTAGTACAGAAATCACTGCAAAAGTGATTAACGTTTATAAAAGAAATTAAGAGAATTTGCGGTGCCTAGAAAATTTTAATGAATACATAGGTATTCTAAGATCGTTTTTCTGTCACTCTCTCGCAAATGACTTTCCGATACTGTGCAAAAAAGACAACTGCGCGTCCGACTGATTATGCCTGTGAGTGATCCCTTAAATGAGTTGGGAATTTATTTATTTATATTTTATTTGACACTTTATGTGCATATACAATTTATATACATCCACACACAATTTATATGCCTCGTTGTGTAATGGTCAGCGCGTTTGTCTACCATGCAAGAGGTCTGGGGTGTGATTCCCGACATGGTTGATATGAAATTCATTTATTTATTTAAAAGGGTGTTTTCACGCAATAATATTTCATAGTCTTTGGACTAGTGCCTGAAGCGTATGACTGATCACCTTACCTTCATGTAACAAAATTGATCGAGAAATGGTGCGATTGGTATACCAATGCAGTGCCCTATGCACCATGAGGTGCGGAAAGGGAATGAAAATGAATGAAAAAAAGTAGTAATGAAAGATTAAATATTTTTATATTTAAGCCCTATGTAAGACACCCAGTCGCATAAGTTAGGAAGAAAAAAAACTGAAAGCTTAATAAACTACATTGCAAGGTATGTTATATTAATATAAATATTATCCACGACAATTTAAACACTATACAATACAATGACAGGAAGGATAAAATGTTTTTATTTATTTGACACTAGATACATATACAATTTGAAATATATATACACATAAGGGCGGGCATATTGCCTTAAGGCAATTTCTTCCTACCTACCCAAACCGTATATATATATGTATGTATGTGTATGTATGTATGTAAAGGTGTGTATGTATACAGGGTGTTCTTTAAACCCTATCACATCCGAAACCACGATAATCAGTATGGGCAAGAAGACATAATAGCATATTTTAAAAAATATTTAGAACAAAGAAAAAATTTAAAAATAAAATATTTAAAAAACAAATGCTTGCTCACTTCTACAGGGGAGAAGTGAAGTGAGCGCGGCGCAGTATCAGATTCCCTCCTCCCTCTCCTCGCTTCTCCCCTGCAGAAGTAAGCAACCATTTGCTTTTTTGATATTTAATTTTTTTAAATTTTATTCGTTCTAAAAAAATATTTTTATGTGCCAATATGTCTTCTTGCTCATACTGATCATCGTGATTTCGGATGTGACAGGGTTAAATGAACACCCTGTATGTGTGTGTATATATACAGTGTGGAATGAAGTTGGATTGGCATGGTTTAGCTCAAAGTTTTTGATCTTTCGTTTTTTTTAATATATTGTATACTATTATTGTTTTGCCCTTGTTTGTCTTTGCTAAATAGTTTTATGTTCTTTTTGTTCAGTTTCTTGCATTTATGTGTCTTCATGTAACTGTTGTAATTGGCTTAGGCCGTATATATATAATAAATAAATAAATATGTATGAATGTGTATGTGGGTATGTGTTTAAGTATGTGTATATTTATATGTATCCATATATTCATGTATATGTGTGTATGTATGTGTATGAATTTGTGTATGTGTATGAATGTTTATAAGGGTGCAAACGTGTGTGTGTATGTATATGGAGTGATATAAATAAACATATATGTATGTTATTCCGCCTGAGGACGGGTCTTCTTTTACTAGGCATTACTTTATAATATATGTAAATATAAATAATAAAAAAATAATAATAAAAATAAATAATAAAAATACATAATATTATTTTTGTATTTCCAAACATTTAGTGAAAAGAAATAAATGGGTCGAAATTATAAGGAATTTAAAGGAAACCAAACGAAGGTCACCAAAAACGAATTTTTATTGTTAACGTTAAAATAGAAACTTTTTTATCAAAAACAAGTATCCTTCAATTTTTGGTAGCATACTATGCATAATTGTTGAACGCAGCCCTGGAATAAATAAACAAACTTAGTAATTATGCAACACTATTTTTTGAGCTTCTCCAAATTTTTGTAGACAAGGACGGGATTCAACTCCCTGGGGAGCTGTTTATATTAACATATTACAACAGAGATGAAGAACATTTAAGAAAAGGTAATATAGAAGTCTAGGCATCTACAGGGCTTATGACCTGTCAATGGCTGGTTTAAGTGGCTACTTTACACACTGTGTAACATTCACCATTCTGCCTATATTTGAACATCTATAATGTTACACAGTGTGTAAAGTGGCCACTTAAACCAGCCATTGACAGGTCATAAGCCCTGTAGATGCCTAGACTTCTATATTACCTTTTCTTAAATGTTCTTCATCTCTGTTGTAATATGTTAATTAGTAACTATGCGTTATTTTTTGTGTCACTACTTTAAAAAATATTTTAATCTATAGGGCGTGTCTTTGTATTGATTTGTTAAAGGTTAAGTAATATCATTTTTGAGGGCTCAGGGTATGTTTATGTTTGTTAATATACAATGAATGTAATCATTAAGTATGGAATAAACTATAAACTTATTCGTGCAGTGTCATCTCTCTATGAGAAGAGTTTAGCGTGTGTAAAAGTTAATGGGGGATTTACATCTTGGTTTGCAATCTCAAAAGGCGTGAAGCAGGGATGTGTAATGTCACCATGGTTGTTGAATTTATACATGGACAACTGTATGGAAGATATAGAATGTACGGGTATTTGAGCAAAAGTAAATATTTTTTCAGTAAGCTGCTAGTTGTATGCTGATGATGCAGTTCTTTTAGCAAGCAGCAAGGAGGATTTGCAACAATAGTCTCTGGAATGTATGGCTGTAGAGCGAATTGGTAATGAACGAAAGTAAGTCAAAAGTGGTGGTATTTGAAAAGGGAAGTGAGGTTGCTGACTGTATAATAAAAGTAAACAACGAATGTCTCAAACAAGTAGAAGAATTTGTTTATCTGGAAAGCATGTTTTCAATGGTTGTAATAGTAGAAAAATATTTCGAAAGGAGAGTGAATGCGGGCAACGAAATGAACGGAGCACTAAGCACAGTAATTGCTAATAAAAATATGTCAATCGAAAGCTGGCAGTGCACAACGGATTTTTGTCCCAACATTTATGTATGGAAGTGTGACATGTAACTGGCAGAGGGAGGATGAAAGCCGAGTGAACGCGGTTAAAATGCAATCCTTAACATTCGATGTTCGTATCAGATTCTGGTCATTCATTTTGTAGCGAAAAAATAGATTTTTTTGGGTTATGTGTAAAATATCAATGCATATGTAAAAGGTACTTGTACTGTTTAATCTAGAGATAACAAAATAAAAAGGTGGCAATGTTTTGTATATATCCATATTTTCATTGTAATTTTCTCAATAACATTTTTCTTAATTAATTAATGTATGACAATGTATGACAGGGTTACGAATGGTGAAATCAGGCGAGAGTGCAAATCTGCGTCAGGTATAGTTGATAATATTAAAAAAGGATCTCTGAGATGGTTTGGTCATGAAAAAAGAATGGACGACGAAAGGATGGTAAAACAAGTATATATCGCGAAAAGTGAGGCGAGGACGACCAAGGAAGACGTGGCATGATCATAGAAACCAAAATCTTAAGTCTGGTCATGTCAAAAGCAGGCAGAACCGAAGGGCATGTATGACAAGATGAATTGATGTGGAAGAAGCTAGAAATGTATACGAGGATAGACGTGTGTGGCGGTCCGTTCTCTCTGCCTACCCCTACGGGAAAATGGCGTGATGGTAGTATTAGTAGTAATAATTTGCCACAAATTTTAAATTTTATGTCATTTTCAAAATAAGATTTATTTATTTATTCATTCAAAATTACAAAATTAAATATTTATGAACTTATTAAGGCTTTTTAGGCTATGCCCGTGTCAACCCACAATAAAAATAACATAGTAAAATTAAATAGATCAAATTATTATGACATAGAATAATAATCTAGAAAAAAAAGGTAAATGTAATAAATAATCAAATTCCAAAGAATACAATGCAAAAAAGATAATCAGAAATAATTTTAAAAATATAAAATAATACAAATTAAGTATCACAGATAATCAAATATACAAAATAGTGGTATCAATAAAATCAACAAAATAATAGTAAAATATAGTAGTATTAAAAAAAAACAAAATAAGAGTATCATTTAAATCAACAGAAAAAGAATATGTACATAAAAGCATACTTGAAATGATAATTGAGATATGTATTCTAGAAACTCACTCAATACTATAGTAAGAAATATAAGAAATAGGAGCAATAAATCACTTGCCAAATAATAGGACGTACTAAATTAAATTAAACAAAAATACATAATGAAAAAAAAACATAAAAATTATCAATATATATAAAAAGTAAATAAAAGTAAAAAGTATGGAAGGAAAGCAGATTTGTAAATTTAAGCTAATATCGAACTTTAAAAAAATTGACAACCTCGTCCCTATCAATGTGCAGATGTTATAGTATTTCTTATCACGGCTTGCATCGTTCGTTCATATAGTAAATATATATGATATAAACAATTTCTTACCCCCTCCGCCGTATGGACCTACCGGGGTGGCAGAAGGTGAAGTGGGTGTACACACGAGTCAACGGGGCCGTAGTTCAATCAGAAGTTCAAGGCCCGCGTGGTGGGCGCGGACGCGTTTCCTGGCAACCGGAATCTGGAATACAATATCTACAAAATAGACATTAAAATATTAAGGAATTGGAAATATCAAAACAGCGTATCAGTTAATTAAACAAGGTATTTTAAAACATTTTGGCTCCTTATTATCTCAAAATCTGAATCCTTGAGTGATTTTAAAATTAAAATAATGTTTTGTAAGGAATCTCGCAAGTGGGAGTTTGCCTTCAAATAGGGTATTTTCACAAGTCAAGAATAACGTTAAAAATATAATATATAATTAGAGCGGATTTTTACGATTCTAATGATATAACTATCAATGTTTAATTTGTAAAAAAATGCTTACTGGATTTAGGTAGAGAAAAATCGGAAAATTTACTTAAAAACATTCTTAAATAATAAATAGTATTAATTAAATCTGTCAAACGTCAAATGTTTAACAATGGCCCAAATAATCTACTTTCTCTAAGTGATTTATAATAATTTAGAAGATTAATTTGTATTTTCAATATCTTGATGGCGTAAGATGGAGCATTGAATACTCTTAAAAAACAACCCAGTCGAGGAATTCTGCCAGAAAATTGTCCACTCAGATCTGATTTTATTAATTATAGTTGGTACACAAACGTCAAATGTTCAACAATGGCCCAAATAATCTACTTTCTCGAAGTGATTTATAATAATCTAGAAGATTAATTTGTATTTTCAATATCTTGATACATTGGTTTTTTCATTATAAGACTTACATTTCTTCAAAATCAATGGACATGATCTTAAGCTGGATACAAAAATCGAAAGGTCATTTCATAAAATTCTGGATTTGCATCCTTCTGCCTCTGATGTACAGAAATATTGTAAACTATACAATAAATTAACTAGCAGGTAGTAATGTTATTGTTTATTTTTGGATAAAAATGTCTGCCTTAAAACAGGTTGTACCTAGTTAGGCAGACTAGACATAAACCAGAGAAATCTATTACCTAAGTATATTATGTAGAAGATAAAGCAATTGATATTTGTTGTTAATATATCATGATTATTATTATTATTAATGTATTTAAAACGAGTTTTCATTAATAATTTTCGGGTTTAAAAATGAGCACATACAAAACGGCTCAAAAAAAAAAATTATTGAAAATTATACACGAGTACATGAAAATAACATTTTTATAAAATATTGATGTTTTTTGTTGATATTTCTTGATAAAACTCCATAGTTAATGATTATGATAAAATTATAAACTTTTCCAATTAGAGATCCTCAAACATTTAAAAAACTAATAATTAACGATCTTACAAACACGAAATTAAATAATACAAAAAAACCGTAGTAGACATTCAAATAATACAAGATCGGCTGGAATGTACTATGTACAAAGTTCAAAAACAATACAAGGACAAACAAAATCTACAAATCAGGGATTTTAACTGTACAACACTTTACGAGAATTAATTCACTTAACGAGAAAATAAAATAAAAAAAGTCAGCATTTGCCCTCAGCAAAACAGCATCTAGGAGTCATTGACGTTTAATGCATTTTTGTTATTTTTATTTATCTATTTATTTTGACAATAAAACAGCATTCATAATTGTATTGTTGTGCCCGCAAAGCCTAGGCTTGTCTGCGGGTTTCATTACATTTTTATTTTTTTATCACAAAAGGTAGGTACATAGTTTAATAAAAAGTGAAGAAAATATTTATGTGCATGTGATTCTAATGATATAACTATCAATCTATTCATAACAAAACGGCCCGCAGTTGGCATCACGTCATTTTGACGTCACGCGTCACGACCGCCGAACAAGCATCTAATAAACATTGCGTACAAGTTTGACGCCAAAACGTCACACGTGCCGCTTGTCCCATAAGGCGAATAACGTCTTAAAATATGCATATTTTAAACCTTTCTAGAAAATTTATCCGACGTCACACGAAAAAAATATAAATACCGATCCCATCATAATTTTTTGCTCATTTAAAAATAAAAGTAATAAAAAAAACGTGAAAAGCCGTATTGCATTTTGGCTGAAGAAGCATTCGTCACTTTTGATATTACATTATTTTATTATAAATATTCAAAGCATTAACTTTGCTGTCAAACATTTTACTAAACGTGATTAAATATTTGTAAATAACCACTTACCGACTTTTCTATGTCTACCGGTTTCGAGACGTACCCGTCTTTTCTTCAGGACACCAATTAAACCAACATGCAAAACCCACTATACACCTTCACCACAGTTGTTGCACAAAAACATAAAACCAACATGACACGCATTTTAATAAGCACATCCACTGGTTAGGACAAACATGCACTATTTAAATTATAAAAATATTCTATGTTGTTTAAGAAATAGTTGAAAAAATGTAGAGGGGATGGAGTGAGCCTAATAGGTTTAATTAATAGTGCATGTGATTATTAAAATGCATGTCGTTTTGGCTTTATATTTTTGTGCACCAACTATGGTGAAGGTGTATAGTGGGTTTTACATGTTGTTTCAATAGGTGTCCAGACGAAGAGATGGGTACGTCTCGAAACCAGTAGATATAGAAAAGTCGGTAAGTGGTCATATACAAATATTTAATAACATTTATATTTTTTTATTCGTTCTGACTGATTTCATGAACAGCCTTCACGTTTTAGCTAAATACAAATCGCGACTTTCAATTATTTTTATATTACTTAATGACCATAACTCCGCTTACATTCCATTTTTATAGAGACCCTGGACCCGTTTTACCAATGGGAAGTAAAAAGAGTTATACTTGTCTATAAAGTAAAAGATAATTTTCTATATGAATAAATAAATATTAATCAATTATATTTTGAGCATTACAGACGAAGATACCAATTTTTTTTACGCATATAATTTATTTTCGTACAGAAAATTCTATTTTGTTTCAAGGAAAGCTGAAGATAACTCTTACTTTCCATTATAAACGGGGCCCTGGGGGGCTAATTACAATCGAAAGGTAACATAGTTATCTTCGACTGTCTATAAAGTAAAATCGATATTTATGTACGAAAATATGTACATTTGTATAAAAAAATAAATTACCTTCATCGGTAACCTATAATAGAACATGTTAAAAAAATAATATATTGTATCCGTGTTCTGTTTTTCATACAGAAAACTTAATTTTACTTTGTAGATAGAATTGATGACAAATTTGAACTTCCTATCAGAATACATACCCTTTAGCTCAATCACAAATCACTATCGACGTGCTTATAAGCGACGTGATAACAATTTCTCTCAATGGTCGCTTATCGTATTCGCGATCACAATGCAACATACATAAACACCTAATATTAAGTGTCAAAATACTTACGTTTCGCGACGTATAATCCTGCAGTGCAATCACATATTTGAATTTCACCGGTGTAAATGTGGAAAATATTCCAAAACCGGTATTTGTATTTATTTATTTATTATTTATCATTATATTTATTGCATTTAGCCCGCGGTTAGCAAGCAAAATGTCAAGAAAAGTATTCGCCATAGTAATTGTAATTTAATATAAGATACTCCTTACTATTTTGCAAATGCTATATATGTAAACGCTGATTTTTTGCCAATGAACTGTATTTATTTACGAGGAAAACAAAAACAAACCAACACGAGCGTTGACTCAGAGATTACACACGCGTTGACTAATGACTGCGATAGCTTAAGCATGTTAAACATTGTTCATTGTGATCGCTCAAATGCTTAGCTTGTTTTTAAGCACGTCGATAGTCATTTGTGATTGAGCTTCTGGTAGCAATTCGAAACATTTGACGATTATCAAACTATGACAAACTTCGATAGCCGATTAACTGTAGGCGTGTCTATTAACGTACCCTCCAACAAAAACTTTTTCTTTTCTTTTAAATTTACATTTAATTACTATTCATTTTATGTTCGAGAATCTTTTTTAACTTACTGTGATGCTACTTGTGAAAACCTGTAATTGGCTTATTTGTTATTTGTTTTGTTATATTAATATGATATAATTATAGCTGTTGGTTATCCAAATAAAAAAAAATAAAAAAAATAAATAAAAAAAAAAGGACCGAAGTAGGCCTTATAAAAAAAAAACATGAAAAATTAATTTATTGATGTTTTATCAAATATTAACAAACGTTGTTAATTATGAGCCAATGCATATATTACCCAGCTTGTTAAAAGCATATCACACAGATAAAATTTGTAAAAAATAAATATTTAATCAAAATTAACACGTAACTTTTGTATAAACTACATATTTGACACATTTTTCTTGGCTAATAAACCTCTTATGTCAACTCGTATGTTTAAGCATCTGTAGAGTCTTTGTAGTTCACGTCAATTTTAATGAATGAATTATTTCAGTCGTGTCTGAGCGGTATTTTTACTGTTCAATAACTGATATTAAATCACACATTCCAACAGAGATAGAGAACATAATAATAATAGATCTTTATTAACCATAATATCTTTGATGGGCGGACATATGAGTAAAACGGCATTTTTGTGATTTATATGCGAAAATGTTCCTTCTACATGCCTGCATCAACGGTACTAACAATAAATTTCTATGTCTACTCAAAACCTAACCCAAAGTAAATTAAATAAAGTTATTTTTATCTTAAGGATCATTATTAACATTTTTTTGAGTTAACTAACGAGTTGATAAATTTGATGTAAAAATAAAATAAAATAGTAATAACATTTTTTTTAAAAAAGGAAAAACAAAAATATACACATATTTATTTTAAGGGATTCAAAGAAACGATGAGAAGAATCTTTAAGTGAAATATAAGACAATAAATTTAGGTCAATTCAAAAAACATCTTCAAAATTAATGACACATTATAGTAAGAGCAGCAATATATTGATTTTATTTACATATTTAATATAAGTAATTAAAAGTAATATTTTGAGTTTGTCCAAATTTTTGTAGACAAGGACTGGATTCAACTCCCTGGGGAGCTGTTTATATTAACATTTTACAACAGAGGTGAAGAACATTTAAGAGAAGGTAATTTCAATTTTCAATTTCAATTTTCAATTTCAATTTATTTATTTTAAATATAACATATACATTTCAAAAATATATTCAATACGTACATATTATAAAAAAGAAAAAAAAATACAGGAAACAGACTCATGTCAAAGTAGTCGAAGAATCCTGCTCCGGAAAACCCCTTCGGATACATGGAACAGATCAATATCCTGAGCGATGTTGTTCAGCATAGCGGTAGCCCTTCCAACAGGCATAACCATAGGCAGGTTGGTCCTGAATATCGGAATATGAAACAATCTATGCTGACGCTGTCTTAGGTAATTATCAGGAACAAACAAACCAATGCTCATCATAATTTCAGAATTATCGATCATACCGCGCAACAATCGATAAAAATGTGTGGTCAAATACACATTCCTTCTAGTCTCTAAACTGTTGTGGCCAAGCATACCCTAAGCAAGGATAATACCCGCACTCTCTCATGTAGAGATATCTCAGAAACTTCTTAATGTAGAAGTCTAGGCATCTACAGGGCTTATGACCTGTCAATGGCTGGTTTAAGTGGCCACTTTACACACTGTGTAACATTCACCATTCTGCCTATATTTGAACATCTATATTCCTTCAATTCTTTCATCTGTTGATGTTTGTGAAGTTAAAGAGCTGAAACCTTTATTTATAACCAGCCATTGACTGGTCATAAGCCCTGTAGATGCCTAGACTTCTATATTACCTTCTCCTAAATGTTCTTCATCTCTGTTGTATAATGTTAATTAAAAGTAGTTTAAAAGTATACAAACATATTATATTATGTAATATTATGCAGTTTTTGACAAAAAATCTAATGCTGGGATAGGCGTACTAGTTCAAATGTGACTGAATAATAATATTACTTGTTTTCCTTAAATGCAACAGGAAATATTTTAACTGTCCTCCTACAGTGCAAACATTATAAATATGACCTGTGAGTGTATTCCCTTGCACCTGTCGCTGACGCCATCTTGTTTTGACAAATCCGTAATAATGTTATGCAACGTCTAAGCTATTTTGTTTCCTTAAATCTTTTTAATTTCTCCCACACTCTTTCTACATCCTTCATGCGTAAGGCATTATAAAATATAACAACGATAATAATGCGCAGGTGATTCAGAAAAGAGCTATCGGGGCCGCGATTACAGTGGGAAGATAAGGACGTCATACCATCACCATGACGGTATAGTTGAAGATATTATCCGGAGCGATTTCTAAGATACACTATCGATCCCTCCTCATCAAGTTTTGAATAAGGTAGAGACGAAAATTTTGTTCCACCGACCAGTTTTTGCTTTAATTAAGAAATATCACGTTTTTTTCTTTTTACAATTTTAAAGTACCTAATCATGTGCCTAGATTATGATGGGAAAATAAAATATATCTTCAATTTTATCTAATAGTAAAATTAAGTTTTCTATATGAAAAATACAATATGTTGAGGATTTTTTTTTCTAAGCATGTTCAATTACCGGTTACCGACGAAGATTCTTTGAATTTTCTTGCAAATATACACACATTCGTACATAAATATTGATATTAGTTTATACCGTCTCAGTATAATATACCGATGAAGATAGCCGTTCATAATCGCGGCCCAGGTCTATGATGAAATACTGTCGAGTAAAACAATATTTTTTATTACTTGTTAGTAGTATGAAAAATATTTTTAAAATTGTAATTTAGAATTCCCACGAAAACGATAATTGCATTGGCCGCGCCCCTAATACGTCACGATTCATGTTCATTTTGAACTTTGTTTGAATTCGTAAAAATTTTTATAGAACATCGTCACGAATCTTGACGTCACAATTATCAATGCCAAACATGTCGCGTTTTTTCAAGGGACATATTTTTTTTATAATTTTTTTTTTAAAGTTATGTATGAAATCATTTCTCCACAATATCCATATTGATTTCGAAAATACAATTAATTTTTCTAAATCTATTTCATATATTTTTATCGGTATTCGTAGTGTGATATGTGATATTTCTCTATTACAATGAATGAATTTTTTCATCGTTCTGAGGTTGCCAGTTTTTTTTTAAAAGCTTATTTAAAATACGAGAGAGATTTACGTAAATTTGAAATAGAATTAAATTCTGACCGGCTAGATGCAGTGGCTAGAATGGCTAGTTCCTGTTATCATATTAGAGCATCTAGCCGTAAAAACATTGCCACCATATAAAATTAATTTAGTAATAATATTTTTTCCTCCTTTTTTACTATCTTCCACAGTAAAATAAATATATATCGAGATGTCAAAAGAACCAGTTTCGTAAAACCTTTTTATGCAGTTACTGAAAATACAGAATAAACGCTGTTCTACAGTACCGAAACTGTCAAAATAATAAATAAAAAGTTTGGAGTGGCCGGCCTCGTCCGGCAGCAAGACTTGAACTTCCTCACTTCTAACGCATTTTCTAACTAGCGCCAAAGCAACGAGGAAGTTCAGCGTTACTGGAAATCGGGTATTAAAACATTTTCTTACACTCGATAAAAATTAGATCTTTTATTATTGTTTTGCGGATGCATGTACTTGCGAACCAATATGCTAACAACATCGATGTCTTTAACGCGAGTCTTGTAAATTTTAAATATCAATGTATATGTTCCATATAGAATAGAACTTTATATATTTTTTGTTATTTTTTTAAAAAGAAATATTTGTGTTCTTATGATTTACCCAAATATTTAATTTTGAGGGCCATTTTCAACGAGTTGTAAATAACTCACTATTAGATAATGGGAATCAAGTTGGGGTAGAGTGGGATTCGAACCATAGACCTTTGGTCCGTGAGTCTGAGACACTAGCCACAGGACCACAACCCAATTCGAAATTCTGTTTTCATATTGTAATTTATAACATTATGTACCTAGCTGCTTTAAACCTTCAACTGCATTTCTTTAGCTTTTTAAAAAAAAAAAAATTGAAAATGATTATTATTTTTTTTTTTTTAAAAACCAATTGAACTTCTAAACACAGTTCTATATTTTATTTCTTTATATAATATTTTTTTTAATTTATGTTGTTTATACACTCATCTTTTTATTTTTATTTTTATATCAACTATACGTCTGAACGCTGTTCCTATCTTTAAATTCTTTATATTGTATTTTTTTTAATTTATGTTTTTTATATACTCATCTTCTTTTTTTATACCAACTTCATATCTAAACACTGTTCTATCTTTTATTGCTTTATATTGTATTTTTTAAATTTTATGTTGTTTACTCACGTTTTATATAACTACCATGTATGTAAAAGCCTTATGGGCGTGAAAAATTAATAAAATAAAAAAATAAAATTAAATTAAATTAAGCTTTTCAAAAATGAATAAAAACATAAATAAAATTGAACTGCTTTGAAACGTTACAGGTTCACGTGTACACGTGTTAACAATAACCGATCAATTACAGCGTTGTGAAAGATTTTCTGTTTCCAAATAGCCAATGTCTTTCGACGTTTTGCGTACGGGGTTCTACTTTTAAATGGGAGAAAAACTCACTGATTTGAACTCGTGACGTCGCGGGGGGTGTAATTTCGTAATAACAAAACTTTAGTAATGATAATACGATATCAACAATTTAATTAGCAAAGTGGCGACATTATCGAGTCTTGTTCGAAAAACGGAAAAAATTCTAATGTATGAAGCCTATGTAAAAACTAAAATATGTTATACGCAACTATTATGGGGAGCAGGATATTAAAATGACATAAACAGACTACAAAGACAACAAAATAAAATATTAAAGTTAGTATATGACTTTCCCTATTTAACTGCAACTAGAGAACTTTTAAAACAAACTAAGCAATTAAATATAACTGAACTCTTTCAACTAGAATCATTAAAATTTATCCATAAATTAGCCACTAATGTAATTGTAGACGAAGAACTAAAACTAGTAAAAAATTGTAGTCAACGTGGACATAATACGAGAATATCAGACAAATACCATATACAACTTTCTAAAACAAGACAAGGACAATCAAGACTAATGAACCAGGGACTGAAAGTATACAATATACTACCAGACAAAACTAAACAAAAGACTCAGACAAACTTTACAAAAGATGTAAAAAATATTATTTTGAACAACAGAGTATAAATGAAAAATGTGTATATTATTTTATGTAAAATGAATGTTATAATCCGTAAGGGTTTATAAAAAAAATTTCAAATAAAAAAAATACATAAAAAATAATAATTATAAAAACACTGGACTTCCTTATTGTTTATGATATTTATAAACTTCACTCGAAGTTCCTAAAAGCCCATATTGAGAATTGAATGACATAATATAAAGCATAATGGCCGATGGTAAAGTAAACGATTCAACCATTGCAATTTCCCATATTGCTGTACCCATTTCCTTCCATATTAAATAAATAATGCGTATATTCGTATTCAATGTGCAAATTTGCATCAGACAGGTGCATCTAACGGTGAAGTGATATCCTTACCACTTCTTAGTAACGTCATTTTATCAATATCCACTGACACTTGTGGGTGGTTTATGTAAACTGGTATTTAATTTATTTATTCAATTTTATAATTGTACATACATTATGAGAATTCGGATATTTTTTTTTCTTGCGGTGCTTTATTAGGTCCTTCCGACGTTAGCGACCCCGCAGCGAAAGCATCTTGCTCCTGCGCTACTCTGAGGCCAGGAAAACTGCTCGTTGGATATACTCGCCATAGTGATTCCTGGGAAAAGATGACCAGGTGCCTTATTCTGGACTAGTTCGTCTTTAGGGTCGTATGCGACTTCCATAATTCGACGAGTGACAGCATTCTTGAACCACTAATACGAATGCAGTCGATTGAAAACCAAAACGAAGCACTAAACAAAGTAATTTCTAATAAAAATATGTTTATCGAAGCTAAACTGGCAGTGCACAACGGCGTTTTGTATATGTATATAAAGTGTCAAATAAATAAATAAATTAAACTCAAATACTTTGGGTAATTTATATTGAGGAGACCACACAGGGGAATTATATTTTATCTGACTAACTAGTGCTACGTACAAAATATTATTTACTTTAAGCGAATTTAAGTCAATGACAATGCGAAGCAAGAAACCTCATGTTTTCGTGGTTTTGTTTGTTATTTTTTAATTAATTTCATCATGTTATTCCACACAGTACACTTAGAGGGTAGAGACAAGATAAAATTTTTAAGAGAATAATATGTTAATCTTTAATCACCAACTAAAACAAAACAAAACGTAAATGCTTCTTTAGATTTCAGCGTGGTTTGTTCAGAATAGAATACCCAGCGTGTTGTCTATTTAGGTACACAGAATTAGGTTAGAACTTCCCAAGTTTCGTTTCAGCATTTGTCGTTTAGGTTAGTGACCTACACGGTATTCAAAAAAGAACCTTTTTTGTTTTTAGTTTTTAAATAGTAGGTAAATTATCGCATTGGTATATTTTATTTATTGCAGAAATCATAACACTATTTGTAGATATTTATGACCGTTTGAACAAGCCATTCTCTTAAAGTTACAAAAACGCACAAAAATATAGGGTCTTAGTTACTAGATTTAATCATATTGGTATACCCGGTGGAACTGTTTATACCCGGAATACGAAAAAGGTGACTTATAAAAATATTTACGACCAGTATAACTATACAAAGATTATTTTATTTATTGTTAAAGCATTTACTTTGTGGAAAAACATTTTGAATTTATTTAAAATAAAACACTTTGTAAATTTACCACACAAGAGTTTAATACATTAAAACACGACTATTTTCAAGTAATCAGTATTACACATCCTCAGGTGTAAATATAAACGTTTATAAAAGTTTATATTTACAGCTGAGGATAGGTAATACGTATTACCCAAAACTAGTCTTGTTTTAATGTATTAAACTCTTGTGTGGTACATTTACAAAGTGTTTTATTTTAAATAATATACAAAGCTTATTCCATGGTACATTTTTTGACCATGCTACATTTCTGCGTACATTTATGAACAAGCTGCGTGTGCATGTGCAGTTACAAACACTAATACGTTATTTGTATTAGTATTAGAGACTAAATAAATGTCAAGCGTAACTTACGAAATCAAAGTCGAATCGTCAAAATCGAAATCAAAGTGATAAGTTTATTTATTTATTCATGTTTTATTTTATTATTGTGGTGTTTACGACTCGGAATTTCTTCTAAAAGAACAAACTATATTTTCTGGGCGTCATGGACTTTTGAAAGAAAATATTCAACGTAAATAATTGAAGATAAATCATTGAAGCGGCCTCAGTGGTGTAGTGGTCAAGACGCTTGACGCTCACACGGGAGGTTCCGGGTTCGATTCCCGGTGGGAACTCAAAAATTAAATGTGATTTTTCTCAAGCCTGGGTGTTCTGTGATGTAATTCACCATTGTAATTGAGCCTCCTGGCCTGTTGTGGTGCAATTTTTTTGTTAATTATTAAAAAATTATATATATACTCGTATAAAGAAAGACGATTTGTAGATATTACACCACGCACAATTTGACATTAGTCATAAAAAAAAATTACATACCGAAATGAAATATGCCATCGGTAAATGTCGAGACTCATATATTTTCATGTAATAAATTTGGAGATGTAATATTTAAAAAAAATTATCAATCAATACTGGAAAATATAATTATCAAATGATAATTTTCGTAACAAATGCTAAACTAAATTTATAATGTAATGTCAATTTGATGATCATTTTTACTATCATTAACGATATTTCACTTTAAAATCTCTAAAAAGACGTGTTTTCTAAATAGTTTCAATTCGAAATAAATGCAAACCATTTTACTACTAAAAAAATGTGACAGGTGATAGATCGCAGGCTTATTCCAGTGTTACACCACGTCGGATGCAGGTATAAATGTGGAATGAGTTTGTATGGTCGCTATCCCATCTCTATATCGGGCATAACTTAATGCGAGCTGATAAGTAAGAAATTTTACCATACCAAGTTTATAAGTAAGGCCCATGGTGTTCTCAAATAAAACGGCTTATAAAATTAATTGTTAAACCAATATTTTTCTTTCTTCTTAAATATATTGTATTCCCACCATTGACACATTAATACACATGCCCCGAGCCCTCAAAAATGATGACACTTAACTCATGCCCAAACGCTTTGTCATGGCCAATGCGTATTCAGTCGTTCTTCGACCGCCAGCCAGGCGCGACGTTTTGAATCGATCGATACCTGTCGGGTAAACATTGTAAAAATAACATATTACAACAGAGATGAAGAAAATTTTAAGTAAGGTAATTTAGAAGTCAAGGCATCTACAGGGCTTATGCCCTGTCATTTGCTGGTTTAAGTGGCCACTTTACACACACACTGTAACATTCACCATTCTGCTCATATTTGAACATCTATATTCCTTCAATTCTTTAGTCTGTTGATGTTTGTGAATTTAAAGAGCTGAAACCTGTATTTATGCGGGTGAGATTCATATAATTGAATTATTCACCTACATACAAGGCAACGCCTGAAAATTTTATTTGTTCAATTTCTATACTTCTTCATGGAAAAGGTGGATTTACCAACAATATTTTGAGTTTGTCCAATTTTTTGTTGACAAGTATTGGATTCAACTCCCTGGGGAGCTGTTAACATTAATATATTACAACAGAGATGAAGAACATTTAACAGAAGGTAATGTATAATGCAGCTACATGGCTTATAACCTGGTCTATAAAAAAGTATGAAAAATGGAATAATAAAATTGCTGTATATGCCTAGACTTCTATGTCACCTTCTCTAAAATGTTCTTTATCTCTGTTGTAATATGCTAATGTTAACAGCTCCTCAAGGAGTTGAATCCAGTCCTTGTTTAAAAAATATTTTTGTAAAAATAATTGTGTAGCTTTTCGTTGGTAAATATTTTTTCCATGAGTGAACAAAGAACAAAGCTTAAAACAATTCATATTCAATTTTTTTTTTTTCATACGTCAAATTACGCCTAGCGGTGAAATTGCGAATCTCTTCTTACTTACAGGGGTGCACCGATAGGAATATGTTTTTAAAATAAAATAAGAGTCAATATTTTTTTGTGTTTCCTAAAATCCAGTGAAAACAAATAAATGGGTCAAAATTATAAAAAAATAAGGAAAGAATCTGATCGGGTCCACCAAAAATAAATGTTGATTGTTTGTTAAAATACGACCATATGCATGGTCGTTGAATGCAGCCCTGTAGTAAATAAACAAACTTTTCGTGTCACTACTATTTTGAATATTTTACTCTATAGGGCGCGTCTATATATTGACCATTTTAGTGCCATTATCTTTTACCCATATATAATAAAAAATGCCTAAGAAAACTTTTTTGTGTGTCATTTACCCTTAGATTAGTTAAATATTCATTTTCTTGATCTTTTGACGTTGTATTTAGTAATAATATAGTATATCGAACCTTATGTAATACGTAGAACGTAAAAAAATAACGATGCGTGCAAGCGACTTTCCTCACTGCGCGCTAAACAGCAACTAATTTCGCGAGCGCTATCGCGCTCGTGGCACTTAAAACTTGTATATGCATTTTATTAATTTCTGATTTCTTTGTTTTTATAATAATGTTGTCCTGTTGCTTTCAATTTCTAAATTATTTTTTGAACACACTTTTAAAGATGTTTTTAATTACAATATTTGTTTATTTTTGTTTCAGGTAAGAATATCAACCGAATTACTCCTTCAAAACATTCCACGCTGTGTAAGTCCCCTTTACGTATATACATGTTTTCAGTAAGCTAAAATAAAGTTGTCGGTCTCACGATGTAGTGGTCAGCGTGTTTGCCTAACATGCAAGAGGTCTTGGATTCGATTCCAGGCATGATTGAAATTGAAACACTCTAAAATAACACATTTGTCTGTGTGTAATTAATTTATGTACCGTTTAATATGTTAACGTTATTATCGTAGGATTTGTCAACTATACTATAAAAATCTCTCTCCTCCACTTTATTTCCTCATTTCCAACCTTCTTACACTGCTGTTTTTTTTCTTTTCTTATTTAATATTCAAAATTTCCTCTCTATGGTGTAACATGTTCTAGCGTTATATTTGCGAAAAACTTTAACTGGATGTACTTACAATTTTTATTGTTTATTATTCATGTTACATCTAAAATATAATAAATAAAAAAAAATCTAAATCATGTAAATGTAAATAAAAAATGAAATTGAAAATTAAAATTAAAATAAAAGTGAAAATAAAAATAAAAATAAAATTGTTGATATGCAATCTTTATTTAACTAACTCTTGTGCTTGGAGAGTGACTTGAACTGTTGTAGTTGTTTATTGATTATTATAAGAGTTTATATAATTTTTAATACGAGTACACGAGAAGATTTACTTTAAATTTATTAATTGATATATTATTTTAAATAGTTTTTATTTCATTGGTTCATTTATTATAATTTTTTACACCTTTGAAGACAAAGCTATTTTGACCATAACTTGTGTGTAATTTAGAAATTTTAATATTATGTTAGTATCGGAGAGGCTTATTCATCTCGAATTCTTTTAATTTTTCTTTTTTATATATTTGTATAATAGAAATTATTTTATAAAGACTTCTACTGTATGAACCTTAAATATTTAAAATATAGGGGAAAGGTGGGATGGTTGATCCCTGTTTTAGTTTTCATGAATTATCTCAGAGTGTAATAGCTATTTTGTTCTTTCTTTGCACCAGGTTCATAATGTGATGTATTACCTTCCACAAGGCGTGCATGTAGAACCTCTTTCTTGTGAAACAAATGTAGGAGATCAGTTCTTGTAAGACACTCGCGGGGATCAAGTATCCCTGTCCATGAGGGATACTTGATCCCCGCGAGTGGGTTACATGATCCCGGTGATCAAGTATCCCACCCATAGAAACAGCATAAGTAATTATAGCCAATTAAGAATGGAAATTATATTATTTAGAAAACATTAGCATCAAATTTTTGTCTAAACTTGATAATGCCAGCTGTCCTGGTCGTTCCGCTGACGGACGGCTTCGGCAGCTTACGTACTTCCGCCCGATCGACTTCGCTAACGTCGTCTACTGTTGGAAAACGAAACAGCTGCCCACTAGACCCTTCCGCCGCAAGAATTTCACTTTCAAGGTATTTTCATTGTGACACAAAACTTTCCCAACATAAAACTTGACTGATTTTTTGGTATAAAACTTGACTAAAACGTAGTCTTCATTCTCTGGTTCGATATCGTCAATAAGTTCTTCATCATCTGAAAGGAAATCAGAGCCACCGCTGCTATCTGGAAGGCTGGAAAGATCATCCTCATCTTCATCAGTGGAATGGAAAAGTTCAGTGTTTCTAAGTTTCTGAAGTTTTTCTTCTTTTTTCTTCATGGTTGCAGCTTCCTTAGCTACCTTCTTGAGGGCGAATTCTTCAATTTTTACCTTTTCAGGTGTATCAGTCAGGATACGAGAGCGCCCCGTTTTCTACCTCGAGATGATTGCACACGAGGTGCTGCCTTTGGATATGGCATGATGTCTTGTGGTGAAAGATATTTGACAGACATATTCGATGTTGGAGTGCGAGGTTCCAGGGCCCCAGATGATTTGGGTTGTGAAGAAACTGATGTACTAGGTGCTGACTGTATTGGATCTGGAAAAATATTCGATGTTGGAGTGCAAGGTTCCAGGGCCCCAGATGATGTGGGCTGAGTAGAAACTGATGTACTAGGCGCTGACTGTATTGGATCATTTGGATCTGGACGGTCCGTGACAGCGCTGGTCATAAATTCATCGTCAGTAAAGATGTTTGCGTTTATCGGCCATATTCCTGCTACTTTGAATCCACTTATGATGTTGGTTGGCGCCATGGCTCGAGGGAACGCTTCTCCAAGGAGTTCGGCAATGTCGTAGATTGTGATAGTTCTCCCAGGAAACTTGAGCATAAAATTAGATGCTGCCTGGGAGTAGTAGGTCTTCAGTGGGCCAAAAACAGCACGGTCCAAAGGCTGTAGCTTATGAGAGGTGTGCGGTGGGATTGTTAGCACAACAATGCCGTTGTCTCTCGCGTAATTTACAGCCTCCAGCGAGCAATGGCTTTCGTGGTTGTCCATTATAATTAGGTGCTTCTTATCTAGGCTTGGCTGAGCGAAACGAACAAAGTGCTCCAAGAACTTGAGAAAACTAGCGCAAGTCATCCATCCACTTGCATGTGTTGCTGCATTGCTGCCAGGAGGTGCATGGTTGAGAAACCTGTCTTGCCAGTTTTTTCTGGGAAAGATCATGAAAGGAGGCATGTGACCACCGACAGCACTGATAGCAGCACACACCGTAACCAGCTCGCCTCGTTCCGCTGAAGTAATTTTGCCAACCTGTTTCGATCCTTTCACGGCAATGATTTTTGCAGGTTTGTGAACAGTAGTAAGGCCACTTTCGTCAATATTCCAAATTCTTTCAGGAGGAAACTCGCACCTCATATAAATGTGTGTTAATTTTGTAAAGAACTCACCAACTGTGTGGCTATTAAATGCTGTGCTTCGTGCCAAGCTTGTGGCCTCTGGTGTCCTCAATGACAGTGTAGGATTTCTATCTAGAAACCCTCGGTACCAGTCGCGGCCAGCTTGTTGGTTTTTATCCCAGGCTGGGGGATATTGTATGTTATTTGTTGCAGCATAGGAGTATGCCAATTTGCGCAGTTGCACCAAAGTAAGACCGTAGTACATCTTGGACATGTCTTGCAAGAACTTACCAAGTTCTTTTTCCATATCAGTTGAAAAAACTTGGCGCACTTTGTAGCCTGGGAGGGATGTCATGTTTTTCTTGCATAACCTCTTCAGTGTCATGACGTTTATTCCGAACTGCCTAGCGGACGCTTTAAAACTCCCTCCATTTTTCACAGCAATTAGAGCCCCTTCAATTTGTTGTGGATCCGGTGGAACTCTCGTCTTGGCCCCTTCTTTTGCTGTGTACTTACGCGGCATCTGAATGTACAAACGTGGATAAAATAAATTATATCAAGAGTTTAAAAAATAGATGAAGTGGGATACTTGATCCTAGGATCAAGTATCCCCCCATTCAAAGGATCAACTATCCCTCTGTTGTCATTTTTTGTTAAAATTGAAATTTAAAGCTGGAGGAGTTACAATTATAATATCGATGTAATGGTGTTTTGTAGGTCAAAGTACACATGTTTCACCGATTTAGGTAGAATAATCATAAACTACACGAATCAAAATTGTTAAAACTTACCTTGCACTCGTAAAATAAAGTTTTAAAGTCACAAAACAGAAAAATATTTGTTATTAGTTTACGCTTCTTCAGAGGTAACGACCATTTGTTAAAACAAAGACAACACTATGGCCGCTACTCAGTGGTGCCAAAAGAACAGTGATAAAATATCTAGGAGCGCCAAATTTGAATGGGGATCAAGTATCCCGCGGGATCAACTATCCCACTTCTCCCCTACTTATTTTAAATGTATATAAACTGTATATGTATATAAACTGTATATGTATATAATAAATAAAATAAATAAACAAACCAGACAATGACAGGTCATAAGCTCTGTAGATGCCCAGACTTATTTATTACCTTCTCTAAAAAAATTTCATCTCTGTTGTAATATGTTAATATTAACAGCTCCCCAAGGAGTTGAATCCAGTCCTTGTCTTCAGAAATTCGGACAAACTCAAAATATTGTTGAAAAATTAAAATATTTTAGTAAATCATAAGAAAATACCAAATTCAAACAATGAAAAACATCAAAATTGTTTTGTAGTATAAAACTGCAAATATGCAATCACACTTAAGTGCGTGATTTGAGATTTTCCACTTTTATCGTCTTATGACGTTTTTGTATTCAAATATTTATTTGTCCTCGCTTACGTCTGTTTTGGCTCGAATCCAAATTACAAAATATTTCTTTGTCAGAGTTTGAATCCCGCAAATTTAATTCGCATTGCTGTCATGGCAACAAAAAAACTGCCACGACTTGATTTATAAAATTGTATTATTTATTTATTTATGCAGTTCACAAAAAGTAGGCTGAATGCTGTCGAAATACGATCTCTCAGGCAAATGAGTGGTAAAACTATGGGTACAAATGTCGAAACAGGCATTGTCGACATAATCAACTTTACTGTGTTATATTTATATTAAGAACATAAGATTTTCTCATGGTTATTGTTATCTTTTATTTAGAGATGTTATGTTTCTTTTTTACTTTATTGTTTTTTGTATTATATGTTCACTAATTTCTTTAGATATAATTGTTCTATTATTCCTACTATGTACTACGTGCTTATTGTGCACTGTCGTGAATTCTGTAAATTGTTATTTTTTTTGTAAAACGTTCTTTGAACCGTTGATGTATAAATAAATAATCAAGAAAAGAGTGCGGCGTTGGGCATGTAGAGCGAATGGACAGCGAAAGAACGGCTAAAAATATTTACGATGCGAATGTTGATGGATGCAGAAATAGAGGAAGACCGAGAAAGACGTGGCATGATCAAATCCAACGAATACTTGAAGATGGACATGTCAAAAGTCGGAATAATCGGCGCGCGTGCATGAGAAGATGTTGAATGTAGCGAGATATGTATGCAAAGATATAGTTTTATGGCGCTCTATCCTCTCTGCCTTCCCTTACGGAGAAACGGCGTGATGGTTTGTTTGTTTTGTTTGTTATATTCAAATGGCATATATGGGACTACTGATGTTTTATGCATTTATTTTATTTATTTATTTATTATCATATAATATTACATACACAAAATTAAAATTTATACAGAGTTGCTTTGACTGCCTAACTTTATTATTTACCCCGTTCTAAGACAGTAAAAAAAATATAAAAACAGTAATAAACAGTTATAAAGATAGAGGACAAAGTGAAAAACAAAGTAAAACATGAAGTAAAAACATAGTAAAAAGTGTAGTAAAGACATAGTAAAAATAAGTTCCAGCATGTAGTTCAAGTGCAGTCTTTTCAACCCATCATCGCCGCTATAATAATTATTATAATAATTATTATTATGGATAACTTATATAGCGCCATTTTCGTAATATAATACCTCAAGGGCGCTTTACAAAGTGATTATATAAAGATATAAATTTAATTTTAACTTTAACTTTTTGATCTCTCTCTTCTCTCGCGCTACACAGCCAAGTGCTGTATTTTATTCGGCATGTAATAAATACGTATCAAACAGCAACCTCGTGTCTTCTCTGTCAATCTCTAACTGGGGTAGGAACTCCACTCAACTACTTTATTCCTACAAAGATATACGGTTTACTTACCGTCAATCGGCCGATCTGGCCGAGAACAAGTGGATGAGAACCTCTGACGTCACATGCGGAGTAATTTCAGAAATACAAAACATTGAAAAATCATAGCGCTAAAAATACCGTGTATAAAAATTAATATAGTAAAAATTATCTTAGTTTAAGTCATTTATGCATTTTTAACTTAAAACGGCAAAATGTGGACTCCCGTTTTTTTATCCTAGGTACAGTTATTAGTATGGATTATAAAAAAAAGATCATTGATAATCTAGATTCCAAACTGTCACTTGTCAGTTTTTCATATCATTATAAAAGATTTATGTTTCTGAAAAGTCTATTACGTTTTCACGCTTCAAAAATATTACCCTTTTTTGGGAATTTTATTTCTAAATAGGTACCGAGTGCTGACAAAACGATATCTCCTGGAAAAATGTGCGGTAAAACTATACCTTCGATGAGTGTATAATAATAGTAATATTTGGCATTTAAAATTTATATCATTTTTTCATCACTTATACAAAAAAAATGGAAGAATGTTGTTAACATATTACAACAGAGATGAAGAACATTTAAGAGAAGGCAATATAGAAGTCTAAGCATCTACAGGGCTTATGACCTTTCATTGGCTGGTTTAAGTGGCCACTTTACACACTGTGTAACATTCACCATTCTGCCCATATTTGAACATCTATATTCCTTCAATTCTTTCATCTGTTGATATTTGTGAAGTTAAAAAGCTGAAACCTTTATTTATGCGGGTGAGATTCATCTAATTGAATTATTTCACCTACATACTAGGCAACGCCTGACAATTTCTATACTTCTTCATGGACCAGGTGGATTTATCAACAATATTTTGAGTTTGTCCAAATTTTTGAAGTCAAGGACTGGATTCATCTCCCTAAGGAACTGTTAGTATTAACATATTACAACTGAGATGAATAACATTTTAGAGAAGGTAATATAGAAGTCTATGCATCTACAGGACCTTAAGAGTGGGTTTTAAACCTCGTACCTCTGATCCGTGAGTCCGCAACACTGAGCACGGGACCACAAACGATTGAATTTAATTTTCATCATCTTTATGTCTTTTTTCAAATCCCTTGGTGCATAGGGCACTGCGTTGGTACATGCGCCAACCACTACATAACTATTGAATTATCTCCACACGATTTCTCGAGTTTTTACGTACTAAATACGCATTATAGCGCGCTGTAAACGCGTTCGGAATACCAGCCCAGGTGGATTTATCAACAATATTTTGAGTTTGTCCAAATTTTCGTAGACAATGACTGGATTTAACTCCCTGGGGAACTGTTAACATTCACATATTACAACAGAGATGAATAACAGTCCAGTCCAGTCCTTGTCTACGAAAATTTGGACAAACTCAAAATATTGTTAAAGAATGTTGTGTTTTGTCTTTAAAAAAAATGTTTACAAACAAAATTTGTTTTTATGTATCCCAATAAGATTCTTTCCTTACATTCCTTATAATTCTTCTCATTTATTTCTTTTTTACTAGATTTTTAGTAATACTAAAATAATATTAACTGACATTTAATACATTTTTGAAAATCGTTTTTATAAATAAAGTGCACCCCTGTTGGTGAGAAGAGCCGATTTCGACATTTGCAAAAATAATAATATATTTGAAAATATTTTGGTGCGTTTTGGAACTCAACCATAAACAAGTACCTAGGTATTTTTTTATTTTTTTATTTATTATTTACATACAATATTACATTTTTATTATTTTTTAGAATATTTAAAAAAAATAATTTTAAAGGACTCACCAAGCCAATTAATATGGCTTGTCAGTAAAGATCCTTTACATTGAATCATACGATAACACTACATAGTTGGATAATAATAACTACTTCTAACTTAAAAAATAAGGAGCGAAAAAAAGTATTTACATAAAATATGTTTTCAAAAAATATTTAGAAAAATATAAAAAAAAGCAAAAAATAAGTAAATGATATCGCAATTATAAGATAAAAAATAAATACAAAACTGGAGTACCAAAATTTAAAACAGAAGTGTGTACATATTTAATAGGGACAAAGCATTTTATTAAAAACATTATTTCTTAACATATCCATTTCTATATCTAAGTTTATATCTATATCATATCCTTATCCATATCCATATATATATATAAACCCGTACATATCTACTTAAATTCAATATTTGAATATTATTAATTTTTAGTTTTGGAATTTAATCATAAACAAGTACCTAGGTACTTAAAGTTTTTTTCCAAGGTAATACGGGCAAGCCAACGTTCGGGCAAGACGTCTGTCGGGTCCACTAGTTATATCTCTTCAATCCTTGCCTCATGTCTGAGGATGGTGATTACGCCTGACTCCAGGCATGGCTCGTCTGTGGACAGTCTCCCTCCATGTGGAACGGTCTTGTGCTCTTCTATAGGCATTCGTCAGTGATGATTATGATAACTCAGTGACTGTGCCGCTCCATCTGTCGGTTGACGTCCACGCGACCTTGTTCCTTCGACACTTCCCAGGAGAATAGTTTTCTCCAAGCTATCAGAGTCTCCCCTGGAAATGTGCCCAAAGAACTGCAGGATTCTTCTCTCGCACATGGATATCAGTCTTTCTCCCATGTCCAGTTCCTGGAGAATAGATGCATTCGTACGTCTGGCCGTCCACGGAATCCGCAGCACTCGCCGCCAACACCACATCTCGAAAGCTTTGATTTTTTCTTTTCAGATTCCCTCAGTGTCCAACACTCCACACCGTACATGAACACTGAGTAAACCAAGGCCTTCGCCAGTCTCTTTTTGGTGTTAATGGTTATACTGCGATTCTTACTAGTTATACGTAACTAACTAACTAACTAACTAACTAACCATCACGCCATTTCCCAGGCAGTAGGCAGAGAGGATAGAACGCCACACCACTCTGTCCTGGCACACTTCCTTTGCTTCCTTCACATTCATACATCTTCTCATGCACGCACGTCGATTATTCCGACTTTTCACATGACCACTTTCAAGAATTTGTTGTACTTGATCATGCCATGTCTTTCTCGGCCTTCCTCGACTTCTACAACCAGACACATTCGCATCATAAATCTTTTTAGCCGTTCTTTCATCATTCATTCGCTCCACATGACCGAACCATCGCAAAAGACCTTTCTTAATTTTGTCGATAATGCTTAACTCAGCCTTGCATTCTGCTCTAATTCCGACATTAGGGCACCTATCATACATTGTTTTTCCGCACATTCGCCTGAGGGATCGCATTTCAACAGCATTCAGTCCACTTTCGTCCCTTTTTTTCCAACTCCATGCTTCGCTTCCATACATTAGGGTTGGTACCAGAACTCCATTATGAACTGCTAATTTAGCCTCTTGCGATAGACACTTATTTGCTACGACAGACTTTAAGGCACCATTAACTCTGTTACCGGCACTAACCCTCCTTTCAATATCCTTGTCCATATTTCCATCTCTAGTAAACATACTACCCAGATATACAAATTCTTCGACCTGTTTCAAACTATCTCCATTTACTACAATCTTACATTCAGTCATAGTTACATTTCTTTCAAAGACCATAACGTTCGACTTTTGCACATTCATTAGCAAATCACTCTCCTTGCACACTTCGTAAACCTTTGTAACCAAGGAAGTAAAGTATTAAATAAATAAATACATATAAATATCATATTTCAGCTCGATTGGAATTAAACGATATGTTCATAATGAAAAAAACTATTATCTCAACAGTTTCAGTGTGGGTTGGTAACCCTAGCCAAGGGAAGGGGGTAAGGTCCGTACCACGTGTTTCATTCACATGAAATCTAGGCTCAAGTTTCTCTCAAGGCTTTCTATCAACATCTACGTTCATCCGTTTTTTCGTGAGTGTGTACTCCGTACACGTGCGAGGGAAAATATTGTAATTATAATTCATTTGTAATATTTAATTAACGGAAGAAAATTTAAATGCCAAGAACATTTTGGTAACTTATCTAATTAATTATTGTTGGTTGTGAATTTTTACTAAGAAATATAAATGTTCATGGAAGCAGAGAGAGAGGGGAGGAAATGGAACTGTACAATGTCTTCTCCATTATATGTACTTTTTATTTATTTTTTTATAATACTTTTTTTTTTTTAGTTTGGTCTTACTATTTTTAACTGTTCTTTTGTACCTTGTATTCATAAAAAATATTGCATTATTTCTATGAAATTACGCCTTAGGGGTAGACATATATTATTGAACGCCATATCACTCTGTCTTTGCATGCAGATCTCGTACATACATCTTATCGTGCACGTGCGCCGATTATTCCGACTTTTTAAGTATTCTTCAAGTATTTGTTGGATTTGATCGTGCCATGTCTTTCTCGGTCTTCCTCGTTTTCGGCATCCATCAACCTTCGCATCGTAGATCCTTTTAGCCGTTCTTTCGCGGTTCATTCGCTCTATATGTCCAAACCAACTTTCTCGATTTTTTAATATTTTTTTTATATAATTTTAAAATACGCCCAAGGGGCATTTACAAAAAATGTGCAGGTAAGTACAAACATAGTAAGTAATAATTTAAAAGATAAACAACGCTTTTTTGTATATATGTAGAAACAATAAAAATCATACTGCCATGCAAAATAAAAAGTGAAACTTTACATAGTAAAAAAGAAAAAAATATGTATGGATATATGAAAAGTAATTGAATTAAAAAGCTAATTGTAAATAACTTGTAAACAATTTAAACAAAAAAAATATATATATATTTACATATACTATGAATACATACATATGAAAAAATGGTATTAGCAAATTATTGTTAAAAACAAATAACAAAAATTAGTTTACAGTAAGTATGTAAAAGAAAATAACCTGTACACAAAAATATCTGGTACACAAAAATATTTGATACATTAATTTCAGAAAAAGTTCGTCGATAAAGCTTATTTTAGCCTTACATAATGTACTGATCTCGACATTTGTGCATTTATCATACATAGTTTTACAACACATTCACCCGAGTGATCGCATTTCGCCAGCACTCAACCTACTTTCATCATTATTTTTCCAATTCCATACTTTGTTTCCATATATTAGAGTCGGCACCAGAACCCCATTGTAAATTGCTAGTTTTGGCTCTTGCGACAAAAATTTGTTTGCTAGGGAAATATCCCTTTTTTTTGTAGCATAAAAGATATTTTTAAATTTATAATTTTGAATTCTCGCAGAAACGGTCATTCCATTGGCCACGCCCCTAATACGTCACGATTCATGTTTATTTGTTCCTAACCATTGAATTTTGTTCAGAAAATTATCGCGAATCTTGACGTCACGACAACCAAGGCCAAACACGTCGCGTTTTTCTACGAACGTATTTTTATTGAATTATTTTTTTTACATTTATGTATGAAAAAAATTTCTCTACAATACCCATATTGATTTAGAAAATACAATTAATTATTCCTTATACATTTATAATATTTTTATCGGTATTCGTAGTACGTGATATTTCTCTATTACAACATACGACATTAAAAACATTTTGACAAAATATATTTTTCGAATATAATCGACATCTTTAACTCTAGAGTACGCTGAAATGTTTACATCAGTACTCGCGTAGGCTACTGTAGTAGATTCATTCCAGTATTAATATTCATTGGCAGATACCGCGGCTTATTACTTCCTCCGGAATTCGACGCCGATAAGAGCGGGAGTAGTAATATACGACTACGAAGTCGAAAATTTGAAAGTTGTTAAGATTAAACAGCGAAAGTACCGCTTAAAAGGATTTGCGATGCTAATTGTTTTTAGTTTTTTTTACTGGAAAGTATTTCATAGACCTTTATAACTTTAAAAATATAAAAAACGCAATGTTTCCTTATTATGAAACACTTCTTATGTTTAATAGGTGATTTTAATGAATGTTATCATAGCGAAAAGCAGGTATAAAAATTATTTCTTTTAGTGGAATATTTTTTTGAATTCTAACAGGTGACCTCGTTGAGTTTAGACACGTGTCTTGAAAATATCAAAGAGCGGTTTATGGCTTATTTCGAGCTTTTCAAATTTAATAAAAAAATATACAAAATGGTTTTATTTCGTTTTTCTCTGTTTACAAAGGATTTCCATAGAATACAATAATAAATCGTTCCCTCTAATTTTATTATCCATTTTTTCAAAAATTAAGTTCAGTACTATGATAAATTGGATATATATTTCTTACACGTGGTAAAAATTGGAGCATTTAATTGTACTGCGAAAATTCTCTGAAACGGATGAAAAAAGAAATAAATATGATTTTAATAAAAATGGACTACTTTAAATGAAGCCACAAGTTCTTCTAAATCAACTTACGATAGAGTGTTGTGATAGATATCTGGTTTTCGGCTAGCCAACACGTTCGCCAATCATCCAATAAGGACAACTCACCGAAGATAACAAGTGACGTCACGCGTGCAGTTGTAAAAAATATATACAAAATTTCAAAAAATTGTTGATAATTATTATTATTTTACACTTTATATAAATACTCGTATAAGGGCAGACATATTGCATTAAGGCAATTTCTTCCTACCTACCCAAACCGTTAATATTTAGAAAATAAGAAGTATATGATTAATAAAAAATAAATAAAGATAATTTATTATATAAATAAAAGACGAGTATCTTTATTAAGGAGTTCAATTACCAGTCTCGAAGATGTCGCGAAAGCAATGAAACTGGTCACTGAATTTTCCAAATTTGTGGATATAAGTATCACTCAATGAACTTCCATCAAGAATTTTCACTTACAAACTTAAATGTTTTAAATAAAGATAAATTTGAAACAAAAATAAACTAAAAACCTACAGTTTACTATAAAGAGAGAATTGTTTGATAAGTCTATTTAGAAAATCTTGAAATGGGGGAAGTCTCCCCCTGTCTGAAAATTAAAAACTGGTATTATTATAATTCTCATTTCCGCATTAAGTGGTGCATAGGGCACTGCATCAATAAACCAAATGCAGTATAGTTCAATTATATGTTACATGAAGGTAAGGTGACCCATTTTACGCTTCAGGTGTAAGACCCGGAACAACTAAACATTTCACTGAAAAAACCTGAAAATGAACTGAAAAGGGATATGAGAAATAAAAAAAATAATTCATGCGTTGCCTAGTAGGTGAAGTATTTTTTCCAGATAAATCTCACCTACATCAATAAGGGTTTCTTTTTTAGGTTCAAACCCCTTCATTATCCCAGATAATATAAGTAACAACAATAGGACAAATTAGTAATTCATTCATAGCATCTTTACCGTACACTGCGCAAATATCGCGAGCAACTTTAGCTCCTTTATTTCCTCGGTTGAACGCATACAGAAAGTATTGTAAAAAATGATCACTTTCGTCACCTTGACATTCCGTTTGGAAGGCTTGTAATAAAACCAAAAAATACTACTAGAACAACACACTGTAATGATAATAATACCATAATATATTATATGGCTGCATCGTTTACATGACATGTGATGTTAACGACCTTATCTCCCTTAGTTCTAGAAAGCGTTTTTATATACTTATACAGGGTTTTTCAAATCCAGACCGCGAAACTTCAGAGGGACATTGCTCATAGTAAGCTTTAAAAAAAAAAAAATTTTTACGAGAGGGCATTTTTTTATATTTTTTTTATGATTTCAAAATGGAGTAAATCTATAATATCTCAGACTAACATCCCTTCCGTAAACCTCTACTCCTCCTCTCCAAAAATATGCGATAAAAACGTATTTGAACAACGAAGCGGTACGCAACAGGCGCGGACAAGGGAAGCGGCTGGGTAGTAGATGGCTAGGGGTTTTTGGAGGGACTGATTGTCCGAGAAATTAAGGATTTACTACGTTTTGAGATTACATTTTTAATTGAAAAAAAAATACTTTTTTGGAAAAAAATTTTTAGGATTTTTTTTAAAGCTTACCATGAGGAATGTCCCTCTGAAGTTTAGCGGTCTGGCCCTGAAAAACCGTGTATATTTTTGTGTTATATTTAGATATAAAGACGCTAAACTTGCTTTGTTTCTTTTTAAATATTATTTATGTCCCGAATCGAGTTGTTGTAACTCTTGGGAATGTAATTCATTTGTATTATACTTGTAAAACTTTGAAATAAAAATAATAAAAAATATGTATGTTTAACGTTCGAGCATACACAACATCCTTTACTAGAAAATTTTCTTTCGTATAAACCTTTACCATTTTTTTAAAACTTTTATTGCTATTTTAAAATTTTGAAAAAACGGACAACACTTGTGTTGACACCTAATACTTTGCACACTTCCACGTATTTATTCGACCAATTGACGCTCTCATCCCCTAACGGGCATTTTCAGACTGGTAACATCATACAGTGTTTAAAGCATTTATACCAAACAAAATATTATCCGAGTATTTACGATTTTTTTTTAATACGGTACAAAGTATTTCTGTTTGAAAGAAAAAGACAATGTTTTGAAATGTGGGTATTGGCGGTTTACAGGAATAGACAATTTTATTTCATTAAAATATTTTTTGTTTTATTTCCATCCTGTACAGGGTCATCTACTATGTCCTTTATATTAATATTTTTTGTCTATATTACGTACCAACCATATTCGCCCGATGTCAAAATTTGAAAGCCGATGGGCTTAAATAAACCAAATAAATATGCGATGTAAATAATTAGACTTCTACATTTACTTCTCAAAAACGTTATTTTAATTACTTCTTAAAATCTGCGTTTCACATCCCTGGTATTGTGTGTGACCCGTGTCAGAGGCGCTCAAGGCTGCCCCCACCCTCTTCCTGCCACCCCGGGCCCTTACCGCCCACTACCCCCTTCTGTAGGGGCCATACAGCCTCCAGGAGACGCGGCCGCCGTCGCCCTGGCGACCGGCCGACGCCCTGACACACTAGCATTAGGGTTGCCACAATTTAGAAAAAAAAACAAAAAAGAAAAAAAAGTGAACGGGACACCGAAATTGAGCAAGTATAATATAAACTGAAACGAATAAAATTGATAGATTATATCTCAACTGATATAAATATTTTTTTAGGAATGTAAAAAACTTATTTCTAGTCATACTATTTGCCAACTTTATACAAGAGCTTTGACAGCTCATCGCATTCCTACGTCTACACGGGACTCTCGACCCACGTTAACAGTTGAGAACTGATTTTGATTAATGCGTAGAGTAACATTTAATAACAAATACTAATAAATATCCGCGTTCATCTTTTGAATCCCGATTCATTAAACTAATTAGACTTGAAACTAAACTATCGCCTTATAAATGATGACCCCGACGTGATCAATAATATATATTAGGACATGATCGGGCGTAAGATTATTTCAATTTAACATGATTTAATTACAGTTGTTTAGAGTTCTATAGGTTATAATTATTATATAATACACTATAGGATAACTTACATGAGATTTAATTTTCACTGAATTTTTAAAGTAATAATAATCTAAAATCAAGGGCTGAGATGTTGTCGGCGGGGAAAAGATAAGGTTTCTCTTGTGTTCTTCTTTATAAACGTTTTTTGCCTGGTTTTTGTGGTTTCTTTATTGTACCATTTTTAAAACAATTTACAAGTTTTAAACAATTATTTTTTTCATACTTAAGCACCCACACACACGCACCCTCTCCCTCATTCATTCCCACACGCACATGTATCCTCTCCCTCATTCATTCACGCATACACACATTCACATACACATGAATACAAACGTCACACAAATACAATTACTAAACTTCTTTTCTTATATATTATGTGTCATTATATTTACAGTGGATTTTTTTAATTGGCTTTAGCATTGTTAAGGTTTTTCTAATTATTTTGTTTATGTAATAGCTGTAAAAATCCCAAATAAAATAAAATAAATAAATCAAAAGTGGGAAAATACAACAGTAATGTGTATTTGTTTTTGTATATTTTTACATCATAGTTGTATGTTTAGTCACGATTCAGTTAATATCGGGATGTGGTCCCGTGGCTAGTGTCTCGGACTTACGGCTCAAAGGTCCGTAATTCGAATTCCACTCTACTCCAACTTGATTTCCATTTTCTTATAGTGAAGCATTCAAAATTAAGTATTTGGATAAATCATAAGAACGCAAATATTTCACAGTTAAAAAAAATAAAATAAACTTTCAATTTAAATAAAACAATTTGCATTCATTTTCATTCCCTTTCCCCATCTAATGGTGCATAGGGGACTGCATTGGTACATCAATCGCAGCGTATATTGATCTTTTTTGTTACATGAAGGTAAGATGATCAGTATTACGCTTCAGGTACCAGTCTAGGGACTATGAAATATTCTTGTGTGAAAACACCCTTTAAATAAATATTTCATAAACCATGTCGGGAATCAGACCCAAAACCTCTTGCATGGTAGGCAAACGCGCTGACCATTACTCCACGAGACCGACTCGTAGTGTCATGGTCAGCGCTGCAGTGACTGCATATACTCGTATGTAAATCAGAAGTTGGAAAAAATAACAGTAATGTGAAATTGTTTTTGTATGTTTTTTCATTTATTTGACGGACTTGTGCAGTCCATTCTAACAATGGTAAATACAATTTCTTATAATAAATACAGGCACTAATAAAATAAAATACAACTAAATAAAATTAAAGCTAGGACAAAAAAAGTAATTACTACCTCAAGATGTTCACTTAATTGCCATACTTACTAGTTCTTTGCTCGATGATTTATTATTGTGTTTTTAAAAAATATTTTTATTGTTAACTTTTTAAAATCATTCCTATGTTGTTAAAATTCCACTTGTTAATGCGTTTTAAAGCTACAAGACATTTTGTGATGTTAGCTATCATATTATGTTTATCATATTTTGTAAATGTTATCAACTATCAAATATCTAAATTTAGTAAATGGGGTCTAGAATTTCAACCATCCATGCGCTCAATAGCTGCAAGACTTGTTGCTATCTTACTTCTATTATTATAATTTGCTTTTTATTTTGTTTTTAAAATATCACCTAAACTTTAAACTTCACTGTTAAATAAAAAAAAATGTACATAGGGGCTAGATTTCTTACTGTCCATGCGCTCTGTAGCTGCAAGGCGTGCTGTTATCTAGCTTCCATATATCATAATTGTTATCTATTATAATTGGAGACGAGGAACTAGAATCCCAACTAGAATCGTTGCTAAAATTTCATTCGTCCATGCACTTTGTAACTGCAAAACGATTAGTAATCTAGCTTCAATAGGTAAATGTTATCAACTATCAAATATCTAAATTTAGTAAATGGGGTCTAGAATTCCAACCGTACATGCGCTCAGTAGCTGCAAGAGTTGTTGTTATCTAACTTCTATTTTTATTAATTTGTTTTATGTTTTGTTTTTTTTTAAATCACTTAAACTCTAAATAGGTGCGAAGGTTTTCACGGTCACTGTTATCAATAAGATACATAATACTTAAACTCTACATTGTGAAATAAAAAAATAATTAAATAGAGCCTAAATTTCTAACTGTCCATGCGCTCTGTAGCTACAAGACGTGCTGGGATATTTATTTATTGTACAGTGCCCTTGAGGTGATTTTCACAAAAATTGCGCTATTTAAATTATCCAAACATATATAAGATCCGGTCTATCTTAGTGATTTTTTAAATCTATAAAGACACCAAAAAGGTCCAGATCTTGTCTCGAGTTTACAATACGACACAATGAGGAAGTTCAGTGTTTTTTAAAAAAAAAATTATTCGTTAATAGACTGTTAAACTAAGTCAAATAATTTTTTTTTTAATTTTTCTATATCGTATTGTCGGCGCTACGATTTTTCAAAGTTTTGTATTTCTGAAATAACTCCGCGTGTACCGTCAGAGGTTCATTTCCGCTTATTCTCATTCAGTTCTTCCTATTGGTCCAGAAGCGACAAGCAGACCGGAAATCTTCCATAGCTCTCAGATCATAGGTTGATTCACATGAACCAGTGACGTCATTTAAAGTAGTGCGTTTTTATCAAAGTATTTTTTATTATTTTTTCTGTACATTTTCAAGAAACTTTGTAGTACAATTTAATGCTTTAATTTTTACCCCGCGTAAGAAAACATTTTTTGTATCCAATTTCCCGTAGGGCTGAAGTTCCTCATTGGGACACTGGTGCATGCAAGCCATAGTAATCACAATAGTATGGATTCAGTTAATATTTAAGCTTCCATTTTAAATGTAAATTTACCATAGGTGAAAGGTAAATTTAAATCCGTGGCAACCCTGGCAACGCCCACCTCGCGTTCCTTGTTTACACCGCGATTCCTCCCCTTTTCCTCTCCTTATCTAGCCTTTGGGTCAACAATCGCCCTTCGTCAAGCTTACACTACTCGTGCCACGAGGAGACATTGTAAGGGTCGTCAACTTACTTGTTACTTACTGTTACTGTCTTACTTGTTTCAATCAGATTTATTTACGGTAAATTAATGAAGGTTTATTATGATTTGCTATTCACACATTTTTTAACTTTTTGCTTTTTGTTCTTGCCGTGCTTTTACAGTATGTACATAATTATGCTGAAGATTACGTAATTTCCCCGAAATAATATTTCATATTTTGTGTATTTCAGTTCTTTCAAATTCTATCTCATTGTTCATAAAATTAAATTTACTAACTAGGTTCTTTTTACTGGCGAGTTAAAAATCTATTACCAAAATACCCGCTCTTGCTCTTTTTTTATCTTGTTTTATATAATAATACGTCAATAATATTTAATGCTTTATAAAAAGTGTTATAATCATCCGATTTAAGTAAAATATACGCCGTTTTGTTTAATAACTTGTTTCCAACGAGAGTTTTACTTTATAATGCCCCCCTCGTAGAAGCCCTTGTCCTTATTGGCAAAATACTCAGACAACCAATTTTTACAGGCCTCTATTGAGGCCAAATTTGTACCCCCGAGCGCGTTGGCTATATACAAGAACAGGTGGTAGTCACTTGGTGCCAGGTCCGGACTACAGGGTGGATGCATAAAAACTTCCCTTCCGAGCTCCTGGAGCTTCTGGCGTGTCATCAAATATGTGTGCGGCCTGGCGTTGTCCTGATGAAATAAGATTCTTCTTCGTTTCATCAATGCTGGCTGCTTCTGTTCAATCGCCAGCTTTAAACAGTCGAGTTATTCACAGTAGCGGGCAGAATTGAGCGTTTGGCCATAGGGGAGCAGCTCATAGTAGAGTATTCCCTGACAATACCACCAAACACACAGCGACACCTTCCTGACCGCCACTCCTAGCTTGGCCACGGTTTGGGCCGCTTCGTTGGCTTTCAACCACGATCTCTGTGGCTTGACATTGTCGTAAGTTACCAACTTTTTATCACCAGTTACTATCCGCTTCAGCAATGGGTCGATTTTGTTGCGATTCAGCAGCGATTTGCAGATGGAAATTCAGTTCATGAAGTTTTTTTGCGTCAGCTCGTGTGGCACCCAAACATCGAGCTTTATTTTGACCAGCCTTCTGCAAATGGTTCAAAAAGGTTTTATGATCAATATAAAGCTCCTGGGCATTGCTACGGCTGCTAACATGACCGTCTATCTCGATATTTTCCATGATTTTATCGACATTTTTGACAACAGGTCTGCCAGAGTGTGGTGCATCATTCACTTCCACTACACCAGAACGAAATCACTCTAACCGCTGTTGTGCAGCACGAACCGAAAGAGGATCGGTCCCGTATACGTCGCAAATTTTGGTCGCTTTCGACGCGATTTTCCTTTTCAGGTAGTAAAAATGTAAAATATGGCGAATTTATTTTTTCGTGTGACGTCGCATAAATTTCCTATAAAGGTTTCACATACGCATATTTGAATTACCCGAAAACGAGATGTTACGCGCCCTGTGGAACAAACGACGCGTATGACGTTTTAGCGTCAAACTTGTGCGCAACGTTTATTAGAAGCGCAGTCGACGGTCATAACGAGTGACGTCAAAATGACGTGATGCCAACTGCGGGCCGTTTTGTTATGAATATATTGATAGTTATATCATTAGAATCACATGCACATAAATATTTTCTTCACTTTTTATTAAACTATGTACCTACTTTTTGTAATAAAAAATTAAAAATGTAATGAAACCCGCAGACAAGCCTAGGCTTTGCGGGCACAACAATACAATTATGAATGCTGTTTATTTGTCAAAATAAATAGATAAATAAAAATAACAAAAATACATTAAACGTCAATGACTCCTAGATGCTGTTTTGCTGAGGGCAAAGGCTGACTTTTTTTATTTTATTTTCTCGTTAAGTGTAATAAGTCTCGTAAAGTGTTGTACAGTTAAAATCCCTGATTTGTAAATTTTGTTTGTCCTTGTATTGTTTTTGAACTTTGTACATAGTACATTCCAGCCGATCTTGTATTATTTGAATGTCTACTACTGTTTTTTTGTATTATTTAATTTCGTGTTTGTAAGATCGTTAATTATTAGTTTTTTAAATGTTTGAGGATCTCTAATTGGAAAAGTTTGGGTAAATTAAATTGTTTTGACCTTTTATATTCTACTGTTAGAGTTAGATACGGTAAATCGTATTTCAGTTTTGAAACTTTGTTTTGTTGGCTTTGTCTATTTATATTTCCTTGATTTCCTGTCGAACGAAATGCCGCCTACGTAACGCCTACATAACACCTATTCTCCTCTACAGATGCGAATCGTGAAACCTCACTAGGGCCCAAAATTTAAAAATGGAATTATTCTTCCATCTGTCAGATTGCCGAAGAAAAGAAAGTAAACATTCCGTTAGTGTTGCCAGAGTAGTAAATTTTTTTACCCTACTTTGCTCATCTAATGAGAGAACTAATGAAAATTGGACCTCGGATTAAACAACTCTGTGGTGAACATTTGACCGACATTGTCTTTAAAACATCAAATATTATTTAACATGATATAAAAATTACCGTTTTATGCTAAATAAAACTTGTTTTATATTTTAAGTTCAAAGTTCATAAATTCAATTACTCTCATTAAATGACCCATTACTCTGTTGTCTAAATCAATATTTCCGCGTGCACAATAAAATTTTAGAGAAATTAACAGATTGTTTTTTTTTTTTTTTTTTTACGTTACATTTGTGTTATGATTATATTTTTTCCCATCGTGCAACATTACGCGGCGACGTCACGAATGCGCGCGGCGAAAATAGGGCATAGTGGGAGTATTTTTGGACACAGGCCGTTGTATTCAAATATGATTCTACGCTCCTTCTGGACTATTCATAATTCTATGACCAAAGCAATCAATTATGCAACCAACTGGTCTAAGAAGAAGTTGGAAAATTGTTTTCAGGCGTCGCCTAGTATATGAAATTATTCGATCAGATGAATCTCTTCACAAAAAAGGTTTCAGCCAACTTTACTAAAATCTACAGATGGAAGAACTGAAGAAATATAAATGTTTAAATATAAGCAAAAAGTTGAAAGTTACACAGTGTGTAAAGTGGCCACTTAAACCAGCCAATGACAGGTCACAAGCCCTGTAAATGCATTGACTGCCATATCCCCTTCTCTAAAATGTTCTCCGTCACTATTGTAATTTGTTGATCTTGTCTTTAACTTAAACACGAGGTTACAGCACCGATTGCATGGGGATTTTTTTTGATAGTCTTTTAAGAGTTAAATATAATTTAAAAAGTAATTTTTTAAAATCGATCCACCTTTGTTATTTTCTCGTGTTGTGTGGATTTTCGCTTTGGTGTAAAATGGGCCTTTCTCTCTTTTAATTTAAACGAAAAAACGCGTATCGAAGAAACAGTTTACTAAATAAATTATGCCAATGGATAAACTGAATGCGTACGACAACCAAAAAATTGGATTTTCACTTATTTGTAAATAACGGATATTTTTGTTGTTCGTCGACCATTTTGTTATTGTGCATAGATAGGAAAAAATCAACAGTTCACGAATCTTGACGCGTGACCTCTTGACTGCGCGAAATCCATTATTTCAGTTTTTCGGTCTCATTCCGAGTCCATTTGACTTGTAATGCTCAGAACAATTCTGGCTATCGGCAGTTCGAAGTCGTGACTCGTCATTGGCTAGAGAAAACATCAGTTTTTTCCCGAATTCGCCCAATTTCAACCCAAAAATACCACTTTCGTTTTCTAAGATAGATTACTGTTAGATTTGTACGTCTGGTGTGTCAGGGGCGTGCAGATTCCTGTATTATTTGCGCAGCATTTTTTATTAATTATCTAATAATAAAACAATAACAGACAATTGGACAAACATACATACGAGTATATGTATATTACATAAAAATATATCTGTACCTCAGAGGCAGACGGCTGCAAATCCAAACGTCAAATGTTCAACACAAGCCTAAAGAATCTACTTTCTCTAAGTATTACTTAAATATTAATAATATAATATTATATTATTAATATTTAAATCATTAACTTTGTGGTCAAACATTTTACTAAATGTTATTAAATATTTGAATATAACCACTTACCGACTTTTCTATGTCTACCGGTTTCGAGACGTACCCGTCTCTTCGTCAGGACACCAATAAAACCAACATGCAAAACCCACTATACACCTTCACCATAGTTGTTGCACAAAAATGTAAAACCAACTCGACATGCATTTGCAAAGTTTTATCGACGTTACTAAAAATATGCTAGGCATTTAAGCGATCACAATGAACAATAATGAACATGCTTAAGTTATCGCAGTCATAAGTCAAAGCGTGTGTAATCTCTAAGTCACCGCTCGTTTCGGTTTGTTTTTTGTCATGTTTGTTTTTTTCGTCGTAATTAAATACAGTTCACTGGCGAAAAATCGGCGTTTACTATAAAAAATAATACAATATATTGCATTTGCAAAATAGTAAGGAGTATCGAATACAAAAAAGTGAAAATTAAATTACAATTACTATAGGGACTGCTTTTCTTGACTTTTAGCTGGCCAACCGCCGCGCCGGCTAAATGCAATAAATAGCATGATAAATAATAAATAAATACATAAAAAATAGCCGTTTTGGAATATTTTCCATATTTTTGGAAATTTAAATATGTGATTGCGGAGCAGGAATATACGACGCGAAACGTAAATATTTTGACATTTAATATTAGGTATTCACGGATGTTCCATTGTGATCGCGAATACGATAAACAACCACGGTGAGAAATTGTTATCACGCCCCTTATTAGCACGACGATAGTTATTTGTGATTAAGCTACTGATCATTACAAAACAATTTACTCAATATTTATACAATAACAATAATTATTATTTTAAAATACACATCTCTTAATGCTAATTTTGACACTCAGTAAATATGTACGTAAATTTCACCCCATGTTATTTATTTATTTACTATGGAAATCATGCAGTCTTTGTAACAAAATCAAGATACTAGAAAACAATTTTAAAAAGTAAGACTAATTATAGATTTTACATTAGTTTACTAGAATACAGAAAGAGAGTGGCAAAAAATACTAAAAAAAGAAATATTTTTTAAATTAAATAAAAAGTACATAAAAAGAAGAAGACATGGTATAGTTCCAACTCTACCTTCCACCCCCCTCTCTGTGCTTTTATGAAAATTTATATTTATTACTTAAATAATTACAACCAACTATAATTCATTAGATACAGGAAGTAGATGTATATAAAAGTAAAACTTAAAAGTTATTTATTTATTTATGATTATAACTAACGGCCGTAGCCAATTTGTACAAAATTAAAGTTAAATACAAAGCTATATAATATAAAGAAAACATAGTCAATTGTTATGGTTAAACTCAGTAAAAGTAATGTATCCGCCTCCGTTCTCCGCCTGTGACGTTACAAGTTCTCTACGGTGAGTTCTGCTGATTAACGAATTGCCTTACCCTAAACCTGCCCACATTCTATTGTTGGTTGATTCACAAGAACTCGTGACGTCATTCAAACTACCGTACATTCACGGAGACTGGACTGCTGTGCACGTGCAATCCACGAACCCACTGCGTGATATCGCATGATTGGCCCATTTCACACCACGGCATGATAGAATACAATACGGTGGATCGTCATTTATTGTTTTACGATTATTTGCTTATTTAATGCCTGGCAAACGCGATAACCAGTACACTATGAGACGGACTAATCTCCAGTCGATTTCCTTTTGCAGGATTTTTACCTGAGAGTACTATAATGATTTTGATAAAATTATCATAAAAATCTCTTTTGTTAAGTTTTACTATATTATTTGAATCGGGTTGTGGTCCTGTGGCTAGTGTTGCGAACTCGAGGTTCGAGTCCAAGGTTCAAACCCCACTCTACCCCAACTTGATTTCCATTTTCTAATGGTAAGTAGTTATTTACAACTCGTTGAAAATGATCACCAAAATTGAAATATCTGGGTTAATTATAAAAACGCCCTTATTTAAAAAAATATATATTCATTGACCTAGGCGTTTTACTGATATTTTTAAAAAAGAATGGTGTTTTATAAAAATAAACGAAAAATATAAATATTATCAAATTTAAATAGGTACTAACGAATCCAATTAATGTCATTCCACTATAATTTTACCGTGCCGTTTAGATTAAGATGATATGTGTAAAATAGGCTATTGTTCGTCGGGTATCACGCGGCTGGTTTGTTTATTTGGAAATTCTTGTAATAATGAACAGACTTTACTTCGTTTTTATTCAAAACATTTTTATTCATTTTTTTATGGATTTCTGAGAAACTTCGCCGTACAATAAAATGCTCTAATTTTTACCGCGTGTAAGAAAAAAAAATTGTTTCCATTTTCCCGTAGCAATGAACTTCGTCATTTGTCAGATAAATAATTATATTATGTTTCGAACTTCAAGAACGCCTTTGGTATTCGGTAAGTTTAAACAGTTGGCAAGTTCTCTGAGACTTTTTGCGAACTTTCTTCACGATGATCGACCAAGCGAAACTTTTATTACAATTTCCAACAATAGTCTTCTTAGATTTTGGACAAACGTAAAGAAATGGTTGACCAGAGATTCGAGCCAATTAAAAATCGTAGTCAAAAGGACGTTTGTCAACGTGATATTTTGAATATCAGCTGCTTTAAACCTTTAAACTGTATTTCTCTAATATGTTTGTATTTTATTTGTTTACTTATTTTTTTATTTTTAATAACTAGCTTCTGCTAAGATGGCTCCTGCAATGATAGCCGAAACGTCGGAACAAATCCAACAGACACGGTATCACCCAAAGAAGAAACAAATTGATAACAGTGACCGTGGAAACCTTCGCAACTAAATATACTTCTAAACACTATATTTATTTTACTTCTTCTATATTTTATTTCTTCATATTGTATTTAAAAAAAATTATGTTGTTTATACGAGTACACTCATCTTTTTAGCTTTATTTTTATACCAACTATACTTCTGAACACTGTTCCTATATTTTATTTCTTTAAATTGTATTTTTTTAATTTATGTTGTTTATATACTCATTTTATTTTTTTATACCAACTTTACTTCTAAACACTGTTCTATCTTTTATTGCCTTTATATATACTTTTTTTTAAAGTTTATGTTGTTTATATACTCATGTTTTATATTACTTTTATGTATGTAAAAGCCTTATAGGCGTTAAAAAAAAAATAAAAAAATAAATAATACATATATTTTTTTTTACATAAACGGCATTAACATATTTATATTGAACATAAATATGAAAAATAAATACGTAAATAAAAACAAAACAAAAAATGATAAAATTGCATAACTATAACAATAGTAACAAGTAGGTAAATACACATAAGCAACCTAAAATATTAATGAAATAAAAACACCAATATGAAAAAGCAAAAAAGGAAAACATTTTTAAATGTAAAGAAAAGTTTAAGAATGATATTGTGAGAGAAAAAAATAAATCAGACTCGTTTTATAACTACCAAGTCAAGAACCAAACATATCAGCCTTGTCCTTATACCGATTTCCATATCTGTGGAGCCTAGGGATAAGCGAGTGCATGCGATAGTTGGTCCTAGAACTTGCAGAACAAAAAGGAGATCTGTGGCGATATTACAAAGTTTGTAAATACAAAGCAGCCGGTGACATAATACATCTACGTACAAGCCTCTTATTGCCTGAACTTTCTTTCTGAAAGAAAAGCAGAATATATCTGTAATATTGTCATATTACAGGATGATTTTCGGGCAAATGTCTGCTTTTGGCCGGCATGTAAAGATTAGCCCCTTTTTCGGCATTTTCCATAACTTTTTCGAGCGTTTCTATGGAAATTTTAGAAATTTCAAGGTGTATGTTGGCCCTAAGCTGCTGCAGGGTATCTGGCCGATTGGCATAAGCTCCCTAAAAATATCCACACAGGAAGAAATCAGGAGTCGTCAAATCTAGAGACCGCGGTGGCCATTCGTAATCTTTTGTCCATACGCACGCTGCGTTGACCCCACTGAGGACTTTTTGCATGTTGGTTTAGTAGGGAAATAACACATACGAGTAGGTACTACGAATACCGGTAAAAATGATTTGGATTTTATTTTATTTTTATTTTATTTTATTAACTTAAAAAGCAAGTCTGCTTTTTATAAAAAATATATGGCATTAACATATTTGGCTTACTATTAAAAAAAAAAAACAAATTTTCCTTTTACCCAAGATTTTAAAAGAAAATTGACCTATTAATTCTTCTTCTTCTTCTTACGGTTGGGGAAGGGTCCCCGATGGAGGTTGGAAATCATCATTGCGATTCTTACTTTATTGGCAGCTGCCCTGAACAAGGACTGAGTGCTGCAATGGAACCAGTTGCGCAAGTTCTTAAGCCAAGAGATGCGCCTTCTACCTGCACTGCGTCTCCCTTTAATTCTTCCCTGTAAAATGACTTGTAAAATTTTATATTTTTCGCCTCTCATCACATGCCCAAAGTACTCAAGTTTTCTTTTCTTTATGGTCTTCAGTACTTCTTTATCTTTTTCCATCCGTCGGAGAACATAATTAACCTATTAATTATACAAGAAGAAAAAAATAACCTGAAAATTATAAAACATGTTTAGTAGAAAGTTTAAACAATTTAAGAATAAATGAAAAAATAATTAAATAATAAAATATTTTAAAGTAATATAACAAGAAAATTGTAAGTACTGTTTTATACAGCTAGGCAAAGTGAACATAAATGGTATAAAATATGAAATGTATAAATAAAAAAATATAATTACCATTCACCATTTTTGAAGAAGTTCAAAAGGTCTGTTGTTCTATAGGAACAATACCCTACACTAAATATATCCGATACGTGGGAATAACTGTTGCCGAGTTCATGAAGTCTGTTCAATACGGCATAACAAGTATATACATTTAACTAACTAACTAACTAACCATCACGCCATTTCCCCAGAGGGGTAGGCAGAGAGGATAGAACGCCACACCACTCTGTCCTGGCACACTTCCTTTGCTTCCTTCACATTCATACATCTTCTCATGCACGCACGTCGATTATTCCGACTTTTCACATGACCACTTTCAAGAATTTGTTGTACTTGATCATGCCATGTCTTTCTCGGCCTTCCTCGACTTCTACAACCAGACACATTCGCATCATAAATCTTTTTAGCCGTTCTTTCATCATTCATTCGCTCCACATGACCGAACCATCGCAAAAGACCTTTCTTAATTTTGTCGATAATGCTTAACTCAGCCTTGCATTCTGCTCTAATTTCGACATTAGGGCACCTATCATACATTGTTTTTCCGCACATTCGCCTGAGGGATCGCATTTCAACAGCATTCAGTCTACTTTCGTCCCTTTTTTTCCAACTCCATGCTTCGCTTCCATACATTAGGGTTGGTACCAGAACTCCATTATGAACTGCTAATTTAGCCTCTTGCGATAGACACTTATTTGCTACGACAGACTTTAAGGCACCATTAACTCTGTTACCGGCACTAACCCTCCTTTCAATATCCTTGTCCATATTTCCATCTCTAGTAAACATACTACCCAGATATACAAATTCTTCGACCTGTTTCAAACTATCTCCATTTACTACAATCTTACATTCAGTCATAGTTACATTTCTTTCAAAGACCATGACGTTCGACTTTTGCACATTCATTAGCAAATCACTCTCCTTGCACACTTCGTAAACCTTTGTAACCAAGGATTGCAGTTCCTCTTCGCTGTCAGCTAGGAGGACTGCGTCATCGGCGTACAGAAGGCAACTGACAGTAAGATTACTCATTTTCGCTCCCACATCCATACTTTTCAATTCTCTCATACATTTATCCATGTATATGTTGAATAACCACGGTGACATTACACATCCCTGTTTGACTCCTTTAGGGATGTCAAACCAGGAAGTTAATGACCCATTTACCCTTACACACGCTACACTATCTTTGTACAAGGAAGCAATAGCGCGGACAAGGTTGTCACTCACTCCATACTCCGATAGAACCATCCATAATTTTTTCCTATCAACTCGATCAAATGCTTTTTGCAAATCAACAAAAGCGCAGAAAAGCTTCTGGTTTTTCGCCAAAAACTTTTCTGTCATATTGCGTAATGCAAATATTTGATCCATACATCCTCTACCATTCATAAATCCACTCTGTACATCCCATACTTTCTCCTTGGTCACGTTTCTTACTCTTTCTATCAGTATTCTTCCATACATTTTGCCGACAGCGCTCAGAAGACTGATAGCTCTGTAATTCCCACACTCCACCTTAGAACCCTTTCCCTTGTATAACGGCATAACAACTGCCCTCCTCCAATCAGGTGGAGTCCTTTCCTCCTTGAGACACAAGTTAAAAAGTTTATGTAGCCATGTGAGAATTAATTTGCCACCCGACTTAATAAACTCTGCTGCAATACAGTCATACCCTTGCGCTTTACCATTCCGCATACATTTGACAACGCTGATAATTTCTTTCATACTAATCTGACTTACCTCATCATTTGCGTTCAGACACACCTCGGATAATGTCGATACATCGGCACCGCCCGAGTTACCAGTGTGCGATTCATAAACTTCCTCAAAGTATTCCTTCCATCTCTCTTTTATTCCACTCTCACTAGTCACCATTTTTCCATCCTTATCTTTAACAACTGTCATGCCTCCGCTTTCACTGCTACTCCTGGAGTTTTTCACAGCTTTCCAGAAAACTTTAATGTTTTCATGGAAATTGTGTGTCATTTTCATTCCTTCTTCATCCTTCAATTTTTTCTTCCGTTCACATACACCCTGCTTAACCTTTTTCTTACTTTCACCATACACGCGTTTAGCCGATTCATATTCAATTGTATTCTTTTTTACAGCAAGCAAATTTATCCACGCATCCTTCTTTTCTTTAACGAGTTTTTTGACTTCGTCGTCCCACCACGCATCACCTTTCTTTCTCCCTAGCGTTGTCACACCGCACACTTCTTTCGCCGCCTCGCACATACTTATTTTCAAACACTCCCACATATCGTTTATACCCATACATTCTACATCTTTTTCGTTCAGTCTGTGACTCACAGATCTTTCAAAATTATCTTTTATGTCAGCATTTTGCAGTTTTTCAACTTTGACTCTAGAAGGAGCCTGAACTTTGTTTGTTTGGGACCGCCATCCCTTAAACAGAATCACCCATATATACATTTGGAAAAATTAAATGTATTTTCATAATTGATATGGATATTTTGGAGAAATATTTTCGAAAATATATACATTTTTTTTACTTTTTATTTTACATTTAATCTTTTTTTGTATTTAAAACATTTTAAATTTTTTTATTATTATTAATATGGCTTGTTGGTAAAGATCCTTTACATGAAAACATATGATCACACTACATAATTGCATAATAATAATTACCACTAACTTAGATATAAGGAGCAAAAAAACAGTATTTATATAAAATATGTTTTCAAATAATATTTAGAAAAATCTAAAAAAAGCAAAAAATAAGTACACGATATCGCAATTATAAGATAAAAAAACATCGCTAGAGAAACGCGTCATGTTTGGTTTTGATAGTTTTTTAAAAATATCTATTTGGACCCCTATATAAAGTAGCCTTACGTGTCATCTACAAGGCTAAGGTACTCGGAAAAAATCGTTTTTGTTTGTCTTGGAAATGGGATGTTCGATCACTGATTTTGGTTTATTACCTTTATGAGTCCAATCACCAGAACAATGGCGCCTGATAACCACTTTTAACGACAGTGTGGATATCTGTTAAGGATATTCCATCTTTCCTGACTTCTGCTTCAAGATTAAGGCGTTATAAACTGAAAAATGGGCACTGAAATAACAGATGTTCGATACTCTGTGAAGAAATATCATCGCATGGACAATAATCATCATTCCTTAATTTAAACCTGTATATGTAACTTCTCATAGATGATGACGACGGAAGTTTGCTGCATCAGCCAGCGTTGAAATAAAACATTTTAGTGATTTTACCTGTAGAAGAAGCGCGGTAATGATCCTCCCAACGCTGCTGCGTATTTAGTTTTATACAGCGTTTAGCAAAGCCAAAACTCTTGATAGTTGTGACGTCAAGATTCTCGACAATGCTCTAAATAAATTTGAATGGTCCGGAACAAATAAACATGAATAGTGACGTTTTAGGGGCGTGGCCAATGGAATGACCGTTTTCGCAGGAATTCAAAATTACAAATTTAAAAATATTTTTAATGCTAAAAATAAATAGCAAAACATACGTTTTTACTCGACAATGTTTCATAGACCTTCATTACTTTCAAAATTTAAAAAAAAAAGTTTTATTTTCCCATTAGTGTCCTGACGAAGAGACGGGTACGTCTCGAAACCGGTAGAAATGGGAAAGTCAGTAAATAGTTAAATACAAATATTTAATGTTATTATTAAACTAAACTTCTAAACTAAACTTCTTTTCTTATATATTATGTGTCATTATATTTACAGTGGATTTTTTTAATTGGCTTTAGTGTTGTTAAGATTTTTCTAATTATTTTGTTTATGTAATAGCTGTAAAAATCCCAAATAAAATAAAATAAATAAATAAATTATGAAACAAAGTAAGACTGAACAAAGATATTTAATATTGAGCGGTGTTTGACTCCAAGATCAATAAAGTTCTTAAAGGGGAACATGGGTTTAATATTTTATCACCTACCGAAGAATCTCATCTTTCAATCTATAAATAATAATAAAAACTATGGTGCAATAAAAACTGCGTTTTTGGTTGTTTGTCTGTCAATTTGTCACTTTGACGTTTACGAAAATAATCAATTGAAAATATTTATGTTGCTTCCAAATGCATTGTGAACAGATCGATTTGACATGGCGCGGGCACTGGGAAAAACGAAAAATATGACTCTCCGACCTTTTTCCGTTTCTGTAACTTTCTCTGCGAATATTTCCGAAGGTTTTTCGGGTAAATGTCGTGCCGAATCGCGGATCCGCGTTGGCTTGCTCTAGTGATGGGATGTTAGCGTTAGCAATTGTATCGTAATTTCACAATAGCAATTATTGCTAAATTTACTTGCTAATTTTTACTTTCAAACTACTGCTAAAAAATCCTCCCGAAAACAGAGGCCTTATTCTGAAAGTTATTCGTTTCGTTAATTCATTCGTATCGAATGAGAGGGAACGAAAGCAAAATACGATTTTGATTGCGTAATAGTGACGATATGACGAACAAACGAATTTGAGAAACGAAATTGTGACGAAATAAGCCTGCTTTGCCGTACCTAACGTCATGTTACATTAAGCAAAAGACGACATATTTTGAAATACAGGTATTAAAAAACAAAAAAAATAATTCAACAGTTTTTGATTATGTCCAAATGCTTGCAGACTGGCTGGATTTCCTCCCTAGGGAGTTGTTGTCGTACGGTAAATGCCTAGACTTTCATATTCCCTTCTCAAAAAAGTTTTCCCTCTCTGTTGAAATAAATTTAAATATTGTTGAATTACTACCTGGTAAAAGAAGAAGTATAAAAATTGGAAAATTGTTTTCAGGCGTTGCCTAGTAGGTGATTTGGTTCAGCCGGATGAATCTCACCCACGTGATAAAGGTTTCAGCTCTTTTACTTCACAAAAGTCAACAGATGGAAGAGTTGAGGAAAGGTGGATGTTCAAACATGGGGAGAATGGTGAATGTTACACAGTGTGTAAAGTGGCCACTTAAACCAGCCAATGACGGGTCATAAGCCCTGTAAATGCCTAGACTTCCATATTCCCTTCTCAAAAATGTTTTCCCTGTCTGTTGAAATAAATTTTAAAAAATAAAAAATAATAATGTTTAATAATCTATTTTTTATAATTTGTAAAAAAAGTAATATTTGTAATTGTGTTTTTTTTTTAATGTCTAAAAAAGATTGCTATCATTATATTATATATAAAATATATTGATGTCACCCACTAGGCAATGCCTCAAAATATTTTTGAAACAAAAAAAACTTCTATTTGAAAATAATTCATTCAGATAAATCTCACCCAAATAGAAGAATTGAAAGAATATGGATGTTCAAACATAGGCAGAATGGCTACACAGTGTGTAAAGTGGCCACTTAAACCAGCTAATGACAGGTCATACACCGTGTAAATGCCAAGATTTCCATATTGCCTACTTAAAAGTGTTTTCTCTTTTGGGATAATACGTTAATATTCTACAAAAAAATAAATAGATTTAAAACTAAGCATGATAGTATTAGCATGAGAATAAAAAAATAAAGCATTTCGATTTTTAACCCAATTATTTTTTAAGGTAATGAAATTAAGTATAAATAACAATAATTTTCATCGCTGCCTGACACCTTGGCGTGCAATTCGCTGCATTTTCCGCCATCTTGTTTTCATTAACAAGTTCAAAGCTATTTTACGGTGGCGGGCTCTGGAACTAATCACTAATCAGGCGAAACTAGCCACGAAAAATGAACGAAAATGGCTAATGTCTTCTTGTCGAAAGTTAAAATTTCTCAAGAGCCAAACCTTTTTTTGGCCGGGCAATTTTATATGAAATAATATCATCGTTTTCTCTAGTTATTAACAGTTTTTCATCGCGTTAATAATGAAAGAGAGAAACATTGATTATTCGTGTTATTTTTAATAGGCTTCTTCGTAATCTCAATCCTGGGAATTGGTTTGCAGCAAAGTCTTCTCGCCAAAGGTCAAAGGCATCTCGTCCTCCACTGCTCTCTATTCTCTGCAACCCTCAACAGCTCAACATTAGAGTTGCAGTTCAAATCTTCGCACTCTCGTTCTAAAAACTCCCGTCGCGTCGGGAGCACCCTCTGTGATTTGCAATTCAATTCTTTTATTTTAAAAAACGCATACATTTGAAACTAAAATTCAAGATGTTCAAATTATGAAAAAATAAAAAAATGCATAAACAGACTCTTGTCAAAGCAGTACAGATCAACATCCAGAGCGATGTTGTTCAGCATAGCGGAAGCCCTTTCAACAGGCATAATTATACGTATATTTTTGGTCTTGGGAAATATGACCACATTTCTGATTATCGTATGCAACTGAAATGGCTCAAAATTAGACAGCGGAGAGACTATCACTCCTTCTCACTTCTGTTCAATGTACTTCATAGTCCTAACGCTCCTATATACCTGCGTGAAAAATTTCAACGCTTATCAGTTCATGGTTTACCTGTTCGTTCTAATTCTCAAAGCACTCTCTTAATACCCATCCACAATTCTTCTTTCTTCTCTAACTCATATAGTGTCCATGCGGCTCGACTGTGGAATCATCTCCCATCCACCATAAAATATGTTACTACAGTATTTCTGTTAAAATCACGTCTGAAGAAACATCTGGCAATCCCACCACATTTCCACGAAACTGGGATAAGGTTATATACCCTCGGGCCTATATAATATTGCTGCCTTTGAGCCAAAAAAGTATTGACTCCTCTCTGTAGAATCAGATCCTTATTGGAGTGTCTAGTATTATGAACATGACAAACCCTTGCGTATTTTTCCCTGTTGAGATGTGTGACCGCTACTGACCTCAATATATACTGTTGACGAATATCCAGCACTCGAAATTCTTTGAAGAGCGAATCACTCGGGTATCGGTATGGTTTTTTTAATATAACTCTTAACACTGATTTTTGAGCTATAGCTGCTGAAGCCATAGTCGTTTGAGTGCAGCTTCCCCAGCCAATCAGACCATACGTCAGTATTGAATTTACCAATCCATAATACAATTGTTTTAGTTTTTTAATCCTTAGTATATTTCTTAAAGGTATGAAAAAATGAATTGATGATTATATTTTACAATAAATTTGATAACATTATGTAGCAGTTAATTAATATATACAATTTTAATAATTACAGACAAAGAAACTATTTTAAATCATTAAAATCTATATATACATATTGTTAAAAGATAAATATTTACATATTGCAGAAATTATACCCCAGTTTCTTGTACATGAAAGTAACATTTGGACGTTAAGGTTGTTTACTCATTGAAAATGCCCCTCAAAATTGAAACATTTGTGTGAATCATAAAAACGGAAATGTTGCTTTTTTTTAAAAATAGTTATCTAATTTTAACCGCATTTAAGAAAAAAAAAAATCTATTTACCGTAGCACTGAACATCCCGGTAAAATATGAAAGTTTTAATTATTGAAGTATATTTTTTCAAGTGATGTCTTGGCGACCTTCATTACAGACATTGTTACTGACTTTGCTGAGGAGTTACCTTATCCATTGTTATTAGAGTAGAGTGTCTGTCACGGCAAGTTGGACTGGCACTAGTCACGGCACAAGATAGAACGGACCAATGCGGAAGGAAGGGTACACGACAAGACATTTTGCTTTCGTTTTCGTCGGAGCGAGTCGCGAGTGAAACTTTTGCATGGAAAATGTTCACGGTAATACCGGGACAATATTATCAAAACGCGAAAATATATGACTTTTGATTACGTTATGTCTCAACTTTTTTACTTTTATTCTCGTGGTGTTAGGGATGCTATGCAATATTTTTTTATTTATTTCGGAAACCAACAGTTAGTACTGTTAATTAAATAACATTTAATATTTGATTATTTAATATTTTTTAGTGTTATATTTTCTCAATTTTCAAAATTGTTTAATTTTTTATTTATTTTATTATTTTGTTTCTTTTTTATGTTATTTTGTAAACTTGCCAAACACAAGAGCCAGACTCTTTTTTGGCAAGTTCAACCTTAAGTGTTCCATTTTTTACTGAATGTATTGTTTGATTGTTTATTTATGCTAATAAAGGTTTTTATTTAAAAAAAAAAACAAAACATCATCTATCAATACTATTCCTCCGATTACCAGTCTTTCCCATCCTTCCCTTGACCCACCCTTATGGTGCCTACCTAACAACAAGATAGAAGAAATTGAAAATAAGTATATTTGGATTTGGAATAAAACAATCATAGAATTAAGATTAGTCTAGAAACCGCATACGAGTATCAAACAGAAGGCGAGTAAACAACTTCTAAATGAGTAGTTTTACGTTTTGACCCATTAGTTTCATTGTAGACGTCGCTCAGTACGCAACTCCTGATTTGAGATGATTCCACAGTCGAGTAATTTATTATCATAGTTTTTTTTATTGTATTTTATTGTGACTGAATGACTGAGTCCGTAATTAAATTAATAAAATGATTTACTTAGAAAGCTTTTCAGACAAATGTCTTAAAAAATATAATAAATATTCTTACTTGAGACGGTATTATTCTGAAGTGGTGATTTTCATAGAACATAGTTTATTTCCATAAGCACCCACACACATTGACGACACGCAAGAACGCATGCACTAATGCACAATAATTATATGTTTAGATGGCACAATAATAACCATAAATAATAGAGCGAAATTTCTAAAATAACGTTTAACATTCTCACATTCATTATATCGACGGTAAAGAAGCAGTCACTGGGCGCTTTTATACTATAGCTGAAATTATGTTATACACGGTTTTCAGGGCCAGACCGCGAAACTTCAGAGGAAAATTTTTCATGGTAAGCGTTAAAAAAAATCCTAAAACAATTCTTCAAAATTTTTTTTTTGTTTTTTTTTTGTGATCTCAAAATGGAGTGAATTTTTAATTTCTCAGACTAGCATCCCTTCCGCGAACCTATTCCCTTACCGACAAAAAAAATTGCGATAAAAACGTACTTAAAACGATTATATTTTACTTTGTAGTCGAGGCCCTGAGCCCGTATTAGGTCCCAACTCAACACAGGACTTTAGTCCAATGGTGTTGGAACTTGTGTCTTAATAAATGTAAATAAAGAAATAATTTGACTAAAAATTAAATATTAAAAATATTTGTAAAAAAACATATAATTATCAAAAATAACCATTAGCGTCCGGACACGTGTTCTGTGGCTATTTTAACACGATACAAATTATCTCGAGACACTTCCGGATTCCGACCATCATAATACATTTAATTTTATTAATAATTTCGAGATCGATTCCCAGCTCGGTCAATTTGATAATCAAAAGACTGTTGTATTTTTACTTGCACACAAAACTTTTTTCAAATTTGTGTTTTGTTTTTTTCATTTGTGTTTAGTTTTTTAATCAAAACGTAGTTATAATTTTTTAATTTTATCGTGTATTAGGTTTAAACGTAATTTGGGCGCTTTTTTAATTAAGAGAACAAGAGGACAAAAAAAAAACAATAAATAAGTCATAACAAATTACAACAGGGATGGAGAATACCTTAAAGAAGGGGATATGGAAGTCTAGGTATTTACAGGGCTGTCATTGGCTGGTTTATGTAGCCACTTTACACGCTGGGTAACATTCACCATTTTGCCCATGTTTTAACATCCATATTTCTTCAATTCTTTCATTTGTTGATTTAAATTGATTTGATTTGCCATGAAATAAATATGTAACAATAATAATCAATCTATCTTCTGTTATTTTATCGTGCCGTGTAGATTTTTACGAAAGAGTACAAAATGACCCTAACAAACATAAGTGGGCGTAAGTATATAGCCTGTGAGCTCGCCAATACATGACAGATGACATTAACATAACCATAGAAAAACATAGCAGTTGAGCTCTCAGAAGTAAAGCAACGTGAATGCAGCAATGCTTGAACTACATGTCAATAATATTCTAATAATAAATAATGTTATTTGGCCATACGGAACTTTAAAGCACACCTTGGTTTAATTACTAATAGTATTTTATCGGTTAGGTAGGTGTATTTAAAAAAAATGTTGCGTACCTGAAAAAAGCACAAATAATTATGTTTTTGTAAATGATGTCAGTAGCGACACTCAGAGAGTGGCTTTGTGACGTTTTGACATTTTTTATAAGAAATTCATGGCGTAGCCGAAATACTGTTATAAAAACGAGGATGTTTTTGTTGATTGACAGGCGCTACCCAGGGGCGACTTTGTGACGTGAGAAATTATTTAAAAAAAGAGATTCATGGCGTAGCCGAAATATTGTAATTAAAACGAGGATGTTTTTGTTGATTGACGTTAGCAGGCGCTACCCAGGGGTGACTTCGTGACGTGATGAAATTATTAATTTAAATATTTTTTTTCATTTTACATAGCGTAGCCGAGATAAGAAATTGCGTGGTGTTTCGAAATTTAACCGTGTAGGTAGCCGCCTAGTTACAATATTATTTTTGTATTTGTATAACTCCTGTTTTATAATGTTTATGTATTTATCGCTATAAGAATTAAACTAAAGATAGTTTTTACTTTTGATCGCTATCCGTTTTTTAAATTATGTTTGTAACACTAGTAATATTTATTTTTCAAGTATTCACTGTTATTTTTGCATTTTAATTAATATTGTTAATATAAAGCGTATTTTTATTTATTCGAATTTACTAGACTGTTTTTATTACAAAAAATAAAAATGCATATTTCTCTACGTATTTTTCTGTTATAAACAATCTATTAAAATAATACACATCAAATTTCCATTGTCTGTTGATTTTATTTGCAATCTTCTTTTTTTTCGATGGATAAAACTCTAGGAAATTCAAAGACAATAAAAATTTTACTGTCATATATTGGCGAGCTCACACGCTATACATAGCCCCATAAGTGTTTTTAAATATTGTCGAGTTGAATTCTGAAAGGTTTTCTAGCCGTGACGTCACGGGGTCGGCGCCCGAGCGTCTATTGCCGTCGCGGCGCATAAAAAGATCTAGATTATGAGGCGTTACGTCACTTGATCGACACTCACATTAGCCTACACATTGTAACGTAAACACACAGTAAACTCTTTAGCTACAGGGTAGCTAAAGAAGAGTTCAGTCCAGATTTACATAGTCTCGCAGCCTGAACAGTGACGAGTTTGTGATTGTAGAATTTTTCCATTCAATTCAATTCATTTATTTAAAATTATACCTATATTACAAATTTAAATTTAGGACGTACGTATTATAAAGCGGTTAAAAATACATTAAGAGACTCTTGTCAAAATAGTAGGAGTATCCTGCTCTGGAAAACCCCTTCGGATACATGGAACAGATTAACATCCAGAGCGATGTTGTTCAGCATAGCGGTAGCCCTTCCAACGGCAGGGTGGTCCTGCATTTCGGAATATGAAACAATCTATACTGACGCTGTCTTAGGTAATTATCAAACGTACAAATCAATGCTCATCATAATCTCAGAATTATCGATCATACCGCGCAAAATCGATAAAAATGTGCAGCCAAATATACATTCATTCTAGTCTCTAAACTGTTGTAGCCATGCATACCCTGGAGATATTCGGTCGGGTAGAGCCAAGGATAATACCCCCACTCTCTCATGTAGAGATATCTCATAAACTTTTTTGGATTTTCTCTATCATAAGAGAGTACTCCAGTTCATGTGGCCCCCAAATCATCGAGGCACTCTCGAGTCTACTGCGCACCGAGGAGTTGTAAAGAGTTCTCAGTACGCGGGTATTTTCAAAAACCCTGGCAGTACGCAGAAAAAATCCTAACATCTTCAATTGTCTGTATGTGTTCATGAAATGTCAGGGAGCTCAAAAATCTAACGCCGAGATCCATAACATTCAATGTTCGTATCAGATTTTGTTTATTAATTTTGTAGCGAAAAAATAGAGTTTTATTTTTAGGTTATGTGTAAAATATTAATGCATATGTAAGTATGTAAAAGGTACTTGTACTGTTAAATCTAGAGAAAACATAATAAAAGGAGGCAATGTTTTGTATATGTCCATATTTTCATTATAATTTTCTCAAAAACATTTTTCTTAATTAGTTAATGTATGACAGGGTTACGAATGATGAAATCAGGCGAAAGTGTAAATCTGAGTAAAATATAATAAATGATAATAATAATTATGGATAACTAATATAGCCCCATTTTCGTAATATAATACCTCAAGGGCGCTTTACAAAGTGATTATATAAAGATATAAATTTAATTTTAACTTTAACTTTTTAATTTAAGAAAATTATGTACTTTTTCATACTACTTTTCCACCACGCTAAGAATTTATTTAAATGATTTAGAGAACAAGTGGGTTTTAAGTTTCTTCCTAATTATAAGATTAAGAAAGGGTCTCCGAGATGGTTTAGTCATGTAGAACTACGAAATAATGGCAAAACCAGTATATTATATGGCGTGAGACGAGGACGACCAAGGAAGACGTGGCATGATCTGTAGTTCAATCACAAATAACTATCGACGTGCTTAAAAACATGCTAAGCATTTGAGCGATCACAATGAACAATAATGAATATGCTTAAGTTATCGCAGTCATAAGTCAACGCGTGTGTAATCTCTAAGTCAACGCTCGTGTCGGTTTGTTTTTTGTTTTCCTCGTAAATAAATACAGTTTATTGGCGAAAAATCGGCGTTTACTATACAATATAATACAATATATTGTATTTGCAAAATGGTAAGGAGTATTTAATACAAAAAAGTTCAAATTAAATTACAATTACTATGGCGACTGTTTTTCTTGACATTTGGCTTGCCAACCGCCGGCTCAATGCAATAAATAGCATGATAAATAATAAATAAATAAATAAAAATAGCATTTTTTTTTTATTTTCCATATTTACTCCGGTGAAATTTAAATATGTGATTGCGCAGCAGGATTATACGTCGCGAAACGTAAATATTTTGACATTTAATATTAGGTGTTCACGGATGTTCCATTGTGATCGCGAATACGATAAACAACCATGGTGAGAAATTGTTATCACATCGCTTATTAGCACGTCGATAGTTATTTGTGATTTAGCTACAGATAAACCAAAATGTTAAGTCTGGTCTTGTCAAAAGCAGACATAACCGAAGGGCATGTATGACAAGATGTATGAATGTGGAAGAAGCTAGGAATATATGCCAGGATAAACGTGTGGCGGTCCATTCTCTCCGCCTACTTCTACGGGGAAATGGCGTTTTAGTAGTAGTAGTAGTAGATAATATCAGTAAATATTTGTATTTAACCGCATGCCTACCGGTTTTGAGACGTACCCGTCTCTTCGTGAGGACACTCACAACACCAACATGCAAATGCTAAAATACACACTTTTACCATCAGCGCGATATACTAAGTATATACGAAAAAAAACATTAATTACATGCAGAGTTAAAGGGGATGCAAACACCACCATGTCCGAACATGCATCGAAATTAAGTTAATAATATTAGCCGGTCGACACAAAAAGTTAGTAAGTGGTTTGACACAAATATTTGCTAACATTTATTAAAATGTTTGACCAAAAAGTTAATGCTTTAAACATAAATAGCATTTTTCTGTTTCAGGATTTGTAAGTGTTGGATACCGATGGCGTTCGCAACAAGAGCCGTTGAATAAAAGGAGTTGGTGTATATCAGAAAGGTAGGAACTTTTATTTAAAAAATAAACACTAATATTAAGTTTCATTACATTTATTTCATGATATAAAAATACATAAAGGCGGGAATTGAAAATGCGTTAAAAAATTTAAGATAGATTACAAAATTAACAAAAAATAATAATAAACATTTTTAAAGCGAAATTAATATTAAATTTCAAGTTACAATTTAATGTACAAATCGCAGACCCATTAAAGTGTTGTATGTCTAAATCGGCCATTTTACAGGAGGGCAAAAACAAATCTTTGAAAATGTATTAGGTGTCAACATAATTTAAATTTAAAAATGAGCACCTAAAGTGGAAAATAATGGCAAAGGTCATGGGCGTGCGGTGAGGTTTTCAATTAGGGAAGCAGTCACTTGGTACTAGCTACACCTGGGCCCCGATTACAATGAAAAGTTAACAAAGTTATCTTCGACTGTCTATAAAGAAAAACCGATATTTGGATACGAAAATGAGTATATTTGCATGAACAGTTAAAGTATCTTCGTCGGTAACATATAATTGAACATGTTTAGAAGAAAAAATTGTGTGCATATTCTGCTTTTCATACAGAAAACTTAATTTTACTTTGCATATAAAATTGTAGATAAATGTTAACTTAGCATTGTATCGGGGTTCTGGTAAAATATGTACCTACTTCTAACACAGTAATTTGAGTTAATTGCTTTGAAATAAACTAAAAACCTATTTTATGTAATAATTTCTGCATAGAATAGTTAAAATTCATAGTTTCATGTAATAATACTATCGTGTCACCCGATTAAGTGCCAAATTTGCTATAAAACAGTCACAATATATCGTGGGTGTACTGGCAAAAAACGTTATTTCGAAAGCTTGCGGATTTGACTTAGGGCCGGTTGCATCGACAAAAGTTAAGTTAAAATCAGGGCTAAAGTCAAATAAAAGTTACTTTTATGTCAAAATGCGTTGCATTAAAAAAAGTTAACTAAATATTAACAAAAAAGTTACTTTTATTTGACCGGCCGCCAGGGGACCGTTTAAAGTTAAGTTTAAAGTTAAATGCGATCTGCCATCTGTCAAAAATGCGTCGTGAGTGTTGAAATCTATTGATCGATCTGTGAAAAGTTGCACAAAATGTCAATTTTATCTGATTTTTCGTCTTCCGATGACGAATTTATCATCGAGTATATTCTAAACCGAAAACAAAAACTGTTCAAACCACGAACGGGCTATTTTTTTGTGGAAAGAGTCCGACTTTATCGCAAGATTTCGAATGTCAATAAAGTGACGAACTAATAATTATTTGAATTTTTAATTGTTAATTATTTTTCAAAACACGGGACTTGATCATCAGCGGCGTGGTGTAAAATAAATCTAAATCATCACTGTATTGAAATGCTGTTTATTTATTTTTAAATAGAGCTAGATTGAGCTCAGCTAACTCTTTCTGGGCATTTAAGGCTGCCATAGTTGCCCGAAAAATGTCATTTTTTTGCTCTATTTCTAGAGTAAAAAGTTCTTCATTTTGTTTTAGCTTTTGCTCTTTTAATTTTTTATCTGGTTCAAAAAGGACGATGTCCCTTTTGTTCTTTTCTTCTCCGAATGCGCAGTGTTGCTTCGCCCTTTCGCACACACAGAAAATTGGAACGAAATTTAAACGTTTGTGCCTAAAGACTTAATAGAAAAATAAATTTAGGTTAAGTCGTATACCGGGTATCATATTCAGACTAAAAGATTTAAATAACCTAATATTTACTTAATATTTATATAAGGAAAGGAAAAATTAAAAACATGTTCTTAAATGAGCACTTAACATCTAACTATATTCAAATAAGATATAAAAGAGTGAAATTGGAACAAAACTTAAATGCTTGATTTCTCAAAACAGGGATTTGAGAGTCAAAGATTTTTGCCAGTATACCCACGATATGAAAAATAAACGTGGATATGACGCCGAAACTAAGGCTCAATTGAACGTAGTTATGCAGAAAGCAGCCAGCCATAGAAAACTGAAACTGAGATAATAGCACCTTTGTGAAAAGAGTGAACAAACAAATCTCCGCAACAGTTGGAATGTTTTTGACTTTAACAAATGATAAACAAAGAATATATTAGTTTTTTTTTTACATTACAAACAAGAACTCAATTATGTATTTGACCAGTTTTAATGATTTTTAAATTCGTGAAGATTTTCTAGTGCTGTGGGTGTTTTTCTGCAAATTGAGAAATACCGTTTTTGTGATTGATACCATTTTCAGAAGGTGATTAATTTTTTAAAAAATATTATTATTATTATGGATAACTTATATAGCGCCATTTTCGTAATAAAATACCTCAAGGGCGCTTTACATAGTGAGTTATTTACAACACGTTGAAAATGGCCCTCAAAATGAAATATTTGGGTAAATCATAAGAACGCAAATTTTTTTTTGAATAAATTCTTTGTTAAATTAATTTAATTGAAGCTTTTAAATTTGTAATTTAATTAAAACAATTTATTTTGTTGTAACGTGCTACGGATTTATTCAAATGATTTAGAGAACAAGTGGGTTTTAAGTTTTTTCCGAAACATCACTTCACTTTCACAGCCTCGCACCTCTGCTGGGAGAGCATTCCATGCCATAGGGCCTGCGACCGCAAATGCGCGTTCACTAAATTTAGTGCGCTGTTTGCGTAGAGGTATAATCACTTTTCCTCTCGCCGTAGACGTAGCTGATCTAAGCGTGAGACGCCTGTCAGCTAGTTCATCTGGAATGCATAGTTCCCTTAGATATTCCGGAGCAGAGTTGTGCAGTGGCTTATACATAAGCCAACAGAGTTTGTATTCGACCCTCTGTGGAAAACGTAGCCAGTATAGTTCCCGAAGTAGTGGAGTGATATGACTGAACTTAGAGATTCCGAAAATAAGTCTCGCTGCGGCATTCAATACAGATTGTAGGCGAGTCATTTATAATTCTGGCTGTTTTTAGCAGAACATAGAATTGACCTTACTGCACCCGATAACATCAATATCTCATTTTTTCAAAATTGTGGACTGGCTGCTTTCTGCATAACTACGTTCAATTGTCCCAGTGTAGTAGAGGTATTCTGAATCGCCAAGACGAAAATCCCAAACACGCCAAACGCGTCTTACCTTAGCGGCTGCCACAGACAGAGTAAACAATTAATACAGCTGAAAATTTGAGCATACTTCAGGGGCATGTATACCAACATAAAAAAAAATTGACAATCGGACTCTCCGAACCCGCGAAATTTAAAAATTCATGTTATTTTTTGAACGAACCTCGTATATTTATATCCGATTTCCGTAAGGCTGGGCTTCCTCGTTAATGAAATGAACATTAGAGAAATAATGTTAAAATACTTTTTCAGTGGTGGACTTAAAAAAACACTTATAATTATAATCCCATCATCAGGATAGGACAGTTATGATCACAACGTGCTCCCCCCTCATTAACAGCTGGGGTATGTGACGCTCACAGGATTCTAGGCCTTTCTTGAAGGGTTTGACGGTTATTTCAGGTATAAGGGTTCGCCTTGAAGAAGCTGGCGTCTTGGTATTGTTATCTTTATAGTTTTCTGAAATAATAAAATAAATAACTAGTTAATAAACATAAACACTTTTTCTGTTCTTATGTATTATGATATTCCTTTCACGTCTAAGGAAAGCAGTGTTGCTAAGCCCTTGGTGTTGAAATTGTCAAACGTAGGACGTACCTACTAACAATTTTTTCACTGTGACTTGATCAATTAAGGTAACAATAATAATATTTGGCTGATTTATATAGCGCCAAAAAACACCTCAAGGGCGCTTTACAATTGTATACTTAAACTTACATTCTAACTAAGCTTAACTGACATATTACTTATTTATTTATTGCAAAAAAATAATGTACACACTTAATAACAGGGAATCTATATAAAACCAATTAATGTAAAATGAAAACAGAGTCGAAAAAATAGCAGAATGCAAGGCTGAGTTAAGCATTATCGACAAAATTAAGAAAGGTCTTTTGCGATGGTTCGGTCATGTGGAGCGAATGAATGATGAAAGAACGGCTAAAAAGATTTATGATGCGAATGTGTCTGGTTGTAGAAGTCGGGGAAGGCCGAGAAAGACATGGCATGATCAAGTACAACAAATTCTTGAAAGTGGTCATGTGAAAAGTCGGAATAATCGACGTGCGTGCATGAGAAGATGTATGAATGTGAAGGAAGCAAAGGAAGTGTGCCAGGACAGAGTGGTGTGGCGTTCTATCCTCTCTACCTACCCCTCCGGGGAAATGGCGTGATGGTTAGTTAGTTAGATAGTTAAAACAGAGTGTTCTCTGTTTATGATAGTCTCCATCTAACATGGAACAGCCTGTTCTAAGATAAAGATTTTCTATCTTTAGAGCATAAGTAGTCGTATACTAATAAAACAATAACATAAAAAAGAAAAACTAAAACTACTTAATTATAAATGCCTTGCTAATCAAATGTATGAAATTAAAAATCGTTATTATACAAATATAAAGTATAAATATGTGCCAAGAATAGGTACATGATATTATGTTTTCTGATTTAAAATTGAGGGTATGAAAAACTAAAGAAGTGAAATTTTAGTTGGGATCTGAACTGACTGTCGATGATTCGTAAGTTTGAAGGCAATTGGTTCCAGGCAGAGGGGCCGGCAATGGCAAAAGCACGATCTCCGAATCTAGTGTTTGGAAAGCGCCGGATTTCGACAAGTCCTCTGCCTGAATCAAATGCTGACCTAAGAGTAGATTTTCTTTGACACGTATTTTCCCTAATACAAAGGTCCGATGGGTATCTTGAAGCCATTTCATGAAGGGATTTGAATACTGTCCAGCAAAGCTAGTATTTTATTCTCTCTAGGCTTTTTAACCGGTGCGAATCTCAAAGATGTTGTGAGATGTGAGAATAGCCTATATAATAGGCGGCCTCCGTGGTGTAGTGGTCAAGACGCTTGACTCACACACGGAAGGTTCCGGGTTCGATTCCCGGTGAGAACACAAAAAATTAAAATGTGATTTTTCTCAAGCCTGGGTGCTATGTGATGTAATTCACCACTGTAATTAGGCCTCCTGGCCTGTTGTGGTGCAAAAAAAAAAAAAAAAAAAAATGTAAAAAAAAAAAAAAAAAAATGTAAAAATATTTTTTTACTTCCGTAATAAGCCTCGCTGCTGCATTGAAAACAGATTGAAGACAGAGGGTGGAATACAAACTCTGTTGACTTATAATTTATTGATTTTACATTAAGGATAATGTCCCGTGCCGAGGAGGTCATTTTATATAATTTTGAAACATCCTTATCACACATAATTAAAAATAATATTTTTTTAGATACAATTTATTTATTTTTTCATATTTTTGCTTACAAACTATAATTCATAATAAAAATAATGTCACCTCACTGGGGTTTCCCGTGCCGAGGACACTTAACAATATACTTTTTAAAAATTAAATTTGAAAATAAACAAATTACACTAACTTAAAAAAACGAAGATAATTAACAAATATTCAGACAGTTTTAAAAAACAAGGTATTTATGTACATCTATATTATTTATATTACAAAAAACACAATGAAAATAAGAAAAACTAAACATAAGCTCTACACTTGTAGAGCACTTGATTCAATATTGGTATGAGCGAATGAGACAATCCATTTTACTTCAACCTAGCTCCACTATCCACTTTTTTATAGCCTTTTCAAACATTTTCTCGTTACTAATTGGTTTAATAGATAGTGGAAGTAGGTTATATATTTTAATTGAATAATACTCAAAATCCCTTTGTCCGAAAGTGGTTTTAGTTTGTATTTGTTTAAGTTGTCTATGTGTTGAGGATCTAGTGATTATATTATTTGTATTGTGGGGGTTATGTCTTTCATTTGAGTAAGAGTACTTTTAGAATCTATAAGTGAGTATTGTTTTAGCGTATAATTGTTTTGGTGTCATAAGTTGTGATTTATGGAATATTTCTTCAGTAGATGTCTGTATTGAAGATAAATGTTTTTTTTCCTATTGTGATTCAGCTGCATCACAGCTTGCATTTAATTATTTCTGGGTCTTTAAATCAGGGCAAACATCGAAGGTTTATTAGTTGTGACTGTTGTGGGAATTTTGATATTTTTTATTTTATTTTTATTTTATTTTATTTAGAAAACATACAGTCATACAAAATCAGTATTAAAAACAACAATTTTTTAACATAAAAAGACCAATTAAGTTTTCATAAATTAAAAAGATATAAACATTAAATGTGACAAAAAATAAAAAATAAATAAGAATTTTACGTTTTAATTAGACATTTGCGTTTTCCATGGAGGTAATAAATTAAAATAAATAAAAATACCGAATGTACACTCCGAGCCATCCACGCACACACATGAACGCACATATAAAACATACACAAACATATACATTACATGCGGCACATCTGCATAGCATAAACCACTCAAGATGTACATTCAGCAACTATCCCAAATAATCGACCCCATGAAGAAATTTTCTGTACAAATGCAACGTGCAGTTAAAAATGTCTACATCAATACTGAGTCCGTTATAATTTCTACAGGTGCGTCTAATGAATGAATTCGAGGTATAATTGTTTTTACAAGTTGGTACATAAAAAAGGGAATTTAATCTAGTATAGCGAAGAGGACAACGGAAACCAATATTTTGTAAAAGATACGGCGAATCAACTATGTTATTGAGAATTTTGAAAAGAAAAATTAAATCATATCTAAGGCGCCTTTTTTGTAGTGATTCTATATTAAAATTGATCAAAGATGCGCCGTAATCATTTTCAATGTTACCAAAACGATATTCCAGGCTCCTTATAAATTTCTTTTGAATGTTTTCAATTTGATTAATATATACATTATATTGAGGGGACCATACTAATGAAGCGAATTCGAGTTGACTTCGCACATAAGTATAGTAAAGAAGTTTTAATGTATTTGGTGATGAGAATGGCTTGGAGATTCGTAAGATAAACCCTAGAAGTCTGTACGCCTTATCTACTATTGTATTTATGTGATCTCTAAATAAAAGCTTATTATCCATCAGTACACCCAAATCTCTCGCTTTCATTGAACGATTGACAATTTTCCCAGATAGTTTGTAGTCAAATAGTATACTTTTTTTCTTTCGAGTAAATGACATGACAAGACATTTATCAGAATTCAATAATAACTGATTGTCCTTGCAATAGCAACAGATTCTATCTAAGTCAGCTTGAAGAACTTCGCAATCATTTATTGAAGACACAATTTTATTTATTTTATTAATATATTACGCAACACTTCCACAGGACCAGGATCCAACTGTTTATCAAGTACCTACCTAAATCTGGAAGAATCTTCTTCTTAATCTTTCTGATCCAGTACTCGTTAACGTCTGTCATGGCAAGGTTCCATTGCTTGTCAAAAGCCTGTAAAAATCCGGTACAAAATCCCCTAACGCCTCTCTCGTTCCTAGTGACAACCTGTAAAAATGAAGAAAAAAAATAGATTAACAACAACAAACACTTGAATAAGTCCTTAGCATGTGATGATAAAGTACATTGTTTTTCTTAAATTACAAATGGAAAATTCATTCATTATTCCATGTCCGCTCCCTAGTTGGACCCCATTGTAATTGCCCAATATTGGATAGGGCAGATAATATAAATCTTTACATAATATATAATTCCTCTGTACGTGTGCTGTCACTGAACTCCTTCTAAACTTAACCGATTTACGTGCGGTTTTCATAGAAATATAGATCTTTACGCTGTGCGTGTTTGTAGATATTAAAATCTTCAACCTAGTGTGTAAAAAAGAAGTAAAGGGCATAAAAGTTTTATTCATCGATCTACCAGGGTTGCATTCGAGGAGAATGCACTGACAAAAAATGGAAAGATTTTGTTTATTTGTGTATAAAAAAAGTTTGTTTTTGAATGTTTACAAACAGCATTTTTTTTGTGGATTTCAATCAGATTCTTTCCTTAAATTCCTTATAATTTTTATCCGTTTATTTCTTTGTACTGGCTTTTTGGTAATACTAAAATAATATTAAATTCATTGGTTATCTAGTTTTCCTATATCAACTTTAAAATACCTACATTTTGTAAATGGGGTCTAGAATTCCAATCGTCTATACGCTTAGTAGCTGCAAGACGTGTTGTAATCATACTCCTTTTTACTATTCATATATATATATTTTTAATATCATTAATACACTAAATTCCTAACTGTCTATGCGCTCTGTAGCTACAAGACGTCCTGTAATCTAGCTCCTATCTGTTATAATTTTTGATTAATCTTAATTGAAAACGAGGAACTAGAATCCCAACCGTCCATGCGCTCTGTAGCTGCAAGACGTGCTGGGATATTTATTAATTGTACAGCGCCCTTGAGGTGATTTTCACAAAAATGGCGCTATTTAAATTATCCAACTGTATTTAAAACATTTTTTAAAATCGTATTCCCACATTAGTACACCCCTCTGTTGGTGAGAAGACCGGAGGTTGACGTTTGCAAAAAGAATTCCATATTTGAAAAAATATTTATTTTATGTTTTGGAATTCAACCATTAACAAGTACCCACTTAAATTTAATAAATTTTTAGTTTAGGAATTTAATCGCAAACAAACTAGGCACCTACTTATCAATAAAAAGTATTTTTCAAGGCAAGCCAACGTTCGGGCAGTACAACGTCTGTCGGGTCAGCTAGAGACTTAAATAAATAAATAAAAAATTGCCGACCGGTTTCAAAACATTACTTTTCCTAGATCTAGGCATAAAATATAAATTAACACGAAATATTACGAGTATGTACTTCTTACAAGAAATAATGCATTTCAGATTATTTTTTGTAAGAAGTAAATAATAGTTTATGTTAATTTTTATTTTATGCCCGGACGAAGGAACACAACAATGTTTAGAAACCGGTCAGCCAATAAAAAAAACTTTATATTTAGCGATTTAAAATAAAATTGATGTATATTTTTTTTCTCTATTGGTTGGGTGTTGTAATATATTTTTCACTATCTCCTTCCATATCCCCCCTATACCACTTGCTGACAAGCCTCGAAGTACAGGCTTAGCGGATTATTCCTTTTTTTAAAAATGTTTTTATTAACATGGAAAATCACAAAGTTAGTGCTTCAAATATTAATCGTATTCAATCATAAGTAGTTAAAAACAACGTGTTTTTATTTTAATATTGAATATAAATTTTACATAATTTCAATAAAATTGATACTGGAACCACTTTTGCAATGCGCCCTTAAGATTTTAATATTACGAGAATTACGCTTTTAAAAAACCTAAATTATTACCAAATTCATACAGTGAAATAATTCCGAACAGTCTAAAATACAACTTATTTATACTTTAAGAACTAACACAACAGTTAAAACTTATTTTTATTGCCAAAAACAACCCTTAGCTGAAACGGTCGTCCTTGTAACATAATAAAAATTGTCCACCCTTTCTTTTTACGACCCTTATTTTCGAACATTTTTACCCCAGTAAAAATATAAAGCTAAGGTACCTACCACTTTCTAAATTGTAGGATTGCCTTTTTTTATGACTGGCAATTCAAATTATCTGTCGGAATTCTGCTGTTCATTTTTTAACGCGTCTAATAAAAAAAAGCCGATGTTTTCAAAATAAAACCCCTCTAGAACGTGGTTTAAATTTTTAAAGTATATTTGTATTTTTTTTTTTTTTTGAGTAGTTAGAAGAAACTGTATTGTTAATAGTATTAAGATAAATAATCAAAGAGTTAAATAAATACAATAAAAAAAATGGCATTGCCAAATAACCTAATTACTTTAATATATTGATAAAATATATATCACCGCATTCGTCTCGATGAGATCTACTGATGATGAGATGAGATCTACTGATGATGAGATGAGATCGTCTGGCAAAATATAATATGTATAATATGGTTATAGAATATTAACTGTGTCACTTTATAATATGTCTATTTTTCTATTTCCAAAGATGGCGGCATATTGAAATATGTCACTTAACACAATTTGCCATCTTTTATAGGTATTTGTATGTTTTTATCCAATTTAAAATTTGTTAGTTTTCCCGTAAGGGTAGGCAGAGAGGATAGAACGCCACTTCACTCTATCTTTGCATACAGATCTCGCTTCCTCTTCATTCATTCATACAAAACTTACTCTTTCATACTGATAACCATAGAACTAACTATGGTTTTCATTCCCCTATGCCCAGAATTCTTAGGTCTGCCAACAAACATACCAGTCTTGATTTCTTTGCTAATAAGTTGTCTTTTAAACGATCGCTGAATAAAATTCAATTATAAACACCTCTCTCCCGCTTCCACTCCCACCAAGTCTACTATATACCATTGTGTCTTTCTACTTTCCTTTATACTAATTTTCTATGTATAAATATTGTACATAAAAAGTGACATATACTTAGCCTCATTCCACTGAAATAGTATTATGGATAATCCAGAGAAATCAATTGCAACAAAAATGGAGCAGATTATAGAAATTGTCATGTTTTAAAAAAACATTATTGCCATCAATAAGTAAATAAACGAGTTAACGTTGCTGTTTATATTTCGTCTGGATAATTTATTTAAAAATACATAAATAATAAATAAGCATTTTTGTTTATGAGCGATTACATATCTACAGTTTCGTATCAACAAAGTTATTTCGGCCTTGCGAGGTCGCACACGTAGCCCGTGACCTCAGATTACAAAACCAACGCTTCAACCACTCGACAAATCAATTTATCACGCTTGTCAATGAACTTTCCATATTTGGGCAAAAAAATATAAATAATCACTGCTTTTAACCTTAGCGTCCGTCGTCTTAATAAAAATATTTGAATTGAGTGCTTAACTTATTATAAATGGATGAATGATAGCCGACCGGAAGTGGAATATCTATGGGAACTTTGCATTCCAGTAGCTCAATCACAAATAACTATCGATGTTATAATAAGCGACGTGATAACAATTTCTCACCATGGTTGTTTATCGTATTCGCGATCACAATGGAACATCCGTGAACACCTAATATTAAATGTCAAAATATTTATGTTCGCGACGTATAATATGTTGCGCAATCACATATTTGAATTTCGCCGGTGTAAATATAGAAAATATTCCAAAACTGCTATTTTTACTGATTTGTTTATTATTTATCATGCTATTTATTGCATAAAGCCGGCGCGGCGGTTGGCGAGCCAAATGTCAAGAAAAGCAGTCGCCATAGAAATTGTAATTTAATTTTCACTTTTTTGTATTAGATACTCCTTACTATTTTGCAAATGTAATATATTGTATTATTTACTTATAGTGAACGCCGATTTTCGCCAGTGAACTGTATTAATTTACGGGGAAAACAAAAAACAAACCGACACGAGCGTTGACTTAGAGATTACACACGCGTTGACTTATGACTGCGATAACTTAAGCATGTTCATTGTTATTCATTGTGATCAATCAAATGCTAAGCATGTTTTTAAGCACGTCGATAGTTAAGAGCCTCACCTTGCAGGACAAGCCACAGGACAGACTTTAGCAGGGAGTCAGAAATTCGTGCACTCAAAAAATAATAAAAGCCTGCTGTACTGATTTCTCATAGAGCGTGAAAAATTAAATTGGACAACTGGGCCTAGATTATAATGAGAAGTTTAGTAATTAACTATATATATTTTTTTATTTAACTTTTTGTACATAATGTTATTTGTACATTGAAGGGCTTATTGCCAAATGGCATTTTCTTCCAACCAACCGACAAAATAATAGTTTTATTTTTATAATTCAAGTAACAAAACATATTCAATAAAAAATAAAGATTGAAAAGTTAAAGATAAAAATAGAAATAAACGTATTTGTTTAAATCAAGAAAGGAGCTCTGCGCTGGTTTGGACATGTAGAACGATTTTTTTTTTATATTTTTTTTTATATGGGAGTTGCTTTATTATTTACCTTGCTTATAATAAACAAGGTTTATATTTCAAAAAGTGGATTTTTCTGCTATTAAATATCTTAAAATTTATCTAAACTATTGGGATCAGGAGGGATATATTAATGTGGGCTAACCAGGAACTTCTCAGCATTTGCTCACGTGGAGAGGAAACCACTTAAAACTCTTCATGTAGAACGAATGGACAGCGAGAGAACGGATAAGAATATTTACAATGCGAATGTTGATGGGTGCAGAAATAGAGGAAGACCGAGAAAGACATGGCATGACCAAATCCAACAAATACTTAAATAAGGACATGTCAAAAGTCGGAATAATCGGCGCGCGTGCATGAGAAGATGTATGAATGTAGAGGAAGCGAGATCTAAGATAGTGTTGTGGCGTTCTATCCTCTCTGCCTACCCTTACGGGGAAACGGCGTGATGGTTTGTTTGTTTTGTTTGTTTTTTTGTTTTAAATCAATACTATTACTCAATGGGAAAAAGGAAAAAAATAGGAAAGACGAAAGGAGGAGAGATTAAGGAAGAGAAACGAGATGTTTCTTCAGACGTGATTTAAACAGAGAGACTGTAGTAACATATTTGATACATTGAACAATAGTGACAGGGAGTGATAGTCTCTCCGCTATAATTTTGAGCCATTTCAGTTGCCTACGATAATCAGAAATGTGGTCATATTTCCTAAGACCAAAAATGTACCTTATGCATGTATTCTGAAGTCGTTCAAGTTTATCGAGTTGCTCACAGCTTAAATCAGTCATGGAAACATCAGCGTAATCTAGAATGGGTAGTAGTAATACTTTTACAAGAGTGCATTTAGTACTAATGGGTAAGAATTTTTGCAACCTTCTAAGTGAGTGTAGACTGAAAAATATTTTGCGGCTTAATTCATAAGCATGAGCTCGCCAGCATAGATATCGTACATCAGTACTCCTAGTTTTTTTAACGGATTTCCTAACTATAGAGGTTCAGCAAGAAATATCTTCAAAAGGAATCAATAATATAAAAAAAGAAGTATTTTTAGTCTATGTGGTATGCGAACATTTATGAAACATAAAATTTCAGGCAAGCTTTTTTATTATTTGATAATTTATAAATGATCAAGAGGTCATTTATTGTTCTTCTGCCAGTTAGTAACGGTAGATTATCATTACATTCGATTTCCGACATTCGATTGATTAGAAGCTAATCTCCCGATAATCCTTGTAGCCTTCGAACCAAAACAAATAAAGTAATCAAACAAATAAATAATATATTATTGTCATCAAAAACATTTTTTACTTTGTGGTATGACATTTTACACTTATTTGTTTATAAATTTGTATAAACCACTTAATTTTTTTTTTAAATTACACCATGAATTTAATCAAAAAACGTGTGTAGAAATTTTGCATGTCAATAAAAATGGTTTTCGTTTAGATAATTTAGAACGATTAAAAATTAGTAAAGCCTTTAATCAAAAACTTCAAATAATAAATAATCAATTAAATTTAACTTCGAGTCCTCTTTTAAAACTATTCCCGTTATGATTTATTTTATCCTCTTTCTCTCTCTTTCTTTCAATTTTCTGTCTCTTTCATACAATATTTTATTTTATAAACAGCAACGCGTGTAATTATAAGTTAGTTAAATTCCTGATGATGAGGTAGTAACCTCGAAACCGGTCGAAGTGTAATTAAAAAAAATAAGTGATTTATACAAATTTATAAACAAATAGGTGTAAATAAATAATATTCAAAATGTCTACTTTGCTTATATCATAAGTTATTCGAGTGTCATCGATATAAAATTAAGTAAATAATGATTTAAACATGATACAAAAACACACTCACGAAGGATGAGACACCAAAAATAAAATAAAATACTTAAACTTATTAAAATAGCATTATATCAATTCATTAGTTAACCCATAGAAAATTTGTTGATAATGATCCTTAAGATAAAAATAATTTTATTTAATTTACTTACATATAACTTTGAATTATGTATCCGTACCTCTGTTCTGTATAAATACATTTAACTTTTTAATAAAGATACCAGTCTCGAAGATGTCACGAAAGCGATGAAACCGGTCACTGGATATTCCAAATTTGTGGATTAAAGTATCACTCGTGTTTTATTTATATAATAAATTACAATGAACTTCCATCAATAATTTTCACTTACAAACTTAAATACTTTACATTAAAGTTAAAAGTACCGTACATATAATGTAAAATTACCAACCACCTACTTGAAAAATCTGATCTTTGAGGAGCAATTGAACTCTAGAAAAACACTAAAATGCCCCCCCTGAACATTATTGATTTTGTCACTTGGTCAATTACTCTTGTATGCCCACGATATAACTTAAATTTATTTAGCTAGACTAGAGAAGGTACATTTTTTATATGAAGAGAGAGTTTATTCCAAGTCTAGCGGCTTGGACGGAAAAGGAACAGCTGAAAAATTATGTATGTCGAGCAATGGAAAGTGTTCTCTCCTGAGAAGAGCGAAGCAAAAGCCCATGATCAGAAAGGTAAATGCAATTCTCAGCAAAATATTAATATCTAAGTGATTCATATGATTATCAAACAATACTTGCAGGATATACATATATTTGTTAGATATGTTGATATCAGAGTGGGTACTCTAGACTCTAGGCTAGATAATGTGGCAATGGAATACTATGGTGCTCATGGCCACTTGTATGAGTGTACCAATACTAGGCTATAGATAGGCAAGAACTGCGATTGGTGAATCCACTCTAGGTACAGACTAATAAGTCATGTTGACTTAACAGGGGTTAACAAATTTTAAGGTCCGATAGCCACATATTTTATTTTTTTAAAAATAAAAACCTTTATTAGCATAAATAAACAATACATTCAGGAAAAAAATGGAACACTTAAGGTTGAACTTGCCGAAAAAGAGTCAGGCTCTTGTGTTTGGCAAGTTTACAAAATAACATAAAAAAGAAACAAAAAATGCAAAACAAAATAATAAAATAAATAAAAAATTAAACAATTTTAAAAATTGAGAAAAAATATTAAATAAGAACACTAAATTTATAAACACAGACACATATTAAACAAACATCTCTACATCTTCTTCTTCGTTTTTTCATGGCCTTTTCACATCTCAATTCGGGTGTTCTGGCCAGTGTCGAGTATTTTTGTTTTTTACATATATACACATGTTTTAGTAATATAATATGTACAAGTTAGTATGTTAGTATTTAATATAATATATACATATAATAATAAAACATATTTACAACTTTACACCATTTACAACTAGATATTTATATAAGATTTTAAATACACGTTTATTGGGTGGGGACAGGAGAGTTAGAATATGAATAGGGAATGGGATATTAATATCAGAGAGGTCGGATAGGAAATCAGGATAACAATCATTTATGGGGCATATAAAAATAATATGGTTTAAATCTTCCTCATCTAGCTGACATTCGCAAATGGCAGAGTCCCGGACATGGATTCTGAACAGGTGAGAACCATTGCAGCAGTGCCCAATGCGCATTCTGCATATGGAGGATGTCTCAAACCATCTCTATTTTCAAAATACAGTTGATGTTAATTATGCCAAGAAGCTTTTCTTTAATTTATCCTTAAATTTTCCGTAATTTATTTCTTGACGCATATTTTGCGGTAAATTATTGAAAAGCTTCCGTCCTATGTAAGTATAATGATTTTTTGAAAGTATATGTATCGAATATTTTTTATCAAATACTATAACAGAGATGGAGAGGACTTTAGAGAAGGGAATATGGAAGTCTAGGCGTCTACAGGGCTATGACCTGACATTGGATGGTTTGATCGGCCATTTTACACACTGTGCAACATTCACCATTCTGCTTGTATTTGGACATATTATAATTATTTTATATATTTTTTTATTAATAAATTTTATAAAAGGTACATGTTTTTTTAAAATTCTATACATATCTACTTTTACACATCTAGTAAATGTTATCACTGTAACTGTCCAAAAAAAGAGACTAACTCTTGTGCTCGGAGAGTGACTTATACTGTTGTAGTTGTTTATTTATAAGAGTTTATATAATTAAAAAAATAAAAACATAGGATATATAAAGGAAAAAACGGCGTGATGGTAGTCGCAGTAGTAGTACTTGTGATTCTTTTTCTGGGTTGTTTTAACTCTCCCTTCTCAGCGATGTGTAGCTAGTGCACATTGCATCTAATAACTTTAATATTTTTAAAAATATATTTAGTTCTGGGTTAAGATTTTAGGTATTTCTCTGTTATGCATCTACGTATCGGTTAAAATATTTTTTTATTAAACAATTTATACTTAGGGGAACAGAAAACGCATATGATCAAAAATCGGAGATGTTGCGGAGTGTGAAGTAAAAGAGTACCGAATGCATCATTGTCACTCACCTCTGCCTACCCCTACGATGAAATATCGTGATGGTAGTAGTAGTAATAGAAGTTAACTTTACAAACATCAACAGATGATAGAATAGCAGGAATATAGATGTTCAAATATAGGTAGAGTAATGAACGTTTTTTAAAAAATATTTTTTTCTATGAAACAAGTTGAACCCGGCCACGTGCCGTAGCTTGGACGCTTCTGCCTTAGCACAACAGAATTAAAACGGCACGCCATGAGTTTAGTAAACAACGAGTGTACGAGTACCGGAAGAAAAATGACTACTTTACTAGACAAATCAACAAGAATGACCTTTAAAAATGTATTTATTTATTTATTATTATCTTATTTATAGGTAAGTAGCCTTTGCTGCAGTAACTGCATCATTAATCAAAGGATATTAAGGATGGCGATCTGGCAACAGGTCATTTTTCCCCCTTTTCCACCCGATGGTACATAGAGCTTTTTGCCGCAGCGAGACTTATTTTTGGAATCTCTGAGTTCAGTCATATCACTCCACTTTAAAAAAAATATATATTCTTTTTATTTATTATTTACATACAATATTACATTTTCATTATTTTTCAAAACATTTTAAATTTTTTTTTTTTTTTACAGGACTCACCGAGCCAATTAATACGGCTTGTCGGTAAAGATCCTTTGCATGAAAACATATGATAACACTACATAGTAGTATAATAATAATTACTACTAACTTAAATATAAGGAGCGAAAAAAAAAGTACATAAAATTTAGGTTTTCAAATAATATTCAGAAAATTGTGAAAAAAAGCAAAAAAATAAGTAAATGATATCGCAATTATAAGATAAAAAATAAATACAAAACCGGAACACCAACATTTAAAACAGAAGTGTGTACATATTAAATAGGCACAAAGCATTTTATTAAAAACATTATTTCTTAACATAACTATATCTATTTCCATTTCCATATCCATATCCATATTTTTATTCTTTTTGTCTTTGTATTGTATAGTGTTTAAATTGTCGTGGATAATATAATATTACTTACCTTGCAATGTAGTTTAATAATCTTTCAGTTTCTTTCCTTCCTAACTTAAAAAGCCATTGAGTCATTTTACTACTACTACCAGCACGCCATTTCCCCGAAGGGGTATGCAGAGAGAATGGACCGCCACACACGTCTATCCTGGCATACATTCCTAGCTTCTTCCACATCCATACATCTTGTCATACATGCCCTTCGGTTCTGTCTGCTTTTGACATGACCAGACTTAAGATTTTGTTTTATCTGATCATGCCACGTCTTCCTTGGTCATCCTCGTCTCACGTAACCGTAATTTCATCTATTTGTATAGTGGTTACATGGTGAATAAAATATCTTAAACCTTATTATAAATTCTAGGAGCTATAAAGTTAAAAGATCTCTGTTCTCTGAAAGAAGTTCTCGTCTGCGGTACAATGTGCTCTGTGTCACACTACGAGTTGATGTATTGTGTGCTATTAAGTACAAATATATTGATATTAAACGCACAATGTTTGTTAGAGATTTTCGTGAAAAAGGGTGAGGTTTCGAATTACGAATTCACCATTCTGCAAATATTGCAACGTTCATACCAGCCACACATTCACATGGCGTTATAATTAAATCTAGAATAAGTATTCTATGAGTGCAACAATGAGTTCTATCCTTATGGCAATACTAATATTTTAATACGACGCAACGCTTGCACAGTTTGATAAGCACGCTAAATGTGAATATTAATGTAATCAAACTCGAGGACGATTGTAGAATATACTTCCGATATATTAACACATTGCGGTTCGAGTATTTTTAAATTTGTTTTATTTTATACGGTCAGCAAAAATACACACTAAAAAAGTACATTTTGTGGATACACGCGCATATACACAAGAATCTTTTTTTACACGGTTTCGAAATAACATTGCATAAAAAAAACCGAAATTGCAAAACAATATTATTATTATTATTAATATTTAAATCTTAAAATAGGGCACACATATCATACATATTGTTATGTGTGTTCTAATAATAACATTGCAAATATATTTAATTTATAAATTGTTTATCACATATGTCTTGACCATTATTTTAAATTTTGATATGTTTTTTTCTTCATAAATATTTTTTTCCATTTCGTAATACTTTTTAATTGCTTTAAATAAAATTGAATTTTGTGACTTTGCCTTTTTCCTAAATGGAAGTCTAATTTTGTTCTTTTCTCTAGTATTTTGATCGTGTTCATGCTGGTTCCGATCAATTTTTTTCCAAAATTCTGTTTTTTTATTAGAGTTTATAATTTTATGAACAAATATCATTGTGTTGTAAAATATTCTTTGTTTATATGTTAATAATTTCATTTCATTTACCATCGACTTTACCCTCGTGTATCTGTTTTTTTTTTAAATGATTCTAAAGGCTTTATTTTGTAATACAGTTAGTTTATCTATGTTTTCTTTGTTTGATAAAAATAAAATGCCACTACAGTAGTTAACGTGTGGTTCAATAATTGCTTTGTAAATAGTTTTGCAGGAGTCCTTATCAATAAATCTTCTGATCCTTCCCAAAATTGATATTTTTTTTGCAATCTTATTTATTACCATCTTAGCGTTTTGGTGAAATGTAAGATTTGAATCCAACATATTAGCGATGCGTAATAGAAATATATACAGGGTGTTGATTTAACCCTGTCACATCCGAAACCACGATGATCAGTATGAGCAAGAAGACATATTGGCATATTAAATTATTGTTTTAGAATGAATAAGATTTTTAAAAATATGTATAAAAAAAGTAAAGGGTTGTTTTTTCTGCAGGGGTGAAACGAGGGAAGGGGGAAGGGGGGAGTCTGATACTAAACCACGCTCCCCTCACTTCTCCCCTGCAGAAACATTTGTTTTTTTAAATATTTTATTTTAAAAAAAATCTTTGTTCTAAATATTTTTTGAAAATATGCTAAAATGTCTTCTTGCCCATACTGATCATCGTGGTTTCAGATGTGACAGGGTTTAAAGAACACCCTGTATATAAATAAATGGGTGCGAAGGTTGTCACTGTTTTCGATATGTTTATTTTTGGGTGATACCGTGTGTGTTGGATTCGTTTCGGCTACCGTTTCAGGAGCCATCTTCAGGGTAAGCTGTTTTGTAAAAAATAGTATGTGTTTAAGTATTAGTCATTTGTACCGTGTCGCAGTCGGCAGTAGGCACATTTCTATTCGTTTTTGTAGTATGTTATTTAAGGAATAATTGAAAAATGGTATGGGAGATAGAGGGAGGGGGTTAGCTTAATCGGTTTAGGGTGACCATTACAGTGGAACATCGGATTAAGGAATATATTGAAAGGTTATTTTATTAATGATCAAAGGAACATTATTTTTTAAAACTTTCCTAAGGCAAATTTTTCCATATTATTTACTTTTAACCCTTTATTATTTGTATGTAAGATTTTGACTCCTGTATTTTTTATTAAAGTCATGATTTAAATTGATTATAGTCCTTAAAATGTAACATGATTAGAATGACAGTTGTCAGAAAAAGTGACGACGTAACGTTGTAGTAACGTCAAAGGAGTTATTTATATTGACACACGAAAAATCATTTGTATCTGGCGTGTTAATTTATTTTTTTAATACAATGCTTGAAACTTAAATCAACATTAATATATAAAATCAGCTTTAAAACTAAAAAAACTAAAATAAAACCTAATTATTAACGACGTTCTTACAAGGTTACATCATTTAGCAAAAAAGTTAGAGATGAGACAAATTGATCAATGTAAATTGATGGAATAAAAACAATAGTTCATTTGATGTTGTTTATAAAAAAGTATAAATGTCTCATTTTTTGGTGAATAATTGTGTTAAACACACTATAATAGGCTTGTTTTTGCGTATTTATATCAATTTTCGGAAACAGAGTTTCATGATTGCATGAAATAACCGATAAAATCGATTTGATCAGTGATCAGTAATTTTCTATCACCAATGAAATTAGTTTGACAGCTGTCATTCTAATCAAGTTATATTTTAAGGACTATAGGCGAAAAATGCGATCTCTTAGACGAATGTGTGGGAAATCAATGTATGACAGGGTTACGAATGATGAAATCAGGCGAGAGTGTAAATCTGAGACAAGTATAATTGATAAGATTAAGAAAGGGTCTCTGAGATGGTTTGGTCACGTAGAACGAATGGACGACGAGAGAATGGTAAAACAAGTATATATGGCAAAAATGAACGGCAACGTTAGACGAGGACGACCAAGGAAGACGTGGCATGATCAGATAAACCAAAATCTTAAGTCTGGTCATGTCAAAAGCAGACAGAACCGAAGGGCATGTATGACAAGATGTATGAATGTGGAAGAGGCTAGGAGTGTATGCCAGGATAGACGTGTGTGGCGGTCCATTCTCTCTGCCTACCCCTACGGGGAAATGGCGTGATGGTAGTAGTAGTAGTAGTAGCGATTTCGGAGAAATAATTATTGTGAAGACACCTCATATGTTCTTTAACACGAATATCAACATTTCTTGATGTTCTTCCAACATAAACCGAAGGACAAGAATTGCATTTTAATTGGTAGAGACGGGTACGTCTCGAAACCGGTAGACATAGAAACGTCGGCTAGTGGTTACATACAAATATTCAAAAACATTTAGTAAAAAGTTTTTTTTTTTTTAATGCAGTTTTGATTTGAGTCTCCGCGCTTGAAGGCGTTGAGAGCCATTACTGCACTATTGCATAAATCTTCACTGCACTTAAGACCGGCAGTCACGGTCGCATCGCTGTCAACACAGATAACGCGTTTTACTATCGCCGTGAAGCCACGAGCAAGACGACAATAATTATTTATACGGCCACACTCTTCTTTCATCAGCTGTCTGGCTCCAAAAAGAGACTTCTCAAAGAAGAAAGAGATATGAGGTGTCTGACAATTCAATTCACGCAAATGCCTCCCGGACACTGTCCAAAAAAGTCGGACTGATTGCGTCACACTAAAATGGACAAAATCGACGATTTGTTGTCAAGTTTTCCGCACCTCCTCAAAACTGAACCGATTGTTTTTAATTTTAGAAAGGGTTATCCCGTGGCTAGTTTTGCTGACTCACAGATCAGATGTCCGAGGTTCTGACCCCTGGCGGCTCCTGACCGAAAACACTGGCAGTGCATTTCATTACATTTTGTCAACTTGTACATTAAGTTTAATAATATTATAACAATATGACAGGTCTGACGTGATAATCGAGCAATAGTATGACAGATGACAGCCCGCGCATCGAAACCAGGAACGCTAAATTCGCCTAACATTATACGCACGTTATATGATACTAAATCAACTAAATTCGTACTAATATCATGTCATTACGCATGTTCAAAGTGACATTGCAAACAAACTTCAAACTTCAAATCTGCGCATGCATTGGCAATGCCCCGAGTATGTATATTATCTTCTCCCTCTACCGCACGATTCACCGGTATAAAGCGTTGTCTATCTCGCTCAAATGACGATCTTAGGAGATATGACAAATTTCATAGAAATCCAGAGTAAAGAATTGTGCAAAACAGAACATGCACGGGGACGATTGCGCATGCGTAGACAAGATGAGAAAATCGTCCGCTAGAGTCGATCTCGCTAGATCTTTTGGCGCTAGTATTTAATATTATGATGTTTACGAATATAATATTGCAACGAATCCCTGTTTCTTTGTACCTATAACATATTTTTACTATTTATAATATTACTAATTTATTTCCACATATTTTTACTTGTCATTGCACTGACTTAAGCACATACTAAGGAACCGCCTCTGGTTCTGACCCAATCTACCCCAACTTAAACCCCATTTTCTAATAGTGAGTTATTTAATAGTTGAAAATGGCGCTTAAATTGAAATATTTGGGTAAATCGTAAGAACGCAAATATTTATTTTTCTATGGAGAGGCTGGAAGAATGGACTAGTATGGCTAACACATTGTTCAATTAAGGTCCAAAATTCATTTTTGGACGTTGTCCGAAAACGAACGCAGCAGCCTCCTTTTGCGAGCGTCTTGGGGATGCGGTGGGGATCGGGGTTGGAAACGTGCTGCGCATGCCTCGGAAGAACATAATCACAAGTTGCCTCTTCTTCACACCTGCGGGCTCCCGCCGTCCAGGAAGGCCGTAGATGACGATCTTTCGGCTTCGTTCGATGCAACTTAGGGATGCGGGATTAACGTAAGAGGAAGCGCAGTGCTGGCGAGTGATGGGGTTGTATGGACGGGGTGCGCGTAAATTGATTTGAGGTTAAATGAGAAAGATGGATTACAATATAAGTTATTTATTGAGTAGATATACACGAGTTACATCCTTACAATTTTGTACAGAAGGAATTTACAATAGCAAACACTGGCGAGAAGCTGGTGGACGGGCGACACGAAATGGCAAGACAAAATGTGCATATTCTTTCGCTGCACGACGTTTAATTACTTGTCCGAGCTGACGTTGCGTCGGGTTACGCGTTGCGAGCCAGAACGGTGTTCGGCCCTGCCAACTTTACGGCTTGATGGTGACGACCTCTACAGGGTCTCCTGGAGGCGTCTAGTGATGTCCACATGCTCCGTTAAGAGCGGATGTGGAAAAGGAAGAAAACATTTATGGGCCGTGTTATTGCGAAACCGTGTAAAACGAAGTTGTAGTGTATGGATGTTCTAAAGTAAAAAGCAAACAGTGTGTAAAGTGGTAACGTAAACCAGAATTGAACGTAATTATTCAGAAAGCAGCCAGTCCACAATTTAGGAAAAACGAGATATTGGTGTTATCGGGTGCAGCAAGGTCAGTTCGATGTTTTGCTTAAAACAGCCAGGCCGCTTACATACAACCAATTATAATAATCGCCTTCTGAAAACAGTGTTGATAAAAAAACTGCATTTCTTAATATCTACAGCACTAGGAAAATCTCTCGGTATACATTACGATGGGAAGATTAATGCCACCAGAAATCTTGTTCTCTTAAATAAATTAAAGTGGATAAATGCGTAAGTATTTTTACAAACACAAACAAACAAACCATAACGCTGTTTCCCCGTAGGGGTAGGGAGAGAGGATAGAACGCGATATCACAGAGAGGAAAGAACGCCATACGTGTTCTCATGCACGCACGCCGGTTATTCCTACTAGAAGTTATCTATATAGGTTTAAATTAAGGAATAATGACTATTGTCCATGCGATGATATTTCTTCATCGAGTATCGAACATCTGTTATTTCAGTGCCCATTTTATCATTGAAATCAACAGAAAAAGAATATATATATATATAAACATAATTGAAATGATAATTGAGATATGTTTTCTAGAAACTCACTCAATCCTATAGTAAGAAATAAAAGAAAGAGGAGCAATAAATCATACGCCAAATAATAGTACGTACTAAATTAAATCATACAAAAATACATAATGAAAAAAACATAAAAATATCAAGATAAATAGCAAATAAAAGTAAAGAAAAAATAATATATATGTATATAAATATTTTTAAAAGACACAATATGCAACGGCTGGCTGTTTTCTGTAAAATGCACATTGGTTGTGTGGTAAAACTGCTCAAATACATAATAAAAATATTTTTTGTGTATAAAAAAAAATATATGCATTATTTATAAAGTAAAAAAAATTCGAACTGTTGTGGAGATTTAACTATTAACTCTTTTTAAAAAAAGTCCTATTATTTAAATTTCCCTTTTCTATGGCTGGCTGCTTTCTGCACACCGTTCAATTGACGTTATGTTTGTTTTGATACTGATAATTTCATTTAAATACATCGCATGTTTATCTAAACGAAAATAAAATACACAAACCATAGTAAAATATACGAAATCTTATGCAGGCACCTCCATAGCGTAAAATTTCGAAACAATCAATTAGGCTTTGCGTCAATCGCACCTCTCTAAGCGCCGCGCGAGACAGCGCCATACAAACGTGCCGACGGGGTATTGCGCCATCTCGCTCCGACAACCCTGAGAACGAAGGTCCCGACCTTGCTAGAAGAGTGAGCGCGATATAAAAAATACTCTACTGTTGTTCCTTGTGTCGCCACGGGCGAGAGGGAGACAAAATACCGCTTGAAGGCGGAGCACATCGCGGCGTCGCGATTGCAGTTTTTCGCGCAAGTGCAAGGTTTTACCGTCTTTAATCGGTAAAACGTTCGCGTGTTTAATATTTGCGCACTTTTGATACTGATTCAAGTACATTCTTTTTTTATTATTATTATGAAGGCATATAATTACATCAAAAGTGTATATATTTATAGAATATAATGAAATATGCCTGTAATAATTAGCAAACATCTTGAATCTCTGTATTATTACGCGATTAAAATCAATCATTCGCTTTTTATATATTTTCTTAGAAAGTCGAATAAAACCAATATTTGAGGGCACTGAAGGCAAAGATAGCAAACTCCCGTTTTAGTGTTTTCGAGAAAAATAACAAAAACTGCAACACTAATGCCAAAGAGAGTCTTCATGTTAGAAATGTTATTTTCACTGAACTTAAACTTTAAGATACTAATAAGCTTTAACAGAAACACGAATTCAAAAAAACTTTCTTAATATTTGAATGGCACGGCCATTTTGAAAATTCAAATCTTAAAAGCCTGTCACAGATTAAATGCATACGCAAAAATTTGCCAGTTGATGCCGCCCGTCAATTAATAAATGCGTTTGTAGTGTCTTGGGTCGATTATTGTAATGGTATCTACGCAGGTCTACCAATGAATAAAATGACTCTCTTAAGCTAGGGTTTCCTAGGACAGCGGTGCCCGTATTTGAACGGCCGTAGTGAACGGTGATGCAGTAGACAGCCGTCGTAACGTCGACTAGAGAGTGGTTTCCTAGGAAAACGGTGTTAAATGGTGTTGATAACACCGTTTTCCTAGAAAACCACACTCTAGTCACCGTTACGACGGCTGTCCACTGCATCACCGTTCACTACGGCCGTTAAAATACGGGCGCCGCTGTCCTAGGAAACCCTAGCTTTACAGTCTGTATTGAATGCCGCAGCAAAACTTATTTTTGGAATTTCTAAGTTCAGTCACATTACTCCACTACTTCGGGAATTACACTGGCTACGTTTACCACAGAGGGTGGAATACAAACTCTGTTGGCTTATGTATAAGTCACTGCACAACTCTGCTCCGGAATATCTAAGGGAACTCTGCATTCCAGATGAACTATCTGACAGACGTCTTACGCTTAGATCAGCTACATCAACGTCGATAGGAAAAGTTATTTTACCTCTACGCAAACAGCGCACTAAATTTGGCGAACGCGCATTTGCGGTCGCAGGCCCTACGGCATGGAATGCTCTCTCAGCAGAGGTCCGAAACTGTGAGAGTGAAGTGATGTTTCGAAAGAAACTTAAAACCCACTTGTTCTCTAAATCATTTGAATAAATTCTTGGTGACAAAGTACATTATTTTTCTTAAATTAAAAAGTCAAAATTAAATTTATATCTTTATATAATCACTTTGTAAAGCGCCCTTGAGGTATTATATTACGAAAATGGCGCTGTATAAGTTATCCAGAATAATAATTACTATTATTATTGGTCGAATAAAATGGCTGATCGATATTGCTATGTTTGCTTCCAAACACTATTTAAAAACCACCAAAAGTATGATTTTAAACTACATTTACAACTCAACTCACTATTAAAGTTGATAAACTACAGAATGACATCATAATAAAATAAAAAATTCTTTATTTCTTCATGGACCAGGTCATTTTCAACAATATTTTGAGTTTGTCCAAATTTTTGTAGACAAGGACTGGATTCAACTCCCTGGGGAGCTGTTTATATTAACATATTACAACAGAGATGAAGAACATTTAAGATAAGGTAATATAAAAGTCTAGGCATCTACAGGGCTTATGACCTGTCAATGGCTGGTTTAAGTGGCCACTTTACACACTGTGTAACATTCACCATTCTGCCTATATTTGAACATCTATATTCCTTCAATTCTTTGTTGATAAATTACCTAGTCCATGAAGAAGTATAGAAATTGAAAAAATAACATTTTCAGGCGTTGCCTAGTATGTAGGTGTAATAATTTAATTAGATGAATCTCACCAGCATAAATAAAGGTTTCAGCTCTTTGACTTCACAAACATCAACAGATGGAAGAATTGAAGGAATATAGATGTTCAAATATAGGCAGAATGGTGAATGTTACACAGTGTGTAAAGTGGCCACTTAAACCAGCAATTGACAGGTCATAACTAGACTTCTATATTACCTTATCTTAAATGTTCTTCATCTCTGTTGTAATATGTTAATATAAACAGCTCTCCAGGGAGTTGAATCCAGTCCTTGTCTACAAAAATTTGGACAAACTCAAAATATTGTTGACATCTATATTATTTATATTACAAAACGCACAATGAAAGAACAAAAACCTAACTTTCATTTTTATTTGAATTTTTGCTACTTTTCTGTAAAATACACGTCGATCTTTATATTTTAAAATGCACTTCTGTTCTTTCCACTGCAATAAATGTATGTACTGTAAAATATGTATGGGTATACCCATAAATTTTATACTAATATGTAAAGATGATTTATTTTGATTTTCTTTATTTTTTTTGTTTTTGTGTAAAATACGTGTCTGTCTTTATATGTTTTTATACATGTAAAAGCCTACAAAGCGTTTAAATAGATAAATAAATAAAACATTATTAAAATTTATAATCCTGGCCTAGAATAAAACAGACAAAGAAAGGAGCAAAGTGTAAATCTTGTGTACGATGATTATTGTTTTTAGTAATAGTTGTTGTAGAGTGCAATTGGTCTAAGTGCCGAAAACTACAAGCGAGGTCGACTGGATTCTATGTGCAAGGTTCATAGGCCACGGATTCTCAAACTCCAAATAATGTCTACATTTTTTTTTTAATTTGCCATGTAGCGCAAATACGATATCTTTCATAGCAGAAAAAAATCACCCTTCGAAAAATACAGTCTACAATTATTATTATTATAGATAACTTATATAGCGCCATTTTAGTAATTTTATTAACCAATGGTCATTTACTGGGGGGTGGTCATTTACTGGTGCTTTGACCCTATATAAATGTAAAATATAAAAAAACGGTACATACATCCGGTTAAACTTTTTCACATACTTAAAACTCGGCTTTTTGGAGAATATATTTTTTAATGTTCCGAGATGGATCTCCGATGGCGTCAGCACAGACTGTTTTACCTCGCGGGTTTTAGAACCAACCTGCCTCTGATCATGCATATAATTATTATTATGGATAACTTATACAGCGCCATTTTCGTAATATAATACATAAAGAACGCTTTAGAAAGTGATTATATAAAGATATAAATTTAATTTAAACTTTTTAATTTAAGAAAAAAAAAAATTGTTACCACATGCTAAGGATTTATTCAAATGATTTAGAGACTCACTCTCACAGTTTTGCAACTCTGCTGGGAGAGCATTCCATGCCGTAGGGCCTGCGACCGCAAATGCGCGTTCGCCGAATTTAGTGCGCTGTTTGCGTAGAGGTATAATAACTTTTCCTATCGACGTTGATGTAGCTGATCTAAGCGCAAGACGTCTGTCAGCTAGTTAATCTGGAATGCAGAGTTCCCTTAGATATTCTGGAGCAGAGTTGTACAATATCTAGAATATGAGAGCTATTGCTCGTTATATTTAACAATAGATTTACCGAGGCAGAAATTTATATGACAATGTATATAAATTGAAGTCAAAAATCATAGATTTTTTTTTGTTTTGAACATTTTAAAATCATTCTTATGTTAGTGAAATTCCACTCGTCGATGCGCTTTGTAGCTGCAAGACTTTTTGTAACGTTAGTTTTCATATTATATAAAAATTAACTTCGACTGTAAATGGGGTCTAGATTTTTAGCCGCCCATGCGCTCTGTAGCTACAGTACATGTATTTTAGATTCTATTTGTAAACGGTTATTTAGAAATTAAAAACACTTTCTACTAATTTTTTTGAGCAGTGTAAATGAGAGATAGATTTCTAAACGTCCATGCGGTATGTAGCTGCAAGACGTATTGTAATCTAGCTCTTATTTAATTATTATTAAACTTCTTCTTGGACCAGTTGGTTTCATTACAATATTTGAGTTTGTCCAAATGTTCGTAGACAAAAGACTGGATTTCACCCCCTCGGGAGTCATTAAGATTAACAAATTACAACAGGGATGGAGTGGCCACTTAAACCAGCCAATGACTCACGCACGGGAGGTTCCGGGTTCGATTCCCGGTGAGAACACAAAAATTAAAATGTGATTTTTCTCAAGCCTGGGTGCTCTGTGATGTAATTCACCACTGTAATTAGGCCTCCTGGCCTGTTGTGGTGCAAAAAAAATAAAAAAATGTTAATGACAGGTCATAAGCCCTGTAAATGCCTAGACTTCCTTATTCCCTTATTTAAGGTATCCTCCATCCCTGTTGTAATTTGTTAATCTTAATGACTCCCGAGGGGGTGAAATCCAGTCTTTTGTCTACGCACATTTGGACAAACTCAAATATTGTAAGTTGTTTTATTTATTTTATTAAAATAAATATCTGTTTGAAAGAAAGCATTTATCGCACATCCGTCATTGTTCTACGATCACGGCATACATTTCCTTTTTTTTAAATTTTCAAAATGGTTGAAAACCTTTGTTACAGTTTTCATACACTTGATCTTTTAAAACGCGCTGTACACACTAGGCCGAAATGTCATGGCGATTTTGACAACCAGCGTTGAATCGTAAAGGCTCCATCACAATACGCTTCAAGGATGATAGCCGTATATGGCTTTGAGACATTTTTCTGCGCGTCATGTTTCATATTAGAAAAGTCTATGGGTAATAACTAATGACTATTGTTTTCTGTGTCCGGGACGACGATGAATACATTTCGTATAAGGTTCAAATAGAGCCAGAACCATAAAAATTTCAAATCTTCTCTCCGGTAAACATCCGGAAAAAAAATAGTGTAGTATTTGGCGCGTTCGCGTACCGTGCCAGAGATCGTAGGTTCGATACATGACAGGGAGGATGTTCATATTGGTTTCAAGGGTAGTTCTACAATGCAATTTTTTATATTAAATTTGTAAAAATACCACAGGGAAACAGATTTTTGTAACTGAATTTAATATAAGATAATAAATATAGGATATCTTTTTTCATTTTGTAGAATGTTGTAATGGTAATTTATTTTATTTTTTCATTGTTTACTTTTTAGCATGAACCCTTGACAAATTATCTACTCTGTTCAATTTTTATTTTCTGGTAAATTTATTGGTAAAATTTTAAATTGCAAGAATTTCTCTCGTCCATGCGCTTCGTAGCTGCAAGACGATCTTGCTTCAATATGTAAATGTTATCAACCATAAAATACTTAATTTTTGTAAATGAGGTCTTGGATTTTAACAGTCCATGTGCTCAGTAGCTGCAAGACTTGTTATAATCTAACTCCTATTTTCAAAAATTAGTTTTTTTTTCAACATTTTTTTTAATATCATTCAAACGCTAAACTTCATTGTTAAATTAAAATGTAATGTAAATGTAGGCTAGATTACTTACCGTCCACGCGCTCTGTAGCTGCAAGACGTGCTGTAATCTAGCTCCTATCTGTTATAATAGTAAAAGATCATCTAAATTTGTTGCAACACAGAGAGAAAACATTTTAGAGAAAGGAATATGGAAGTCTAGGTAATTACAGGGCTTGTGACCTGTCATTGGCTGGTTTAAGTGGCCACTTTACACACTGTAACATTCATCATTCTGCCTATGTTTAAACATCCACATTTCCTCAACTCTTACATCTTTTGACTTTTGTGAAGTAAAAGAGCTGAAACCTTTATCATGTGGGTGAGATTCATCCGGCTGAACCAATTGATGTTCTTCATGTTTGTCAATGCTTCTTTTCTTTTTTTAAGTGTTTTAAACTATTATTTTATTATAATATTTAAACACTATAAATTGTATATGAACTCCGAAGTCGTAAGTCGAGCTAGAACGAACAGAGAACTCAACCACCATAAAAAATTATAAAATTTTCTATCTGGGGCATATATTGCGTGGAGAAATGTACCACTTGCTTCATTTTGAAAGGCAAGATCGAGGGTCACAGAGGGGCTGGAAGAAGACAGATGTCCTGGCTGCGAAATATACGAGACTGGACTGGCTTCAGGACTGTGGAGCAGATTTTCCGGGCAGCACAGGACAGGGAGACTTTTGCCAGAGTGATTACCAACGTTGGGGATACCCGACAGGGCACTAAGAAAAGAAATTTATAAATGGACAATGTCCGTTAATAAATAAATAAATTAACACATTGTGGGATGAAGATAAAATGGCAAGGGTTATATGTTGATAGTGTTTATGAATACGTTGTACACCATTATTTTATTGCTATTGTTTGTCTTTGCTACATAGTTTTATGTTCTTTTTATTCAGTTTCTTGTACATATGTTTCTTCATATTTTATTGAGAAATTTTGACAAAATAAATGTGAAATTACAAAATTATTGGTACAAACATAATGAGGAACTTCAGCCCTACGGGAAATTGGATACAAAAAATGATTTCTTACGCAGGGTAAAAATTAGAGCCTTAAATTGTACGGAAAAGTTTCTTGAAAATGTACGGAAAAAATAATAAAAAATATTTTGATAAAAACGCACTACTTTGAATGACGTCACCGGTTCGTGTGAATCAACCTATGATCTGAGAGCTATGGAAGATTTCCAGTCTGCTTGTCGCTTCTGGACCAATTGGAAGAACGGAATGAGAATAAGCGGAAATGAACCTCTGACGTTACACGCGGAGTTATTTCAGAAATACAAAACTTTAAAAAATCGTAGCGCTAAAAAAAATATTTTTTTTTTACTTAGTTTAATAATCTATCAGCAAATAAAAAAAATATAAAAAACCACTGAACTTCTTTATTAATAATAACGTTTCTACCTCTCTAATAGAGTGAAAACTCGTGTTTAGAGAGGAAGTTCGTTTTACGTTTATTTTTATTTTCATATATGTTATATTGTATATATATTGAGTCTGGTTGTGGTCCTGTGGCTAGTGTCTCGGACTCACAGATCAAAGGTCCGTAGTTCGATTCCCACTCTACCCCAACTTGATTCCCATTTTCTAATAGTTAGTTATTTACAACTCGTTAAAAATGACCGTCAAAATTAAATATTTGGGTAAATTATAAGAACGCAAATATTTCTTTTGAATTAAAAAAAAAAAAAACTAGATTATTATATTAAATAACTTTTGCTATTGTTTTAGGCCGTGTACTTAAAATAAAACCTAGCATGTGCCTGTAGCACAACCTGTAGCATATCAGAACAGTCAGTCATGATAATCTCTCTAGAAAATCCAGTATTTTTTGTCGACAGACATTTTGGACATACATACTCAAACTGTTTTTTAATCATTTCTATTTTCAACAACCGGTATTTGTAGTAACGATTCGTAAGTGACTGTGGTACTAATAATTTTCAATTTAAAATGCGTAATATATTTCTCATCAAATGCCTTAATAAATCAATTTAAAGTCGACGTTAGAGGACCTTCGAAATTAAATTGATATAAATACTACGATATGTATGTGTGCTTCGCTCCTCGCCCGATGTATGGGTTAAACATATGTACATTTTTTTTACATGCACAAATTTATGTACGACTTACAGGATTTAGGCATTTGGCTCATTGTCATAGGAGGCTGACAGTGATCTAGATTTAAAGTGAGTCAGTGTCACAGTCATAATATAATCACATTTTAAAACAATAAAAATATTTGAATATTGGAAAACATGAATCGGCGCAGTGTCCTTCGATCAACTGTCAAATTTTTGACATTTTAATTTTACTTGCGAGGAATATTAAAGTCAACCATTTGTCACGAGAGTAATACAATATTTCATGTTTTTGGTAAATATTAATTCATTATTTGTAATCCGAAAGGTACGATGGTCTGTTGTACGCATCGCTTGCCCAACGGAAATGATTTACTGTAAAAATTTTCTTACTATTTATAATTAAAGTATTAACTTTGGGGTCTTACATTTTATTTTTATTTATTTATTTTTATTTTTCACACCCATAAGGTTTTTATATGCATGGAAGTTAGATAAAACATGAGTATATAAACAACATAAAATTTAAAAAATACAATATAAAGCAATAAATGATAGAACACTGTTTAGAAGTAAAGTTGGTATAAAAAAAGAAGATGAGTATATAAACAACATAAATTTAAAAAAATACAATTCAAAGAAAAAAAAGATAGGAATAATGTTAAGAAGTATAGTCGGTATAAAAATAAAAAGATGAGTGTAAAAAAAACATAAATTTAAAAAAATACAATATAAAGAAATAAAATATAGAACTGGGTTGAGAAGTTTAGTTAGTTTAAAAAAAATAAAATATATATAATAAAAATAAGCTAAAGAAATGCAGTTAAAGGTTTAAAGCAGCTAGGTTTATATATTAGTAAACATTAGTATATAATTACTTGCCGACTTTTTGTGTCTACCGGCTTCAAAAAGTACCTGTCTCTTCGTCAGCACAAAATATCATATTAACTTCGCCGTAGTACACATATTAACAACAAAAAATACATAAATTACATGCAGAGTTATAGGGGACGCAATTATCTAATTTTTAGTGCATATTCGGATGCGGTGGTCATGTGTACTATGTAGACACAACGGTGAAGGTGAAAGTGTATTTTAGTATAAGTAGTGAGTGTCCTGAAGAAGAGACTGGTACGTCTCGAAGCCGGTAGACATAAACATCGGTAAGTGATTTTGTTATAATATTTGCTTATATTAGTTACCACTATTTATTACTATTTTTGTATATAGTTTAAATACAATATTTCGGAAGAATCTTATTTACACATTTTTTTTGCTTCGCTTTATATCGCTTTTCTACGTCACAAAAATTTACGAGTAGAAGAATCGAGTTTACAATATTCAAAGCTTATAAAAAAAGTGAATATTTAAAATATGATGGAACAATTTGTTCTTTTGCCTCCGAACCATGATGAAACGATCAACTTTTTTTAATAAAAAATATTTTGTAAGTAGTGACTTAGGTAGTACTTTTTTTCTCTGTGTCCCGGCGGAAGAAGAATACAGTTCTGTGTGTGAAATAGAATCAGAATCCTGGACGCGCGATTTCGATCATATGATGTCGATATGGCAAGTAGGTAGAACATACCGAGGAAGATACAGATAGTACAGAAGTTAAGTATACCGTCTCGATATAAACAGATGAAGATAGCGTTCATAATTGAGGCCCTGGGAAGGTCGACATATTTTGTTTTCTTTATGTAACAGATGATCGGCCTCCGTGGTGTAGTGGTCAAGACGCTTGACTCACCCACGGAAGGTTCCGGGTTCGATTCCCGGTGAGAACACAAAAATTAAAATGTGATTTTTCTCAAGCCTGGGTACTCTGTGATGTAATTCACCACTGTAATTAGGCCTCCTGGCCTGTTGTGGTGCAAAAAAAAAAAAATGTTAAAAAAATGTTAAAATCGATATACGCCGCATTTAATTTATTAGTGCAGTGCGCTATGCACCATCGGGTATGGACATGTGTATAGTGATGACGATTACTTCTAATATAAAATAAAACTGCTGTAAAAATGACTTAAGCCGTTGTGTTTCTGAGCTCGTGATAAACATTAATCAATGCACATTTATACGTATTTGCATATGTATTTTTTTATTATCATTGTTATTTTATTCTATTTTTATTTTTTAAACACGTTCTGACAGGCACACACATAAACACATCCTTCACACATACCCTGTTTCCACACGTTCACATCGTTTCACATTTTTTAAATTTATTTATTTATACGCACATTAAATATTGGCGAAAATGGCACAAAAAACAATCAAAGAGTATAGAAGTAGGCTCAATATACATGTATGAAGGATTTGACAAACTTTAGTATGCCCAAATTTACAATAATTGGTTCCTATATGGGCAAATGCCTGTTATATAAGAAACCGATTTTTGGGGCAAAATACCTTTCAAGTATATTTATTTAATAAGTTTCCCATAAATAAAAATAATATTAAGGAAAACAGTTATAGCACAAAAGAGAAAAAAATGTATGGGTTAATATAAAAAATATATATTTATAAATGTTAAAAAATTACAACAGGGATGGAAAATACCTTAAAGAAGGGAATATGGAAGTCTAGGCATTTACTTGGCTGTAATTGGCTGGTTTTCAGTTTCAGTGCTGCAGAGCAGCGTTTATTTTATAATAATTAAAAAAATACATACAGAAGGACTTTTCGGTGGGACACATTTTTTTTTATATATTACATTTATTTTATTTATATTTTACAAATTTATTTATAAACAGGCACTATAAAGTATCTAGAAGATATTTCTTCAGTTTTTTTTTCATTTGAAGATCTTTCATGTTTAAGTGGTCACTTTACACACCGTGTAACATTTAACATTTTTCTTGTGTTTAAACATCCATATTTCTTCGATTCTTCCATTTGATGGTTGATTTTAGTGAAGTTAAAGAGCTGAAACCTTTAATGTTGCAAAGAGATTCATCTGACTGAATTATTTCACATACTAGGCAACGCCTGAAAACCATTTTCCAATTTTTAAACTTCTTCTTGGATCAGTTGGTTTTATTACAATATTTGAGTTTGCCTAAATGTTTGTAGACAAAATACAGGATTTTACTCCCTCGGGAGTCATTAAAATCAACAAATTACAACACAGATGGAGAATGCAAATACCTTAAATGATTCAATGGTCTCGTATAATATCGAGACTATACTGACCGAATGCATTAAGTAAACAGTCTTTATATATTCAAATTATTTTTTGATATAGGTGGAAGATGTGATATCGAATTTTATGCTATGCCTATAATAAAGATTACTCTTTCAAAGCAATAAAAAAAAATTGTGAGAGAAATAATGCGTTGAAAGAATAAAAAAACTTTTAAGGCGATCATTGGTTTAGCCGGATGAATCTCACCCACATGATAAAGGTTTCAACTCTTTTACTTCACAAAAGTCAACAGATGCAAAGGTTGAGGAAATGTGGATGTTCAAACATAGGCATAATAGTGAATGTTACACAGTGTGTAAAGTGGCCACTTAAACCAGCCAATGACAGGTTCAGGTTAAAAAAGCTTAGTTTGAAGACAATTTAGCAGAAAATGATAGACTACAGTCCTTAAAATATATCTCGATTAGAATGACAGTTGTCAGAAAAAGTGACGACATAACTTCGTAGTAACGTCTAATGAGTGATTTTTATTGACACACGAGATATTATTCGTATCTGGCATGTTAAATTATTTTTTCAATACAATGCTCGACATATAAATCAACATAAATGTGTAAAATCAGCTTTAAAACTAAAAATAAATAAAAATAACCCTTATTTTTAATTGAATCGGCATTCAGTTCGTAACACTTCATTATAAATTATTATGAAAATAAAACTTTGTTATTTGTGCTGCACAATTTTATTCTTTTACAAGAACACTACTATAGTTTCGGGAGAGCACTCCGATAACAAAGTTTTATTTTCATAATAATTAAAAAAATAACACTAATTATTAACGACGTTCTTACAAGGTTACATTATTTTGCAAAAATGTTAGAGATGTGACTAATTGATCGAATAAAAAAAAATAATAATGTTACGTTGTTCGTGAAAAAAGTATAAATGTCTTATTTTTTGGTGAATAATTGTCTTAAACACACTGTAATTGGCTTGTTTTTGCGTTTTGATATAAATTTTCGGAAACAGAGTTTAATTTTTGCATAAAAAACTGATAAAATCGGTTTGATTAGTAATCAGCAATTTCCCATCACTAGTGACATTAGTTTAAAAGCTGTCATTTTAATCAAGTTATATTTTAAGGACAATAGTTACACTGTACTGTACGTAATGTGCTGTTAAACCTAAGTCCTTATATAAAAAGTGTACTATATTTAAATTTTTTTTAAATTGATTTGACAACACGCATTTATTTTCACCCTTTTAAGCATTAATTCTATAAAAAATGCGTACTTTTCCACATAAAAAACTAATTATTTCGTTCCGGGGCATGTTCGGATTAACCGAACGTTCGGATAGCGGATTAGCGTGACTCTACTGTATTGTATTTGTATGAATAAATAATTAAAAAAATATTAAATGTCTAAAAAATATTTTTGTAAAAATTATAATATGCTGTTTTGCCTCTGAGCCCGTGATATACTAAGTTAAGTCCGTTAGCCTTGGTGGCTACATGCGCTGTTCGGCCTTGTGCTGCCAAAACAAGGCGTATTTTTTTCGTATTCAAATAATTCGGCATATCTATCTAACTTAATCGTGACCGGGTCTCGAACCGAGGACTTGCGGATCAAAAGTCGAAGATTACCGCCTTGCTTAGCGCGGCCGGGAGAGAATTTTGGCACATTATGGACAAAAGTTTACAATTAATATATTTTTTTTTTATATGGGAGTTGCTTTATTATTTTTATAAATTTTTCATTTTATTTCTTTATTTACTCATTCAAAATTACAAAATTAAATATTTATGAACTTATTAAGGCTTTTTAGGCTATGCCCGTGTCAAGCCACAATAAATAACAATAAAAATACATAATAAAATTAAATAGATCAAATTATTATAACATAGAATAACAATCTAGAAAAAAAGGTAAATGTAATAAAAATTCAAATTCCAAAGAATACAATGCAAAAAAGATAATCAGAAATAATTTTTAAAATATAAATTATACAAATTAAGAATCACACATACTCAAATATACAAAATAGTGGTATCAATAATATCAACAAAATATAGTAGTATTAAAAATATCAGTAAAATATAGTAGTATTAAAAAAAAAACAAAATAAGAGTATCATTTAAATCAACAGAAAAAGAATATATGTATAAAAGCATAGATGAAATGATAATTGAGATATGTATTCTAAAAACTCACTCAATACTATAGTAATAAATAGGAGCAATAAATCATATGCCAAATAATAGTACGTACTAAATTAAATTAAACAAAAATACATAATGAAAAAAAAACATAAAAATAATCAATATATTTGAAAAGCAAATAAAAGTAAAAAGTATGGAAGGAAAGCAGATTTGTACATTTTTGCTAATCTCGAACTTAAAAAAAAATTGACAACCTCGTCCTTATCAATGTGCAGCCATAATATACAAGGTTAATATATAAAAAGGTGGATTTTTCTGCAATTAAATTTCTTTAAATTTATCTAAACTGTTAGGATCAGGAGGGATATACTTATGTGGACCAATCGGGAACTTCTCAGCATTTGCTCATGTGGAGAGGAAACCACTTAAAACTCTTCAGGAGAAGCCGGCCTGTTGGCAGCAGTCAACAGGCCTGCCGTTCCACTAGAGGAGAGTTCGGCATTTTGTTCCCTACTTTGGTTTATTTTACCAATTGCCTGCACTATATTGACCATGTATGATACTACCTCTCGTGTGAGTTCTTTATTACCTATCACAATTAATAATTGCCAGTCTTGTAAATGTGAAACTTCGCCCCTGCGGGAAATTGGATACAAAAATGTTTTCTTGCGCGCGGTAAAAATTAGAGCATTTTATTGTACCGCAAAGTTGCTTGAAAATGTACGAATTTTTTATTTCTTTTATGAAAACAAACTAATATAAATTTAATGTTAACTTTTTAATTTAAGTAAAAATAAATCACTTAAAAACCACATGCTAAGGATTTGTCCAAATGATTTAGAAAACAAGTGGGTTTTAAGTTTCTTCCGAAACATCACTTCACTCTCACAGTTTCGGACCTCTGCTGGGAGAGCATTCCATGCCGTAGGGCCTGCGACCGCAAATGCGCGTTCGCCGAATTTAGTGCGCTGTTTGCGTAGAGGTATAATAACTTTTCCTTTCGACTTAGATGTAGCTGAACTAAGTGTAAGACGTCTTCATCTCTGTTGTTATATGTTAATGTTAACAGCTCTCCGGGGAGTTGAATCCAATCCTTGTCTACAAAAATTTGGACAAACTCAAAATATTGTAATAAAAACAACTTTGTTTTTGACAACTAATTATTTTTTTTTTCTACCGCCGGTTTCTAAGCTACACAAGCTTCTTTATCTAGGTATAATTAAATAATGAATTGTATTTTATTTTATCAATGTTTACTAAATATTATGCTGCGTATGGAACTAATAAAATCAAGTCTTGTAAGGATGGGAAGCGTAGTGTAACATGGATACGATCTTTAAAACAAGACAGGAGTGGACTAAAGGAAATATAGTTTATTTGGTTATTTCCTACATTTTTCTTATAATGAATGGCTTTTTTAATTTCTAAGATTTCCAAATCGTTTAATTTTAATAGTTTATTTTCAACATGAAGAAATTTTAATTCGGTGTCTTTATTGACATATACATATTACGATACATATTATGATACATATGACATGATATTATTCTTTTAATAATAACAATCTCAAAAATAAAATTAATTCCATGCCACGGCGCATTGAAGATGTAATAAAAAAAAAAATCAAATTAATGTAATAAATTTATATATCTCGTTAACTATAGGGGTATGTACCCCTGTTAGCTGGGCAAAGTGAACACAAAATTGTATTTATGATAAAATGTACAAATAAATAAATGAATTAATAAACTAGTAAAACACGTTGTTTGAAAATGATATATTTTTATTAAATTATCTGAGGTGAAAAAAATGATTTAAAATGCGGTTTTTTCACAAAAAAAAAACACATTTCTTAGCATTGAAAAAATTCTTTATACTCGTACCTTCTTTCGAAACATTCTTAAAAATATTTTTCTTAAGTAAGTTATGATATTTTGATTGTATTTTTTAAAAGTATAGAAAGTTTTGAAACCTTACTAAATGTTATTCAATATTTGTATATGACCACTTACCGACTTTTCTACGTCTACCGGTTTCGTTACCGATAAGGACAGGTACGAAGGTCAGAAAAAAGTTAATAAGATATTGTTTTAAATTGAATATTACAGCCAGAATTATCTTTTTTTTTTAAAGAAAAAATACAATTCTATAAAAAAAGGTTTTAACTAAAATATTTCAATACATATATATTTTTTTTAAAGTATTACCGAGGGCATAATTTTACGTAGAAATAAAGGAATGTGTCACAAAAATGTATGTGTTTTAAAATGCTTGTATTTCTTTTCAAAAACAAAAAAAATCAAATTCTGCTACGGCCACTTTCATGTTCAATTTATTATCTTTAAATTATTGTAGAAAATTTTAGTTCGATATTTAGTCTTTATTGTGATTTCAGATACCACAGTTAAGTCTAAATTTGAAATGGCGTAATCTGCCGGTCTAACAGTAATTATATTTTAGTTACATAAAACTTTTAAGTACATTTTTTAACAAAAATACCTTTAAAAATTATTCTTTTTATCTAATTTTTGTTTTTTTATTTTTTTATTACTGCGCGATTAAAAAAAACATTCGTTTTATAATGGCAAAATTACCAGTCTACAGCTTAAGCTAAATCAAACCGCTCATACACGCGTTTGCGTAATATTCATTTAAAAAAGTGAATTGAACAGGAATGTTGCGTCTCATAAAACGAAATAATACGGACCAAAATGGACACCAAGTCGTTGGAACAATAGGCACAATGCCCCAGTAACTACACACGTGCGTTTCCAGAAATTATCAAGCAGCCAGTGGGCCACATGGCAACGGTATCTACCTACTGTCTACAAAAGCTCCTCTTCGGACACCTATCTCCCTTTGTTAACCATGGAGTTGAAACAGCGTTTTTTCGTTTTTTATTGCTTACTTCTTGGCATGAACACTTGACAAATTTACTACTATGCTATATTTTTTGTACATTTATTGATATCATTTTAACTTTACTAGAATTCCACTCGTCCATGCGCTTTGTAGCTGCACGATGATTGGTTATAAAGCTTTCATATATCAACTTTTAAATGCCTAAATTTTGTAAATGGGGACTAGAATTCTTATCGTCTATACGTTTAGTAGCTGCAAGACGTGTTGTTATCTTACTTTCATATTATTTTTTAAATCATTAAAACACTAAATTTATTTGTCAATTTTTAAAATGTGTAAATGGGGGCTTAATTTCTAACTGTCTATGCGCTCTGTAGCTGCAAGACGTACTGGAATATTTATTAATTGTGCAGCGCCCTTGACGTGATTTTCACAAAAAAAATTTCGCTACATAAATTATTCAATTATGTATATATATATATTAATAATATTTAAAACCCTATGCTGCATAAAGCATTTTAATTTAAAATTTAATTCGTACATATTGAATGAATAATGTGCAACGAGTTCCATATAATGCGGTAGGTAACCACAAAATGCAGTGCATACCATAATTATATATTTAATACTATGGTGTGATAGAATAATGTATAAGATGTAGAGATATAAAGAGGATAGTAGATAGCCCCCAAAACTAAGTTGGAAGGCCAAACGCCTGTGCGAAACTAACACAACCACTGAGCATACATTCACTAAGAACTAAATTACTCAACCCGTTCACAACTACAATAAAGTATTTCATTTAAATTATTTATTGACAATTCTTGATGGAATTCCATTGTAATGATGTAATATATAATGTATGATGTAATAATATTTAGAGTTATGTTTGATGCTGGACTGAAGTTTCATACTCACACAGGCACTGTCTGTGACAATGCGCGCAAAATGTTGGGATTTGTTCTCCGAACAGCTAAGGTGTTCTTGAATACTCGTGTTCTAAGACTTCTTTATAACTAATTGGTGCGAAGCAGACTTGAGTGTGGATCTCTGATCTGGGCACCCCACGAATTGAAGTACTCTCTTATGCTGGATATGGTTCAAAAGACATTTCTGGGTGAGTGCGAATACTATCCGTGGTTGTACCCGTCTGACTTCATACTGGGAATGCTTGGCTACAATAGTTTGGAGAAAATAAGAAATGCATACTTGCTTATGTATTTTTTCCGATTGATCCGTGGTATTACGATCAACATAGGTGTACCGGAGAGTATTTTGCTTTATGTTCCTAATGACTACCTTAGACATAGACAGCTTAAGCTGTTTTATCGTCCAGCTTGCAGAACCAACCTGCCGATGGTAATGCCAATAGGAAGAGCAATGTCTTTACTCAACCGTATTTCTTGACATCTTTCATATTAGTTTAAAAAGGTTCAGAGAGGAAAGCATTATTTCTCTATAATTGCTGGGTATTTTTATTTTACCATTTTTGTATATTTAAATTTTAGTATTAATTTTTTCGTTTTATGTATGCATTGAACTTTTTTGTAATGTACGTAAACGTTTATAAAATAAATAAACTGAAATAAATTGAAATATAATGTACATATAAGTTATTAATTAAAAAAAATACTTGGTACACTTCCACTTATTTGTTTTGACCAATTAGCGCTTTCACCCTCTAATGGGCATCTTCAGACTGGTGAATATTATACAGTGTAAGGATAATTTATACAAATCTAAATATTATCTTAAGTGTAGGTACATTTAAAAATAAGTTGAAAAGATACAATACGCAATATTTCAATGGAACAGAGTGAGACAAATTATTGAAACGTGTGTTGGCGGTGTATTTTAAGAGAATATTCTATTTATATGCAAAATATTTTTTTAAATTTTTTTATTATTTTTTTTTTGTTTTTTTTACAATAAACATAATAATAAAATAGAGAGAGAAAAAAATAAAGCATATTTACATAGCAATGAAATACATATTAATAGAAAAATAGTAAACAAAAAAATCCCACAAAGGCATGGCCTGTTCGTGGGTATACAAGAAAATGTAAATGAATTTTTGCTCCTATAATAAATAAAATATGTTTTATTACAATGTACAGGGTCCAACTAAGGGGGCTAATAAGGGTGAGTTTTTAAATTATATCTGCTGATTTATTAAGATTCTATCTCTATTATTTTTTATCATATTTTTTTCTCAAATTTCCAATCTATCTAACTTCTGACCTTTATGTCCTACATGTTAAATTTTTATGTTTGATTTGTCAAGAGTATGTTTTAATTCTAAATTAATAAAGTCTGCAGTCAACGGCCTGCCGCTCCGCTTTTCGTAAGCCAGCGGCGTTTGTCCTTCAGCTTCGTTACAGCGACAAACTCATCATCTAACAGTGCTGACATCCACTGTTGCATCACCGTACACATTTTTTCGTCTTTCGTGAATGCGAATGGGCGTTTCACCCTCTGCATCAAAAAAATAAATCACAAAACGCTGTCTAATACGAACATCGATGTCGGCCTTTTGCAAGCGACCGCGTTGCTGCCACCCGATGACGCAGAAAGTTACTACTGCAGTAGATTGTAGAAGAATGTTTGAGGAATAGCGCCAAATTCAAAATTTTCACTTTACTAACTAGAGTAGAAAAAAATAGGAGGCATTCGTTTTTGACTGACCCTCGTCAAGATCGTGAAGATAAAACATTTTAAAAAAAGCCGCTTTAATCAGCCAAAAGGCAGATCATACGCCATGTAAATGCTTATATTTCTATATCACTACTACTACTACTACCATCACGCCATTTCCCCGTAGGGGTAGGCAGAGAGAATGGACCGCCACACACGTTTATCCTGGCATACATTCCTAGCTTCTTCCACATTCATACATCTTGTCAAACATGCCCTTCGGTTCTGTCTGCTTTTGACATGACCAGACTTAAGGTTTTGGTTTATCTGATCATGCCACGTCTTCCTTGGTCGTCCTCGTCTCACGTTGCCGTTCATTTTCGCCATATATACTTGTTTTACCATTTTTTCGTCGTCCATTCGTTCTATGTGACCAAACCATCTCAGAAACCCTTTCTTAATCTTATCAATTATACTTGACTCAGATTTACACTCTCGCCTGATTTTATCATTCGTAACCCTGTCATACATTGATTTCCCATACATTCGTCTAAGAGATCGCATTTCAACCGCGTTCACTCGGCTTTCATCCTTCCTCTGCCAGTTCCATGTTTCACTTCCATACATAAGTGTTGGGACTAAAACTCCGTTGTGCACTGCCAGTTTAGCTTCGATTGACATACTTTTATTAGAAATTACTGTGCTTAGTGCTCCGTTCGTTTTGTTGCCCGCATTCACTCTTCTTTCAGCATCTTTTTCTACTCTTCCATCTCTTGAAAACATGCTTCCTATACACAAATTCTTCTACTTGCTAGAGACATTCGTTGTTTAGGTTTATTATTTATTTATTTTTATTTTATTTTATTCAGAAAACATACAGTCATACAAAATAAGTATTAAAAACAACAATTTTTTAACATAAAAAGACCAATTAAGTTTTCATAAATTGAAAAGATATAAACATTAAATGTGACAAATAAATGAATAAGAATTTTAAGTGAGAAAATAATAATTGTTGACATTTGCGTTTTCCATGGAGGTAATAAATTAAAATAAATAAAAATACCGAATGTACACTCCGAGCCATCCACGCACACACATGAACGCACATATAAAACATACACAAATATATACATTACATATACATAGCATAAACCACTCAAGATGCACATTCAGCAACCATCCCAAATAATCGACCCCATGAAGAAATTTTCTGTACAATGCAACGTGCAGTTAAAAATGTCTACATCAATACTGAGTCCGTTATAATTATGCAGTCAGTAACCTCACTATCCCTTTCAAATACCATCATATTTCTATAATATCTGCTCAAAAATGTTTTTTCTTTCTGTCGCAATAAATTCCACTGCATATGTAGTTAAAATTTAAGTAAATAAATATTAATCAATGAAATACATGCTTCTTTTGAACGTTTACTAACCTCCAATCGAATTGATTCCTATGTAACCAATTCGTTATAATTTTTTTTAATGTTAAATGTTGCATTTTGTGTATTATCAAATAATCGTGATATTATTTCATTACACAAGGAAGCTGTAATCGCATTATCAGGGTTAAAATAACGTTCAAGGAGTATTATCACGAGAGACGAATATCAATATACATAGAATTAAGAATAGTCCAGAAACCGCATACGAGCATCAAACAGAAGGCGACTAAACTACGCATAAATGAGTAGTTTTACGTTTTGGCCCATCAGTTTCTTTGTAGACGTCGCTCAGTGCGCAACTCCTGATTTGAATTCAACTATGCCGTGTTATGTCCTTTCAATGTGTAGAAATACTGCTAGGATCTTAAAGAAACACGATAGGATCACATTTCAAGTGTAATTAGCAAATGAATGTGTAAGTAGCAAATACATTACTTAAAAATTCAATTATTTTTCCATCTGTCAGATTGTCGAAGAAACAAGATGAACATTTCGTTAGTGTTGTCAGGGTAGTAACTTTTTTTACCCTACTTTTTACCCTACCTCGGATTAAACAACTGTGTGGTGGAAATTTTACCGACATTATCTTGAAAAAACATCAAATATTATTTAACATGATATAAAAATATCCGGTTTATGTAAAATAAAATTTGTTTTATATTTTAAGTGTGAAGTTCAAAATTCAATTACTCTTATTAAATTACCCTTTACTTATCTACTCTGTTGTGTCAATCAATATTTACGCGAGCACAATAAAATTTTAGAAAAATTAACAGATTGATTTTTTTTTTACCTTACATTTGTGTTATGATTATATTTTTTCCCATCGTGCAACATTACGAGGCGGTATCACGAATGCGCGCGGCGAAAGTGGGGCAAAGTAGGGGGATTATTGGACACAGTCCGATGCATTCAAATATGATTCTACACTCCTTCTGGACTATTATTAATTCTATGTCTATATATATAAAAGGCGATGTTTGTTTGTGTGTCCTCGATGGACTGAATAACTACCGGACCGATTTGCGTGCGGCTTTTGGCGAAATGTAGATCTTTGCCACGAGCGTGTTTATAGCTATTAAATTTATTTAGTAAAAAAAAGTTACGAGCGTAAATATTTTTTTTATCCGTCACCAGGGTTGCATTCGACGTGAATGCATATAATAAAAAAATGTGAAGATGGTATTTTTAGTGCTGAAAAAAAGTATGTTTTTGAATTTACAAACGTTTTTTTTATTTTTATTTACAAGTTTACAAACAACATTTGTTTTTAATAGATCTCAATCAGATTATTTCCGTAAATTCCTTAAAATTTCTACCAGTTTATTTCTTTTTACTGCATTTTTGGTTATATTCAACTGACATTTGATACATTTTTGAAAATCGCATTCCTAATTAAACTACCCCCCTGTTGGTGAAGAGCAGAGTTTGACATTTGCAAAAACAATCCTATATTTGAAAATTAATTATTTAAGCTTTGGAATTCAACCATAAACAAGAACCTAAGTACCTAATTACCAATGAAACGTTACAACATCTTTTGTTACGTTTATCGAAACGGTTTTTTTTCCTTAATTTCTCTCTAATTGTAGCAAAGCCGCGGGTAAAAATATCAAATAAAAATATAGAAAAAAAGCAATACACACACGTATGACTGAAATAATATTTTTTACTCGCATGACCCTGTTTCGAATGCGTTCCTCCGCGTGACGTCATCCCAATCTTTTGGAGGTTCAACTCGGCTATGCTAATTAGGCCTAAAATCGAGAGTTTTTATAGGTACGCACGTACCAAACTAGACCTTACTGCCGCTGCGCTGCCGGCTCCTTGGCGAGGTCTTACACCGACCGGCCTTGCGCGAACGGTAAACCGTGACGTAGGCACCAAAACTACAAGAAAGACAGTTTTTTTACATGGAGGTAGTGTAAAACATCGACTTAAATCTCCAGATTATTTAGGAGACATTAAAAAAATAAATATTTTAATTGTTAATAGACTATCTAATTATTACAAAAATAAGAGAAATCTGTAGTTAAACAATGAGGAAGTTCAGTGGTATAGGAAAGGAATGTAAAAAATGTTTTCTTGCGCGCGGTAAAAATTAGAGCATTTAATTGTACGGCGAAGTTTCTTGAAAATGTATTAAAAAAAAGTTCATAAAAAACTTACTAAAAACTACTTTGAACGACGTAACTAGTTCATCCTTATCAACCAATGTTTTTTAAAAAAAAATTACATGCGCATTTTTTGAACATTCATTTAATTTCCGCCAAACTGCAAACGCAGTTTTTTTTGCAGGGATTTCTCTCTTTAAATATTTGAGTAACATAATATAATGTACACATAAAAATAAAAATAAATAAGTAAAATACAGTCTTTTTTATATCGAAAAATAAAAAACAACACTTTTGTGAACACTGTTTTAAACTGTTGGTTTTTCTTTTGTTTTCCGTTTTTTACACACTAAACTTAAAATTTAACAAAAGAAAATTAAAACAATTTTAACTCTATTTTTATTCATTTCACTTTTCTGTATTTCATTTGGAAGACTTTTTACTATGCGTGAGAGTATATACGGCCTCCGTGGTGTAGTGGTCAAGACGCTTGACTCACGCACGAAAGGTTCCGGGTTCGATTCCCGGTGAGAACACAAAAATTAAAATGTGATTTTTCTCAAGCCTGGGTGCTATGTGATGTAATTCACCACAGTAATTAGGCCTCCTGGCCTGTTGTGGTGCAAAAAAAAAATGTAAATACATCCTGGTCCTCTTTCCATACGCATTTAGATCCATTTTTTCTGTGAAATATCCTTTCACTCCTTCTGGTAGAGAGTTGTGACAGATTTCCGGTATATGGGAAGCCAATCCACCTATCATCACCATCACAGGAAGGAACTTGTGACGTCACGCGGAATTATTTGAAAATTACAAAACTTGAAAAAATCATGGTGCTGATAATACGCAAAACATAAGTAGTAGGTACATTTAAAAAAAAAAATTAAATATTTAGTGGATGTTGTTACCACCTTTATGTAGGCACCTAGTTGGTGGCCTAATTTTGTGATGTACAAAGTTATGTGGGTGCACAGAATGAGAGCAAGTAAAACAGGGTACTTACGTTTTACACAAAGATTTATTCACGAAACTAAACTACTGAAGCTAACACATTGAAAGAAGGATTCTAATAACTATATTAGGCAAAATAAAATGAAGTTGGTAAATCTAAATTGGCGGTAATTTTGTGCCTCGAAGACGCGTGCGGTGAGGTCGGAATCCGGTAGTTTTCTCTCAGCCGGTTTGGCCCGTTCGTACGCTCTACGTCGGCGTTCGGCAATGTTCGGCTCGTGCCGTCGTTGTCGACCCGCCACACAGCCCCCTTCCAAGTTTTGAAATCTGTTTTTCAAAACTGACGCTGTATCACCCTCCTGCCGCTACGCGTTGTGTATGCCGGTTGTTCTGTTGGTGTTTCCGTTTCTGCTGGACTGGCTCGTTCTTCCGCTGTCTGGAACGCCGGCTTGCACCTGTCCAGCGAAACCTTTTTATGTTCGCCATCCACGTCCAGTGTTACCGTCTTTTCCGCCCTGGTGATGACCTTGTAGGGCCCCTTGTAGTTCGGCATCAGGGGTTTGTACACTCTGTCGTCCCTCAGAAACAAGTGTGTGGCTCTCTTTAGTTCCGGGTGGATGAAAACGTTACCTTTATTGTGGTGCTCGACTGGCCTTGGTTTGACGTTTTGCATGAAATTTACCAGTTGCCTAGTGTAGGAGTCCGGGTCAATGTAGTCGTTCGTCTGCTCCAGGATGTCTGCTGGTAACTTTAGTTTGCACCCATACAGCATCTCTGCTACTGAGTGCTCTGCATTCGTGCGCAGTGTGGCCCTCAGTCCGAGTAGTATGGTGCTGATCGATTTTGTCCACGGAACAGGGTGGTGAGCTTTAATGGCCGTCTTCAGCGTTCTATGAAATCGCTCGATCATGCCATTACTTTGTGGATGGTAAGGCGTCGTGTTGGAGTGTGCTATGCCTGATCTGGAACAAAACAAGTTAAAGTCCGTAGACATGAATTGCCTACCCTGATCAGTTATAATTTTCTCCGGTACGCCGTATCTCGCAATCCAGTTGTCCCAGATGGCTCTGATGATTGTGTGGGTCTGGATATCTGCGATAGGGATTACTTCCGCCCATCGAGTGTATCGGTCGATACATGTGAGGCAGTACCTCAGTCCCTCTGATGGTGGAAAAGGTCCGATGAGGTCGACATGGACCACGCGGAATTTCTGTCTCGGCATGTCGATCTTGATGATCGGTGTCCTCGTGTGTTTGTTGACTTTGCTCTTCTGACAGGGTATGCAGGCCTTCGTCCAAGCTGCGCAGTCTGCTTTCATATTTTTCCAGACGCCTCTTTGACTGATGGTCTTGGTCGTGGCGTCGGCTCCTGCATGGTTGAGGTTATGCACTTGGTTGAAGAAAGATCTCTGTAGCGTTTTTGGGATGTACGGTCGCATGTTGCCTTTGTTGAGATCGAAGACGATTTCTTGTCCCTGCATGTTGGTTTTGATCAGGTTCAGAGCAGTGTTCTTGTCGTCCAAGAGTGCGAGTAGTTCGTTGTCCTGCCTTTGTTCTTTATGGATCTTTTCGAACGATATGTTTGCCTCTTGTTCGATCATGTCGATTCTTGATAAGGTATCGGCGACGACGTTGTCTTCTCCTTTTATGTATTTGATGTCCGTGCTGAACTGTGAGATGTAGTCTAGATATCTGAGTTGTCTGGGGCTTTCTTTGTCGTGACTTTTCCTTCTAAACACGAATTGTAGTGGTTTATGGTCCGTGTATATACAGAATTCTCTGCCCTCCAGATAATGTTGAAAGTACCTTACAGTCTCAAAAATGGCTAGTAGTTCCCTGTCGTACGTACTATATGAACACTGAGCCTTGTTCAACTTTTTTGAGAAGAAACTTATCGGTTTGTAGTTGATGCCGTCTGTGGTTTGTTGTAGCACGCCTCCGATTGCGTAATCTGAGGCGTCTGTCCACACTGACATCTTGCTGCTTTCCTCTGGGTAGCTAAGCTTAGTGGCGTTGATCAGCGAGTTCTTGACCTCTTCGAAATCGTGTGTAGTGACTTCGTTCCACTCTACTTTTCTGTTGTCATTCTTTTTTGCTCCCTTGAGGTAATCGTGTAGTCGTATCAATTTGTGTGCTGCTCGTGGTATGAATCTTCGGTAGAAGTTTCCCATGGCCAAGAATCTTCTCAACTGCTTAATGGTTTCTGGCTTGTTGAGGTTCGTGATGGCTTCCACTTTTGTTGGCGAGGGTCCGATGCCTTCAGCCGAAATTTCATAACCAAGAAATAACAGTGTTTTCTTGGCAAACTCGCATTTAGATGGGTTTACCACCATTCCATGATCTTGAAGTCGCTGGAACAAAGCTTTTAAGTGTTCCACATGTGTTTCTTCGTCTGGTGAAGCGATCAATATATCGTCGATATATGCGTGTACTCCTTCTAGACCTCTTGTGACTTCGTTGATGTGACGTTGGAATGTTTGTGCAGCGCATGATAGTCCGAATGGCATTCTTACAAATTCAAATAACCCGAATGGTGTGGTTATAGCTGTCTTTTTAATGTCAGTTTCATTAATTGGAATTTGGTGATATGCTCGTTGTAAGTCAATTTTGGAAAAAATTTTACCGTTAAATAAGTCATTGCATATATCGTGGATATGTGGCAAGGAATAACGATCAGGTACCGTCTGTGCGTTTAAGCTACGGTAATCGCCGCAAGGGCGATAAGTACCATCGCTCTTCTTCACCATATGCAATGGAGAGGCCCACTCACTCTTGGAGGGTCTACAAATACCTTGAGCCACCATGTGATCGAACTCTTGCTTCGCCTGCCTCAGTAGTTCTGGGGACAGCCGACGAGTCTTACACATAACGGGTTTGCCACGGGTATCTATATGGTGGATTGTGTTGTGTTTATCCAGCCCTGCGTATGGTTTATTGATATCTACTAGTTGTGGATACTTCAATATGAGTGAGTGGTAAATGTTGGTTTTGTCTGTTAATGATATGGAACATGTTATGTTGTTGTTTGTGGAGATGTCAAATGCTCTGACTATCTTGCCGTTTGTATTGTCTACTAACCGTTTGTTCCTAACATCTACTAACAGGTGGAAGTTGTGGAGAAAATCTGCTCCTATAATAGGGCGTGTCGTATCCGCTATTATAAACTTCCATGTAAACATTTGTTTACATCCCAGATTCAGTGTTACCGTGGTAACTCCGAAATTCTGGATCGTAGTCCCGTTCGCTGCATAGAGAATTAGCTTAGACTTTTCTCCATGGCGTTTGTGTAAAGATCTAGGAATTAATGATATTTCCGATCCGGAGTCAACGAGGTATGACACACCGGTATCACGATCTTTAACAAAGAGACGTGTTGTGTTGGTTGAATCAGCCGCCTCCGCTATGATTCGACCATCTAGTTTTTTGAAGCTAGATGCGGTTTAAATTCACATGGTGTGACGCATTTCTTAGCTTGATCGCCAAATTTTGTGTGGAAGTAACAAAGAATAGTTTTCTTGTTATTTCCGTTGGCCCTATAGCTTGTTTTGTTGAAATTGTTGTTGTATTTGTTGTTATTGAAATTGTTACTGCTGTTACTTGTTGTGTGTTTGAATCTATTGTTATTGTTGTTGTGACTATGCTGTTTGTTGATTGTGTGAAATAAACTCTCTACCTTATGGGTTAGAGCTTGTACGGACTGTTCTAAACTACAAATGTTATTTTTATTGTTGGTACCTACTACCGCTACATTATCCTGTGTGTACACCTGTATTAGGCGATCTGCTATCGTCGCTTGCCTATCCCAGTCATCTTCGCTTATGGCTAAATGCGCTTGGATCGTCTTGGGCAGTTGTTGTATCCACAAGTATTGCAACGTCGTTTCGTCTATTTGTAAACCTATTGCTAGCGTCCGCATCTCTCTAAGTAGGCTGGATGGGTTTCGATCCCCAAGCTGTAAGGAAGAAAACAGTTTTTCTCTCCTTCTGTCCTGTGGACAGCCCATGCGTTGGATTATAGCTTCCTTCAGCCTCGTATATTTTGCTCGGTTCGGTTCCATGAGTAAAATATCTGAAACTTGTTCTATGTGCGTTTGTTCAAGTTTTGACACTAAGTGACTATAACGTGCGTCTTCTGAAACTATGTTTGCCAACTCGAATTGTGCTTCTATCTGTTTAAACCAAAGTTCGATGTTGTTCACCCATAGCTGTGGTAGTTTAACGCTAATCCTATCCGTGTGGAACATGTTGTTTGCTGTGTTGATATTTGTCAAGTCAGTGTTGTCCTTGTTAGCCATTGTTTACAGTTTAAAAATATTCGTTTTTAAAAAAAAAATTCAGAAAAATGTATGTAATAATGATTACAGTATAAGTTAAAATATTGAAATAAAAGTATTCAATAATGAGTGTAGTTGTATTAAAAAGTTAAGTTTAAATTATTAGGTTTAAATTTAAATTTAAATTTAAATTTCAAACAAAAATATTTATTTTTTAAATGTCAGAGTCACTATTTGTTATGTATGTACTGTGCAAGTTATAGAAAAGAAAATTAAAAACAGAAAATTTAAATAATTATTTTACCATACGGCGGAACACATTTTCCAACTATTAGGTATTTGTATTCTCCAAGCCTGAGTGGTCCCCTCAATATTAATATTCCTTTTGATTGTCCGTTGTACAATATATCAAGTTTAAAAATGTTTATGGTAAAACTTCAAATCTGTAACACATAATAACATGCATAGCCTAGGTTAAAAATATAAACATATATAGTACAGTCACACAATATAATGTATATAGAAAAAAAGTATGGATACTAATGTCCACGTACTAAGTTAAACATTCGTCGGCTTAGCCGCCCGAATATCTGTTTGTTTGATAGTTTCAAGTTGTTTACAAAAATAAAATTTTACAAATTGCAAGTATTGTGAACGACTGCGCCAGCTGAAAAATATTTCCGATAGATTTCGCTGGTAAAAAAAAAAAACTTACTCCCGCAGTGCGTTCACAAGGAGAAAACTTTCGGATGCCTACGTCACGCTTGTCTCGCCATATAATATTTGTCAAAAATAATTATGTACCGGATTTTTGAAAAAAAAAAAAAAAAAAAAAAAACAAAATTTAAGAACTATAAATAACAATTATTTTCCGGTACCCTGTAAGTACCTCTACTCAATCTGGCACCCTATGTAAATGTTCGTGTGAATTGTTTGTGTGTTCGACTCAAGAAAAATAAAAAAAATAAAATTTATATGTGTTGTAGGAATGTATTACTCGGCGTGCGATTTTTGGTGAGCGAGTCGCTCGAACGTATTATATTATGTTTGTTTATAATAATTTTAGTTAAATTATGAATCACCTGTTTGAATTAATCCCGGCCGAGTAATATTGTTAAGAAATTAATCACAGTTTAATCAATTCACTAGTTACATTAATTACATTTACATTAGTTACATTTACATTGAAGATTGTTACCGACAGAAAAATTCACTCGATTCGCTCGGTCTTTGAAAAATCTAATTCTATTATATATTATAATTATTATAATATAATTCTATTATACTAAATTAATTAACCTTACAATAAGTTAACCTTGAAATAGATTAACCTTGATTAATTACAAATAACTTAAAAGTGCAATCAAATTAAAAATGAAATTTTAAATTTTTCATGTACCGACCGAAAAAAAGTAATTGTTGTACAATTTTGTCAAGCGAAGATATTTCTGTCTGAAATTTTGCGCAATTTTTATGGAATTTGAATGGGGTCACCGTGATTGATTGTTTAATGTTGTGTTTTCGTGTTCAAACGTCGGGGTATACCACTTTAGTGGATGTTGTTACCACCTTTATGTAGGCACCTAGTTGGTGGCCTAATTTTGTGATGTACAAAGTTATGTGGGTGCACAGAATGAGAGCAAGTAAAACAGGGTACTTACGTTTTACACAAAGATTTATTCACGAAACTAAACTACTGAAGCTAACACATTGAAAGAAGGATTCTAATAACTATATTAGGCAAAATAAAATGAAGTTGGTAAATCTAAATTGGCGGTAATTTTGTGCCTCGAAGACGCGTGCGGTGAGGTCGGAATCCGGTAGTTTTCTCTCAGCCGGTTTGGCCCGTTCGTACGCTCTACGTCGGCGTTCGGCAATGTTCGGCTCGTGCCGTCGTTGTCGACCCGCCACAAATATTTAAAAAAAGCACTGAATTTCCTCATCAAACATTACCATAGATTTTTTCATAAATAAAAAAAAATGACGATTTAGCCGGGACTCGAACCCCAGGCATTAGTTATAATATACCACGACGCGGACTAATTTCCACGTAATTTTCCCTTTTCCTAGCAGTTCACAATAAAGTTCTAGTGCCAACTCTAACGTATGAGAGCGAAGTATGGAATTGGAAAAATAATGATGAAAGGAGGTTAAATGCTGCCGAAATGCGATCCCTCGCGAATGTGTGGTAAAACGATGTATGATAGGTGCAAAAATGTCGAGATCCGTGAACTGTGTAAGGCTGAGACATGCATCATCGACGGAATCAAGAAAGGGGTGCTGCGTTTGCTTGGTTTGAACATGTAAAGCGAATGGACAGCGAAAGAACGGCTAAAAGGATCTCGATGCGAATGTTGATGAATGCAGAAAACGAGGAAGAACGAGAAAGACATGGCACGATCAAGTCCATCAAATAATTGAAGATGGACATGTCAAGAGTAGGAATAATCGGCGTGCGTGCATGAGATGTGTGAAAGAAGAGGAAGCCAGGTCTGTATGCAAAGACGGAGTGATATGGCGTTCTATCCTCTCTGCCTACACCTACGGGGAAACGGCGTGATGGTTTGTTCGTTTTCTATTTTGGGATTTTTTTCCTAAGAGTAGCGATCGCGTCTAAAATACTCATCCACGTTCTATGAAATGATTCGAAAAGCAAAAATCATTTTTTAAACAAATTTTCGTAGTAAGAACATATTTATGTACGCTGAAGTAATCAACTCTCAATATTTACTTCTCGACCGAATTCCTTTGTCAGTTTTATAAAGTATTCCGAATGCAAGATGGAGATTGTTTGTTATTACCGAAATAATTATACGAACGACCTTAATTCGTGTTTTTTGTTTTTATTAACTGCCCGGGATTGCCCGTGACTATTCAATGATACATTTTTTTACTATGCAGATGTATATTTTTTATATAGGAAAAGAATATTGATGTTTTTTCGCTTGTGCATTTTGGACGTTTCAAGAACGAAAACGATTTGATGGTTTTCGGTACTTAAATGTTTTTACATACTGCTGGCTATTCGGCGCTGATCAGCGCCCACCGGCTGGTCCAAGACAGGTTGAACTTACAATTATTTTATTGTAGAATACTTCTACGGCAAAAATAATTCGAAATTAGTCTGCCTCTGTTGTTGCGTCTGGTAGACACAATTATTTGTAAATTCTTCAATCGTCAGACTACACCGGGTCAGAAACAAGTACGGAGTATATTTTATGTATGTATGTATGTATGTATGTATGTATGTGTATGCGCATGGGTATATGTATGTGTGTATGTATGGATAAATATATGTTTATATATATATATGTATACATATGTATGTTTATATATACACGGTTTTTCAGGACCAGACCGCGAAACTTCAGAGGAACATTCTCCATGATAAGCTTTAAAAAAAATCCTAGCAATTTTTTTCTAAAAAGTCGTTAAAAAAATAAATAAATAAAGATATCAAAATGGAGTAAATCATTAATTTCTCGGACTAGCATCTCTCTCGCAAATTCCTACCCCTCCCCGACAAAAAATGCGATCAAAACGTATTTAACCAACGAAGCGATACGCACCAGACGCGGACAGTGGAAGCGGCTGGGTAGGAGAGGGGTAGGGGTTTGTAGAGGGACTGCTTGTCCGAGAAATTAAGGATTTCCTACATTTTGAGATTACATTTTTTTTTCTATAACTTTTTGTAAAAAAAACATTAGGATTTTTTCAAGCATACCATGAGAAATGTTCCTCTAAATTTTCGCGCACTGGCCCTGAAAAACCATGTATATATATATTTATTTAGATAATTTGTAGAGCGCCGTTTTTTGTGAAAATCACCTCAAGTCCGCTGTACAATAAATAAATATCCCACCATGTCTTGCAGCCACAGAGCGCATGGACGGTTGGGATTCTTGTTCCTCGTCTCCAATTATGATATACAGGAGCTAGATTACAGCACGTCTTGCAGCTACAGAGCGCATAGACAATAATAAATCTAGCCCCTATTTACATTTTATAATTTTTGAGTTTGTCCATATTTTTGTGGACAAGGACTGGATTCAACTCCCACTTAAACCAGCCATTGACAGGTCATAAGCCCTGTAGATGCCTAGACTTCTGTATTACCTTCTCTTAAATGTGCTTCATCTCTGTTGTAATATGTTTATTATAATTTCTTTATTTGACAATAAAGTTTAGAGATTTAGTGATATTAAAAAAATAAAAATAAAAAACAAATTTATAAAAAAAGAAGTTAGATTACAACAAGTCTTGCAGCTACTGAGCGCATGGACGGTTGGAATTCTAGACCTCATTTACTAAATTTGTATATTTGATAGTTGATAACGCTTACCTATTGAAGCTAGATTACTAATCGTCTTGCAGCTACAAAGTGCATGGACGAGTGAAATTCTGACAACTTAAAATTATCAAAATTCTGACAACTTAAAATTATCAATAAATTTACAAAAACACACATTGAGCATAATAGTAAATTTGTAAAGTGTTCGTGCTAAAAAGTAAACAATAAAAAACTAAACAGATAAAGCATTTCAACACGTATGTATGTGTGTATGTGTATGTATATATATGTGTATGTATTAACATGTGTATACTATATACTAGTAAGTTTGTATTTTTTTGTCTGTTCTTTCTTTTGACTTGTAAATAATGATTATGTATTAAAATGTAATTGCCTAGCTTGGGACGGGGTGTGTACCCTTGTTAGCTGGGGAAGTGTACAAAAAAAAATATGTAATATGACAATATGTGTAAATAAAATAAATCAAACATCGCGCGTGATAATTTAATTTGTCGGCGCTGATTTTTGGAGCGTACATATAATGCAACAGCCTATATTTAATAATAAATTAAAAAAAGCTTGTATCAAATCGTGACACAGTTAGTACTTCCGGATTTGGGTAAAAAAAACTTCGATTGCATTTGTGAGTCATTTTTAACCAACTCCAAGGATTAATTGATAACACATATTACAACAGATATAAAAAACATTCCTGAGAAGGGAAAATGGAAGATAACGAAGGCTCTTTTACAATTTGCAATTTTCTTTGGAGGTACAAAGTATGAAATTATGTGTCTGCATTCCGATAGTTAGAGCGCAATAAATAAATTAGGCGGTGATGCGATAATCGATTGATAAAAATAATCAAATAATAAAACGTAAAATATATCGATTATTTTTATTTAATTTATAAAATATACACGACACGCAGTGCAATTTACTTCACCAAAAAAATACTTAAAATTAATTGAATAAGACGTACATATAATCATCATTCCCTTTCTGCGTCTAATGGTGCATAGGGCATTGCACCAATACACAAATCGCAGCGTATCTTAAGCATTTTTCTTACATGAAGGTAAGATGATCAGTCTTACGCTTCAGGTGCCAGTCCAGGAACTGTGAAATATTTTGTGAAAACACCTTTTTTAAAAAAAATAAAAAAAACATTAGCATCTTATAATTTAGGCAAATATTGAAATTTTAGTGGCTATTTTCATCGAGTTGTAAATAACTCACTATATACAAAATGGAAATCAAGTTGTGGTAGAGTGGGGTTCGAACCGCGGACCTCTAATCGCAACCCGAGACCTTCGCATGGCAGGCAAACACGCCGACCACTACACCACGAGGCCGACAATGGGGCACTGAAACAATATATCATCATCATCATCATTCCCCTTTCCGCACCTTTTAGTCGTCGGACCGTACAGATGACCGTACAGATGTCGAACAGATGGAAGAGTTGAGGAAATGTGGATGTTCAAACATAGGCAGAATGGTGAATGTTCCAAGGTGTGTAAAGTGGCCACTTTAACCAGCCAATGACAAGTTATAAGTCCTGTAAATGCCTAGACTCCCATATTCCCTTCTCAAAAAAAATTTCCCTCTCTGTTGCAACAAATTAAGATATAAATATGTAGTGTATAAAACTGTCTTAACATTTTGTTAATTATCTCTGTTTATTAAGTTAGTCTTCTTTGTTTATTCTCAAATGTAAAAATATTTTTTAAAAACGTATATTGTTAATTGTTCTCGGCACGGGTAACCCCAGTGAGGTCACATTATTTTTATTTTTAATTATAGTTTGTAAGAGAAAAAATGTGAATACATAAAATATGTTTTCCTTTTCAGACAAATCGGAATCTCTTTATTTTCTAATACGTGTCTTAGTTTTCCAAAAGCTGCCCAACTCATTCCTATTCTTCTTGGCCGTTCCGCAGTTTGACTCTGCCGTTTGATGGTCCCAAGTATGCCCAGAACTCCCAAGAGGAATGCATTATAGCATATTTTTCCAAGTAGAGAGATGTACTTTAGAATGTTTTTTCGAAGGAAATCGAGGGCAGATATACTTTTCACGGATACAATCGAACATCAATATAATGCACAAGTAGAAAAAAATGTGTATCTGGAAAGCATGTTTTCAAAAAATGGAAGAGTAGAAAAGATGTTGAAAAAAGAGTGAATGCGGGCAGCAAAATGAACAGCGCACTAAGCACAGTAATTGTTAATAAAAATATGTCAATCGAAGCTAAACTGGCAGTGCACAACGGAGTTTTAGTCCCAACACTTATGATTGGAAGTGAAACACGGAACTGGTAGAGGAAGGATGAAAGCCGAGTGAACGCGGTTGAAATGGCATAACAATGAATGTAAACATTGATGGTAAAATTATTGAAAGGGTTGATGAAATGAAATACTTAGGAATTATTCTTGACTCCAGATTAAATTTAACATCACACTTTGAATATATACATAAAAAAATTTCAAAAAAGATTTTCTTCCTAGGAAGAATTCGAAAAAAAATAAATAAAAAGAGTGCAGAACTTATATACAAAACAATAATTGCCCCTCATTGGAACTATTGCTCTACTATATTATATTTAGCTAACGAGGGAGACATAAACAAGTTTGAAATACTACAAAATAGAGCAATGAGAATTATACTGAAAAAAAGCAAATATAATAGTGTTGAAAAAATGAGAAAACAATTGAACTGGATAGGAATAAAGAAAAGACTATTGTATAATGTATTTGTATTTATATATAAAATGTTTAATAATCTCATGCCAAAGTATTTTATAAGTGAAATTATATTAAATAGAAATGTACATAAATATAGGACAAGAAATAGAAATAGGATAAGACTACCACTTAAGAAAAAAACAAAATCACAAAATAGCTTAATGTATAAAGGGTTAAAACTGTATGATGAGATGCCTGAAAGTATGAAGAATGAAAGAAAACTTACGGATTTAAAAAAAAAATGTTATGTTTATTGTAATAATGTAGTTATGTAAGAAATATTTAATAAGTATTTGATATAATTGTAAATATATTAGTTAATATACAATGTAATATTAACTAACTTAAGTAAATAAATAAATAAATAAATAAATAAATGCAATGTATGACAGGGTTACGAATGATGAATTCAGGCGAGAGTGTAAATCTGAGTCAAGTATAATCGATAAGATTAAGAAAGGGTCTCTGAGATGGTTTGGTCATGCAGAATGAATGGACGACGAAAGAATGGTAAAACAAGTATATATGGCGAACGGCAACGTGAGACGAGGACGACCAAGGAAGACGTGGCATGATCAGATAAACCAAAATCATAAGTCTGGTCATGTCAAAAGCAGACAGAACCGAAGGGCATGTTTAACAAGATGTATGAATGTGGAAGAAGCTAGGAATTGTGCCAAGATAGACGCGTGTGGCGGTCAATTCTCTGGGAAACGGCGTGATGGTAGTAGTAGCAGCAATCGAATATTATGGTTGTAAAAATAATCTAACTATTCGATCATAACAATCGGTTATATGCGCCACTAAAATGAGCTATAACATGTTCTATAAGCGTCGGTTTGGGTCGTAAACACTCCCCATCTTCCGGGATACATGAACCTGCGGCGGTCAGGAAATATGGGAGCACTAAAGGTCTGTCGATAACTTTAACAGCAGCGCCCCGATTACAATGGAAAGTTAAAAGAGTTATCTTCGACTGTCTATAAAGAAAAAACGATATTTCTGTACGAAAATGAGTTTACAGTCGAACTTGGTTATTGCGAGGAAGATGGGACCGATTAAATTACCTCGTTACAAGCGTTACTCGTTATACCAGAGAAAGGTTTTGTATACAATCGCTATTGCACATTGTCACTCCTTTCTCAGTTCTGACCAAACGCTATTATTCACTTGCCATTACACCGTCAACAGATGCTGCTTCTCCATTTATTTTTGCATAAACAATATTGTGTCGATTTTTAGAACGATCTAACCAACCATTATTACATTTAAAACCTCGTTTCCAAATTGTTTTGCGAACTTTTCCGCTTGCGCCTTCAATATTGGTCCATCAATGGAAAATTCTGCGTTTCTTTGGGTACAAAACCATTGGAGCAATGCTTCATCGACATCAGTACGATCGCACTTTCTTAATTATTTTATGTCCGTGATATTATTTTCAAATGCAGACAAATAAACATCCTAAGTTTTCCACAAAGTTCACACTGTGGATGAAGATAGAGAAAACTTTGTACACATTTCTACATTTTTCGCACCACGTTCGATTTCACGAATAATTGCCACTTTTTCACGAATTAAGAGACACTTTCTCTTGTTAGTAGACATGTTTATATTTCAGAGGTAAGGTTTTAACTGATCTGGTCTAGAACTCATTTGATATCACCCACTTGTAATGTTTATTGTATATTGAAATAAGCATACAACATTAAAAAATCTTTAAAAAACCCGTACAAACCCCCGAAACAAGCATGTCATACACAAACTACAAAAGCACCCGTAAATTGTAACAATGTGCCGAACCGGCACTTACTAAGTTCACAAAGCTTGGATTAAAAAAAAAACATGTGTGTTCATTTTTCAATATTGTCGGCGAAAAATCCAATTAGGTACTTAGACACTTCCAAAGCTATCATAAACATAATCCGATCCCAACGCCCGGTGGTATTTATCCTTTACGTTAGCCGACCGTTTGGATTTCCTTATTTGGAGAATTGTAACCGAATATTCGTGGGATCTTTACTTTGCAGTATTTTACTGTCTGTACTGGCAACCGAAGCGTAAGACATGTAACAAAAATGAACCTAGAAACTCTGCAACTGATGATATGTTATAATATAATAAAAATTCAGTAATATTTCATTTCACATTAAAAATTAAGTACCCAGTGAGTTCAGTTTTTAAATTATGAATCATTGACCTAGCGGTATACTGTTCTGCGTTAAAATGATCAATCAGTGACCTAGCGGTACATTGTTCTACGTTAAAATTATCAATCAGTGACCTAACGGTATACTGTTCTGCGTTCAAATTATCAATCAGTGACCTAGCGGTATACTGTTCTGCGTTCAAATGATCAATCAGTGACCTAGCGATATATTGTTCTGCATTAAATTACTGGTTAATCCAGTAAAAAAAAAACAAATTATATCAATCGTGGCCTGTTTCATATTTGCCTTACCTTTATTTTTATGCATTTGTCCATACATGTCTTAAGCCGTCCAAGAGGACCAGTCTGATCTTCCATCCTCGTTAAAACATTGTCATATTCTGGTTTGGGTTTCCTTTCAAAGGTGATCAGTCCTAAAAAAACAAAAATGCATTAAAAAACGAAGCAAATACATGTGTGTTCAGTTTAGTTCAGTGCCGGAAATATGCGTGCAAGTGCTTGTGTTTGACCATGCCACGTCTTTTGCGGTCTTCCTCGTTGTTTGCATTCACCAACATGCGCATCATAAATCCTTCAGCATTTCTAATAACCGCCAACCCTCAGTCCATTCGCTCTGCATGTCTAAACTATCGCACCCCTTTCATAATGCTTTTAATGTCTTGTCTCAGCCTTGCTTTCTGCACGGGCCTTGACATTTGTGCACTAATCGTATATAATATTTTGGTAGCATTATACTCGTTAAAATTATTATGGATAACTTATACAGCGCCATTTTCGTAACATAACTCAAGGGCGCTTTACAGAGTGATTATATAAAGATATAAATTTAATTTTAGCTTTTTTAATTTAAGAAAAACAATGTACTTTGTCACCACGTGCTAACAATTTATTCAAATGATTTAGAGAAAAAGTGGGTTTTAAGTTTCTTCCCAAACATCACTTCACTCTCACAGTTTCGCACCTCTGCTGGGAGAGCATTCCATGCCGTAGAGCCTGCGATCGCAAACGCGCTTTCGCCGAATTTAGTGCGCTGTTTGCGTAGAGGTATAATAACTTTTCCTTTCGACGCAGATGTAGCTGATCTAAGCGTAAACGTCTGTCAGCTAGTTCATTTGGAATGCAGAGTTCCCTTAGATATTCTGGAGCAGAGTTGTGCAGTGACTTATACATAAGCCAACAGAGTTTGTATTCCACCGTCTGTGGAAAACGTAGTCAGTGTAATTCCCGAAGTAGTGAAGTGATATGAATGAACTTAGAGATTCCGAAAATAAGTCTCGCTGCGGCATTCAATACAGACTGTAGGCGAGTCATTTTATTCATTGGTAGACCTGCGTAGATACCATTACATTAATCGACTCTAGACACTACAAACGCATTTATTAATTGACGGGCGGCATCAACTGGCAAATTTTTGCGTATGCATTTAATCTGTCTCAGCTGGTAAAAGCATGAACTTATCGTTTTACTAATTTGAGCGTCAAGAGAAAGGTGAGAATCAAGGAAGACTCTTGTATAAAGAGTCAGTATCAGACCGATTGAGGTACTGCCTTAAAGTCATTTATGAAATCAAAAAAATCATTTATGAAACTTTTAAAACGTTAAGATATACCTCGCTCATTGAATCGATTATATCTTACGGAGTGCGTGTCTGGGGTCTCACCTTCCAGCCTCATCTGGGTAAAATTGAAGATATTCAGATGAGACTGATGAAGGGGATTGAACCAGATAGCGTAATTCGTGAGGCGAAACATATGGTCGAAGGTGTATATTTTAAATTCTGTAATGTCCTGCCTGAACCATCCCAGTAATAACCGAAACAAACCAAATTCTCTTGTAAGACATTTATGGCGTAGCCGAGATGCTATAAAGAAAACGAGAAAGTTTTTTTTGGGTGAAGTTAGTAGGCGCTACTCAGGGGCGATTTTGTGACGTTGCGAAATTTAGCGTCGGGTATTTACAAATATGCAGAGGGAAAAAATACGATCTCCAAACAGTGTTTGGACTGCGCCGTAGATTTTCTCTGCCTAAATCAAATGCTGACATATGCAACGACTAATTTTATCGCACCATTCACATTGTTTTTAGCACCCACCCCTCATTCATTATCTTCTTGTAATTCCATCTCTTTGCCCAGATTTATAGAAGGTAAACAAAAATACTACTTTACTAGGGTTTACTAGGGATGGAAAGACCGAGAAAGATATTGAAAGGAGGGTGAGCGCCGGGAACAGGATGAACGGTGCACTGAAATCTACTTTGGCAAACAAATGTTTATCGCAGGAGGCCAAACTAGCGGTTCACAACGGAGTTCTAGTGCCATCTCTAATGTATGGGAGCGAAGTATGGAATTGGAAAAATGATGATGAAAGTAGGTTGAATGCTGTCGAAATGCGATCCCTCAGACGAATGTGTGGTAAAACGATGTATGATAGGTGCACAAATGTCGAGATCCGTGAAGTGTGTAAGGCTGAGACATGCATCATCGACAGAATCAAGGGGTGCTGCGTTGGTTTGGACATGTATAGCGAATGGGCAGCGAAAGAACGGCTAAAAGGATCTACGATGCGAATGTTGATGGATGCAGAAAACGAGGAAGACCGAGAAAGACATGGCACGATCAAGTCCATCAATTACTTTTTTTTTTTTTAATGAAAAGAAATATTTGCGTTCTTATGATTTACCCAAATATTTAATTTTGAGGGCCATTTTTAACGAGTTGTAAATAACTCACTATTAGAAAATGGAATCGAGTTGGGGTAGAGTGGGATTCGAACCACGGACCTTTGGTCTGTGAGTCCGAGACACTAGCCACGGGACCACAACCCGATTACTGGACGAAGATGGACATGTCAAAAGTAGGAATAATCGGCGTGCGTGCATGAGAATATGTATGAATGTAGAGGAAGCGAGGTCTGTATGCCAAGATAGAGTGATATGGCGTTCTATTCTCGGCGTGATGGTTTGTTTTAGAAACAAAAATACAAACATTACCCCTCTAGATGAAAAGTGAATGTTTTTTTTACACACATTCAATGTTACATACTTTAAAATTATCTAACAAGACGCCAAGCAGAAAAAATAATGCTAAATCGAATTCTTTTGCGGGATCCGCCGAGCGAATAATGTTTGCAAAGCGCGAGAACAGCGACCATATAAAAAGAGGCAGATCATTTTATGCTGAATACATCAACAAGTTGGTGTAGTCGTGGTGTTTCTCATATTGTTCTTTGCTGGTGGATTAATTTGGTCGGGACCGGACAATACCCAACACTAACCTAGGACAACGTTCGGATAAAACATATACATACATACGTAGGTGTTCCTATGTAGCAAAGGCTCTACACTCTATCCGTCTGTTTTATGACCCGTTTGCGTGTGTTTGTGAGAAAATGGCCAGGGATGCCAGTATGAGAAAATGACAAATTAAAAGGGTGGATTTAAAATTAATTAGTTAATTAGTTAAGTTAATTGTAATTTTATAAGTATTGATTAATTATTACAGGTTTTATAAATGAGGTTAAAAAAATGTCCTCGAACTGACAAATAAATACTCGACGAATGTTGAGATCCGTACATTATGTAAGGCTGAGACAAGCATTATCGACAAAATCAAGAAAGGAGCTCTGCGCTGGTTTGGACATGTAGAACAAATGGACAGCGAAAGAACGGCTAAGAATATTTACAATGCGAATGTTGATGGATGCAGAAATAGAGGAAGACTGAGAAAGACATGGCATGAACAAATCCAACAAATACTTAAAGATGGACATGTCAAAAGTCGGAATAATCGGCGCGCGTGCATGAGAATATGTATGAATGTAGAGAAAGCGAGATCTGTATGCAAAGATAGAGTGTTGTGGCGTTCTATCCTCTCTGCCTATCCTTACGGGGAAACGGCCTGATGGTTTGTTGTTGTTGTTATTTGTTGTAAATGGATTGTTAGAATTATTTTAAAACGCCACAGGCCACAGCGATCTGTGCGTCAAAACTCAGAATATAAATTTATATGTAGACAGACAGCCCTAGCGTTTATTTTTTTATATATTATTTTATTTTATTTATGTATTGAAATCTACAGTCATATACAGTGATAAGGTTATAATATAATAAGTAATTAAAACTAGACTAAAAATGATCTCAAACTTATAGTTATCAATATACGAAATGTGACAAAAAATAATTAAATTACACAAGAATAGAATTTGGAAAACTATAAATAAAATGTTTGTACATATTTACCATCGTAAATATAAATAAAATGAAAAATGAATATTGTATTTACTCATCACTACTCACCCACGGTGACAATGCCTGCATGCTGTCGCTGATTTCCCCTTTGAATTTATTATTATTCAAATTGAAGATATCACTCGCATTGGCTCCAAAAATATTATTATATAAGTTGCATATTCTATAAATGCACGAAATATTCCGAAATTTAGAAGTGGTTTTAATGCATTCAGAGTAATTTAAACTCATTTAATCTGGGATTATGAAAGGATTTATAATTAATTGTCTGTAACAGGCGCACGGAGCATGATAGAAAAGGCACTTTCGCGGGTTTTTAGGTAAGTTTTTGCATTTATTTCCCATGGAAATATAAAAATTTAATTGGAGAATAATCCCTTAGATATTTATCAATTCTCCTCGGATATTTACCCTTAGACTAATAATGCGCCACTATAGTCTTACATACGGAAAAAAAGATTATTTAATTATTAACCAATTTTTGCAAACCAGTTGTAATAATATGCATGTTGTCTGTCCCTTACTAAAATACTTATGTGATCTTCTTATACCTAAACCTTGTAACAAATATTATAAAATTTAATTTTATTTATTTCGAATACAAACAGATGTACGGGTTAAATGAATATTGAAAAAAAAAGCTACATAAAATGTATACATAGTAGGGCCTGCCATCCAATTATATGTATTCACTAAATAATACTGTAATAAAGCGACGACCGCTTGAAGTTTAAACTATATAAATAGTAAATATACTATTTATTAAAATAAGATAAATATGAACAAAACAAGGAGATAGTGGAAAGGAAAAGAAGGAAATTGATAAGGAGCGGTAAAGGATGATTGAAGGAAAGTGAGAGTGGAAAATTGCATTTGATTTAATGATTAAATGAATTATGAATGAAGAGCATGAATCAAGCCTATTAATTCTCTTCTGTACATATTGTATGGAGTGTTAAATATATCAAGACTTTTAAATTTTTTGTTAAATGTTTCACATGTACGAGGGATCGTAGAATGTTTCCGATGATTAGTTTTAAATTTACGAATATAGAAAATATCAGAGAGTCTAGTTGGCCTGGAGGGGACACGGTAAGCAAGTAGATTAATGAGTTCCGGGGAATCGAATTTATTATTGACAATTTTATAAAGAAGGATCTGATCAAACATATCTCTTCTGTGCTAATGAATCAAGGTTATATATTTTAATGAAGCTAAATAATTTGAAAAATGCAAATGAAATTTGCATTCCAGTTTTTTCAGGAATTTTTTTTGAACACTCTCGATTCTTTTAATATTTAATTTATAAACAGGAGACCAGATAGCAGTGCAATATTCAAGATGGAGGGCGTACGTATGTTATGTAAAGCAATATAAATGAACCTATTTTTTTAAAAGATTTACTGAGCCGCATGATAAATCCAGTCATTTATCAATTTTAAAATGTTGTTAACAATTTACCAGTCGTAAAGATGCCTTCTTAGGCGAAAGCGCTCGTTGGTCAAAAAAAAAATAAAAGCGAAACTAAACCAAGAAGTTTTATTGATATTTTTTTCTAAATCATTAAATCTGGATTCTTTATTCGTTTTTCTTTGTTGTGATAAATGGGTTTATGACGTATGCGTTGTGGAAACCCTGTTTTTCGCCAATAACCAAGAGAGCGGAGAAATGGTTTCAAGAAATGTGGAATTAGGTGCAGAAACGCTTCTACTTTGGCGGAATGCATTTTACACTTAACATTAATTTTCCTCAGAAGTTTAACATTGTAAGAACTCGCATGTTACAACAAAGATGAAGAACAATGTTTGATTATGTCCAAATGCTTGCAGACTGGCTGGATTTCCTTCCTAGGGAGTTGTTCATATTTAAATTTATTTCAACAGAGAGGGAATTTTTTTTTTTTTTTTTAAACCAGCCAGTGAAAGGTCATAAGCCCTGTAAATGCCTAGACTTCCATATTCCCTTCTCAAAAATTTTCCCTCTCTGTTGAAATAAATTTAAAGATGAAGAACATGTTAGAAAACGATATAGGAAAAGAAAGCATGATAAAGATAACTAAAATCGGGTTGTAGTCCTGTGGCTAGTGTCTCGGACTCACCGACCAAAAGTCCGTGGTTCGAATCCCACTCTACCCCAACTCGATTCCATTTTCTAATAGCGAGTTATTTACTCGTTAAAAATGGCCCTCAAAATTAAATATTTGGGTAAATCATAAGAACGCAAATATTTATTTTTTTATAAAAAAAATAAATATTTAATTATCGACATCTTTATACATATAATTCTTCAACACGTAGGTATGTATGTGACTAAACTCCTAAACGGCTGGACCGATTTTGATGAAATTTTTTGTGTATGTTTTGAGTGGATGCCTGGGTGGTTTAGATTCACAATTGAACGTAGTTATGCAGAAAGCAGCCAGTCCATAATTTTGAAATATGTCAATCGTAGCCAAACTGGCAGTGCACAGCGGAGTTTTAGTCCCAATACTGGAACTGGCACAGGAAGGATGAAAGCCGAGTGAACGCGGTTGAAACACGATCTCTTTGACGAATGTGTGGGAAATCAATGCATGACAGGGTTACGAATGATGAAATCGGGCGAGGGTGTAAATCTGAGTCAAGTATCATCGATGAGAATAAGAAAGGGTCTCTGAGATGGTTTGGTCATCTAGAACAAATGGACGACGAAAGAATCGTAAAACAAGTATGTATGGCGAAAATGAACGGTAACGTGAGACGACGACGACCAAGGAAGACGTGGCATGATAAGATAAAGCAAAATCTTAAGTCTGGTCATGTCAAAAGCAGACAGAACCGAAGGACACATGAATGACAAAATGTATGAATGTGGAAGAAGCTAGGAATAGAAAAGACAATAGATCCTGTTTACTGCATACGAAAATAAAATAGGGACGAGTTTGAGTGTGGGTATCGTCTATTGTCTTGTTAACCTTAATAATAAGTTAAGGAATGCTATCTTTGTTTACTTTTTTATATTTTACTTTTTGTGCTGTTACATGTTCACTTAATTGCCATACTTACTAGTTCTTTGCTCAATGTATTATTATTGCGTTTCTCAAAATTATTTTTTATTATTAACCTTTTAAAATCATTCTTATATTGTTGAAATTCCATTTGTCGATGCGTTTTGAAGCTGCAAGACTTTTTGTGATGTTAGCTATCATATTATGTAAATGTTATCAACTATCAAATATCTTAATTTAGTAAATGGGGGCTTGAATTTCAACCGTCCATGCGCTCAGTAGCTGCAAGACTTGTTATTATCTAAATTCCAATATTATAAATCTGCTTTTTATTTCGTTTTTAAAATATCACTTAAACTCTAAACTTCATTGTCAAATAAAAAATTTAAAAATAAAAATGTAAATAGGGTCTAGATTTCTTATTGTCCATGCGCTCTGTAGCTGCAAGACGTTCTGTTATCTAGCTCATATATATCATATCATAATTGTAATATATCATAATTGGAGACGAGGAACTAGAATCCCAACCGTCCATGCGCTCTGTAGCTGCAAGACGTGTTGGGATATTTATTTATTGTACAGCGCCCTTGAGGTGATTTTCACAAAAATGGTGCTATATAAATAATCCAAACATTATGCCAGGATAGAGGTGTGCGGTGGTCCATTCTCTCTGCCTACCCCTACGGGGAAATGGCGTGATGGTGGTAGTAGTCGTAGTAGCGATATTGGTGTTATCGGGTGCAGTAAAGTCGATTTTATGTTCTGCTAAAAACAGCCAGATCAGCTTCGTACAAAAAACTGTAATAATCACCTTATGAAAATAGTGACTATCACAAAAAAACAGCATTTCTCTATTTGCAAAAAACACCCACAGCACTAGAAAAATCTTACGGTACTTTAAAAATCATTAAAATTGGTCAAATACATAATAAGATTCTTGTTTGTAATGTAAAAAACCTACTGTATTCATTGCTCATCATTTGTCAAAGTCAGAAACATTCCAACTGTTGGGTAGATTTGATTATTCGCTCGTTTCATAAAGGTGCTATTATCTCAGTTTCACTTTTCTATGGCTGGCTGCTTTCTGCATAACCATGTTAAATTGTCGTCGATCTTTTAAAAACGCGTATATAGTTTTTGGTCGAAATTGAGTAATGAACATTTTAGTAAAAATCAGTTATATTTATGAAATAAATGGGCATCATACTGTCTTAAAATATTTTTATAAAAACCAGCAAAATACAGTAAGTATTTTTTTTTAAATTATGTTCAAAGGCGAAAATTTTCCAAACCAAATCGTAAATAAAGCCTAGAAAATTCATACAAATACATTTTACAAAAAATATAATAATAACGTATCCCAAACTCTATGAGGCCAAGGGCCCTGTGTTGAGTTGGGATACAACATAATGGAAAGTGGAAGCACGTACATAATTAAATAAAAGCAAAAAAAAAAATTAAATATTATTACTCAAACATGCATATATTTCAAAGGGCATCTGGACAACACGCTTAACAGTATATAAATCTATGAAATATCTCTCAGCAGTTTTTTTTTGCAATGGTTTCTTCCCTTAGACAAAATCCAGACCTGTACACTCCTAAAATGGGTTTCGTTTTGGAGAATTTAATATGTTTATCCAGAACATTGAACACTCTTGTGACCACAAAAGAGAAATTACTCTGAGCATAGGTCGTACGTGTTTTTGGAATTAAATAATTTAAATTACAGGAAAATCTCATACGAGCATTCTGCTGGGATCTACTCTTGTAGCCGCATGACCAGAAATGTGTCAATGACTCTTTTTTAAAAAGTTGTCTAATTTCCAGGACCTTCATGAATTGGAACAATGTCTCAGATGGGAAAGTGAGGGGACAACGCAGCATCACTCTTAGTATTAATTTTTGTACGTTTATTAGGGGGTTCATGATAGACGCAGTGCAACCTCCCCAGCCCACTATACCAGAGGTTGCTACTGACCGGAAAAGAGCAAGATACGCCTTTTTGAATGATGGACGACGAATGGGATCCAGTAAACTAGTAAACTGGTGATATTGCACTCTTTTAAAAAAAAAATGATTTGGGCAACAGCAAATCACACAATGACGATACGAAAAGATTGAAATGTCAAATGTCCCTTATACCCGTATGCAGAGACAAAACTTAAGGTGAGGAAAGTACATTCTATTGTCTTCACCTTCGGGTTATTCTCCGCATTTGATATTAGAATGTACTTTCCTCACCTTAAGTTTTGTCTCTGCATACGGGTATAAGACAATTATTTACATAAAAATAAGAAATTTATACTTTTTTTCATGAAAAACATCAAATGAATAATTTTTTTATTCGATCAATTTACATTGATCAATTTGTCCCATCATTAGCATTTTTGCAAAATGGTGGTTATTCGTGCTATAACTTAAAATTGAAGTGGAATCACGTTGTTTTTGGACACTTGTTATTTGTTTTATTAATAAGATAAATGGTAGAATAGATGAGGTTTTTAATTTTTATTTTCGATCTTAATTTTGATTTCTCCAATTGAGGACCGCGTTATTATTCAGGAGAGGATTTTTCGTGATTCGCGTCAAATCGCGTGAATAATCTTTCTTTAAAAAAAAACATCGCAACTAAGCCTGAAGGCAATGTAATTTATAATTTATTTACAGTTTATCATTTTCTTTTATATTTTATATTTAAATACACGATAAAATATCGTGTTTTTAATCAATTTGATTTGTTTCCTTTTGTGTATAATATTTCACGCAATGATGTATATTAACAAGCAAAACAAAGATCACTCGCGCCGTTTCCCCGTAGGAGTAGGCAGAGAGGATAGAACGCTATATCGGAAAAACGGGAAACCGTGAATAATAAAAAATAATAAAAAAAGAGAAGCTTTAGTTTTGCGATGTCGGTAAGGTGTAACACACTGATGAGTTTTATTAAGAAAAGCGTATGAAAGTGTTAGAACCAAGAGAGAGAGTGACAGACACCTGTTTGATCGTAACCTACACAGACGCAAAATTTCATAATATAATTCACATCGGGTGTGTGTTAGTACTTTCTCCATGTCGAGCATCGAACAGAATTGCCGTGCAAAACGCGCACAAAAAACCACACCACGACCAAAAAGGTCAAAAGCAAAAGCCACGAGAAAAAACGCACATCACTCATTCAACAACCCTTTTTACTAAGTGATTTTACTATCTTTCATTCCTCGACGTTGCAGTTCGGGCCTATGCACCCGTAATCTTCGGCGAGTTCGCCTGAATTTGCGGCGAGTTAAACAGAGCCACCGAGTAAGAATTTGTATGATGTGTTTTGGTGGTGTGTCGTTTGCATGTGCCCTTTTTGCGAAACGCTGATCGGCTGGCGATTTTTTGCACTGATAAATGTACAGGCAATGCACCCTGTCTTCGGTGGAACTAATTTGCAGGACAGTAGTGTTATTACGCAATATTGAAAAGGGATCGGAAAATAAAAAATGCATTGAGAATATTTTAGTATTAGAGTTTCACCCCGAAGGGAGTTTATTAAGATTGATATAATTATTTCATCACATTCTGCAGTTATTATTAGTTACTTAAGGAGGGAATTAGATAGACAGAAACATTAATCCAATTAAATATCACGTGATAAAAATTGGTATTCATGATTTTTTATAGGTCAGGAACCTTCGAGCAATGGGCTCGATATTAATATCTTAAATATAGTTTCGCTGATGTGAAAGATGTCGCTCTCCGAAGTGATCATATTCAGCCGCCTGACTGCTCTTCTTATCGGCATGACCAGGCGAGTTGCTTCTGGAAGCCAGGAGGTAAAACAGCCCGGATTATAAAAATTGGTTATCTCTAAAATGGATGATTTTTACGCATAAACAAAAAAAAATTAAATACAATAAATTTTTAAACTTTATTTTTGCTGTTTTAAACAATTTACACTTCGTCCTTACAGCATTTAAAATTTACGACGGCAAATTGTATATTTACATATTATATTACATTTTTTTTTATCGTTTCGTATGTTTACTAGGGATGGAATGATTGAGAAAGATATTGAAACGAAGGTGAGTGCCGGGAACAGAGTGAACGGTGCACTTACATCAACCTTGGCAAATAAATGTTTGTCGCAAGAGACAAAATTAGTTCACAAGAGTCCTGGTCCCGACCTTGATGTATGGGAACGAAGTATGGACTTGGAAAAACAGTGATGAAAGTAGGCTGAATGCTGTCGAAATGCGATCTCTCAGGCGAATGCGTGGTAAAACCACGTACGATGGATGCACAAATGTTGAGATCCGTACATTATGTAAGGCTGAGATAAGCATTATCGACAAAATTAAAGAAAGGATCTCTGCGTTGGTTAGGACATGTAGAGCGAATGGACAGCGAAAGAACGGCTAAAAATATTTACGATGCGAATGTTGATGGATGGATAAAAATTGTAAGAAAATATTCCTAGCAGTTTTACTAGATACAGAAATACCTGTCGCCGACATTATATTAATACAATATTTTTAAAAAGCCTTAAATATGTGTGCTTTTTAATTTTGCGTAAAACTTTAGTGACTTTTAATTTAAACTTTTAACTTTAATTTTAATTTGAACTTTTACGTTTGCTTTTAATTTTATCTTATGATTTTAACTCTTAATTTATACTTATTCATATGTACATCTACTACCAGCATTTGATTAATTATTGTTGGTTATGAATTTTTAAAAAGAAATATAAATGTTGATGAAAGCAGAGAGAGAGGGAGGAAAGTAGAGTTGGAGCTATACAATGTCTTCTCCCTTTTATGTACTTTTTATTTAATATTCAAATTTAAACTTTTTTAGAATTTAATTGTTTTTCCCCTCTCCCCCTGCATTCATAATAAATTAATGTGAAATCTGTAATTGCTCTTACTTTTTTATTGTTCTTTTGTACCTTGTATTTATATAAAGACTGTATGATTTCCTTAATAAATAAATACATAGACATATTTTAATCATCATTATTAACTTAATTCATTCAGTTTGTCGTTAAAATTAAATTTGTTTTAATATTTAACATAAAAAATTAGAAAACTTTCCTATATATTTAAGTATGTACGTAACATCTTATCTCTAATTAAACTCAAACAACTATATTATATTTTATGTAACTCAATTATAACTTGTGGCATAATAGGATGGGGAGGCACTAATAAATCAATATTAAAACCTCTCGAATCTGCTCAAAAATATTTTTTTTCAATCAAATCATTTTTTAAAAAGCCCTTCAGGTACCCCAGCGTCAAGTTGTTCGAGGAATTCGATATATTACATATAAGGGAATTATATATATCTAGAATAATTATGTTTGTGAAAGCAAATTACTCTAATAAATCCCAAAGGGAACACTCCCACACTACCAGAAGTCAAAGTAGAGGATGGGTCACGAGGTCTACCACATTTTCTGAATTCGGATTTAGGTAGAGAAAAAAAAAAACTGATTTAAAATTGTTGCAACAGAGAGGGATAACATTTTTGAGAAGGGAATATGGGAGTCTAGGCATTTACAGGGCTTATGACCTGTCATTGGCTGGTTTAAGTGACCACTTTACACACTGTGTAACATTCACCATTCAGCCTATGTTTGAACATCCACATTTCCTTGACTCCTAAATTAAACCAAATTCAAATATGAACAACTCCCCAGGGAGAAAATCCAGCCAGTCGGCAAGCATTTGGACATACTCAAAACATTGTCAAAAAAATTACTAAAAAACATTATCAAATAATAAATGGTATATTTAAATATTGCTTAATCTATACTAAATTAACTAGTAGGTTATGTTGTTTATTTTTGCATAAAAATGTCTGCCTTAAAACAGGTTGTACCTGGTTAGGTAGACTAGACATAATCCAGAGAAATCTATTACCTAAGTATGTATGTAGTAGATAAAGGAATTGTATTTTTTTTGTTAATAAACCATGATTATATTATTATTATATATTTATCAAAGTCAAGAGCTTTTCTACGCGCTGTCTCATTTTGACGGCAGCGGCGTCGCCACGTTGCCCCGTGGTTCTTGCACTTGCAGTTTGTATGCGTCTGTGTGCAATTGCAGTTCGGGTTCGACGCCCGGGGAGGGCGGTGACCCGTGGGTGCCCCCCCTCTCCCCCGCTGCCGCTCGGCTAGCCCATCCCGCTCGCACACCGCGAGGGAATACCTTACTCACTAGTTGGCGGGAAGGAGATTCATCTTCCGAGCCCGCCACGTTCCATTTGACAGATCGGGTGTACGAATCCGGAAAGAATCTGACAGGTGGGAATTCGAATTTCAAAGTTCGATTATGAAATGTGTTATATTCTTAATTTAAATCAGTTATGTTCAAATGAAGGCAGCAGAAATATAAATAATCTTTGAGTTCGGTCATATCACTGCTCTACTTCAGGAATTAAACTGGCTACGTTTTCCACAGAGGGTGGCATACAAACTCTGTTGGCTTATGTATAAGTCATTGTACAACTCTGCTCCGGAATATCTAAGGAAACTTTGCATTCCAGTAAATCAATCACAAATAACTATCGACGTGCTTAAAAACATGCTAAGCATTTGAGCGATCACAATAAAAAAAAATGAACACGCTTAAGTTATCGCAGTCATAAGTCAACGCGTGTGTAATCTCTAAGTCAACGCTCGTGTCGGTTTGTTTTTTGTTTCCCTCGTAAATAAATACAGTTCACTGGCGAAAAATCGGCGTTTACTATAAAAAATAATACAATATATTGCATTTGCAAAATACTAAGGAGTATCTAATACAAAAAAGTGAAAATTTAATTACGATTACTACTGCGACTGCTTTTCTTGACATTTGGCTCGCTAAGCGCCGGGTGAATGCAATGAATAGCGTGATAAATAATAAATAAAAATAGCAGTATTGGAATATTTTTCATATTTACACCGGTGAAGTTCAAATATGTGATTGCGCAGCAGGATTATACGTCGCGAAACGTAAATATTTTGACATTTAATATTAGGTATTCACGGATGTTGCATTGTGATCGCGAATACGATAAACAACCATGGTGAGAAATTGTTTTCACGTCGCTTATTAGCACATCGATAGTTATTTGTGATTGAGCTACAGGAGAATTAACTGACTTATGTCTTACGCTTAGATCAGCTAAGCCTACTTTAAGGGGAACAGTTATTATACTCGTACCTCTAAACTATGAGAGTGAAGTGATGTTTCGGAAAAAAACTTAAAACCCACTTGTTCTCTAAATTATTTGAATAAATCCGTAGCATGTGATAACAAATTAAATTGTTCTACATAAATTACAAATTTTAAAAGTTAAAATTAAATTAGTTTATTTTCAGAATCACTTTTTAAAGTGCTCTTGGGGGTATTATATTACGAAAATGGCGCTTTATAAGTTATCTATAATAATAATTTATGTGGGTATGTAAACATAGGAAGAAAAAATCTCTGAAAGGAGAACTCCCACATTCTAGATAACTACATCACTCCTAAAAATAGCATTAAATACTTTTTAAAAAAATATAAAAGAAAATATGTTGTAATACGAAAGAATAATAAAACAAGTAAATATGGCGAAAATAAACGGCAACGTGAGACGAGGGCGACCAAGGAAGACAAGGCATGATCAGATAAACCAAAATCTTAAGTCTGATCATGTCAAAAGCAGACAGAACCGAAGAACATGTATGAATGTGGAGGAATGTATGCGATAGACGTGTGTGGCGGTCCATTCTCTTTGCCTACCCCTACAGAAAAATGGTGTGATGGTAGTAGTAGTACTAGTAAATATGTTACAAAAAGTTACAAAAATAATTTTAAAAATATGACAAACAGCACTCTCTTAATACCCATCCACAATTTCTCTTTCTTCTCTAACTCATATAATGTCCATGCGGCTCGACTGTGGAATCATCTCCCATCCACCATCAAAGATGTCACTACAGTATCTCTGTTTAAATCACGTCTGAAGAAACATCTCCTTTCTCTACCTTGATCTCTCCTTCTTTCCCGTTTCCTATTTTTTCCTTTTCCCCATTGAGTAATGGTATTGACTTAAGATAAATTATGCACAATTACATTTATTTATATTTTTATTTATCTTTGTTTTTTTTTTCTGTTGAAAATGTTTTGTAACTTGAATTATGAAAATAAAACTTTTATTTTATTGGTTGGTTGTAAGAAATTGTCATTTGGCATTATGTACACGAATTTAAATAAACAAAAAATAAAAAAAACAAAGAAAAAAAGTACAAAAAACATCGGTACAATAAATTTGTTCTTACTTTCTTTAATTTGATTTTCTTTTAAACTAATTATAAAATAATGTTTTCTAAATAAAAACGATTTAAGCCATTTGAGTCGATTGTCTTCCCAAAGCTACATTTTCATCGCTAGTAAACAATCGTATTTTTAAAGATTATCATTATAATCATTAATTTTAAGCGAGCAGCTTAAAACTGATATGCTTAAATCTATTTAAACGAAAGTTAGTTATCGGCGCACTTTAACTTTTCCGAAAACAAATCTAGCCCATTTTTGAACCCATTGAGACTACACATTGAGATCAGCTCTGGTGGCAGCTTATTCCAACCATCAACAACCCTATTGCTCAGGAAATGCTTCCGTGGATTTAGATTGAATCTCGTTTTCTCCAGCCCGAGACTGTGGCCTCGAAGACGAGCATCTTGTTTAAGCTTGAACATGGGATCCAAATTGCCCACAGCTATAGTGACTGTCTAAGATCTACAATAATAAACCCTTTAAAATCCAATAAATGTTAAGTAAATAAATAAATATGTAAATTAACCGGAGGTTCACCTTAGCGGACGTTCCCGTTAGAAATAGTGTAAAAATATGAAAAGTTTAACCACAAACCTCAGCAGTGTTCATATTCCTCGATCATATTACAATACACGAGAGAGCTTTGCCGCATACATTTATAGTTAGAACATTATTATGTAGCTGAATTTGATACACACCTTTTCAGGACAATCTCAGCACATAGAAAGACATCCAAGAAAGTGTAATTTTATAGTAAAAAGACAATTTATTACATATGAGTATATAAAAAAGCTATATCGCTAGCTCAAAGCGACAGTGAGATGTCTATGAAGAACGTATTCTGAGTGATCGGACTTTGAGGAGTGCAAAGGGTCTGACCGAATTAAATAATTTTAAGTAGATGTTGAATACCTTCTTTACTTTCACATAGCTATCTAACTTCAATATTTTATTATTGGAAAACGTTAACGCATTTTTTTATTTAAATTATTTATTAACAATAATTCTTGATGGAATTCCATTGTAATTTTTTTATTTATTTTTCAAAAATATTTACAAAATAGTAGGAAATTAGGGGTCCTGTTGAGTTGTATACATACAACAATGACTCGCCTACAATCTGTATTGAATGCCGCAGCGAGACTTATTTTCGGAATCTCTAAGTTCGGTCATATCACTCCACTACTTCGGGAACTACACTGGCTACGTTTTCCACAGAGGGTCGAATACAAACTCTGTTGGCTTATGTATAAGTCACTGCACAACTCGGCTCCGGAATATCTAAGGGAACTATGCATTCCAGATGAACTAGCTGACAGGCGTCTCACGCTTAGATCAGCTACGTCTACGGCGAGAGGAAAAGTTATTATACCTCTACGCAAACAGCGCACTAAATTTGGTGAGCGCGCATTTGCGGTCGCAGGCCCTATGGCATGGAATGCTCTCCCAGCAGAAGTGCGAGGCTGTGAAATGAAGTGATGTTTCGGAAAAAACTTAAAACCCACTTGTTCTCTAAATCATTTGAATAAATCCGTAGCACGTGACAACAAAATAAATTATTTTAATTAAATTACAAATTTAAAAGCTTCAATTAAATTAACTTAACAATAGAATCACCATGTAAAGCGCCCTTGAGGTATTTTATTACGAAAATGGCGCTATATAAGTTATCCACAATAAATAAATAAATAAATAAAACTCGTCAGCAGGTTCTGATAAATTACATCGATTATTTACACTTAACCTACATTAACAATCATTTTACTTGAAAAACATTACATATTACATTATCAAAAAATAAAAACTATCACTAATACAAAAAACTATTTTCTAATAACCATACTTTGAGCGAACGTCTCACTCCTGTATTTAACTCAGTATTTTTAGTATTGTTTGGTAACATGTTAAATATTTTAGGTATGATGTAAGAACTGTAAAATACTGTATAATATTCACCAGTCTGAAGATGCCCATTAGAGGGTGAGAGCGCTAATTGGTCAAACAAATAAGTGGAAGCGTACCAAGTATTTTTAATTTATAACTTATGTTTAAATATAAGTTATTACATCGTTAATGCATTTGTTCATTCATTTAATTTATTAACATATCTGATGTGTACTCAAAATCGAAAATTTCGGGTTTAATTGATAAATTTTTACATATAAATTGAACAAAAATATGAAGAAAAAAAATACACATGTAAATATATATTCATAATAAAAAATATATAAAATTGCATAAATATAACAATAGCAACAAGTAAATACACATAAGTAACCAAAAATATTAACAAAATGTATACATAAATATGAAAAAAGAAAACCATTTTAAACATAGAGAAAAGTTGAAGAATTATATTGCGAGAGAAAAAGAGAAATCAGACTATCAGACTCGTTTTATAACTATCAAGTCCAGAACCAAATATATCAGCCTTGTCCTCATACTGATTACCATATCTGTGGAGCCTAGGGATAGGCGAGTGCACGTGATAGTCGGTCCTAGAACAAAAAGGAAATTTGTGGCCGGTGTGTCAACCAGGAACACAAGATGAAACACTGGCATTATTTTAATCACAAATTATTAATTTGATGCGTAAAATCTATCAGTAGTTAGTTGTAATGAATGAAAACGTTTTTTTCGGTATTTGTTGGTAGCAAACGATTGCGCTTTTCCTCATTAATACCTTTTTAGATTTTGTTCTTACAAACCTAACACACGGGAGTTTATTACCTTCACTTTCACCTTTACCACAAATTTCATAATATTCCCAAATAGGCGATTTTTCATTAAATGGTGCCATGATGTACAACAATGAACAAATAACTACTAAAAATGATCTTTATATATATAATTCCTCTGTACGTGTGATGTCACCGTACTCCTCCTAAAAAGCTTAACCGATTCACGTGCGGTTTTCAGAGAAACATCGATCTTTGCGCTGTGCGTGTTCGTAGATATTAAAATCTTTAATCGAATATGTAAAAAAGAAGTTAGGAGCATAAATGTTTTATTCATCGATCTACCAGGGTTGCATTCGAGGAGAATGCATTTGCAAAGAAATGGAAAGATATTGTTTTTTTGGGTATAAAAAGTTTGTTTTTGAATGTTTACAAACAGCATTTGTTTTTTGTGGATCTCAATCAGATTCTCTCCTTAAATTCCTTATAATTTCTACCCATTTGTTTCTTTTTATTGGATTTTTGGTAACACTATAATAATATTGCGTTGCTCTCTATCCCTGAACATACATAAGTTTTATAGTGAGAAGATCTTTTAATATAATTATGTATCCCCGTACTGCGGGCCAACTGTTTGTGACACCTGATTTTTATAATCCGAATCATTTCTATTAAACTTATATGTTATTCTTATTTATATATTATGTAGGTGCATAATATGCATTTGTGTGTTCGTTTTGAATCAACGTTCGCGTATTGTCAATCCTTATTTTATTGTTGTCATTATTTCGTATTTACTGCATTTTGTGATTACCTACTGTATTGTATAGGACTCGTCGCACATTATTCATTCGATGTGTATCAGTTAAATTTAAAAAATAAAATGCTTTTTTTTTCTTCGTAATACGGTTTTGAAATTTAACATACTTAAAAAAAAAATTTAAAAAAAAAACAATCTATATCATTTCGTCATTTGAATTTTAACAAAAAGGTTTCTAACTTTTTACTAAGCTCTTTATTGTACCATTTTTAATATAATTTACAAGTTTTAAGCAAATATATTATTTTCATACTTACGCACCCATACAAACGCACCCTCTCCCTCTTTCATTCCCACACGCACATGTATCCTCTCCCTCATTCATTCACGCATACACACATTCACATACACATGAATACAAACGTCACACAAATAAAATTACTAAACTTCTTTTCTTATATATTATGTGTCATTATATTTACAGTGGATTTTTGTAATTGGCTTTAGTATTGTTAAGATTTTTCTAATTATTTTGTTTATGTAATAGCTGTAAAAATCCCAAATAAAATGAAATAAAATGAAATAAATAAATAAATAAATAAATATTAAATTTAATGCAATTTTAAAAATCGTATTTCTAGATAAGTACACCCCTTTGTTGGTGAGACGACCGGAGTTTGACGTTTGCAAAAAGAATGCCATACTTGAAAAATATTTATTTTATGTTTTGGAATTCGTTTATTGATCAATTCTGTTTATATTTTTTTAAGTTCAAACTGTTCCCTATTATGATTTGTAATAATTGTGTCATTGAAATAATTATGTTTAAATTAATTCTTTGTTTTTTTACAATATATTTATCTTACTTTTTTAGGTTTATGTAAAATATTTTGTCATTATTACTTTAATTTTTAATTTTGATTTTAATAGTCATAATTTATCATTCATATAAGATTAAGTTTGTTAATATTTTGTTGTAATTTTTCTAGTTATTAAGTTCTATCTTCCTTCTAATTTTACTGTAAGTTTCTATTTTCTGTTAAATAGGCACTATCAAGTTTTGGTGGGTTTTTCTGTTAGTGCCTATTTCAATTTATGTTGAAATTTTTATTGGTTTGGATATGTGTTTATTATTACAATTGATATTTTGATGTTATTCTTGTACTTTTATTTTTCTTGTCTTTTGTTTGTATCTATATTGTTATTCCTGTCTGTTTATGTTTTTCTTATGTTTATAAATGTAACTTGTTTTTGGCCGATGTTATCAAGTTTTGGTAGTAGGCCCTAATAAAGAAAAAAAAAATAAACAAGCATCTACTCAAATTCAATATTTTTTTTAATATTAACAATTTTTAATTTTAGAATTCAATCACAAACAAGTATCTAGGTATCTACTTATCAATGATACGTCTTTTGCCAACGTTCGGGCAGGACAACGTCTGTCGGGTCCGCTAGTTATAAATAATAACTATTAGTAAAACAATGTGATGTACAAACATGTGATCTACTCGCAAATGAAACAAATACGCCCACAACGCAATGAGACAGATCGCTACCGCGAAATGCAGACATTTTTTGCCTAACATTCGTCTGCCGAATATTCGGCGCTACGGTCGAGAGCGTGGCCGAATATTCGGTATTTAGCTAAATTACTATTCGTGGCATTTCTAATTGTAAGGTCTTGCTGTTCATCAAAATGACTATTGTTTACGTAGTTTTTTTTACACACTTAACTAAGTTTTTTTTAATATTCACACAAATGACTTGTTTTAAGTATATTACACATTATGCAAATGAATGACAACCTTGCCATCATGTTTTCATTGTAATCAAAGCCAATAGAATTACAAATCTCCATTTTAAAATTCAACTACACAATAATATAAAGTAATCAATTCAAATTTATGTTGAAGATGTGGGACATGCGTCGAATTTAATCGATTTATTTCTGAACACAAACGAGACCAACCGTCGTTCCATTTCCCCGTAGGGGTAGGCAGAGGATAAACACCACACTACTCTATTTAAATTTGTTGCAACTGAGAGGGAAAACATTTTTTAGAATGGAATATGAGAGTCTAGGCATTTACAGGGCTTATGACCTGTCATTGGCTGGTTTAAGTAGCCACTTTACACACTGCGCAACATTCACCATTCTGCCCATATTTGAACATCTTTATTGCTTCAATGCTTTCATCTGTTGATGTTTTTGAAGTTAAACAAGTAAAGTACAACTCGATTGCAACAATTATTTCATGTTGGCATTTCAAGCACGAATAATATTAGAATACATCTGTCCCCAAAATTCTAAATAATTATAACACGTTTTTTACAGAAATCGATATATATTTCCTCACTTTAAACAAATTTAAAGAAAATGCAGGAAACCTAATTGAAAATAATAATTATAATTTAATCTCACGGTACCAATACTATATTTGATTACATGTACTGTACTAATATTTTATTTTTTGTACTCTTTAATATTTTGATTAATTAATTTGTTTGAATGAAGAAAGAAGGAAGGGCTTATCTATGGTTACTTCGTATGGATCCGCCGGCGAAAGGATTTTTAAGTCCGAGTAAACAAAAACTTTTTTTATTTTATTATTTTATTATTATTGTAATATTTTATTTATTTTTTACGCGTGGAATGATGCGGAGTGGCTTTTTAAAGGTACGTTTTTTTTCCATTTTTTTTTGACATTGTATTTAGTTATGTATAGTAAACTATAGAACTAATATTGACTCCATATATATGTTCGGCATACTAAATGGTATAATCGATGTTCCATCATTACTGGGACAAGTAAAATTCAATATTACGACTCGTAGATTGAGAAGCAATGAAGTACTGTTAATCGATCAGCACAGAACAAACAATGGCGTATTGTTAACTCAAGTCAAGATCTGGACTTTTTTGGTTTAAGTTTACAACGATTTAAACGAGCACTATATAAATAGTCCAGATCTTGTCTCGATGTCCCTTATGTTTGTAAATGCTTCTTTTCTTCTTTAAAAATGTTTTTAACTATTGTTTTACTGTCAAATTTAAGACCTATAAATTGTATACATAGACAGTGTCCTTTAATAAATAAATAAATGTACTTAAAATGTTTCGAGTTTTTCCAAATGTTTACACTTACTAGATTTTTTTTTACCGTTTTCCATCTCTGTTGCAAATTAATAATTTAATTTATAACAAAATATAATAAATTTAGATATTTGAATAAATAATTATATAAATAAAATTAAAAAATCACAAATCGTAACGTTATATTGATTATTATGTTTAAATACAAACTTTGGTGTTCTGCGAATCGTTCTTTGTTTTTGGCGGCAATTTCTGCCTCTTTTTTCGCATTCTGCTGGTCGCGAGCGGCCGCTACTTTACCGGCCGACACATGCAGCGTGCCGGCCTTCATACGAGACGAAAATGTCGCGATATTGTCAAACTTCGGGGCGTCGGGACACGGGAGATTAATATCCGTGGCATAGAGAGCCTTTAAAGGATTGAATCGCGAACTGGTAAAGTCTAACGAATCGCCACTGCTACTGTTATTATCACTACTTTCATCGCCCGGCGAACCGCTGTCACGACCGTCCGCCATGTTGGAGAACTGTCAAAACTCAAAACAACTTCGGTGTTGCCAGCATGAAAAAATATCAATGTAGCGAGAATATTTCGTAACTGCGTAAGTACTGACATTTGTTTTTGAGGGTTGCAATCAGAGCTTAGTTCGTTGAAAGAAAACGTCATTAATACTGTTGTTTTAAATATTTAAATTATTTATGCATATGTATTCAAAAGTTAATTATTGTTTTAATAAATTCCTCGTTCGGATGCTTTCATTTGTTTAATGTTGAAGGTTTTTTCGTCGTTCAAGGCAAATCATTAGCATATACATATTACATAGATAATTCGTGCGTATGTGTGTATTACTATGATCCAATATAATGTTTATATGCATCAAATATATATGTATATGATAATTGTCTACTCATACATGCATAACCTCATGCTATTTTGATAATTATTTTTTTCTGAAACATGGTGTTTCATTATGATTTTCTTTTCCCACTAGAACAGCATGTTTTTTTTATAAATACATTATTATTATTACATATAAACACGAATTAAATGAAAGACTTACGCTTGAAAAGTTTTGATATAGTAGACTTTAAATCCTATTGCAAATAGAAACCCTGCCCTTGTCCGTCACAACCCGATTTCTATTTTCAAAAACAATTATACATCAAGAATATTTTGAATCCATCCAAATTTTTGTAGACAAGAACTGGATTGAACCCCCTTGGGAGTTATTAACATTAATTTATTACAACAGAGATAAAGAACATTTTATTTAAGATAATATATAGATCTTGGCATTTACAGGGCTTACGATTTGTCAATGGCTGGTTTAAGTGGCCACTTTACGCATGGTTTAACATTCACCATTCTGCCTATGTTTACTCACAACAAAAGTCAACAGATGGAAGAGTTAAGGAAATGTGGATGTTCAAACATGGGCAGAATGGTGAATGTTACACAGTGTGTAAAGTGGCCACTTAAACCAGCCAATGACAGGTCATAAGCCCTGTTAATGCCTAGTCTTCCATATTCCCTTCCCAAAAAGTATAAATGTCTTATTTTTTGGTGAATAATTGTGTTAAACACACTATAATATGCTTGTTTTTGCGTTTTTATATCAACTCTCGGAAACAGTGTTTCATGATAGCATGAAATAACTGATAAATTCGATTTGATCAGTGATCACTAATGAAATTAGTTTGACAGCTGTCATTCTAATCAAGCTACATTTTAATGACTATAGCTACAGATCAGCTTGGTGGGCTGCTATTATGATATTTTTAACGAAATTGATTAAAAACAGTAATTTCTTTTTTTGTTTTTTTCTCAGTCGTCGCTAAAGTGTTTTCTCAAATGTCTTCCTGATTCTCTCTCCGAGTCCAATGAATTTATTCACAATGCGGAGTAGGTAGGTATATCAGCATTTATTTGGCCACTACTGGAGACCTTGTTAGTTACTGGTTATTTATCAATTCTAAGGCCTCATCGAAGGTGACGTAGTAGATGGATGGATGGAATTATACATACTAGAAAAACACTTTGGACTGGTAATGAAATAATTAGCATTAGCATTGTGAAATTAATAATCATTATGCAAACATATTATCATTAGCAAGTTTCAAAATGACTACGGCGAACGTTTTTTTTATATTTTGAATCTCGAAATAGGAACACATAAACGTATTCTTACCTGTGGTCTCGTAATAACAATATACATAGATTTAACAATATTTTGAGTTTGTCCAAATTTCTGTAGACATGGACTGGATTCAACTCCCTGCGGAGCCGTTTATATTAACAGATTACAACAGAGGTGTAGCAAATTTTAGAGAAAAATTATGAAGTATATGCCTCTACAGGGCTTATGACCTGTTTGTGCTGGCGAAATTTGGACAAACTCAAAATATTGTGGATAAATCCACGTGGTCCAAAAGAAGTATATATTTTTTTTTTTTAATAAAAAAATTCAGGCGTTGCTTGTCGTTAATATCAACAGATCACAACAGAAATGAAGAACATTTTAGAGAAGGTAATATATAAATCTAGGCATCTACAGGACTTATGACCTGTCAGTGCTGACGAAATTCGGACAAAATAAAAATATTGTTGATAAATTCACGTGGTCTATGAAGAAGTGCAGAAATTAAAAAAAAAAATCTTTTTACTCAAATAAGGGCAGAATGGTAAATGTTACACAGTGTGTAAAGTGGCCTCTTAATCCAACCAATGACAGGTCAGAAGCCCTGTAAATGCCTAGACTTCTATATTACCTTATCTAAAATATTCTTCATCTCTGTTGTAGTATAATAGTACATATATTTCATTCATTAGTATTTTAACACATATTTCTTAACCTTAAGTTTGAATTAGATTTTTTCATAAATGTTTTTTTCCCATTTCATGATATTTTTTTACTGCTTTATATAAAATCAAATTTTGCGACCTCACCCTTTTTCTATGTGGGAGTCTGTATTTTACCTTTTCTCTGGTGATGTGAGCACGTTTTGATCATCTTTTAGATGGAGGTAAGGTGTTCAGTATTACCTTTGCTTCAAGTACCAGTCCAGGAACAATTAAATATTTTAGTTAAAAAAAACTTTGAAAATCAATATTTCACTTTTACCCTACCAGGAATCGAACCCAGGACCTTAAGAATAGTACGCGGACGCGTCAGCCACGTCACAACGGACTTATCACCAATCGATTTCCTTACTTAGGATTTTTACCTAAGATCAGCCATCGGGTTCTGGTTTCATACACCGAACTTGTATCATGATAGACTGGCTAATCCCGACTGGCCAACTTGTGGTTTGGAGTCAACGAACTGTATTCTTCATCTGCCTGGACACAGGGCAGGTATCTTTAAAACATTATTGTAATTATGACAGATACGGTAAATAGAAGTAAATGCATTATAACAGTAAGCAGTTTGCAATATAACAGTAAGCAGTCGGGCTCGTGGTGTAATGGTCAGTGCGTTTGCCTATCATGCAAGTGGCCTCGGGTTCGATTCCCGACATGGTTGATATTCAATATTTATTGAAAAAGGTGTTTCTACACTAGAATATTTTATAGCCCCTGAACTGGTACCTGAAGCGTAAGACTGATTATCTTACCTTCACGTAACAAAAAAAAAAAAAGAAGGTACGCTGCAATTGGTGTACCAATGCACCATTAGGTGTGGAAAGAGAATTATGATGATGGTTAAATAGCAGTAATAGACGCGATTTTCTCAAGTTTGGCCAATAAAGCTCAGAAATTTTTCTGATAAATTAAAATTTACTCTGCATGAACTTCAAAATATTTATCAACGTTCTGAAACTGAAATTCAAGTATGCATTTAGCAATAGCATTGATCTGTAATGGTATTTCGGTTAGCATGCTTTCGATATTTAAATAAAATGTAAGAGGTTTATATTCTCATCACTATCATAATATTATGCTGACTGCGGCGCAGTGAAGGTAACCCTAGCGGCCGTTTTCACAACTATCTCCAGCGTCGTAAACTTGCGTCAAAATGTATGCAAAAACCGGAAAATTTCATTTTAGTGCAAAAGTTTTAGTTTAGAATGCAGGCAGTGGTCGTTCAACATTATATTTGTTATTTTAGAAAGAATTTAATTCAGTCAGACCCTTTGCCCTCCTCAAAATCTGATTATCTCAAAATCAGAGATATATGACTGTTGCTTTCAAATACAGATATGAACATTTAAATTTTGCTAAAAATATAGGGTCAAAGCACCAATGAATGATAGTTTAAGGTTCAGCTTGTAATAAAATCCACATTAAAGGTATAAATTTTATTATTTAAGCGTACAAAATAAAAGAAAACAATAAAAAACGTGATTTTTTTAAAGTACTTATTACTCTACTACCCCAGTTGAAATAATTCTCAGATTAAGTTACATCATAACATTATAAAACACCCTAACACATTAATATGGATATATTCAAAGAATTGCATAAGATAATAGCATCAAATAAAACACTTACCACACCTTTCCTTATAAAAACACCACCAATCTCTGAACAATAACGGAAAGACGCACTATTACCTTTTGACAACTCACAGTTCAAAACTGATAGATTTGTTTCTTACCAAAAGATGTGTCCGTCTACTGCTTTTGTCATAGTTTCTATTGTTAAAAGTTTTTTGACTAGACATATGTAGCAATTCTTATTATATTGTGTTTTATTAACCAATGGTCATTTACTGGGGGGTGGTCATTTACTGGTGCTTTGACCCTACTGTAGAAATAAAATATTTACAACCAAAACATTATTCTTTAGAAAATAATACAATAAAAAGGGGTTTGTACTAAAACAGGCTATTGAAGGCACAATTAAACATATTTTTAAAAATTAAATTTAATATATTGTATATTTAAAATGCTTATATTTTTTTTCGCAAGCAAAATAATAAATATTTAATGTTAATATTAAATATTTTACTTCTATAAAGAATTTACTTTTATAAATATTTTACATATATAAATAAGTATAAATAAATGTATCTGTCTATGTTTGGTCTAAATTTTAAGAGGTGTAATTTGCCGGTCGAAAATAAATTATATTTCATTTTTTTTTATCAGAAATACCTAAGAAAATTTAATGTATCTGTCAAATTTTTATTTACACACTCTATTTTTTTAATGGCGTGATTTAAAAAAAATAGCGTTTTAAAAAGGCAAAATCGTTTAATTTATTTACTTTTTATCAACAAATTACAACAGGGATGGAGAATTCCCCAAAGAAGGGAATATGGAAGTCTAGGGATTTACAAATCTTATGAGCTGTCATTAGGTGATTTAAGTGGCGATAGAATGTTACACAGTGTGTAAAGAGACCACTTAAATCAGGCAATGACAAGTCATAAGCCTTGTCAATAAATCCCTTCTCAGAACTGTTTTTCCTCTTGTCGCAATAAATTAAGATCCAGAAACTATATTAAACAACTTGTTTGTGGTCATTTTACACACTGTGTAACATTTACCATTGAACATCCATATTTCTTCAATTCTTCCATTTGTTGATTTTAGTGAAGTGAAAGAGCTGAAAACTTTATTGTAGTGAAGAGATTCATTTGACTGAATTATTTTACATACTAGGCAACGCCTGAAAACTATTTTCCAATTTTTAAACTCCTCTTGAACCAATTGGTTTTATTACAATATTTGAGTGTGTCCAAATGTTTGTTCAAACATAGGCAAAACGGTGAATGTTACACAGTGTGTAAAGTGGCGACTTAAACCAGCCAACGACAAGTCATAAGTCCTGTAAATGCCTAGACTTCCATATTCCCTTCTTTAAGGTATTCTCCACCCCTGTTTTAATTTTTTAATCTTAATGACTTCCGAGGGGGTAAAATCCAGTATTTTGTCTCCAAGCATTTGAACAAAGTCAAATATTGTAGCACTTTTTATTAGATTCAGTTTCACTTATACATATCTAGGCCCGCACAGAGACATGCATATTTTATAGGCCCAAATTTTTTTTATTCTTTTTTACTGATAATATTTCATTGATTCCAAACTTTCAAAATTTTCCTTCTTTTAAAAAGCATGCATTATCCTGGATTCAAACTAAAGATATGAACTCTTTTTATGCAATGATTTATTTTGTTGCTTTTTAATAGTAAGGAATATTTTTGTGTTTTTTTTTTAATATTTTTTATTTCCTTTTTTGATAACTATAAAAAAAATACCATATTATCTTTTTCAGAATATTTAATTTTTTCTTTCTTTTGTTACACAAAAATTTTATAGCGGTCCATTATTTATTAGAGGAGCAAAAATTCATTACCATTCTCTTGTATACCCACGAACACGCCATGCCTTTGTGGGATTTTTTTGTTTACTATTTTTACTATTAATATGTATTTAATTGCTATGTAATTATGCTTTATTTTTTTATACTCTGTTTTATCACTTATGTTTATTGTAAAAAAATAAAAATAAAAAAATAAAAAATAAAATACGTTTTCAAATTATATTTCTTGAAAACCATGCCAGTGAGACAGTATCACAAGGGCAATGAAACCATTAATTGGCCTATCAAAATAATTTTTTTTTGTAAATATTTTTTTTTATGCAACTGACCCTAAGTGTTGTTGAATTAATTTGTTTTCAATTAGAACTCAATAAGTAATGCAGACGCTTTACGGTTGCCTAAATTCCAATAGACTTTTCACAGACAAAATTATAGCATAGTTGTTGGCGCAAAGAAGTTGGTAACTGACAACAGTTGGTAGTTGTTCATTTGTAAGAATATAACAAGTTGATGTCAATCACTTCTCTCACGTAATAGATAAATGCACTTTCATTTTCCCCGATCATCTTCTATTCCTCTTACTGGGCCTCGTTTTTCACTTTGAGTTATCAAAAATACAAAATTCATTATAATTATCAGTTTTGAAAGTTTTATTTTTAATTATCATAAAATAATGTTTTTATACATCAGATTTAATTTTAATTAATTTATTTTTGAAACCAACACATTCAATAATAAACAAAAGATAGACGGCGGCCTCCGTGGTGTAGTGGTCAAGACGCTTGACTCACACTTGGAAGGTTCCGGGTTCGATTTTCGATGAGAACACACAAATTAAATGTGATTTACTCAAGCTTGGGCGTTCTGTGATGTAATTCACCACTGTAATTGGGCCTCGTGACCTGTTGTGGTGCAAGAAAAAATAAAGAAAATAAAACTAGGACCAATTATGGATTTCATATAAAAAAATATTTATTTTAAAAAAAACGTGCAGTTCGCTAGGGTTGAAAGGAAGTGGGATGGGAAAATAGGGAAGGAAGAGAAGAAGAAGATATAGTACGTAAATATAAAACAATGAAAAAAGAAATAAAAATGTAAATAAACGTACACATACAACATAGATACATATACATACACACACATACATCCATATATGCTTATATATACATACATACATACACATACATACACACACATACATACATACACATACATACATATGTACACATAAACATGCATATATATATAAATATATATACATACAGACATGAACATATATGTATACACAAATGCACATACATACGCATACATATAAATAATTAAAAATTAAAGAAAGAAAATTAATGAAGAAAACTATAAAAAAATACTTACTAAAAATGTTGCTCTTTGACGTCTCTATCGAAATTTTGATAAATTTTAATTTAATTTACGTTGTAAGCGAATAACCAGTTCTAATGATGGTTACATAGGCGAAAGCGGTCGTTGGTAAAATAAAACTAAGTAAACTTTACGAAGAAAACGATGTTTTGAGTATGTTCAAATGCTTACAGACTGGCTAGATTTTCTCCCTAGGGAGTTGTTTTATATTTAAATTTGTTGCAACAGAGAGGGAAAACATTTTTGAGAAGGGAATATAAGAGTCCAGGTATTAACAGGGCTTATACCTAGACTCCTATATTCCTTTCTTGGACTTACTCAAAACATCGTTGAATTAACTACTCGGTAAAAGAAGAAGTATAAAAAATTTAAAAATTGTTTTCAGGCGTTGCCTAGTTGGTGAATTGGTTCCGCCGGATGAGTCTCACCCACATGACAAAGGTTTTAGCTCTTTTACTTAAACTTAACAAAAGTCAACACATGAAAGAGTTGAGGAAATGTGGATGTTCAAACATAGGCAGAATGGTGAATGTTACACAGTGTGTTAAGTGGCCGCTTAAACCAGCCAACGACATATACCCTTATCAAAAATGTTTTCCCCCTCTGTTGCAACAAATTTAAATATTTACGAAGTAATTTTATTGATACTTATATCAAAATAAAAATGTTTTTATTTTGTTTGGGTAAATAAATAAATCAAGGAACCGTTTATTGAAAACCACGCCATGTTGGTATAAGAAGAGAATGCATTTGTAGCTCGTGCGAGGTGCAACTTATTCTTGTTCGTTATTTTTCTATATTTTCTCCAATAGCAAAACGTTTATTTTAAAGCGTATTTTGAGCGGAAGTTAAATATCTAGCCAAGCTAAAGTAGGCATCACAAAATGCCGACTATTCTGGATCGAATTCGAGTAAACTATAAATTTCTGTACAATTCGGCTACAATTGTATATTAACATATTATGAAGAGATGAAGAACATTTTAGAGAAGATACTATAGAAGTCTAGGCATCTACAGGGCGTATTACCTGTCATTGGCTGGTTTGAGTGGCCACTTTACACACTGTGTAACATTCACCATTCTGCCCATATATGATCATCGATATTCCTTCAATTCTTTCATCTGTTGATGTTTGTGAAGTTAAAGAGCTGAAACCTTTATGTATGCGGGTGAGATTCATCTAATTCAACGCGTGATTTTTTTTTTTTTTAAATTTCCATACTTTTCATTTTCAGGTGGATTTATCAACAGTAAGCAATTATTAGTATGTAGGTGAAATAATTTAATTGGATGAATCTCACCCGCATAACTAAAAGTTTCAGCTCTTTATTTTATTTGTTAATAAACTATAAAACCTAAGTCAAAAAATATTAAGTTTATATTTGAAGCACTAACTTTGTGGTTATTCATTATAATAAAATAAATAAAATAACTTTGTTTTTAACTACTAATTTTTATTTTTCACCGACCGGTTTCAAAGCAAACAAGCTTCTTCGTCAAGGTTTACGTAACGAATGAATTGATTATTTTTTCATTATTATCATGTTTATCAAGTTGTTTTATTTATTTTAATACAAAAAAAAATCTTTTTTATTTTTATGTATCGTATTATCAGCGCTTTGATTTTTTAAAGATTTGTATTTCTGAAATTATTCCGCGTGTGACGTCTCAAGTTCTCTCTCTCCGTGTGAATGAATGAACTAGTGACGTCGTCAAAAATAATCACTTTATATTTAAATATTTAAAATATATTTTTGTACGTTTTCAAAAAACTTTGCCGTATAATTGAAAGTTCCTCATTAGTCCGACGTGGAGTTGTCTTTTTGGCACATTTTTAGGAAAGGCGACTGCGAGTCAGTGACTGGAAAACTACAGTCAAATACCTATTCATCAAATCGCTTTCGGCCGCATATCCTTTTGAATGCTGCCCTCAACTTGGCTCAGGGCAGGGAGGAATAGAGGCGTGTCATACACCCCCTGCCTGACATCTCTAGAGACCACGGCGCTTGGCGTTGAGCGAGCAATTTTTCATACTTCTAGAACAAAAGTGAAAACGTATTGTTCATATACAATTGATGAGTTCAAGGTAGAGTGATTTGTGAAAAGGGCATTTATGAAATATAAATTGTAATTTTATAATATGCATATATGCTTTTCACATGTAAAAGATAGGATCTTTCATATTATGCGATTCTAACGCTTCGTTGGAATATAAGAATTGGCTTGTCATAGAACGATTAACTCGCGTTTAAGACGAGAGTCAGAGTAATTTTTTTTATAGATTTTTAATTTATTGATTTATAGATTTATTTATAATAAATAATGATCTCATTGTACTGTATAAAATTGTAAACTTTCTTTTTGACGCACCAAAAATACTACAAATGATTAATTTTAGAGTACCTGCTGTCAACACTAGGAGTACTTTATTGTTTCATTGCTCCAGTACTTCTTCCAACCAACAAAACAATTCATTGATACCGAGACTGCATAGGTTAGGTAACACTTATGGAACGGCTGCAGACATTCTGTCCTATTCTTTACTATCTTATAAGTCCACAATATCAAGTTTATTTGCAGCTGCTAGTCAAACTATTATTGACAATTCAATTCCATAAATTAAAAAAATACTTACTTTTTTATTTTTATTACCTTATACTTGTTTTTTATTTTTTACTATTATATCAAATTGCATTGTCGTATTGGCAAATATGCATTTCATAGATACATATTTTTATTTCTTATTTTTTCGTGATAATATATGCTTGCTTGTTTATTAATTTAACTTAAAATGTCTTTCTAGCTTACCGTAAAACTTTATTTATTGTTTGCTTTACAGAATTTATTTCATAAGCTTATATCTTTGCATTTTTTGTTTATATGCTTACTGTTTTTTCTTGCATGCCTTTGTTATTATTGTTTTTTTTTTTACTTTGTAAAACTTTTTATTATATCCTTTTTAATTAATTTGAAATATTTTTTCTGTATATTCTGTGTTTATTATTTAGTATTTTAGCATGTATTTCTTTTTTTTTTGTAAATGCCTTTTGGGCGTTCATGAACAAAATAAATAAATAAATAATATTAACCTTGCAACGTAATAAAGGGGCAGATTCTTTTACCCTGAAAATGGTGGACAGCTTTCTTTCCTGTGTTCCTCGTGGTGTAGGGGGACTATCTACTTATTAAAAGCGAGTTTACTATACAATTTACAATTTATCAAAATAAAAATCTAGAGGGACGAGAAAACTCAGAATACCACCCCTGGGCGTGTAATTAATAATAAATAAACAAATACTTTAAGTGAGTTGATAATCAAACGCCAGTATGTCCACTCAATTTTTTTTTCACATTTGTTCTACAAAGTGTCGTAAAAAATAATATAAGATCATTTCACTACTGTTTAAATTAAAAAATGTCCTCATTATTACAATAAAAATACTGTCTAAACACTCTGTTTCAATTCAGAAGCTAGCAGGTCAACATGGACACTGGTGGATTGTTGTGGACATACTGGCGTTTGATACTTATCAAATTAAGTAAAGTTGTGTGGCGTTCTATACTCTCTGCCTACGGCGTGATGCTATATGTATATTTATTTTTTTAACCCACACTTTCATATTTATAAACAATACATACAGAATAACAACAAATAAAAAGACCAATTACGGGCGTCATATAGGAACAAAAATATAAAAACCAAAACGTACAATTTGCTAGGGGTAAAAGCAAGTGGGATGGGAAAAAAGGGAAGGAAGAGAAGAAGGAAGAAGAAATAGTAAGTAAATATAAAACAATGAAAAAAGAAATAAAAATGAATATACGAGTAAATGTACACACACACATCCACATATATATATATATATTTAAACATACACATACGTACATATACACACATGAACATGCATATATATACATACACATACACACAGGAACATATACGCATACACAAATGCACATATATACGCGTACATCATACGGCCTCCGTGTTGTAGTGATCAAGACGCTTGACTCACACACGAAAGGTTCCGGGTTCGATTCCCGGTGAGAACGCAAAAATTAAAAATGTGATTTTTCTCAAGCCTGGGTGTTCTGTGATGTTACTCGCCACTGTAATTGGGCCTCCTGGCCTGTTGTGGTGCAAAAATAAATAAATAAATAAAATAAATAAATATATAATTGATAATACTACTTCTACTACATCACGCCATTTCCTCGTAGGGGTAGGCAGAGAGAATGGACCGCCACACTCGTCTATCCTGGCATACATTCCTAGCTTCTTCCACATTCATACATCTTGTCATACATGCCCTTCGGTTCTGCCTGCTTTTGACATAACCAGACTTAAGATTTCGGTTTATCTGATCATGCCACGTCTTCCTTGGTCGTCCTCGTCTCACGTTGTCGTTCATTTTGGCCATATATACTTGTTTTACCATTCTTTCGTCGTTCATTCGTTCTACATGGCCTAACCATCTCAGAGACCCTTTCTTAATCTTATCAATTATGCTTGACTCAGATTTACACTCTCGCCTGATTTCGTCATTCGTAACACTGTAATAAAAGAATGAAAACTTATAAATAAAACGATAAAAGAATAGTAACTATAATATTTGCTCTTGTGACGTCTCTATCGCAATTTTGACATGTTTTTTAAAAGAGTGTTTTCTTTCGTTGAAAAGATCAATCGTGATAAATATTTCATCGTCTGACGAGCTACTGGATGAATGTATTCAATTTTACCCAAATTCGATTGTTGAAGAGATGTTGTTGTTGTTGGTGATGCTTTGTTTTTGTTTATTGTGGTTCATTGTATTATTTAAAAAGCAATAATGCAAATCATTAAAAAAAGCAGAAAAACTGTCACGCGTGTCAAGACTGCTCTCTTAACGTGAGTTTCCACTTTGCGTTTTATTTTCGTTATTTTGATCGCTGTTCTGCGCGGTACGACTTTCTCCTGCGGCCGATCGTTGGCTGGCACGACCTGGCTTGGTCATTATATTGTTATTAGAGTTGTTGTTAAATTGTTATTTCATACCGAGTGCACTTTTTGTAGATGAGTGAGTGTATGTCGGGTAGAGTTATCTCACGCGAGTTTTATGTTAATGGCTATTCAAATTTTCAATCAAATCAGTCGAAAACTTCGTGTCAAATCAAACTTTTAGGATAGTTTAAAGTTGAGTCTTTTTTTAACTAACATAATATGATTATGATAAGATTATAAATAAACTTATCAATGAAACTTCTTGTTTAGTTTTACTTTTTATTATTTTGACCTACGAGTAAAACTAAACCAAGATGTTTCATTGATAAGTTTATTTATAATTTTATCATAATCAGGAACATAAATATTTGCAACTAGTTTGCTAAACAGTTCATTTTGGGAGTTTTTAGACCGAAATTGGGATTAAGCTGTTATTATTTAAAAGGTGGAAAAATAAACACATGGCGGAATACAACAGAGTCGGAAATACACATTTCAACAGATACAGTTAGTATAATACTTCATTTTTGACAGGGAAGTTTACATACCCATAGATAAATGACAAAATATTTTAAGATACATACTTAGATAATATAAGATGCCTACTTAGGCGAAAGCACTCGTTGGTCAAAATAATAAAAAGTAAAATCAAACCAAGAAGTTTCATTAATAAGTTTATTTATAATTTTATCATAATCATTAACTATGGAGTTTTATCAAGAAATATCAACAAAAAACATCAATAACATAATAATGGTTGCGTCATTTTATAAACAAGCCTTCATGCTGTTTCCTCATAGGGGTTCGCAGAGAAGATAGAACACCATCTTATTTTGTCTGCATACATACCTCGCTTTGTCCACATTTAAATCGTCATTTTCTATTGCAAGCACGCTGAATATTCCAACTTTTGACACATCCATTTTGGAGTTAATATCTTGCTGTCTTTTTTAAAATTTATTTTATTCAACTTTTTGCACATAATATATATTTTACAGGCCAGCCTCGTGGTTTAATGGTCAGCGCATTTGCTTACCATGCAAGAGGTCTAAGGTTCGATTCCCGATATGGTTGATATAAAATGGCGGCCTCCATAGTGCAGTGGTCAAGACGCTTGACTCACGTAGGAAGGTTCCGGGTTCGATTCCCGGTGAGAACACAAACATTACAATGTGATTTTTCTCAAGCCTGGGTGTTCTGTGATGTAATTCACCACTGTAATTGGGCCTCCTGGCCTGTTGTGGTGCAAAAAAAAAAAAAATTTAAAAGGGTATTTTTACACTAGAATGTTTCATAGTCCCTGGACTGGTACCTAAAGCGCAAGACTGATCATCTTATATTAATATCACAAACAAAACTGATCATTATACGCTGCGATTGGTGTACCAATGCAGTACCCTATGCACCTTTAGGTGCGGAAAGGGAATGATGATGATGATGACGATATATTTTACATTGGCGGGCTTATTGCCAAATGGCAATTTATTCCAACCAACCTATAAAACAAATTTTTATTTATGTAATTTTACTTTCAAGACGTATTCAATAAAAAATGAAATTAGAAGCTTAAGATACACAAAAATACAAATAACAGTATTTGTATGTAAATTACATGAAATCAATTCTAGTACTGTGAACGGATTTCGACATGTGTATCCTATCGTATATAGTTTGACTACAAAGAGATGGCAAATGTCATTCAGTCAGTTTTTATTTTCGTTTTTACAGTCCCTTGTTTTACTTCCAAAAAAGGGTTGGCATTAGGACGTCATTGTAAAGGGATAACTTCACCTCCTGCGACAAAAAAATATTTTCCAAGCTTAATTTTAGTGCATCGTTCATCCTGTTTGCGGGACTCCTTCCTTTCAATATCATTCTTAGTATTTCCACCCCTAGAAAACTTACTTCCCAAACACATAAATTCCTCTACCTATTTCAGGATAACCTCCACCCCACCCATTCACAGTGATCATACTTTTAGTCATACTTTTATTTCTTTCGACAACTACCTTCATATTCATCAAATTGCTTCCCTTGCATTCATCGTAGACCTTTGTTATCAAGAGTCGCAGGTTTTCTTTGTTGCTAGCAAGAACCACAACGTTATCACATATTTACATTAATTTATTTAACAAACAAAAAGCGCTCACGGCATTTTATATATCGTAAGGTTGATAAGCCAAAAGTTGATAAGTTTTTTGGAATGTTTTGTAATGGCATACACAAGAGCATTCAAAACAATATACTATAATAACTACACACGTGCGTTTCCAGAAACTATCAAGCAGCCAGTTGGCCACATGGCGACGGTATCTACCTACTGTCTACAAAGCTTCTCTTCGGACATCTATCTCCCTTTGTTAACCATGGAGTTGAAACGGTGCTATATTTATTTAGTTTTTTATTGCTTACTTCTTGGCATGAACACTTGACAAATTCACTACTATGCTCTATTTTTTGTAAATTTATTGATATCATTTTAACTTTGCTGGAATCCCACCCGTCCATGCGCTTTGTTGCTGCACGATGATTGGTTATCTAGCTTTCATATATCAACTTTAAAATACCTAAATTTTGTAAATGGGGTCTAGAATTCCAATCGTCTATACGCTTAGTAGCTGCAAGACGTGTTGTCATCTTACTCTTTTTTTTATTCATATTATTTTTTTTTAAATATCATTATTACACTAAATTTATTTGTCAATTTTAAAAATGTTTAAATGGGGGCTAAATTTATAACTGTCTATGCGCTCTGTAGCTGCAAGACGTCCTGTAATCTAGCTCCTATCTGTTATAATTTTTGATTGATCTAAATTGAAAACGAGGAACTAGAATCCCAACCGTCCATGCGCTCTGTAGCTGCAAGACGTACTGGGATATTTATTAATTGTACAGCGCCCTTGAGGTGATTTTCACAAAAATGGCGCTATATAAATTACCCAACTATATATAAATATCGCTATCTAATGGACGGAGTGACTCTTGAAAGGGCTTCAATGTCCAGAGATTTCGGGGTGTTGTTTGACGCTCAGTAATTTTTTAATCTTCATATTGCTTTTAAATAAAACTCCCGCTGTTCCCTTTTTCTCTTACATCACTTCACATTACATACATTCATATTGTTAATTTTAATCTAATTTTTCTACTGAAATTTGTATTACTGCGAAAATCGCTTAGCTGAAATTTTATCAATTACCTTTGGTTTAAAATCTTCACCTTATATTGCTTTTTCAAATTTTAAATATTACTTGCTATACCTGTTATTTTTTCTTTTTTCTCTGCTGCATTGACACGTTTTTATACTTTTAAACTACTTTTAATTGTGCATGTATATAAAATCAATATATTGCTGCTCTTACTATAATGTGTCATTAATTTTGAAGATGTTTTTTAAATTGACATAAATTTATTTTCTTATTTAAAGATTCTTCTCATCGTTTCTGTGAATACCTTAAAATATGTATGTGTATATGTATGTTTTTCCTTTTTAAAAAAATGTTATTATTTTATTTTATTTTTACATCTAAGCATGTTTTTCATTCTTTATTTTAATTCATAACTTTTAATTACTTTTACAAATTTTCTTCATTATTTTCATTTTACGGAAATCAAACTTGTCAAATGAATTAATTTGCGTTATCAAACTTAAAGAACCAATTATTCTTATAGATTTTTAATGATAATTTAATGTCTAGTATTTTGAACCCGGTATAAAATTACGTCTAGGCATAGTAGTAAAATGAGGATGCGAATACCTTCCTTATTTTACCACTAATAATAAAGATAATATTCCCATCCGTATTCTACCACTATACCTAGGTGTGATACCAAAATGAGTAAGGCCCTTACTGTCCTAATGTATAATATCTACAACAACAACAAACCATCACGCCGTTTCTCCGTATGGGTAGGCGGATAGGATAGAACACCACATAACTCTATCTTTGCATACAGATCTCGTATTATCTGCATTCATGCATCTTTTCATGCACGCGCGCCAATTATTCCGACTTTTGACATGTCCATCTTCGAGTATTTGTTGAATATTTGGTCATGCAATGTCTTTCTCGGTCTTCTTCTAATTCTGCATCCATCAACATTCGCATTGTAAATATTCTTAGCCGTTCCTTCGCTGTCTATTCGCTCTACATGTCTAAACCAGCGCAGAGCTCATTTGATTTTGTCGATAATGCTCGTCTCAGCCTTACATAATGTACGGATCTCAACATTTGTGCATCTATCGTACATAGTTTTACCACACATGTCTGAGAGATCGCATTTCAACAGCATTCAGCCTACTTTCATTCTTGTTTTTAAGTCCATACTTCGCTCCCATACATCAGGGTCGGGGATAATATTTAAACTATGGTTTTATGTGTACACGTATATTTACTTACTACTTATTTTATATCTAACCTAGTTTTTTTTACATGTAAACTCCTTATATTTAATGATTTAGATAAAATTATCAATAAAACTTCTTAGGTAAGTTTCGCTTTGATTTCATTTTGACCAGCGAGCGCTTTCGTCTGTTTCGTTGGTAAAAAATAATATAAGTGAATCTAAACCGACAGGTTTTATTGATAATTTATTTTTTTAATTTTAACTGTGGAGTTTTATCAAGAAATATCCATAAAAAACATCAATACCCTTACATTTAATTTGAAATATATTATATTTGCACTTTTCTCATTTTTTAATGTTTTCCGGGATTTCTTCGAACGACTTTATTCTCTTGTTGCGGAGTTTTGAAAGATCTCATTATTTTTATGTTTGTTTTGGAAATACCGCGGCACTATTATTTTGATAGTAACGAATAAGACTCGCAGTGCTAAAATTTCAAACGGTAAGCTCGTAATTTGTAAATTAGCTTAAATTATGCAAAACAATTCTAGTGCGTACGTGTTTTGATAATATTAACAGTATTCAGTGAGTTAAGAATGGTCATACGTAGAATTCATTACCGCTCACTGAACGCTCGCGGTTTATTTCATAATTATTATTTCATTAGTGGCTTCTGAATTAATTTGATGCATTTTCATAGTTACGTAATCTCTCTTTACCAGAGTGAAAGTTTAAATGACTGACAGAGGAGCATAACAATCGGTATCTTAAAAATCAATTTTATCAACTATTTTTCTACTTTTTCATGTTTAAGAAATCTTAATATCTATGATACAGTAAACTAGTTGTTCTTCAGAGATTGTTATAGTCCCTCCATTTATTTATTAAATTTATATTAATTCATATAAAGATACATATTACAAAAAAAAAAAATAACGCACCCTAACGCGTTTTCCGTGGTGTAGTAGTCAAGACGCTTGACTCACAGACGGAAGGTTCCGGGTTCAATTCCCGGTGAGAACACAAAAAAATAAAATGTGATTTTTCTCAAGTCTGGGTGTTCTGTGATGTAATACACCACTGTAATTGGGCCTCCTGGCCTGTTGTGGTGCTAAAAAAAAAAAAAAAAATCTATAAGGCCCTGTGTTGAGTTGGGATACATTATAATAGAAAGTGGAAACATGCATATTATTAAAGAATATATATTTTTTTTAAAAACATAAATTTCAATAAACATCTTGACAACTGGATGTTGAAACTAAATAATAATTTGAAAAAATACATATAAATGGTAATCATGAAGTTTCACATTATATTTAATAAATTGTCTATGTTTTATGAATGTATGTATGTATGTGTATGTGCATGGGTGTACATACATGTGTGTGTATGTATGTATGTATGTATATGTGTGTATGTGTATGTGTGTATGTATATGAATTAAAACGTGTATACGAGTAAGTTTATATTTTATTAGTCTGTGCTTTCTATTAACTTTTAAACTATTATCATGTTTTAAAATGTAATTGCCTAGTTTGGAACGGGGTTTGTACCTAGGCAAAGTGAACATACAATTTTATTTATGATAAAATGCATAAACAAATAAATAAATAAAACACGCTTAATAGTAATATATATGAATATATGTCATTTCTCGTAGCAGCCTCCTGCAATGGTATCTTCCCTTAGACAAAATTCAAACTTGTACACTTCTTTTGGGTTTCGTTTTGGAGAACTTAATATGTTCATCCGAGACATTGAACCCTCTTGAGACCACAAAAGAAAAGTTTCTCTGAGCGAAAGTCGTACGTGTTTTTGGTATTAAATAATTTAAATTACTGGAAAACCTTGTACGAGCATTCTGCTGGGATCTCCTCTTGAAACCGCCTGACCAGAAATGTGTGTATGTCTCTTTTAAAAAAAATGTCTGATATCCAGTTCCTTTATAAATTTAAACAATGTCTCAGATGAGAAAGTTGGGGGTCATCGAAATATCACTCTAAGAACGGTTGAATATATGTAAAACGTCAATTAATTTCAAATGAATAAATTGCTTTCATTTAAAAAAACAAAAAAATGTAGTATCTACTCCAACTTTTGTGTTCTCACTAAGTGTTATAAATACATGGCTTTAAAACATACGCCTGCCGATATGCAAACCACATAGCGCTGAAAATATTTTTCAGGTTTTAAAAAAATACCTATACGGCGGTGTAGGTTACAAAGTGGAATATAATATTATCTGTGTCCTGGAGAATGAAGAATACAATTTTTTGTTTAAAAAAAACTAGAAACCTAGACGAGCGTTCTCGATTCAATAAAAACAGGAAAAGGACATATTTACATATTTAAGTGACGTGATGGGTGAATTTGCTTACCATGCTTGAGGTCAAAGTAAAAGAACTGAACCCTTTATCATGTGGGTAAGATTCATCCGGCTAAATAAATTTAATTACTAGGCAATGACTAATAATGAAGTTAAAGAGCTGAAACCTTTATTTATGCGGGTGAGATTCATCTAATTGAATTGCCTAGTATGTAGGTGAAATAATTCAATTAGATGAATCTCACCCGCATAAATAAAGGTTTCAGTTCGTTAAATTCACAAACATCAACTGATAAAAGAATTAAAGGAATATAGATGTTCAAATATAGGCAGAATGGTGAATGTTACACAGTGTGTAAAGTGTCCACTGAAACCAGCCATTGACAGGTCATAAGCCCTGTAGATGCCTAGACTTCTATATTACCTTCTCTTAAATGTTCTTCATCTCTGTTGCAATATGTTAACTTCTTTTTATGTTTTTAATCCTTCTCTTTTTTGTACTTTAATTAATAACCTTACATAAAACGACTTTATAATATGGAAACTTGGCTGGTCCATAAGATTTAAGTCTAACTGTGTAAAATATAAAACTTTGTAACTGTACTGTATGTTTCCTAAATAAAAGAAAGAAAGAAATAAATAAATAAAATAAATACCCTCAATTTTATTTAAATTTGTTGCAACAGAGAGGGAAGACATTTTTGAGAAGGGAATATAGGAGCCTCGGCATTTAGGACCTGTCATTTGCTGGTTTTTAAATTTTTTTTTTTTATTGATTTTTTTTTGTTTTTTTACAATAAACATAATAATCAAACAGAGTATTAAAAAAAAAAAGCATAATTACATATCAATGAAATACATATTAATAGAAAAATAGTAAACAAAAAAATCCCACAAAGGCATGGCCTGTTCGTGGGTATACAAGAAAATGTTTATGATTTTTTGATTCTATGGTAAATAGTGGACAGTTATAACATTTTTGTAGAACATAAGAAAGAAAAAATAAAATATTCTGTAAAAGATAATATGGTATTTTTTTTTATAGTAATTAAAAAATGAAATAAAAAACATTAAAAAAAAACACAAAAATATTCCTTATTATTAAAGGGCAACAAAATAAATCATAGAAAAAAAGAGTTCATATCTTTAGTTTGAATGCAGGATAGAGCATGTTTTTTAAAAGTAGGAACATTTTGAAAGTTTCGAATCAATGAAATATTATCAGTAAAAAAAGAATTAAAAAATTTATGTGGCCACTTTACACACCGTGTAACATTCACCATTCTGCCTATGTTTGAACATCCACATTTCCTCAATTTTAAATCAGAAAACATGATAAGTCAGTTAAGCTTAGTTAGAATGTAAGTTTAAGTATATAATTGTATAGCACCCTTGAGGTGATTTTTCACAAAAATGGCGCTATGTAAATCAGCCAATTATTATATATTTTTGTGAATAAACTGTGTAATACGCAATTATTACTTGATTCTGTGGAGTTCTAAGACAATCTATTTACTAACTGTTCACTTTCTTAGCAAAAATACTTTCTCCGCTGGTACTCAGTAAGGTCGTGCATGACGGTTAGCTGTGTTAGAAGCCAGCACCATGAGCCTGCAGTACAATGCACTTTAGCTAAACTGCATTCATGGCTGTACCTACGTCACCTCAAAACGTATAAATACATACATATTGTAATTCAATAAAAATCTACCATACTTATTTAATATATTTGACTTATTTTGGATGTGAATTTGATTAATTAATTTATTATTAACAATATTTTGAGTTTGTCCAAATTTTTGTAGACAAGGACTGGATTCAACTCCCTGGGGAGCTGTCAATATTAACATTTTAGAACAGAGATGAACAACATTTAACAGAAGGTAATATAGAAGTCTAGGGATCTACAGGGCTTATGACCTGTCATAGGCTGGTTTATGTGGCCACTTTACACACTGTGTAACATTCACCATTCTGCCTATATTTGAACATCTATGTTCCTTCAATTCTTTAATCTGTTGATGTTTGTGAAGTTAAAGAGCTGAAACCTTTATTTATGCGGGTGAGATTCACCTAATTGAATTATTTCACCTACATACTAGGCAACGCCTGAAAATATTAATTTTTCAATTTCAATACGTCTTCATTGACCAGGTAATTTATCAAAAATATTTTGAGTTTGTCCAAATTTTTGTAGACAAGGACTGGATTCAACTCCCGAGGGAGCTGTCAATATTAACATATTACAACAGAGATGAAGAACATTTAAGAGAAGGTAATGTAGAAGTCTAGGGATCTACAGGGCTTATGATTTGTCATTGGCTGGTTTAAATGGCCACTTTACACACTGTGTAACATTCACCATTCTGCACGTATTTCAACATCCATATCCCTTCGATTTTTTCATCTGTTGATATTTTTTTTTCTTTCTACATATGGGAGTTGCTTTATTATTTACCTTGCTTATAATATACAAGGTTTATATTTCAAAAGGTGGATTTTTCCGCAAATAAATATCTTAAAATTTATCTTAACTTTTGGGATCAGGAGGGATATATTAATGTGGGCTAATCAGGAACTTCTCAGCATTTGCTCACGTGGAGAGGAAACCACTTAAAACTCTTCAGGAGAAGCCGGCCTGTTGGCAGCAGTCAACAGGCCTTCCGTTCCACTTGAGGAGTGTTCGATCTGTTGATATTTGCGGAATATAGGAATATAAATTACATATATATAGTGAATGTTACACAGTGTATAAAGTGGCCACTTAAACCAGCCAATGACAGGTCATAAGCCCTGTAGATGCCTAGACTTCTTTATAATCTTCTCTTAAATGTTCTTCATCTCTGTTGTAATATGTTAAGATGAATTATTATTTTGTTGATTTCAATGATACTGTTATTTTGTATATTTAATTATGTATGAATCCAAATTTGTATAATTTATAATTAACATTTTAATAATATTTATGTCTGATTTATTTTTTTGAATTGTATTCTTTGGAATTTTATTATTGATTACTTATACATTGTTTTTTTCTGGATTGTTACTATATTGCATCACAATATTCGAATCTAATTAATTTTATTATTTGTTTTTTATTGCTAATTATTATGGCTTGACACGGGCATAGCCTAAGAAGCCTCAATAAGTTCAGTTATATTTAAAGCATTGCCAACATTATTTATACATATCCTCAATTATAGAACTCCACTATCTTTCATAAATAATATAAAATAAGTGTGTAACGTAATTAAATCAATTGAAGTAATAATAAAGATTAAGTTTAAGTTTGTTTTTTGTTTGCTTGTTTCGGTTAGTTTTCCTTGTAAATAAATACAGTTCACTGGTGAAAAATTAGCACGTCGAATGTTATTTGTGATTGGACTACAGACTACCTTATTCTTTCTCTGATGTGTTTTCTATTTCTGTTGTAGTTTGTTCAAAATTCATATTTTTAAAGTTGAACAATTCGTTGGTTATGTCTGAATTTGTTCTCTTAGGTTCTGCGCTTTGATATAAATTCCGTACTCTCGTAAACAGTAAGAGTTATCTACGTACAATATACAATCGCACCAAGGCAGTTTGTATGCACGCCGCTAGAAAGCTATAGTCACGCTGTTAACAAATTATAACTTATTCTACAATATACGTTATATATAATGTACAGTATATTTATATGTACAGTATAATATCTATTGTCATCACTGCGACTAAAACGAACCGCGAAAGGCAGGACTAGAAATTTTTGAATATGTTATTTTTTAAAATTATTTACACTTTATTAAGTAAGTTGATAACTAATATAATTTTCCATTCCTACTTTCCTTCAATCTTCCTTCACCATTCCTTGTCAATTTCCTTCTTTTCCTTCCCACTATCTCTTTGTTTTGTCAATATTTATTTTATTTTAATATTAAGTATATTTATTCTTTATATGTTTAAACTTTAAGACGTCGTAGTTATATTGCAGTATAATTAAGTTAATACGTATCATTGGATGGCAGGCCCAACTATGTATACATTTTTTATGGTTTTTAAAAAAATAAATAAATTGTACATCTGTTTGTATTCGAAATAAGAGCTGTACAGTTATATTATAAGGAAATACCATTAGAAATAAGAAAGCAAAAAAAATAAATTCATTTAAATGTCAGTTAAAAAAACATGTGTTTAGCAGATAAGTTAGTTTTTAAAAAGTAATCTTATTCGTGTTAGCTTTATAGAAATTTTCTTTTTAAGTGTACGTTTATTGTTTAGAAATGTTAATAATTAGTATATGTTTTAATAATAATTAGATATGAGCTAATATTAGGACATTCATTTATTAGGGTTGTACTATTTTAAGACTAAATAAAACAAAAACTTTTATTAGCACCGACAATATTTTAAGTTTGTTCAAACTTCTCGTCCTAAAACTCCCCGAGGAGCTGTTAATAATAACATATTTCAACAGAGATGAAACATTTTAGAGAAGGTAATATAGAAGTCAAGGCATCTACAGGGCTTATGACCTGTTATTAGCTGGTTTAAGTGGCCATTGTACACACTGCGTAACATTCACCATTCTGCCCATATTTGAACATCTATATTCCTTCAAGTCTTTCACCTGTTGACCCGCATAAATAAAGGTTTCAGCTCTTTAGCTTCACAAATATCAACCGATGAAAGAATTGAAGGAATAAAGATGTTCAAATATAGGCGGAATGGTGAATGTTACACAGTGTGTAATTGGATACTTAAACCAGCCAATGACAGGTCGTAAGCCCTGTGGGTGCCTAGACTTCTATATTACTTTCTGTTAAATGTTCTTAATTGCTGTTGTAATACGTTAGTATTAACAGATCTCTAGGGGGTTGAATCCAGTCCATGTCTACAAAAAAATTAATAAACTCAAAACGTTGTACAAAAAAATTGTTGTAGTAAATTTAGGTAAAAATAACCAGTTTTAACAATTTTGAAGAAAAGTTTAGTTCTATTGAAAATTGGACTTAAAAAAATGTATCTAAGTTTCTTGAAAATATATTTTTAAAATGTGTAAAAATAATTTTAATAAAAACGAACTACTTTGAACGATACCACGTTTCCTTCCGAATCAACCAATAATTAGGGAGTTGTGGTAAATTTTCGGTTTAAGGTAAGTCAACTGACCAATCAGCAGAACTCATCGAGAAGAAGCGAAAGAAAACTTGAGACGTCACCCGCGGAGTAATGTCAAAAATACAAAGATCTAGGAAATCATAGCGCTGATAATATGTCAAGTAAAAAAAAAATTTTTGGCTTGGTTAAAAAGTCTTTTAACAAATATTTCCTTCCTCATTGACTTTAAACTTATTTTAAATTAACTTTTTTTGTGCAAATGGCCCTGGGGCCACATTACAATAGGAAGTTAACAGAGTTACCTCCAATATTGTCTGTAAAACAAAACCGAATTATCCATACGAAAAAAGAAATATTCGAATAAAAAAATCTATGTAGGGGAAAGTAGGACAAAACGGGACCCTTAATATTGATTAATTAAAAAACTCATTAAAAGTTTAAAAAATTATCAAATAAAATTACACAAATTAGCAATGCTTCTTCAGTGATCAAAATCTATATGATTAAGAAAACTCGGAATCCAAAGTTTTGAGTATGTCTAAATATTTGCAGAAAGGCTGAATTTCCTCCCTAGGGAGTCGTTCAGACCTAAATTTGTTGCAACCGAGAGGAATAACATTTTTGAGAAGATAATATGGAAGTCTAGGCATTAACAGGGCTTGTGGCCTGTCATTGGCTGATTTAAGTGACTACTTTACACACTGTGTAACATTCACTATTCTACCTATGTTTGAATATCCACATATTCTCAACTCTTCCATCTGCTGACTTTTGCGAAGTGAAAGAGCTAAAACCTTTATCACGACTTCTATATTACCTTTTCTTAAATGTTCTTTATCTCTGTTGTAATATGTTAATATAAATAGCTCCCCAGGGAGTTGAATCCAGTCCTTGTCTACAAAAATTTGGACAAACTCAAAATAGTGTTAATATATCAATAGATGAAAATAAAAACATTATAGTTAGTGCAAGAACGATAGAGGAAAGAGTGCTGTGCATAGTTAGTGCTACAGAATGGCAGATAGAATAAATAACAATAATTATTACTAGTGGTAACACGATGTTACATCATCGCGCGCAAAGGGATTATTTACCACAGTCTTTTGAGATTTGACTTTAAACAGTCGAAGAGCATAGTAACGTTCAAATTTTGAAAAAATCAAATTCGGAAAAAAACCTTTAAATTTTGTTTTATTATTTGAAATAACTGAACTTAAACTGAGATTTGTAAAATATGTTATATCACCAATCACAACTCAACTTAGTCTTTTATAAAATGGACGCAAGTTGATCAGTCTTATAGATCTCAGTCCTGATAAATGATGAAATGTTGTTGAGAAAATTGACTTTTGTTAAAATCGTATTTCCTACTCGCGGACCGAACTTCAGACGTAGTCTAGCCACACACCATAAGGAAGACATAAACATTATTCAAATATATTTGTGCCCATTGACCATGGTTTAATACGGCACTGGTAAAGGGTCTAAAATTTACCGCGAGATTTAACCGGTTTGACTTGAGGCCACCCGTAAATCAACCGTAAATAATATAATTTTCATTTTGCTTCGTACCAATTTAAAAAATTAACCCTCTTCAATATATTCGTAAATGACTTTCTGTCTTTTTGAAAACATATTTAAAACAATAACTTTATGGTTACTCACTATAATATAAAATACAAACAAACAGATAAAGCAACAATGTTTTAAGTACGTCCGAATGTTTGCAGACAGGCTGGATTTCCTGCCTAGGGAGTTATTCAGATATAAATTTGTTGCAACAGAGAGGAAAAACATTTTCGAGGAGGGAGTATGTAAGTCTAGGCATTTACAGGGCTTATAACCCGTCTTTGGCTGGTTTAAGTGGCCACTTTACGCGCAGTGTAACATTCACCATTCTACCCATGTTTATTTTTTTATTATTATTTTAATTTTTTATTTATTATTTACATACAATATTACATTTTAGTTATTTTAAAACATTTTTTTTTTTTTTTACAGGACTCACCAAGCCAATGAATATGGCTTGTCGGTAAAGATCCTTTACAATTAATCATATGATAGTCCTACATGGTTTTATAATAATAATTACTACTAACTTAAATATAGGGAGCGAAAAAAAGTACATGTAATTTATGCTTTCAAAAAAAATATTTAGAAGATGTAAAAAAAAAAGCAAAAAATAAGTGAATGATAACGCAATTTTAAGATAAAAAATAAATTAATACAGAACCGGAGTACCAAAATTTTAAACAGAAATGTATACATATTTAATCGGCACAAAGCATTTTATTAAAAACATTATTTATTAACATATCCATATCTATTACTATATCTAAGTCTATATCCGTCTAGTTTAGATATCAAATGTTCCTCAACTCATCTATCTGTTGACGTTTGTGAAGTAAAAGAACTGAAACCTTTATCATGTAGGTGAGATCCATCCGGCTGAACCAATTCACCTACTAGGCAACGCCTGAAAACAATTTTCCAATTTTTATACTTCTTCATAAGAACTATCTTCTTCGAACTTCATATAACTGGTATAAACCAGTTAGTTAATTCAACAATGTTTTCAATATGTCCAAATGTTTGCAGACAGGCTGGTTTTACTGTTCGCTAAGTTTTTTTACTCAAATCTTTTATTTATTTATTTATTTATTTATTTATTTACGGACAAAGTCCATTATAAACATTACAATTAAAAGAAATTTTTACAAAGGAATAAAAAATATAAGGAACAGAAATAAGCAGCAAAGACAGATGATAGATTTTTTAGATTAAGTAAAAAGCATAGGCTAACTATACAGATTCTTTAGCTGATTTGTAAAGAAAGACATCCTTACACCATAATAATCAAGATCTTGATGATCGTTCACCCGCCTGATCATTCTGGGCAAAGGCGACTGTGCACCATAATTGGTCCTGTAGTGACCGAGGAAAAGCATTTCATTATTTCTTAGTCTACGGGTGGGAACGTTAAAAAGAATCTTTTGCAAAATTTCAGGGGCATCAATGAGACAGTTCATAATTTTATACATGTAGATTATATCTGCAATGCATCTGCGTTTTTCAAGACTTGATATGCTTAAAAACCTCTCCATATCAGAATATGAATAGTCTCCTCTTTCCAATCCCATCTTCCATGCAATTTTTCTTATAAAACGATGTTGAACTGATTCAAGGCGCTTGATATGAACAGCATAATGAGGGGACCAGATTACAGATGCATATTCAAGAATAGGGCGAACTAAGGAGCAATAAAGTGTTTTAAGTGTAAGCATACTTTGGAAATCAGACGTAGTTCTATTAATAAAGCCTAAAATTTTTAAGGATCTGTTTACTATATTATCAAAGTGTTCCAGAAAAGTTAGTTTATTATCTAGGATCACTCCAAGATCTCTTATAGAGGTGACAATCGAAAGAACTTGGCCATTAAGTTTATAATCAAAAATAAAAGGATGTTTACATTTATGGTATGAAATAATTTTGCATTTATCGATGTTAAGTTCCATGTTATTAGTTTTGCACCAAGTATGAAATGCATTTATGTCTTCTTGGAGTCTGACACAGTCATCAATATTTTTAATTAGCTTAAGTATCTTGTTATCGTCAGCAAAAAGCCAGAATTTTGTAAAAGAAAAAACATTAGCAGCATCATTAACAAACAGATTAAATAGAAGAGGGGCCAAGTGGGCACCCTGTGGTACACCAGAAGTTACTAGGAAGCTATTTGATATGAAGTTATTGATTTTTACACTTTGTTTTCTATGTGAGAGGTAGGATTTTAAAAACGATAAAAAGGGATCTCTAATGCCTACAGCACGAAGTTTAGCACATAAAATGTTGTGATCAACTTTGTCAAAGGCCTTGGAGAAGTCTGTATACAGTACATCAGCTTGAAGATTATTCTCGAACGCTGTAAAAATAGTATCAGTAAAAGAAAGCAAATTGGTCGTCGTTGATTTGGCTGTCCTAAATCCATGCTGCTCCTCAATCAGCACATTTTTAAATATAGGTGTTATTTTTTTGTAATAATTGATTCGAATAGTTTAGGTACAGGAGATATCATTGAAATGGGTCTATAGTTAGTTACGTTAGATTTATCACCAGATTTGAATATCGGTCTTATTATAGAAATTTTCCAAATATCAGGAAATACACTCGTTGTTAAAGACATATTAAACAGTAAAGACAGAGGCTTGGCAAGACTAGATTTACAATTTGATAGTAGTATTTCAGGAATACCATCTGGACCAATACATTTACCATTACCAAGTTTACTTAGAGCGATTCTGACATCCTCAGCTGACACTTCACAATTATTCAGGTCTACAGTATTAGTATAGCTAAATAAGGAATTAACATTGGAAGAATTATTAACATATACTGAAGAAAAATGCGTTGCAAAAAGATTAGCTATGTCGGTACCATTAGATGCGTGTTTATCTTTAAGAAACATACTTATTGGCAGATCGTTATTGAAACGCTTATTAGAAACAAAACTCCAAAACTTTTTGGGATTTATGGACAACATTGTTTCAGTTTCATTGATGTATGATCTATAACAATTGGATGATTCAGACAATTGGATGATTATGTTATATTTTATATTTATTTGTGAATAATGTAATTCGATACTTTTATACCGATTTTTTCCACATTATAAACAATGATTAATAATAAAAATAATTTGACATCACTGGGGTAACCCGTACCAAGAACACTTAACAATATATTTTTTAAAACAAATATTTTTATATCTGAGAATATACAAAGAAGACTTAATGTACAGAGATAGTTAATAACATTTTCAGACAGTTTTATTCACTACGTATTTATACATTTAGTAGATACGTGTTTATAAGACCTATGTACTACATTTTGTAATGAAACGCTTCAATTGTAATTTTGTAATAGTCGTGCAAAAGCCCCCTGGGCGTATATAATAAATAAAGTTAAAAAACCTAATTGAAAAATGTCACAACAATGTTTGAGTATGTCCAAATGCTTTCAGACTGGCTGGATTTCCTCCCTAGGGAGTTATTCATATTCAAATTTATTGCAACAGAGAGGGAAAACATTTTTGAGAAGGGAATACGGATGTCTCGGCATTAACAGGGCTTATGACCTGTCATTGGCTGGTTTAAGTGTCCAATTTACACATTGGTTGAAATCCAGCCAGTTTGCAAGCATTTGGACATACTCAAACATTGTCGAATTAACTACCTGGTAAAAGAAGAAGTATAAATATTGAAAAATTGTTTTCAGGCGTTGCCTAGTAGATGATTTGGTTCAGCTGGATGAATCTCACCCCCATAAAAAAGGTTTCAGCTCCTTTACTTCATAAAAGTCAACAGATGGAAGAGTTGAGGAAACGTGGATGTTTAAACACGTGTAGAATGGTGAATGTTACACAGTGTGTAAAGTGGCCACTTAAAGCAGCCAATGACAGGTCATAAGGCTCTGTAAATGCTTAGACTTCCATATTTCCTTCTCAAAAATGTTTTCCCCCTCTGTTGAAAATAAATTTAAAAAGCTTAAATTGTAATTTGGTAGTTTTCGTGTAAAAGCCCCCTGGGCGTATATAATAAATAAAATAAAAAAATGTCTCGTTTAGTAGAACACGGTTCGTAGTTCACGTCGGTAAATTTATCAGGAAGAGAAATTTTAAAATCTTTGATAGTTTTTGCTGCGCAATTTTTCCGTGTAAATCTATTATTAATCCGCAAATAATACAAATATCGTCGAGTGGTGGCGGAGGCGGCTCGGTCTGCAGTCGGTCTGCAGTTCGAGTCTGGGGGGGGCGAATAACGGGTGAAAGTGAAATAATGTTAAGATAACGCGGCAACATTGTGTAGTTCTATCGCAAAACGTCAAGGACTGGTGCAAATTCTATCCGCGACTAGAGAAATTTGATGAAAACGACGTGGAACTAATTGTATGAAATCCACACTGAGCGCATGTCAGCATTATATCAAACAATAACAGAACACAAACGCGATGTTTTTATCAATTTTAAATTGATATTTTTTATTCGTTTTTTTTTGTTCTCGTTTTAGCAGTACATATGTATTCATATATTTTTTTAACACCGCCGAATGACCTATACAAACATGAACATTTTGACAAAAGCGTGGTGTGGAAATAAATATTTACTATCAAAATATTAATCCCAAAAAACGTCGAAACACATAATTCCATAATAAATGGTTTTGAGCAATATTTTGAGTTTGTCCTAATTTTTGTAGACAAAAACTGGATTCAACTCCCTGGGGAGCAGTTTATATTAACATATTACAACAGAGATGAAGAACATTTAAGAGAAGGTAATATAGACATTTTCAGGCGTTGCCTAGTATGCAACAACAACAACAACAACAAACCATCACGCCGTTTCCCCGTAGGGGTAGGCAGAGAGGATAGAACGCCATAACACTCTATCTTGGCATACAGACCTCGCTTCCTCTACATTCATACATCTTCTTATGCACGCACGCCGATTATTCCTACTTTTGACATGTCCATCTTCAAGTATTTGATGGACTTGATCGTGCCTAGATGCAGGTGAAATAATTCAATTAGATGAATCTCACTCGCATAAATAAAGGTTTCAGCTCTTTAACTTCACAAACATCAACAGATGAAAGAATGGAAGGAATACAGATGTTCAAATATAGACAGAATGGTGAATGTTACACAGTGTGTAAAGTGGCCACTTAAACCAGCCATTGACAGGTCATAAGCCCTGTAGATGCCTAGACTTCTATATTACCTTCTCTTAAATGTTCTTCATCTCTGTTTTAATATGTTAAAATGGTTTTGAGTTTAATAAAATGTATAATTATGGCATAATTCAATCTAGAATTTAAAAAAAATACTACAAAATATGTAATTTTGACAGCTTTTATTTATTTTACAAAATGAATTTTCAGGTTTGTTTTTCAATTTCTTACCTTTTCAACATATTATATTTAAATCATTAAAACACATTTCACTTTATAGGATAGTCGAAATTTTAAATTTGTAATCATGTTTTCTTTCATCAGAAGTACCTTAGAAAGTGACTGTTTTTATCTAATGTTTATTTAGTTTATTTTTTAATTACGCGATTTTAAAATAACTGCGTTTCAAAATTGCAAAAATATATGATTTCGAATTTATTTAAAATGAAACACTTCTAATTTTTACCACATGAGAGTTTAATATATAAATTCACTTGTTATATTTTTACTAAAACTAAAATCCCACCAAGCCACTTTTTGTAGCTTGTTGGTGAAGATTATATTTATACTAACTTAATAATATTATTTACATTTATAAAAACAATGAATAACAGATAAAAATTAACAGCCGGAAAGATCAGAATAAACATGTTTATACAAATAATAATATATAAATGTATTTTTTAAATACAAGAAAATATATAAAAAATTTAAATATTTACACCTAAGCTACTATTCATATATAAACTCTTGATCGAGTAGCCACTCTCTTATTTTGCTCTTGTTACAATGTGAGTTAAATTTGAGTTCTTTTGGTAATAAATTAAAAATTCTAGGTACTAAATATTTGAGAGTTCTATGTCTATACTTATTACATACTTTTGGTAATTTTATTTATTATTTTTTGGTAACCTTAATGGAGAAACGGTGTGATGGTTTATTTGCACATTATATAATATAATAAAACGAATGATAACAAAAAGAAAAGCGTAGGAAATAGTAGAAGGAAGGGTTGAATTTAATTTAAGGGAATTATAATGATGTTTCAGAAATTCCTAAAAACAAGCAGGGGGTGGAGTGTCTTTTATGAAAAAAATGACAGGAAGGACATTCTAAAGAACAGCTTGTACTGAAATAAGCCACCAAAAAAATACATATATATATATACTTAAATGTAATCATATTTATGAGTACTTATATGTATGTTTTTAAAATTATTATTTATATTATTTTTTGGATTTTTTTACATATTTTTAAATTAGGATATTAGGTCAGAATGTTCTTAAAAAATTTATATCGATCGATAAGGTGGTTGATAGGTTTCCTCATTAAGGTTTAAAAAAAACAGATAATTTTTGATAATTATTGTTCAATAAGTCCACTTATATTCACTACACTTTGTCACATACACCCATGCACATATACACACACCCTTACCCACCCTTACATGTACAATAATAACACTCATACACTAAAACAAGTAGTTAGCATAAATACTATTATGTTATAATAAAAGTTATCCTCATAATGTAATTGAGACACATTTTATTTAAATATATTTCTACCGACACATTGAAACTATTGTATAAATTCCATAATGTGTTTTGTTTTTATGAGAAAAATAAAAATAAAATACATAATGTGCCCCGGGACGCAGGTTTTCTCTCCTGTGACAATATAACATGTTACATTTAATTAATGTCATTTGCGTTTTAAATTAATATATTTGTTTTTTTTGTTGTTTCAGGAGGTACAAGGAGCTTGAAACTGGCTGTAAGGGTATTTTCCCTCATGACCTGGCCCAGGAGGTTTGATATTCACAGGGATATAGCCAGGTAACATATATTTTTAACACACAAACTAGCTAATGACGGTTATAATCCCTGTAAATCTCAAAAGTGTTTTCTCTCTCTGTTAAATTTCAATAATTGAATTATTATATTTATGTACGAGTATGTGACAATATATACAGGACGTTTTCGAGAGAGTAATATAAAAGAAAAAGAAAAGCATTTCCCGGCGTTGCTTAGTAGGTAAAATCATTCGGATAAATCTTACCTCCGTCAATAAAGGTTTCAGCTCTTTTACTGTACTTTACAGTAAAACATTAGATTTACGAATTATTTGAACACAGGCAGAATATTTTTTTTACATAGTCAGTAAAGTGGCCACAAAAACCAGCTAATGACGGGTCGAAATCTATGTGAATTCCTAGTCTTCCATATTTCTTCTTTTGAATGTTTTCCATCACAACAGTTATATTTAATTATCATATCATATACATAACATTATACAAAGTTGCTTTGACTGTCTCTAGGGTTACTTACCTAGAGACAGTCAAAGCATAAACACAATAATAACAAATCAATACAAAAAAAAACAAATTAAAAACAGTATTTAAATTTATTGCAACAGAGAGGGAAAACATTATTGAGATGGTTATATGGAAGTCTAGGCATTTACAGGGCTTATGACCTGTCATTGGCTGGTTTAAGTGGCCACTGTACACATTGTGTAACATTCACCATTCTGCCCATATTTAAACATCCACATTTCCTCAATTCTTCCATCTGCTGACTTTTGTGAAGTAAAGGAGCCAGTCTGCAAGCATTTGAACATATTAAAACATTGTATCACATATCACAGTATTTTTAGAAAAAAATAGTACACATAGGAAAAAACATTTTAGATAAAAAGCTGCAGAAAAATCATAATAACAGACAGGAAAAACATAGGAAAAAACATTGCAAGAAAAAAAAACATAGGGAAAAACATAATAAGAGACAGTCAAAACATAGGAAAAAACATTGAAGAAGAAAAAAATAGTAAAAGACGATATAAAACATTGTATTTACGATGTCTAAAGAAATGATTTAAACAAATAATGAGGATCTTCAAAATTCAATTAACAAAACAAAATGCCAATTTAAATAGGGACTTGTGTTGGCTATCTAACAGCCATCATCGACCCCTCAGACATGTTGATTCTCATTCACTCATTCATTGATAAACCCTTTATTATTTTATTCGACGATTATTTCGACTTTTGATATGTCTGTCTTCAAGTATTTGTTTCAAGAAGACGGTATTTCTCGTTTTCTGTATCAAACAACGTTCGCATCGTAAATCCTTTAAGTTCTTTCGCCGTCCATTCGCTCTTCATGTCCAAATCGACGCAGTACTTCTTTGGTGGATTTGTCGATAGCGCTAATCTGAGCCTTCCAATATAATGGCATTGTTATTATTATGTAAAGAAATTTAATTTATATTCCTTTTAATTTTCAGGTCGCTTTTGAGAAAGCGGTGGATGAACGGTGTAAGATAACGCTGCAAAGGAAACTCGTAACAATAATCATTCACGCCCAACGAAAACAGTGTTCAAAATAATATTAGTAAATATATAAATACGAATTAAAATTGTGTCAGAATGTGTTCACCTATTACTTAAAGTTAAATAATTATATTATTCGTGGTAACTCCGTCCGTTGATGCCAAATTTGCTATTTACTAATCGTTAATCGAAATTTTACACTTTTGTAACGCATATAAATAAACTAGTTAAATTGTTACCTATTTTGTACCAGTGACATCTGTGAATGAATAGTGAAACTACTTGTGATTAGTTCAGAATATTGTCGATAGAGCTCGGCGTGTGATTTCGCGTCAGCTCTTTCTGATAGAATTTAAATTGGCGGGAACACATGTGCTGGGCCCTTTGGGAGCCCTGGCGATGCCATTTTTGGACGACGATCTCCTCTGGTGCCCTGACAATGACGGGAGGATGGTGGACCTATCATCATGCTTACAGGTATTATTATATTAAAATAATAAATGTCGTTATTATTTCTCCAAGTCGCGTTCAGTACTCGAAACTCGGATAAATGGAATGGTTTGAAATTTAGATAAATGTATTGGTTGGAGAAAAGGCTAAACAAAATGGTTAGAAACCTGGGATAAAAATATGTCACCAAATTCAAAATACTTTTGATACATTTTTAAGTTGTAAATTTTAAAATTTGGTTGGCTTCCACTTATTTATTTGACCGATTATCGCTTTCACCCTCTAAAGGGCATCAGTCAGGTAAATAATAAAACGTTAAGAGCATTTAGACACAACTAAATAATATTATCTTAAATATAGGAACAATTTGGACCGTGTTCGTTTGAAACCGTCTATCACGAAGTTCCCGCATATTTTTATTTACAAAAAGACAACAAATTTTGTGGAATGTGTCTGGCATTTAACCGTTAACTCTTCGCAGGATGCCGTAGCGGGGGGGCAATGCTCCCCGGGGGGCGGCGGCGCTGCGGGGGCGGCGGGCTCCATGTCCGAGGAGTCGCCCCCTCTGCAGGGAGACGCGGATGAGCTCCTGAAGCAGCTGGGCGAGGCGGCCTTCCTCGACAACTTCTTCACGGACCTGGCGTCCGGCATCGTCAACGCGGCGGGATGCGCGGACATTGAGATCAAGGTAACTTAGTAATAAAAACACAGTTTTTAAATTATTTTTTTTACACGCAACATCCCTGAACAATACGCAACATTCCTCGGTTACAGCAGTTCTAGGAATAAGCGAGCAGACTGTTTGCCACATGTCCGGCTATGATAACTACAGTCAACAATAGCTACCCTTCGGATATATTTCATTATTTCGTTAACCATAATACTGAAACAGTGCTTTATTTATTTATTGTTTGCTTTTTTGCATGAACACTTGGCAAATTATCTACTCATCATAATGTTTATTTTTTGTAAATTTATTGATATAATTTACAGTTGCTAGAATTCCACTCGTTCATGCGCTTTGTAGCTGCCGGACGATTGGTAATCTTGCTTCAATATGTAAATGTTATCAACCATAAATTTTGTAAATGTAGTCTAAAATTTCAACAGTTCATGCGATTAGCAGCTGCAAGACTTGTTATAATCTAACTTCTATTTCAAAAATGAGTATTTTAATGTTTTTATTTTCATATCATTACTTACACTATACTTCATTGTCAAATTAAAGCAAAATATAAATAGGGACTAGATTACTTACCGTCCATGCGCTCTGTAGCTGCAAAACGTGCTGTCACCTAGCTCATATATGTTAAAATTGAAATACATCATAATTGGAAAGGAGGAACTAGAATCCCAATCGTCCATGCGCTCTGTAGCTGCAAGACGTTCAGGGATACTTATTTATTGTACAGCGCCCTTGAGATGATTTTTACAAAAATCGCGCTATATAAATTGTCCAACTATATAGGACATTTCTTTTCTCCACAATATCCATATTGATTTTGAAAATACAATTAATTATTCTAAATCCATTTAATATATTTTTATCGATATTCGTAGTATGCGATATTTTTTTATTAACCACTGCGATTGGGCCTCTTGGCCTGTTGCGGTACTTACAAAAAACCAAAATGGCTGTATTTTTAAAAATAATATTCTACAAGTCAACAAATATGTTAATTTTTTTTAACTATATAAGACACTTCAATGAGAGTAAGCATAAAATTGTCTTATTTTCCTAATGGACATTGTTTTTTTATTGCAGCAAGAAGAAAACAACAACGTGCCCCAATCTCATATCAGCAATCACCAAAACTCTACGATGTTACTCTCCAACTCAAACCATCAAATGCTGCAGATGCAGAACGGACAGCTCAACTGCCAGAGATTACAAAACCTCAGCACCGCTTCCGCCATCTTGAGAAATTCTTTCCAGAACCCGCTGTCCAACTGTCAGAATTTGAACAGCGCGGGAAAGTTTCACAACATCGCGTCCGCCAATCCGCTGCTCGCTGAGAAGCTGGCGTCGTCACCTAGCGGCATCAAGCAGGAACCACTTTCAAACGACTATATTGATTCGAGTCTTGGCTATGAGAGTGCGTCGATAATGCAGAGAATCGGGGACATCGGCATGGATAAGGGACACGAAAGCGGATCTAAAGGTAAGATTCAAATACACATTTAATTCTAATGAGTTTTTTTGTGATTGCAAACCCAGTTTTTATTTAAATATTTAATAATTTTGAAATCTCGTGTTTTTAGCGTGGAAACACACCAATATTAAACGCACCAATTTCAAAGCTTCAAAAGAGTATCAATAGATGTCGTTAATGACATCGTTATCCGACTGCTTTTTTGTTGTGATTTTGTACGTTTGATTCCTCGCTTTTTTTATTGTCACAGTTAATACGAATTCGAGATAATAATATCACCGTTTTGATCAGTATTTATATTTATTTTTGACCTCATTCAACAGTCAGTGACTTATCAATTATTTATTGAACAATATGCATATTTTTTGCTGCCAACTGAGCGCGTTGCAACAGAACAGGTATGATAATGTTATAGTAGACCCGGTCCAGGTAGTATTTTGGCCATTGTTTAGTACTTCTTCAGGTTGTTGACGTTACAGGCTCCAATTACAATATACAACTAAACTAGATATTTTTTTTGCTTTTGGCTTTTTTGATAGATATCACTATTAGTGATTTGTGGAAATCTAGACAGTTACAGGTCTTAAGGCCTGTACAAACAAACAAACACAAACAAACCACCATGCCGTTTTCCGGTGGATAAAACGCCACAGCACTCTGTTCTTGAACACAGACTTCGCTTCCTTTACATTGAATACCTACATCTCTACCTTAAAGCTGAAAAGCTGGAAATCACATTTTTTTGCAAAATTGCGTTATGAATGTCATTTTGTTCATATATTCAGATTCTATTAATGCTAAAAACATTGGAGTCCTTTGGCATACCAATACTGAAATAGCTTGTTCTAAAACACCAGTAGTGCAGTAATAACAATCGCGCTTTCAACAAAATTCAACGGTTTGCTGGTATTAAAGCAGTGGATACCGAAATAATTCCTCAATTTTATAACAAACTACCTCTGACGTAGCGAGGGATTTTGCACAAGATTAAATCTTATTGTCATAATAAACCATACTTAACCATTATATCATTTCTTTTGACGTTAGTTTCATTATTTTACTTTGCTTTTTTCACGTACTATTTACTTTTAATTACTGGTTTATTGCTATTAATACCATGTCATTAAATTTATTTTTACCTGTTATTTGCATAAATAATTGATGTTTTAATTAATGGCACGTAATTTAATGTTTTTGCCTAAAGAAAGTTCTATAAATACATTGTTTTGCATTCGATATTCTACATTACTTTTAATACTAAAGTCCGGGGAGGAATTAGGGCGCGGGCCGGGCGGTTAGAACAAAAAACATTGAAGTCCCATAGTTATTTGATAGTCCACATTTCAAATGTTTTTTTTTCTGAAATATTCTTATCAAAAGCCTACAAATCCAAAAAAACAGCAATAAATTTGGTTTTTACTTCGAGAGATACATTTGAAACAGTTTTACAACTTCAAACCGCTCTCCTTAACAATTTACCAAATGTTTCTTCCAGCATTACAGCTTTGACGTACATACATTATTTCATGGACGCACGCTTATTTTTCAGACTTGTGTCCGGTCATGTCATGTCTTTCTCGGTCTTCCTCGTTTTCTGCATCCATCAATATTCGCGTCGTAAATCCTTTTAGCCGTTCTTTCGCTCTACGTGTCCAACCCAACACAGCACCCCTTTCTTGAGTTTGTCGATAATTCTTATCTTAGCCTTACATAATAAACGGGTCTCAACATTTGTGCATCTATCGACATAGTTTTATCACACATTCACCTGAGAGATCGCATTTTGACACCATTCAGCCTACTTTCATACCTGTTTTTCCAAGTCCACACTTCGTTCGTATACATCAGGGTCGGAACCAAGACTCCATTGTGAACTGCTTATAAATAAAATAAAAAATATTAACAATAATATGCAATGTCATAAATACAAAATAAAACAATTAATTACACTTTAGCTTAATAGTTATGATTTTATTTTATGTTATTTTCTAAAATTCTTTATGTACTTTTAACTGTTTATTGTAAAAGCCTTCTGGGCGGCTATTAAACAAATAAATATTTGTTTTTTTAATTATTTTTTTTAATGTATCAATGGCGGACTAATTGCCCCTAGCAATTTCTTAGAGCCCGACAAAAAATAAATAAAAATACAATATTTGAGTTTGTCCAAATGTTTGGAGACAAAAGACTGGATTTCACCCCCTCGGGAGTTATTAAGATTAAGAAATTACAACGAGGATGTAGAATACCTTAAATAAGGGAATCTGGAAGTCTAGGCATTAACGGGGCTTATTACCTGTCATTGGCTGGTTTTAGTGTCCACTTTACACACTGTGTAACATTCACCATTTTGCCTATGTTTGAACATCCATATTTCTTCAATTCTTCCATTTGCTGATTTTAGAGAAATTAAAAAGCTAAAACCTTTATTGTTGTGAAGTAATTATTTCACATACTAGGCAACGCCTGAAGACAATTTTTCTTTTTTTTTAAATTTGTTGATTTTAGTGAAGTAAAGGGCTGAAACCTTTATTGTTGTGAAGAGATTCATCTGACTGAATTATTTCACATACTAGGCAACGCCTGAAAACAATTTTTCAATTTTTAAACTTCTTCTTGGACCAGTTGGTTTCATTACAATATTTGAGTTTGCCAAAATGTTTGTTTTGAAATATGGATGTTCAAACATAGGCAAAATGGTGAATGTTACACAGTTTGTAAAGTGGCCACTTAAACCAGCCAATGACAGGTCATAAGCCCCGTAAATGCCTAGACTTCCATATTCCCTTATTTAAGGTATTCTCCATACTTGTTGTAATTTGTTAAATACAAATACGTCAACCATAAAAAATAATTAAAAGATAAAAAAAATATTAAAATAATAAATAAATAAATTAGCAAACAAATAAATAAAAAAGTTAAGAAAACACAAACATTACAATATAAGTTTACTTTTACGTGAAATCATTATGATTTTTTTTTGTTTTATATGTTTACGCATAGGTATGTTATTTCTGAAATATTTTCATATTATTACACAATTGTGTTTGTTTGTTTGTTTGTTTGTTTGTTTAATTAAATAATAATCCGATACAATTCGACTCGCTACAACTTCGCACATATATCGATTTGACAAAATTTTATAACGGTACATCTCATATAGAAGAATCGATTTACTTCAAAATACATATTTAGGTTTTTTGAAGATATTTCGCTTTGTGAAAACGGTTTTCAATGAGGAACTTCAGCCCTACGGGGAATTAGATACAATAAATGTTTACTTGCGCGCGGCAAAAATTGGAACATTAAATTGTACGGCAAAGTTTTCCGAAAATGTACAAAAAACAATAATAAAAAATAGTTTTATAAAAACGAACTACTCTGAACAACGTCACTGGTTTATATGAATCAGTTATGGAGAAGCGGAAGAGAACCTCTGACGCCACACGCGGAGTTATTTTTTAAATACAAAACTAAAATCAAACAGCTGATAATATAATAAAATGACACGCCTACAGTCTATATTGAATGCCGTAGCGAGACTTATTTTTTTAATCTTTGGTTTGGTCATATCACTCCACTACTTCGGGAATTACACTGGCTACGTTTTCCCAAGAGCGTGGAATACAAACTCTGTTGGGTTATGAATAAGTCACTACACTGCTTTGCTCCGGAATATCTAAGGGAACTCTGCATTCCAGATGAACTAGCTGACAGACGTCTTACGCTTAGATCAGCTACATCTACGTCGAGAGGAAAAGTTATTATACCTTTACGCAAACAGCGCACTGAATTCGGCGAACGCGCATTTGCCGTCGCAAGCCCTACGGCATGGAATGCTCTCCCAGCAGAGGTGCAAAGCTGTGAGAGTGAAGTGATGTTGCGGAAAAAACTTAAAACCCACTTGTTCTCTAAATCATTTGAATAAATCCTTAGCATGTGATAACAAAGTACATTGTTTTTCTTAAATTACAAATTAAAAAAGTTGGTATTAAATTTATTTCTTTATATAATCACTTCTTAAAGCGCCTTCGAGGTATTATATTACTAAAATAGCGCTTTATAAGTTATCCATAATGATAATAATAATATAAATCATTATTATGTTGCTGACGAAAATATTATGCGATTCCACTCGACGATGTGCTTTGTAGCTGCAAGACTATTTGTAATGATAGGTAGTATATATAAATCATATTTTGTAAACGTTATCGACTATCAAATATCTAAATTGAGTAAATGAAGTCTAGAATTTTAACCGTCCATGCGCTCAGTAGCTGCAAGACTTGTAGTTATCTAACTTCTATTTTTATAAATTTGTTTTTTATTTCGATTTTTAAAATATAATTTAATTTCTAAACTTCATTGTCAAATAAAATAAAATAAAAAAAAGTAAATAGGGGCTAGATTTCTTGCTGTCCATGCGCTCTGTAGCTGCAAGATGTGTTGTAATCTAGCTCCTATATATCATAATTGTTATATATCATAATTGGGGACTAGGAACTAGAATCCCAACCGTCCATGTGCTCTGTAGCTGCAAGACGTGCTGAGATGTTTATTTATTGTACAGCGCCCTTGGGGTTATTTTCACAAAAATGGCGGTGTACTAATTATCCAACATATATACGATAAAATATTACAACAGAGATGAAGAACATTTAAGAGAAGGTAATATGGAAGTCTAGGCATCTACAGGGCTTATGACCTGTCAATGGCTGGTTTAAGTGGCCACTTTACACACTGTGTAACATTCACCATTCTGCCTATATTTGAGCATCCATATTCCTTCAATTCTTTCATCTGTTGATGTTTGTGAAGCTAAAGAGCTGAAACCTTTATTTATGCGGGTGAGATTCATCTAATTGAATTATTTCACCTACATGTTGTAATATTTTAATATAAACAGCTCCCCAGGGAGTTGAATCCAGTCCTTGTCTACAAAAATTTGGACAAACTCAAAATATTGTTGATATATACGATATATAAAAATTGACAAAGAAAGTTTTTGGTTTAGTTTGATAATCTTATTAACAAATTTTAAGTTGTCACGTAAGTTCTCTATGAAAAGGTGATCCTTTTGAGGGCCGCTCACGTTTGTAAGTTCACAGCGTCCCCGAAAGGGGCGTTCGCGTTTAATATTGTTTCTTTGTTTCCCATATTAGAGGCGTTGGGTTAATGCGTAAACGCAATTTGTATTTTTGTTTCAATAGTGTTTTTCTCTGCCACGAAGTTGGCCAATGTGACCTTTGCATCCAAATACAATTCTAGAAAACTTCAGGTGACTCTTGTGCCTTTGGTAAACTAAATTTAGGTATACAATTCTGAACACGGTTTGGTTCACGAGAATACTAATCAAGTAACGATTTGAGATTCTCAGTTAATTATTTTTTACTATATGCCACTAGAGAGCAGAATGTACTGGACGTGCCAATGAGGAACTTCGGCACTTTGGTAAAAAAAATTCTTATAAAAAAGAGCATTAAATTGTACGGAAAAGTTTCTTAAAAATATATGAAAAAATATTTTAATAAAAACGAACCATAGGTAAACGCCGTTTTGCGCCGGTTTGATTTACGCAGGTTGGAGCCGGCGAGGGATTCCCCGGTTCGGCCGACCCCAGACGACAGTAGGCGCCGCGATTCTAATAGCAGACACTTTTACGGGTTGTTTTATTCCATTACCGTGTACGCGAGCCTATTGTGTGTGTAAAATTGTTTCCGAGTTAGTTTTCATTTTGTTTTTAAGAAAAACAAAAGGTATGCTTATATATTTTATTTTATTATCATTAAAATTAAAAGAATATTTAAATATTTGTAGTTTGTGCTATGATTCTGCAAGAAAGGAAGCAACAATCAAAGCAAATGAAATTGGATTTTTTTTTTAAGTGTGATAATTTAATTTAGTACCGACGAACTGGTGAGTTAGTATTTATTATGAAAAAATTCATAATTTATATCAAGAGATTAGTATTTATTTTGTAAACGAATTTAATATAAATACATTTATAATTTATATAGAACATACATGGGATATGTATTAAATAAACATGTTAGATTGTTCTTAGAATTTTGACACGGAACCTAAGCTTATATCTTCCATTATATTTGTGTTCATTTTACGCCGATTTCTTTTACGCCGGTGTCTCTCGGAACGAAACCCCGGCGTAAAACGACGTTTACCTGTACTCTTAACGACGTTGCTAATTTATGTAAATATGTCCACCCAATTTAAAGAAAAATGTTCTACAACAAAGTAGAGAAAAACATATGATCATTTTAGTACTGTTCAAATTAAAAAAAGTCCTCATTATTACAATAAAACTTTGTCAAAAAACTCCGATTTAATTCAGAAGCTAGTACGTCCACGTGGGCACTATGGTGGATTGTTGTAGATATATCTTCGTTCGATATTTATAAACTCAATTATAAGAGAGTTGTGAATGATTTCTTTAAGAAAACCATTTAATAAATCTATTTAATACATCTTTCTTCACAATCGAGCCACTCAAAAAAATAAAGTAAATAAACATTAGATTAAAACTACGGTATTTCTGAAAAAAGATATACTTACTTGGTTTGAATGGTGAATGTTACACAGTGTGTAAAAAGGCCACTTAAACCAGCCAATGACAGGTCAGAAAGCCCTGTAAATGCCTAGAATTCCATATTTCCTTCTCAAAAATGTTTTCGCTCTCTGTTGAAATAAATTTAAATAAATTTCATTCTGATGATTTAGAGATACACAATGTGAAAATGCGATCGAAGCAAAAACTTTAATTTTTGTTTTTAAAAAGAAAAACAAGGATTTCAAATCACACAAATTTTGTACTATGTGTCTTAAAATATCCGTGATAATTGTGCCTACGGTTTTAAGGTTAATATTAAAACAATGAGATTTCAGGTTTTTAAAATGTGTCTCACTCTCGCCATATGCACATTTTCAGTTCATTTTTTAGCGTCCGAGATTGTCCTATTTTTTTCATGCTGTCTGAAAGTCTAGACTTGAAAAAATTAGCAAATGGAAGAATCGAACAAATATTTATTTATTTATTAATTTACACGCCCTACGGGCTTTTACATGTATTAGAAATTACATTCAAGTGCAGCAGTGAAACATAAGTATGTAAATTTAGTTAAAATTAAAGATAACATAAGAAAAGCTAAAAGATTTGACACTTTATATACATATACAATAAATATACATAAAAGGGCGGGCATATTGCCTTAAGGCAATTTCTTCCTACCTACCCAAACCGTTCAGTTTGAGAAAATTATAAATACATGGACATATTGAATCTTACAATTTTACATAAAAATTAAAAGCAAAGATTAAAAAAAATAATATATATATATATAAAAAAACACTTTACTATGAAGAGAGGAGAGGGAATGGGAAGGAAAGAAGAAGGATAAAGGAACAATTTAAATATTTAGATAGTGACATTTCAATCTTGACTTAAATGTAAATAAAGAAGGGGCGTCTCTAACATTAGTGGGTAGATTAATCCAAAATCGAGCGGCTACTACTGTGAAAGAGGAGGCAAAAAAATTAGAGCGATGACAGGGTATTAAAAGGGTTCTCTCGTTACTAGAACGAAGAGATGTCCGTGTTGCGAAAGAGGTTGGATGAGCTCTCTCAGATAAACAGGCAAAGTGGGATTATTTAAAATATTGTGAAGAAGTGATAGAATGTGAATGTTTCTTCTATGCCTGATACTGAGCCAGTGTAGTTGCGTGCGATACTCGGTTATGTGGCCAAATTTGCGAGATACAAAAATAAGTAAAAATATGGATGTAATGTCATAAAAAAATGTGTTACAGTTTGAACGGTTAGATTCGCTAAAGATACCGAAATTTTCATGTTATTTTGGGTGTGATTTTTACATCTTCTCTAGTTTGGGGCTTATCATTTTTCTACCGAGGCATATATAATAGATTATTATACTTTCTGTTTAATGCCCTTTGATAAAATGAGTAATATTTTCTACTCTGGTTCAAATATCTGAAATCACACCCGTAAATTACTTTTCAGAATTGAGGGTTTCTTTAAAAATATATTAATAATTCGGAGAAAGTGAGAAGCCCTTTTACTTTAGATTTAGCATATGAAAGCTTATACATACTGCAAGAAAACTGGATGAAATCATAAAAAAATTATGCAGAACTAACCTGCCAATGATTATCCCGGCAGGTAGAGCAATCGTTTTATTTAATAGTATCGCCTCAGGGCTGGTATTCCAATCGAAATTATAGCGCGGTATAGCGCGTTTTTACGTACTGAATACGCATTATAGCGCGCTGTAAACGCGTTCGGAATACCAGCCCAGATGTCGATATATTATATTTTATGACAGTGGGATTTCTCTTAGGAAGGCAATATTCCAAATTGTAATGTATATTTTTTATTTAATCCAATATAGAATACAAATACATTGTTTACAAAAGAAAATGATTAATTAATTAATTATGGATAACTTATATAGCGCCATTTTCGTAATAAAATACCTCAAGGGCGCTTTACATGGTGATTCTATTGTTAAGTTAATTTAATTGAAGCTTTTAAATTTGTAATTTAATTAAAATAATTTATTTTGCTGTCACGTGCTACGGATTTATTCAAATAATTTAGAGAACAAGTGGGTTTTAAGTTTTTTCCGAAACATCACTTCACTTTCACAGCCTCGCACCCCTTATACATTATACATATTATACAATAGATACATTCAATATAATTTTCTTTTTATTTATGGATGTTGCCACTCCACTGGCCCACAGGCACGTTCCGGAGTGTCAGTGTATTATTTATTTTATACATAATAGTACATACTTTCACATCAATTGTTGTGTAAAAATTAAAAAAATAAATATGAAAAAAGATTCTTAAACATACCTACATTAATTAAACGAGAAAGGACTTTCAAGAACTTAAAATTATATTTTGATTCATGTAACATATTCTTTAGCTTCCTGTCTATTTTTTTTACCAATCCATTTATGGACTAGTGTTTTAAAAACATTGTTTTTCGTTCAATTTGTACCAAAATATTCATTTTACATGACTTTTAATTATATTTTTTCTATTTAATCAATCTGTTATGTATTAAGATTGAATTAAATACTCTAATGTTCTCAATGTAAATGAAAAATAAATGAATTAAATGAAATTGAGAAACATGGACCTTTTGAATATTGTATTGTAGACAAAAGGGCCCGCATTGGATAGAAAAATAATCATATTTTGCTCTTAATTCATCGCAACAGAGAGTGAAAACACTTTTGAGAAGGGAATATGAATGTTTTGGCATTTACAGGGCTTTTGATCTCTTATTGGTTAGTTTTCGTTTCGGTGCTGCAGAACAGCGTTTTTGGTATTTTTTTTTTTTTAATTCCTAAAGAAAATATGAAAATCCAAAATCCACAGACGGCGCTTTTATCATTTTTTTTTGAAAAATGCAATTTTTACGTTTTTTATAAATAGATTTTTTTTAAAACTTGGTTTGCGGAAACTTTACACTATATTAATTGTTACAAATACAAAAACAATATAATTTAGGTCCTTTTCAAAAAATGGTGTACAATACAAAAAATAATATAAATAATTCAAAATTAAATCCAGCCAGTCTGCAAGCATTTAGACATACTCAAAACATTGTTGAATAAACTACCCAGTAAAAATAGAAGTATAAAAAAATGGAAAATTGTTTTCAGGCGTTGCCTAGTAGGGGAATTTATTCAGCCGGATGAATCTCTCCCACATGATAAAGGTTTCAGCTCTTACTTCACAAAAGTCAACAGATGGAAGAGATGAAGAAATTTGGATGTTTAAACATGGGCAGAATGGTGAATATTACACAGCGTGTTAAGTGGCCACTTAAACAAGTGTATATCTTATGTTAGGTTTTTGTTATTTTTATTGTGCGTTTTGTAATATAAATAATATAGTTGCATATATATACCTAGTTTTTAAACTGTCTGAATATTTTGTTAATTTATCTCTGTTTATTAAGTTAGTCATGTTTGTTTATTCTCTAATGTAAAAACATTTAAAAAAAGTACATTCTTATGTGTCCTCGGCACGGGTAACCCCAGTGAGGTCGCATTATTTTTATTATTAATTATAGTTTGTAAAAGAAAAATATGAATAAATAAACCAGCCATTGACAAGTCATAAGCCCCCCGTACAAGAATTCCAATATATCTTCTGGAAAATGTTTTCCCTCTCTGTTGCAACAAATTAAAATTAGTTTCACATTTTGGTTTAGTACCTTAAGTAACTAATGCATTATAATTAATTACCCACTAAGTCTAAATACTTTTCGGTGGGACACTATTTTTAGGACAGGTTCATTTAACACACTTGTATTTTTTTTTCTCTTTTAACTGTCGCTTTAAAGTATTAATCAGGTATTTTTCCTGTTTTTTTTTTCAATCAAAGATCTTTCATGTTGATGGTTTGCGGGAGATCATTGAACGATCTTGGAATAACAACACTTATTTTTATACTCTTCCATCTGTTGACATTTGTGAAGCGAAAGAGCTGATACCTTTATTGATGTCGGTGAGATTAACCGGGATTAAATATTTCACCTGTGAGGCAACGCCTGAAAACACTTTTCAATTTTAATATTTCTTACACCAGTCAGTTTAAAAAACAATGTTTTGAGTATGTCCAAATGTTGACCGTCATCCCGGCTTACGTTACACTAAATCTAAAATAAATCTTAAATGCATTAAATATTAAATAGTGTAATGTAATTTTATAACACCCTGTTGTTTGGCATTTAAAACAAGATAGATAAAAAATATTCATTTCCGTCCATCTGTCGCACAGTGGTTTCCTTTTCCTCGAACGTGTACAAAAGAGACGAACCATCACAACGGGTATCCGAAATAACGCGTAACAAGCGAAAAACCTTTTTACATAATCAGCAAAATTCCCGACCGAATTTTCATAGCCGATTGCGTTGACAATACCAAGCGCAATTTTCAATCCACAGCGATTGAGAAATTAATAATTTTGGCTTGTAATTTTTAGGCTCCGAGTCAAACAAATATAATTAAATAAAGTGAATATTTAAAAAAAGGGAATATGGACGTTATTAATTGACCTGTCATTAGCCGGTTTAAGTAATTACTTAACACAACATGCCTATGTTTAAACATCCACATTTTCCCATTTTTTTAACCTTATGACTATGTGTAGTAAAATATTTAAAACCTCGTGTGTGAGGTTCATCTGGCTGAATTATTTCACCTTCTAAAAAAACTTTTGAATTTTCATTCTTTTTATACCAGTTAATATAGTCAACAATTTTTGAGCATACCCAAATGATTGTAGACAAAGCCAACCGATATAATGGCTCCTTTATAACTTGTAGCGTGAGAGTGTGTAGTGTAAAAACCATTTTATTTCACAAAATTTTTAGGCTATTTACAAAACTCACCTCGTGGTGTATCGGGCACTAAATTAATATATGAATTGGAGCGTATTTCAACCGTCGGATACATAAAGCGTAATTTTTGACAAACACTCAAAATACATCATCGTTCCCTTTCCCTACCTAATTACATTACATTACATTACATTTTTTTTGCACCACAACAGGCCAGGAGGCCTAATTACAGTGGTGAATTACATCACAGAGCACCCGGCTTGAGAAAAATCACATTTTAATTTTTGTGTTCTCACCGGGAATCGAACCCGGAACCTTCCGTGCGTGAATCAAGCGTCTTGACCACTACACCACGGATGCCGCCTAATAATGCATAAGGCACTGCATTAGTACACCAATTGCAGCGTATCTCAATATTTTTTTTGTTACATTAAGATAAGATGATCAGTCTTACGCTTCAGGTACTAGTCCATGGACTATGAAATATTCTGGTCTGAAAACACTATTTCAAATAAATTTTTCATTTCAACTATGTCGGGAATCGAACCCGAGACCTCTCAGGCAAACGCGCTGACCATTACACCACGAAGTCCTACTCAAAATACTGTTCAGCATAATTTACATTGTGAATCCAATTTTCTAGCATGTTCCTGCTAGTTGATACTTTTCGAGGGCGCTGTACAATAAATAAATATCCCAACGCGTCTTGCAGCTACAGAGCGCATGGACGGTTGGGATTCTAGTACCTCGTTTCCAATTATGATATATTTAAATTATAGCAGACAAGAGCTAGGTTACAGCACGTCTTGCAGCTACATTGTGCATGAACGGTGAGAGATTTAGTTACCATTTACAATCTGACTTTTTTATTTTAATATCATCCAAACACTAAAGTGTTTGGATGATATTAAAATAAAAAAAACTGATTAAAAAAAATAGAAGTTTTATTAGAACAAGTCTTGCAGCAACTGAGCGCACGTGAAAGTAGCGAGCAAACTGCCCCGTTCTTAGAGCCAGTTGACAAGGTTTTCTAATCGTCACTAGTTTATAATGTCACATATTGGTTTGAGGTTACCACCGGAGTTCATCAAGGTTGCGTCCTTGCACCGCTCCTTTTTATAATCCTCATGGACACTTCATCTTAAGGAAGTTAATTCCACTAGATCGAGGAATAGCCATCTCCTCCTCCCGAAAACTGCGACTTAGAGTATGCCGATGATGCGGTTATAATTGACGATTCATTCGGGAGTCTTCAGGTCACTGTAGATAAGCTAAATAGGTACTCCGCATACATGAGTTTAAATTTAAATATTGCAAAAACCCATGTACTGTAAAATACTTCGTGCCTTGATGCTCAAAATCCTCTTACTCTTATAAAACTAAATCGTCGAAAGGGTCGAGAGTTTCAAATACCTGGTATATGCTACAGAAAATGGCAGCTTTCAAAAATAACTGGGAGTGCGATTAGGAGTAGCAGGCACCACATTCAACAGTATGAAGGCTGTGTGGAGATTGTAAATTTACTAAGTGAAAACCAAATGCCGCTTATATAACGCCTGCATAAAATCTATTCTCCTCTACGGATGCAAATCGTGGCACCTTAGTAGGGCCCAAAACAGCAAAATACTGAATTTTGAGAATAGGTGTCTCAGAAGAATCTTGGGTGTGCGGTGGTTTGACTTTGTGCGGAATAAGGTAATAAGAGAACGGACGCAGCAAACTCCGGTGACAACTACCGCCAAGCGGAGGCAATACGGTTAACTTGGCCATGTACTGAGAGCCTTAACCACGCTTGCCTATTTTACAAGGCATCAGGTTCTCGACGTCCTGGACGCCCACTGCTGACTGCTGACTGTTGACCCGTAGTCTTTGGGTAAGTCTGCTGCTTTTGGGTGCGCTGCCAGTGACCGGCCTTGAGTGTCACCTGGGGGTGTTCTGGTGCTCCAGAGAGTAGTAACTAACGTTTCCTATCACTGTCGACATAAAGAGGTTTAAATTGGGTGAAGGATTTATATATTTATTTTATTTATATTTCCCCTTGTCCCTACCTTGTAGATGATGGGGGGGGTTTTAGAACGACAGTGAAAGGGACATTGAAAGTTGTAAATGTAAATATTTGTTCGCGCTTTTCCTTACGGAATTTGGTTAGTAGAGGAAGAAAAATAATCAAATCGTAATGAAAAAAAAAAAATTCTTGCTTGAATGGGTGAATCCGAAGAAAGACATTTAGTCTTTAAAACGGATTCGGGTATGTGGTGGATGCTTTCAATGCTGACTGTTCGTCGGCAGTTTATGTCGGAACTTCTGGATGAGAACATGACTTGGGAGGACGCAGCCGATAGAGATGCACGGAGGCTCTTTGTGGATATCATACGCTCCAACTAGGGAGCGGACATGGGATGATGATGATGGTGTCAAGTAAATGGTTACCATTAAATCTTAGCGCCCTTTGCAGAGGTGAAAGACAGAATTACCGTCTTTGCGTCTGTTGGCGAGGTGCCGCAGTACTGCTGGCGACCCTCGACAGAGCGGAATGAATCTTTTATAGAGGCCAGGGTTACCTCACGCTGGCGCATGATGGTGTTGTTGCACTTTTGCCTTGTTCTGATTTCATTCTAATTCGTCAAGTGTGTACCGAACAGCTTGACACGAACGTAATTCTACTTATTTATAGGCCTGGAAAATCTCGGCAATTAATTCAACATTATAAATATGTTTTAATTGATTGCCTATTACGTCATTGTTATCATTCAATTTGTATATTATTTTATTTTTTATATTTTTAATGAAGCAGTTGCAGGTCTAGTCTATTATTATTACTATGCTACTATTTATTTATTTATTTAACACTTTACATGTAAGGGCGGTCATATTGCCTTAAGGCATTTTCTTCCTACCTACCCAAACCGTTCAGTTTGAGAAAATTACAAATACATGGACATATTACTCAACCCAAACACTAGATTTGGAGATCGTGCTTTTGCCGCCGCCGGCCCCTCTGCCTGGAACCAATTGCCTTCAAACTTACAAATCATCGACAGTCCCAGTCAGTTCAGATCCCAACTAAAATCCCACTTCTTTAGACTATCATACCCTCAATTTGAAATCTGGAAATATAATATATCACTTTAGTTTAGTTTGAATGTTAGTTTAGGTATACAATTGTAAAGCACCCTTGAGATGATTTTTTTACAAAAATGACGCTATATAAATCAGCCAAACTTTATTTATTTATTTAACTTTTTGTACATAATGTTATTTGTACATTGGCGGGATTATTGCCAAATGGCAATTTCTTCCAACCAACCAATAAAATAAAAGTTTTATTTTTATAATTCAAGTTACAGAACATATTCCATAGAAAAAAAAGATTAAAAAGTTAAAGATATATAAAAATAGAAATAAACGCAATAAATTACTTTAAATCAAAACTATTACTCAATGGGAAAAGGGAAAAGAGAGGAAAGACGAAAGGAGGAGAGATTAAGGAAGAGAAAGGAGATGTATCTTCAGACGTGATTTAAACAGAGATAATGTAGTAACATTAAATAAGATTGTAAGATTGTACAATTCAATAATAATTAATATATTATTATTATTGAATCTTACAATTTTAATTATACAAAAATTAAAAACAAAGATTAACAAAATAAAAATATATAAAATAATTTAACACTATACTATGAAGAGAGGAGAGGGAATGGATACTACAACTAATACTGCTACTACTTCCATTACGTCATTTCCCCGTAGGGGTATGCAGAGAAAATGGACCGCCACACACGTCTATCCTGGCATATATTCCTAGCTTCTTCCACATTCATACATCTTGTAATACATGCCCCTCGGTTCTGTCTGCTTTTGACATGACCAGACTTAAGATTTTGGTTTATCTGATCATGCCACGTTTCCTTAGTCGTCCTCGTCTCACGTTAAAGAAGTAAAATTAAGTTTTCTGTGTAAAAAATATTATATTTATTAAAAAAATATAATATTTATTTTTGCATTTTTTTCCAAACATGTCCAATAAAAGATTACCGACGAATTCACTTTAAATTTTCATACAAATACACATATTTTATTTATTTAAAAATTATTTTTTGAAAACGGTGTTTTTACACGAGAATATTTCATAGTACCTCGTACCTGAAGCGAAAGACTGATCATCTTACTTTCGTGTGACAAAAAAATGATCAAGATACACTTATTATTTTTTTATTTGTTATTTTTACAACCATAATATTCGATTACTGCTACTACTACCATCACGCCATTTCCCAGTGAATGGACCGCCACACACGTCTATCTTGGCATATATTCCTAGCTTCTTTTACATTCATACATCTTGTAATACATGCCCTTCGGTTCTTCTAAGAATAGTATAAAAACTGTAAATGTTGTAATCAATTCACCAGTCTTGAAGATGCCTACTTAGGCGAAAGCGCTTGTTGGTCAAAATAATAAAAAGTAAAACTAAACCAAGAAGTTTCATTGATAAGTTTATTTATAATTTATCATAATCATTAACGATGGAGTTTTATCAAGAAATATCAACAAAAAACATCTATATGTTTAATGATTTAAATTATTGAAAGTTCGCCATAAATATGAATTTTGCATGTAATTAGATGAAACTAGAGGAATGTGAAATAAAGACAAAACAAGGAAATGATAGAAAAAATAAAGGAAATTGATGAGGAGTGGTGGAGGATGAATGAAGAAAAGTAGGAGTGGAGATTTGCATTTGATTTGATGCAAGTTGGATGAATTTTGCATTTTTTTTTTCTTTTTATTTTCGATGTACATGGGAATATATACATACATATTTTTTAATAGTAATAAGAGTTTTTATATGTTTATAGAATTTAAGAGATAAGATTATGTATATTAGAATCTAACTATAAGTACCCGCTGACGAACTGCATTTTATGCAGTTCAGTAGGACTTGATAATTTATATGTTAATTTTTGTATGCTTTTGATGAATGAAATAAATAAATAAAGGGGAAAAAATACAAAACGTTTATTCTCTGTTATTTTGAATCAAGCTTGTAATATAACTTAGTTTTTTGTGGTATTACTGGTTCCAATACGTTTTGGAGTGACATACTTCTTGTGCACATTTAACTGGGTCAAATTGAACCCCATAATGATATTATTGGAAGACATTTATCATATGTTTCCCGGAAATAGATGGTCTATTTATTTTGATCGAAAATAATTTAACATGGTACGTCTCAGCGCTGGTGACACAAAAATAACAAATTTATAGTCTCGTGTCATTTTGCTTTTAAACTTACAAAATACATGCGATCAAATAGAATTTATGTTGACAAATTAATGAAATAGAAGTAAAGCGCATTTAGAGAAGGAAATATGGAATTCTAGGCGGTAAGGTTTATGACCATTCGTCGGAGTCTCACATATCAATGAAGGTTTTAGTTTTTTAGCTTCCGAAAAATTAAAATCGAAGAATTGAGGAAATACACGGTTTTACCAAGCCAAACCGCAAAATTCCAGAGGATCATTCCTCACAGTAAGCTTTAAAAAAGTCCTTATATTTTTTTTTAACAAAAAGTCATTTTAAAAAAAAAGTTTTTTTTATAATCTCAAAATGGAGTAAATCTTTAATTTTTCGGACAAGCATCCCTTCCGCAAACCCCTACCTCTTCCCTTTAAAAAAATTTTTGATTACAACGTATTTGACCAACGAAGCAAAGAAAACAGTTTTTCTCGAGAAAAACTGTTTTCTATTTTGTATGTATATTTGTACGTTTAAAATACCAGCCTAGACGCGGATAAGGAAAGCGGCTGTGTAGGAGAGGTGTGGGGGTTTGTGAAGGGGCTGCTTGTACGAGAAATCTAGGATTAACTAAATTTCGAGATTTAATGAATTTTTTTTGTTTTTTTAGTTACTTTTTTGAAAAATTTCGTAAGGATTTTTTTAAAAACTTACCGTGAGGAATGTTCCTCCGAAGTTTCGCGGTCTGGCCCTGAAAAACCGTGTATAAATGTTGAGCATGCAAAATGGTGAATATTATACACTGTGCAAAGAGGCCACTAAGCCAAGTAAATTCATCATCATCATCATTCTCTTTCCGCACATTTTGCATAGAGCACTGCTTTGGTACACAAATCGCGGCGTATCTTGATCATTTTTGTTACACGAAGGTAAGCTGATCAGTCTTTTGTCCGGCGGCCCCCATGGCGTAGTGGTCAAGACGCTTGACTCACACACGGAAGGTTCTGGGTTCGATTCTCGATGAGAACTCAAAAAATAATGTGATTTTTCTCAAGCCTGGGTATTCTGTGATGTAATTCACCACTGCCTTCTGGCCTGTTGTGGTGCTAAAAAAATCTATCTATGTAAAAAAAGTGCCAGTCCATAGATTTTGAAATATTCTAGTGTAAAAGACATTTTTAAATAAATATTTTATTTCAACCATGTTGGAAATCGAACCCGAGACCTCTTGCATGGAAAACAAATAATAACTTATCTTATTTTTTGTTTAGTACACCATTTTGTGAAACTGACCTAAATTTTATCGTTGTGGTATTTGTTACAATCAATATAGTGTAAAGTTTCTGAAAACCAAGTTTTGTAAAATTTCCATTGAAAATAAATGTAAAAATGGCATTTTTTAATAAAAAGTGATAAATTCGCCATCTATGCATAATTAGTTTCATATTTCCTTAGAATCACTTAAAAAAATCATTGCGCTGATAATACGATACATAAAAATATATTTTAAAATATTTGTCTCAGATTGATAGTCAATTTATTTTTAAATCACTGAACCTGAGAATGGAGTATGAAAGTCTAGGCATTTACGAGACTTTTGACTTGTCATTGGCTGGTTTATCATTAGTGTCCTGTCGGATCCGGTAGACGATGAAAAAAGTCGGTATATAGACATATTTAGTTATATTTTTATTGAAATGTTCGAACACGAAGTTTATGATTTAAATAATAAAAATAAGTACCTAATAAGGGTTTGTTAAAATATTCCCGGGGGACCAACACAACAGTAAAGTAGTCAACCCGTCTTCAGTTTGTCGTTTCTTTGTCGCTTCCGACACCTAAGACACGTGTTTCAACTTAAAATATTTGGCTAAGGGCGGAAAATACCCTCTAACATTATCTATTCCTATTGGAATACGCAGCTATGGTTGTTTACGTTATTGTGGATGTTCTAGCTAACATTCGTTTTCACCAAAAATTATTAGTTGAGCAATGGAATATATTTTATTGTATTTGAGCGGAAAGGGGTATTTTCACAAATCGGGAATAATATTCAAAGTTTATTAAATATCGCACCTCCAAACGCAAAGAGAGAGCAAAAACAAACGTTTTAACCCTTACTGTGGCAACCAATTCAATATTTTTATTTTAATCTCCATTTTCGCGTAGCCCGAGACTGTCAATTTGAATATTGACAAGTTAGAACTTGACGCTGGCTCGAGTAATTTACTAATAATTAAAACAATTGGAAAAGGTGAAATAGTTGCAAACTGCATTATTCTTTAATACAAGAAAATTTGTTTCAGATGTTTGTATTTGATTTAATCTGTTCATAAGTTATTTTTTGAAATTAAAATAAGAATGGGATGTCATTTTTATGTGAAACTGCCGATTTCTGTAAATAAACAAATCTTTTTATTTGTCCCAAAAAACAGGCATTGCCGAAAATACATTTTGAAAGTACGCATATAGTTATTTGTATTTACTCTTATCGGATTTCAATCAAAATACTATATACAGCGTCTGAAGGACTAAGGAAAAATCCTATGTTAAAAAATAAAAAAAACTCTTTTGACCCGCACTGTAAGCTAATTATAAAAAATTAAGCTTACATTAATCAAAAACAAAGTTTGTGAATAAAAATTCTTGATGGAAGTTCATTGTAATTTATTACAGAAATAAAAGACGAGTGATACTTTCATTCGCAAATCTGGAATATCCAGTGATCGGTTTCATCGCTTTAGCGACATCTTCGGGACAGGTATCTTTATTAAGAAGTTCAATGTATTTATACAAAACAGAGGTAAGGATAGAGAATTTAAAATTATATGAATGTAAATTAAATAAAATTATTTTTGTCTTAAGGATCTTTAACAAAATTTTTCGGGTTAACTAATAGTTGATATCTTTATATATAATTCCTTTGTACGTGTGATGTCACCGTACTCCCTCTAAACGGTTAAACCGATTTACGTGCGGTTTTCAGAAAAATATAGATCTTTGCGCTGTGCGTGTTCGTAGATATTAAAATCTTCAATCGAATATGTAAAAAATAAGTTAGGAGCATAAATGTTTTATTCATCGATCTAACAGGGTTGCATTTGAGGAGAATGCATTTGCAAAAAAAATGGAAAGATGTTGTTTTTTTGTGGATAATAAAAGTTTGTTTTTTGTGGATTTCAATCAGATTCATTCCTTAAATTCCTTATAATTTCGGCCTATTTATTTATTTTTACTGGATTTTTGGTAAAACTAAAATAAGATTAAATTCAAAACATTTTTAAAAATCGTATTCTTACATAAGTACACCGCTCTGTTGGTGAGAAGACCGGAGTTTGACGTTAGCAAAAAAAATCCATATTTTAAAAAATATTTATTTTATATTTTGGAATTCAACTATAAACAAGTACCTAGGTACCTACTTATCAATGAAAAGTATTTTTCCAAGCTAATAGCAGGCAAGCCAACGTTCGGGCAGGATAACGTCTGTCGGGTCCGCTAGTAATATATATATATTGATATAATTGATGATTTTTTTTTTCAAAGCTAAATAAGGAAACCCATCAACGAGTGGCGGTATATTGGTAATAAAATAAGCTTGCAGATTACAAATATTATTTTAAGATTCTCTATCTGGATACAGTATTTTGAACATTAATATATAAGTTGCCTTAAGTTATCCTTAAATTTTAAGTAATTTTGTCTGTATTGAGTATTGCTTGAAGTGGGTTTGTCAGTTTTCTTCCGACACTTAAAAGTGCTTAGCTGCAATGATAAGAAAGATAAAAAAATCTGACAACTTCAGAAGTGGCGAAAGAGGATTTTTATGTTAATGTCACAGTTTTTTGTTGATTCGGTACGTATGATAATAATATGTGTATTCATATGGGCGATCTTTTTTACGTTAACGAACGCTAACGGAAATAAAAAATATTAATGCAAAAAAGGTCTCTGTTTCTGTTTAGATATTACCAAACTTGATGAGCTTCCTGAGGGGTTTATTTCCTTCCCGTTTCCAATATGTTTCTCACATTTTTTGTGTTTAAGATAGTTAGAAGATGAGGTATTGACATATTATAAATCGTTGGCAAATAAATGTTTGTCGCAAGAGGCAAAACTAGCGGTTCACAACGGAGTCCTAGTCCCGACCCTGATGTATGGGAGCGAAGTATGGACCTTGAAAATCAGGGATGAAAGTAGGCTGAATGCTGTCGAAATGCGATCTCTCGGGCGAATTTGCGATAAAACCATGTACGATAAATGCACAAATGTTGAGATCTGTACATTATGTAAGGCTGAGACAAGCATTATCGACAAAATCGATAAAGGGGCTCTGCGCTGGTTTGGACATGTAGAGCGAATGGACAGCGGAAGAAGACAAGACAAGGACAATCGAGACTAACAAACCAGGGACTGAAATTATACAATAAACTACCAGACAAAACTAAACAAAAGACTCAGACAAACTTTTCAAAAGATGTAAAAAATATTATTTTTAATAATATTTTTAATATAATAAATAAAAAACGTTTATATTATTTTTGTAAAATTAATGTAATAATCCGTAAGGATTTATAAATAAATTTTAAAATAATAAAAAAAAAACGGCTATCGATGCAGAAATAGAGGAAGACCGAGAAAGACATGGCATGACCAAATCCAACAAATATTTGAATATGGACATGTCAAAAGTCGGAATAATCGGCGCGCGTGCATGAAAAGATGTATGAATGTAGAGGAAGCGAGATCTGTATGCAAAGATAGAGTGATGTGGCGTTTTATCCTCTCTGCTTACCCTTACGGGGAAACGGTGTGATGGTTTGTTTGTTTCCGGTTTTTTCGAATGAAGCGTGTAACGGACACAACAGAATAAAAATGTCAACAAATAAGTCCATAATAAATTATTGAATTGTGCTATTTATATAAATTATTTAATAACAAAGAAGACTCTTTAAACCTTCTCTGCAAAATTAATTTTTATGCCCCCTTTCGCGCGTCAAGAAATAAATATTTATTCCATCTGCCAGTCTGTAGCACTAACTATGCACAACCATAGAATTAAGAATAGTCCAGAAACCGCATACGCACATCAAACAGAAGGCGACTCAACTACTCATAAATGAGTAGGTTTACGTTTTGACCCATTAATTTCTTTGTAGCCGTCGCTCAGTACGCAACTCCTGATTCGAAGTTAACCATGTCGTGTTGTGTCCTTTTAAAGTGTAGAAATACTGCAGGAATCTTAAAGAAACCGGGTGCAATCACATTTCATAAGTAATTTGCAAATGAATGTGTTTGTCACAAATGCATTACTTAAAATTAAAAATATTTTTCCATCTGTCAGATTGTCGAAGAAACAAAATGGAAATCTCGTTAGTGTTGCCATGGTAGTAAAAATTTCCCCCTTCTTTGCTCATATAATAAAAGAAATAATGAAAATTGAACCTCGGATTAAACAACGCCGTGGTGGACATTTGGCCGACATTATCTTTAAAACATAAAATATTATTTAACATGATATAAAAATATCCGTTTTATGGAAAATACAATTTGTTGTACATTTTAAGTTCAAAGTTCATTCATTCAATTACTCTTATTAAATGACCCTTTACTTATCTACTCTGTTGTGTTAATCAATGTTTCCGAGTGCACAATAAAATTTTAGAAAAATTAACAAATGGTTTTTTTTTTACCTTACATTTGTGTTATGGTTATATTCTTCGCGATCTGGCAATATTACGAAAGTGTTTCTAAGTAGGGGAATTATTGGACACAGTCCGATGTATTCAAATATGATTCTACGCTCTTTCTGGACTATTCTCAATTCTATGTTCACAACACTCTTTCCTTTATCGTTCTTGCTCTGACTACAATGCTTTTTTTTCATCTATTGATATGTTTAACATGCCCCTTAATTTATTTATTGTGTACAAACATGATAAGTGATTTAAAAAAACGGAAAAAAAAATTCTATTAAAACACTTTCTAAAAAAAACCGGTTTCGTTTTAGGGTGCGGAAAATGGGACAGCGAAACGTAGATTTTGTCGATTTTAGTATTTTTCGCACAGTATCTGGGAGGCATTTGCGAGAGACTGTCAGAAAAACAATGTTCAAATACCTACCATCAAAATTGTCGGGCACCGAGTATCCTCTTAGGAGTCTTCGCCTTGAAGATGGCTACTTCAGCGAAGCACTTTGAAAGTAATGAGAATAGTAAATCTAAATGAAGATGTTTGATTAAAACTGGGCTTCAAAATAAATAATTGATTTAATATTTAACATTATCTTAAAATCTCGCTATTAACCTTGATGTTGGAGGTAGCACTCAATTATAATATTAAGAAAAACATCTCCTTGGGGATGAGTTGTATAAAAAGAATAGCGTTAAAATGGGGTTGCTTGTCATAAAAAATAGGTTAAACTAAGGTCAAACGTGCTTCACTTGGGTGTCAACTTCAAAGATAAGCTTGGGGTGTTTTTTGTAAGTAGTTTTATTCCAAAGAGACTATTTATTTATTTATAGATTTACTAACGGACCCGTCAGACGTTGTCTTCCTTATTAGGTTGGAAAGACTTCTCATTGATAAGAAGGTAGTTTAGATACTTTTTTGAGATTAAATTCCAAAACTAAAAATTGTTAATACTCAAATATTTGATTTAAGTAGGTACCTAAGTACTTGTTTATGGTTGAATTCCAAAACATAAAATAAGTATTTTTTCAAATATGGCATTCTTTTCTTGCAAACGTCAAACTCCAGTCTTCTTACCAACAGAGGGATGCACTTACGCAATAATACGATTTTTAAAAATGTATTGAATTTAATATTATTTAAGTATAGCCAATAATCCAGTTAAAATAAATAAATGGGTAGAAATTATAAGGAATTTAAGGAAATAATCTGATCCTGATCAGATCCACAAAAAACAAATACTGTACAAACATCAAAAAAGTTTGTTTTTGAATGTTTACAAAAACATTCAAAAACAAACTTTTTTGATGAACAAAAAACATCTTTCCATTTTTTTTGTAAATGCATTCTACTCCAATGCAACCCTGGTAGATCAATGAACAAAATATTTATGCTCCTTACTTCTTTTTTACATATTAGATTGAAGATTTTAATATCTACGAACACGCACAGCGCAAAGATCTACATTTCTCTGAAAACCGCACGTAAATCGGTTAAGCCGTTAAGGAGGAGTTCAGTGACATCACACATACAGAGGAATTATATATATATATATAAAGATTGAATATACAATTATACATATTACAATATTTGAGTTTGTCCAAATGTTCGTAGACAAAATACTGGATTTCACCCCTCGGGAGTTATTAAGATTAACAAATTACAACAGGGATGGAGAATACCTTAAATAAGTTACACAGTGTGTAAAGTGTGTAAAGACAAGTCATAAGCCCTGTAAATGCCTAGACTTCCATATTCCCTTATTTAAAGTATTCTCCATCCCTGTTGTAATTTGTAAATTATACATACAAATTTTATAGCAGGGAATCTTTATAACTCTAGAAGATTTTAACATGAATATTTACTGTCCCCAGTAGCTCAATCATAAATAACTACCGACGTGCGGCTTAGTAAGCGACGTAATAACAATTTTTCACCATGGTTTTTTTATCGTATTTGCGATCACAATCCAACATCCGTTAACACCTAATATTAAATGTCAAAATATTTACGTTTCGCGACGTATAATCCTGCTGCGCAATCACATATTTGAATTTCACTTCACCGGTGTAAATATGGAAACGCATTTTAACCCAGGCACTCTGCTTTCATCCTTTCTCTGCTAGTTCCAAGTTTCACGTCGGAACGGCATTATTTTTTCGTGCGACTTCGGATAAATTTTCTATTGTGCAATGCAATAATGGCTTAAAATACGCATATTTTGAATTACCTGTAGCTCAATCACAAATAACTATCGACGTGCTAATAAGCGACTGGACAAATATTTCTCACCATGGTTGTTTATCGTATTCGCGATCACAATGCAACATCTGTGAATACCTGATATTAAATGTCGAAATATTTACGTTTCGCGACGTATAATCCTGCTGCGCAATCACATATTTGAATTTCACCCGTGTAAATATATAAAATATTTCAAAACTGCTATTTTTATTTATTTATTATTTATCATGCTATTTACTGCATTTAGCCGGTGGTTGGCAAGCCAAATGTCAAGAAAAGCAGTCGCTATAGTAATTTTAAATTAATGTTTACTTTTTTGTATAAGATGCTCCTTAATATTTTGCGAATGCAATATATTGTATTATTTTTTATAGTAAACGATGATTTTTTGCAAATAAACTGTAGTTATTTACGAAGAAAACAAAAAGCAAACCAACACGAGCATTGATTTAGAGATTACACACGCGTTGACTTATGACTGCTATAACTTAAGCATGTTCATTATTGTTCATTGTGATCGCTCAAATGCTTAGCATGTTTTTAAGCACGTCGATAGTTATTTGTGATTGAGCTACAGACACATATTCTCGATACCAGTATTTTGCTGTTCTGGGCCCTAGTGAGGCGCTACGATTCGCTTCCGTAGGCGAGAATAGGTGTTATGAAGGCGTTATAAATGACTTCCTAAATATAAGAATTAAATAAAAAATTACTAGAAAAATATAAAGTATTATCATCAAACCCTTATCCACACCGTATGGTGCATATAGGGCACTGCATCGGTAAAGTAGATGCAGTATATCTCAATTATGTGTTATGGGAAGAAAACGTTATTTATTTATTATTTATTTATAAATTTATTGCCAAAAAATGATATACATACTTAATAACAGGGAATCTATATAAAACCAATTAATGTAAAATGAAAACGGAGTGTTCTCTGTTTATGATAGTCGCCATCTAACATGGCACAGCCTGTTCTAAGATGGAGATTTTCTATCTTTAGAGTGTAAGTAGTCCTATACTAATAAAATAATAACATAAAAAAGAAAAACTAAAACTACTTAATTATAGATGCCGAGCTAATCAAATGTAAGAAATAAAAAATCATTATTATACAAATATAAAGTATATATATGTGCCAAGAATACATGTTACTTAAACATAAATAATATAGTATAATATATAATAAAACAAATATAAAGCAATGAAATACATAAAAATATAGATAATATGTGTACCAATTATATAAAGTACTACGTTTATTGATTTACATATATTTTTCAAAAAAATCTCTCGCTACACTATTAATATGTGCAGTTATTTTATTTTAAAATTTGTTTTACATTTTGAGTCTTTTATATTTGGCAATAAATCATTAAATATTTTTGGAGCAAATACATTATTAGTCTTGCACTTTAGGAACCAATCCAAGGATTGGAATATTACAGTGTTAAATCACCTTACACACAAATATTCATTTTGATCCTCCTAGGAATTGAACCCAGGATCGTAAGCATGGTAGGCGTACACGCCAACCAGAACACTACGAAGCGGACTTTTTTCCACTCGATTTCCTTATTTTTGATTTTTATTTTTATCTGCGAGCGGCTATCGAGTCGAAAGCACTCTTTCATGATATCTGTTTTATTTCACACACAGAACGATACTCCTAATCCGTCCGGACACAGAAAATACTTACATAATATACATAAAAAAGTTCGTATTATAAAATCATTGATTTATCCCGCTCATTATGTAATCATGACGCTCATTTATGATTGGCCAACCAAACGAGAGGATAATAATAATATTTCAAATCAAAACTTAATTTTGTTCTAGAACCATTTTCCAACAAAGATGGTGGTTCACAAATTTTCCAACTAATATTGTTCTAACCGCATCAGAGGCTTAATTCATCTGTTAGTGAAACGTGGTAATTATTGGTGGCGTGTAGTAGAAACAGAGGACAAAAAGCAAGCAAAAATCGAAAGTACGCTAGGAGGAAAGAGTGAGGTTATCTACATTTTCCCGCCACTTTCTTGCATTGGCGGGAAGCGGCCATATTTTCTTTCTTCTATAACCATAGACAAGTAACACATGCAGCCGCGAGAAATTACACTGTGTACAATCTAAAAGTGCAACAAATTTATTTATTTTAGTTTCTTAATAAATATTTTCAACATTTTCAAACTAGAAAATAATTTACTAAAATATATTTATTTATTTATTATATACGCCCTGAGGCCTTAACATGACAGGTTCAAAATAAAAATTAAAGAATTTCATGGTATAACAAGACAAAATGTGGGTCTCGTGGTGTAGTGGTCAGCGCGTTTGCCTACCATGCAAAAAGTCTCGGGATCGATTCCCGACATGGTTGACATAAAATATTCATTTTAAAGGGTCTGAATCAGGTAGAAGAATTTGTGTACCTGGGAAGTTTGTTTACTAGGGACGGAAAGGCCGAGAAAGATATTGAAAGGAGGGTGAATGCCGGGAACAGGGTGAACGGTGCACTAAAATCTACTTTGGCAAACAAATGTTTATCGCAGGAGGCTAAACTAGCAGTTCACAACGGAGTTCAAGTGCCAACTCTGATGTATGGGAGCGAAGTATGGAATTGGAAAAATGATGATGAAAGTAGGTTGAATGCTGTCGAAATGCGATCCCTCAGGTGAATGTGTGGTAAAACGATGTATGATAGGTGCACAAATGTCGAGATCCGTGAAGTGTGTAAGGCTGAGACATGCATTATTGACAGAATCGAGAAAGGGGTGCTGCGTTGGTTAGAGCGAATGGACAGCGAAAAAGCGATCTACGGGATCTACGTTGCAAATGTGGATGGATGCAGAAGACATGGCACGATCAAGTCCATCAAATACTTGAAGGTGGACATGTCAAAAATAGGAATAATCGGCGTGCGTGCATGAGAAGATGTATGAATGTAGAGGAAGCGAGGTCTGTTTGCCAAGATACAGTGTTATGGCGTTCTATCCTCTCTGCCTACCCCTACGGGGAAACGGCGTGATGGTTTGTTGTTCTTGGTTTTACACTAGTAAGACTGGTCATCTCACCTTCATGTAACAAAAATGATCAAGATACACTGCGATTCGTATAACAATTCAATGCCCTGTGCACAATTAGATGCGGAAAGGGAATGATGATAATGATGATATGTAGGTCTTATAAATATGTATCTAATTAGCAGAAATTATTATAAACGTTACATATACATTTTTACAGTTTTAACTGTAAGTAAGTTTGTAAGTTTCTATTATTTTTTTTATACAGAATAATGTTACCCAACTATCCCGTGGCGAAAGAAAAGTTTTACGAAATGTTAAACATGCCTTAAATTAGTTGTTTAACAAAGTTAACATAATAATAATAACAGAAAACTTAATTAATCTAATCAACCTAATTATCATGAACATAATAAACAATATAAACTAAAATAATCATAAAAAACATAACCAATTTATACAGATCAAATTCCATAAACAGTACACACATTTTACCAATTTGGCTTGATCCACTCATCGATATGATCAGAATGAAATAAAAAAAACAGATTGAGGTCGGTGAGCCAAAACACTTTATATACATATACAGTTTACGCATAAGGGCGGGTATATTGCCTTAAGGCAATTTTTTCCTACTCACCTAAACCGTTTGATTTGAGAAAATCAGTGGTATATGAACAAATTGTTGGTTTATTAATAATTAAAGTTTATAACAAAATATTGATATATGTGTATATTTTTAAAGAAGTAAAAATTAACTAAATATCTACACTATACTATGATGAGAAAAAGGGTTAAAAAGGGGAGGAAAGAGGGAGGAATGAGGAGAAACTGAAATATTCAGGAAGTGACATTTTATACATTTCAGACATATGTATGTAATATTGTAGACAAATCTCTCAAACTTCTCGGTTTTATCAATAGAGTGACAGCGGACTTCAAAAATATTAATACCATCAAAACTCTTTATTGCTCACTAGTTCGACCCCATCTAGAATACGCTTCTCCTATTTGGTCGCCGTTCTACAGGACTCATATTGACCATATCGAGTCTGTCCAACACCGTTTTCTAAGAAAAGTGGCATGGTTGCTCGGATTACAAAGGGGTAATTATTCTTATTTTGAAATAGAGAAATCTCTTAATCTGTCTTCATTGGAGAGACGTAGAACTGAGATGGACCTTATATGCATTTTCAAAATACTTAATGCTTTAAGTGATGTCCCATCTCTGTTGCAATCAATTTCTTTTCATGTTCCCAACCGTGTCACCAGAAGTCAAAATCTGCTATTTATAAAATCTTCTAAGAGCAACTTTGGTTTTTATGCCCCAATGTCCAGAATGTGTAGATTAGTCAATTCATCACACGACTTGGAATTTTTTGGGATAGATCTTCCGGCTTTTCGTAAATCTCTTCGCAACTAAACAGTGTGGGATGAAGTTGGATTGGCATGGTTTAGCTCAAAGTTTTTGGTCTTTCGTTTTTTTGAATATATTGTATACAATTATTGTTTTGCCCTTGTTTGTCTTTGCAAAATAGTTTTATGTTCTTTTTGTTCAGTTTCTTGCATTTATGTTTCTTTGTGTAACTGTTGTATTTGGCTTAGGCCGTATATATATAATAAATAAATATGTACACCTTTGGTTTGGGTGAGTTCGTATATTATATTTTTTTTGTCACGCACACATAAACGATGGCCATTGAAGATTTTATTGCACTTTATGTACAAAAAAATATAAACGTCATCAATGATTATGATAAAATAATAAATAAACTTATCAATGAAACTTCTTGGTTTAGTTTTACTTTTTATTATTTTGACCAACGAGCGCTTTCGCCTAAAGAGGCATCTTCAAGACTGGTGAATTATTTACAACATTTACAGTTTTTATACTGTTCTTAACATATTTTGGAGATAAGATCAAATAAGTATTTTAACGGGGAACAGAAACATAAATATTTACAACTAGTTTGCTAAACAGTTTATTTTCGAGAGTTTTTAGACCGAAATTGGGATTAAGCTTTCATTATTAAATATCAACAAAAACATCTATATTATAAACGACATTAATAATAATCGGAAATCGCTACCTTGAAAACAAAGCTGAACTTGTTGTGTTGTCACGGTTTTGGTTCTATATCTCACACATTACTGTATTACTTTAATAATTTATTTTTTATATCCATAAAATTTTGTACGTTACTGTACGACTATGATAACTTACATGTTATTAGATAGAAAATAATTATGTTTTCGCTATAGTCTAGTCTAGTATGCACTCGTCCCAGTCACTCGCCATTACTGGATAATTTCGATCATTACCATGTACTAATAAGTACATCGTCGTTTCAAATGCAAAACTACATATCTGACAAAAATCATGATTTTCAATATTATTTTGAATTAAGTAAAGCAAAAGTAATTTACTAGGGATGGAATGACTAAGAAAGATATTAAAAGGAGGATGAGTGCCGGGAACAGAGTGAACGGTGCACTTAAATTAACCTTGGCAAATAATTGTTTGTCGCTAGAGGCAAAATTAGCATTAGTTGAATATTTTATTTTTTTTTAATTTTTTAAAATTAAAATGCTACACGGTCTCTGTTTTAATAATCTTGCAAATAAAAATAAAATGATTTGCGTTATTTATTTTTTCAACGAATACTAAATGAAACGTTTCTTTTGTCTTCCTAAACATACGGATTTACTTTCTTTTGCAATAGAAGTGACGCGTACTCTAAACAGTCATGTCTCTAAGAGCTCTATAATCATACTAAATACCTTCTTACCCAGACTGGTTCTTCACCTAGAAAGGTTTCCGGTCCCTACTCGCAAAGGGAAAATAAATTTATAAATACAAAGTAAATAAATAATTACTTCTAAGTGAAGGCGTAACAGTGCCAAGCGGCGAGTTTACAGAAATGTAAGCTGCAAAAATATTCATAAAATGAAAATCAGTTATTTTAGTGTCAAAGCACTAAAAAAATATTATAATATTACTAAAAAAATAGCAGAATCACCAGTGAATGACCACTACTACCCCAGTAAAAATAATACTCATATTTAGTTACATCATAACTAAAAATAATACTCATATTTAGTTACATCATAACAAACACCCTAACACATTAGAATATGGATATATTCAAAGAATTGCACAAGAAATAGCATTAAATAAAACACTTACCTCACCTTTCCTTATAAAAACGCTATCAATCTCGGAACAATAACGGGAAGACGCACTATTACCCTTTGACAACTCACAGTTCAAAACTGATGGATTTGTTTCTTACCAAAAGATGTGTCCGCCTACTGCTTTTGTCATAGTTTTTAGTGTTTAAAGTTTTTGACTGGACACATGTAGCAATTCTTATTTTATTGTGTTTTATTAACCAATGGTCATTTATTGGGGGGTGGTCATTTACTGGTGCTGTGACCCTATATAAATGTAAAATATAAAAAAATAGTACATACTTATAATTCGGCTTTTTGGAGAATATATTTTTTAATGTTCCGAGATGGATCTCCGATGACGTCAGCACAGACTGTTTTACCTCGCGGGTTTTAGAACCAACCTGCCTCTGATCATGCATACAATTATTATTATGGATAACTTATACAGCGCTATTTTCATAATATAATACCTAAAGAGCGCTTTAGAAAGTGATTATATAAATATATAAATTTAATATAACTTTTTTTAAGAAAAACCTTGTACTTTGTTACAACATGCTAAGGATTTATTCAAATGATTTAGAGAACAAGTGGGCTTTAAGTTTCTTCCGAAACATCACTTCACTCTCACAGTTTCGCACTTCTGCTGGGAGAGCATTCCATGCCGTAGGGCCTGCGACCGCAAATGCGCGCTTGCCGAATTTAGTGCGCTGTTTACGTAGAGGTATAATAACTTTTCCTTTCGACGAAGATGTAGCTGATCCAAGCGTAAGACGTCTGTCAGCTAGTTCATCTGGAATGCAGAGTTCCCTTAGATATTCTTGAGCAGAGTTGTGCAATGACTTATACATAAGCCAACAGAGTTTGTATTCCACCCTCTGTAAAAAAAGTATCCAGTGTAATTCCCAAAGTAGTGGAGTGATATGACTGAACTTAGAGATTCCAAAAATAAGTCTCGCTACGGCATTTAATACAGACTGTAGAAAGAGCAGTCAGGCAGCTGAACATGATCACTTTTGAGATCGACATCTTTCATATCAGTGAACCTATGTTAAAGAGGCAAATACTCTTGCTATTGTAGAGTATTATGCCTTTATGATATCGAGCCATTGCTTAAGGGTTCCTGGCCAAATATGTCGTTCTAATTTAACGACTTTTGTTGTTTTTGTTGTTGATTAAGAGAGTGCTTTGAGAATTAGTACAAAGAGGTAAACCATGAACTGATAAGCGTTGAAATATTTCACGCAGGTATATAGGAGCGTTAGGACTATGAAGTACATTTAACAGAAGTTAGAGAGAGTGATAGTCTCTCCGCTGTCTAATTTTGAGCTATTTCAGTTGCCTACGATAATCAGAAATCGGTCATAAGATCAAAAATATACCTTATGCATGTATTCTGAAGTCGTTAAAGTTTATCGAGTTACTCACAGCTTATATCAGTCATGGAAACATCAGCGTAATCTAGAATGGGTAGTAGTAATGCTTGTACCAGAGTGCATTTAGTATTTTTTTTTCTTTTATTTAGGAAACATACAGTACAGGTATAAAGTTTATATTTTTCAGTTAAACTTAACTCTAATGGACCAGTGAAGTTTCCATAATATAAAGCAGTTATATTTCAGGTTAATAATTAAAGTACAAAAAAGAGAAGGAAAAAAAACATGAATAAAAGTTGTTTTAAAATTAAAATTAAAGTAAATAAAGTTAAGAATTAAAATAAAGAATGAAAAACATGCTCAGATGTAAAAATAAAATTAAATAATAAAAACATTTTTAAAAAGGAAAAACATAAATTTACTCATACATATTTTAAGGGATTCAAAGAAACGATGAGAAGAATCTTTAAATAAGACAATACATTTAAGTCAATTTAAAAACATCTTCAAAATTAATGACACATTATAGTAAGAGCAGCAATATATTGATTTTATATACATATACAATAAAAGTAATTAAAAGTAGTTTAAAAGTATGAAAACATGTCAATGCAGCACAGAAAAATGTGTTAATGGGTAAGAGTTTTTGCAACCTTCTAAGTGAGTGTAGACTGAAAAATATGATGAGGGACCATTTGTTTCCGAGCTTATTGGAACAAGACGATGGCTCTCACGCTTCAGGTGTTTATGTTTACCTGTTGTCAGTGGTATGACAATCATACTCGAAGCTGGCATGAAAGTATTTACATATTACACATACATTATATTTTTATCGACCAGTATGAACACCCATGACCCCGTTTCCTTGTAAACTTGTTGAAGCGTTTGACAACAAATAACATTCATAATAAATGAACGTGTGTAATGTAATTTGTACGTATTCAAAGGCTGGTTCTTTTACATATATTATATAATCATTATGTAATAAGAGGGTCCATTTATTTATTTAAAGTATTTGTGGTCAAAGAGCATTTTTATTAATAGGTAGTTTCTGTCACTTCCTCGCCGGTACCTCTCGATTATGTGCGAAAAAGACGACTGTACGTTGGACTGATTATGCCCAAATAAAATCGGCAAAATGGAAGTTTCGCTGTCCCATTTTCAATAGATGAAAAAAAAAACATTATAGTTAGAGCAAGAACGAAAGAGCAAAGAGTGTTGTGCATAGTTAGTGCTACAGACTGGCAGATGGAATAAATACTTATTTCTTGTCACGCGAAAGGGGACATTAAGATTAATTTTGGAGAGTAGGTTAAAAGAGTCCACATTATTATTTAATAATGTATGTAAATAGCATAACTCAGATACAGTGCGTCTATCTTCAAGGGTAAAAAATTCATTTTGTTTTGCAGATTGGTTTGGCTCGGCTTATCGGCTGTACAAAGCGTTTTATTGTTTTTATAATCTAGGTATTTTAAAAATTTTTGGTGAACATTTTCAATCCTTTCAATGTTTGTTATGGCTCCACACAACGGATGCAAACTCCAAATTACTGCGTACAAAAGTGTGTTGCGTATATAATATGATAATACTCGTATTAATAAATAAATACATTTTTAACAAAATAAGTAGTAAGTCTCTGAAACTGAAAGTAAATTAAATAAAAATTCATGTAATTTGGCGTCGGTATTTAGCAATAATAATATGCAGTTTGTGTATTTTGAGTCTTCCGGAGTCGAGTGCATAATGCAGAGTGCAGTTTGTCCGAGGGTGAACTAAATGACCGAATTAGCGTAGGAAATTGGCCCGCCAGACAGTTGATTGGTCGCCCGACGTCATTTTATGAATCCTAATGGCGACTGCCGAATTTGCGATACACATTTTATTGCACTTGAGTACATAATGCAATGCGCCCTTCGTTATACATATTAAACATGTCTATGTATTGTTGTTCTACGTTACTTTGTATGGAGTGTTCACACTTCTGGACTGCGATCACAATCGGAAGTTGAAGATGTCATACCTTTATCATGACGGTATAGTTAAAACCGAGTGAACGCGGTGGAAATGCGATCTCTTAGACGAATGTGTGGGAAATCAATGTATGACAGGGCTACGAATGATGAAATCAGGCGAGAGTGTAAATCTGAGACAAGTATAATTGATAAGATTAAGAAAGGGTCTCTGAGATGGTTTGGTCACGTAGAACGAATGGACGACGAGAGAATGGTAAAACAAGTATATATGGCAAAAATGAACGGCAACGTTAGACGAGGACGACCAAGGAAGACGCGGCATGATCAGATAAACCAAAATCTTAACTCTGGTCATGTCAAAAGCAGACATAACCGAAGGGCATGTATGACAAGATGTATGAATGTGGAAGAGGCTTGGATTGTATGCCAGGATAGACGCGTGTGGCGGTCCATTCTCTCTGCCTACCCCTACGGGGGAATGACGTGATGGTAGTAGTAGTAGTAGTAGTAGTATAGTTAAAGATTATTCTCCCGAGCGATCACGAAGATACACTACCGTTCCTTTATCTTCAAGTTTTGAAGTAGGTACATCGTTATGTACTAAGAGCTAAAGTACCCTACGGTACACATATCTACTCATTTTAAGTAACAGCAATTTTGTGCCACCGAGCAATGTTTGCTTTAATTACGATTTACATATTTTTTTAATTCGTTCTGAAATGGCAAGTTTTTTTTTAAATGTCTATTTAAAATACGAAAGACAAATAAGTCAATTTTGAAGATGAATTAAATTCTGGCGTAATTGTCGGTTTTCAAACCAAACGACTAGATTAAAAAATAATTTGGCTGGATGCTGCCATATCATATAGCAGAATCAGCCTTTCGGTTTTTTAACTTGGGGTAATTAGAACGCATGCGTGTGATTACGTGACCTTTGAGATTTGTTGAAAGTATTGCCATTATAAAAAATATATATGATCATTATATTTATTCCGTATTTTTTCTATTTTTCTGAAAAACAAGTGTGTCGATGAATATCAAAATCGGTACAACCCATCTTCAGTTTTATTATTTTTTTATGCATAACTAAAAAAAGAAAATCCGACGTTATGCATAAAAAAATTATGCATAAATTATGCATAACTAAAAAAAAAAATCCGACGTTTTACTATAATAATTCAAGTTTGAAATTTAATTTTATATCAAAATCGACCACATTCATACCGTGTTTTATTTTCTACGTTCCTTTTATAGTCTACGGAGACTTAAAAACTACTTGCGGAACACAACGAGTGAAAACAGACTGAACGGCTCTCATGAATATTCACTGTGGGATAGAAATTGATGCGAATGAAGTAGTGGATATATTTAAAAAGAAAAACAGAAGATTAACTCTGTAGTGCACATGAAATCAAATAAACCTTCTGTTTTATTTTTTACATATTTTTCATATAGTATAAAGGTTTACTTCAGTACTTACTTTCAGTAGTTTTATTTTCTTGAACCCCCCCTGATACTAAAACCTGGCTACGCCCGTGTTTTGCAGTCTGTTTATGAAAAATCTTTAAGTCAGGATTGAACCACTTTTGATATTAACCGACACAAGTGTACGGATACACCCTTTCACTGCAAGTTTGAGAAATTACATGGAAGGCTCGTGTCCAATATTGTCATTATTCCTAATGAGCAATTGCAATAGTTGACGCAAGAGGTCACTGATTGACTATCACCGACCGATTTAATTAATTTCAGTTTGGTCTGTAGTCGGTACCCACTTTACAATCGCAATTTATTTGCCACGGATTAAAAATAAGTATTTATAGAAGCGATTATGCATGTGAACATACTTTAACTGCCCCGGGCTAACATATCCGACATTTGAAGTAATCCACCGCGAGTCTGCAAGTTCAGGATTATAGTAGCGAAAGTGAGAAATCTTGGACCACTTATTTTCTCAGAGCCTATTAATACTACTATCATCACGCCATTTTCCCGTAAGAGTAGGCAGAGAGGATGGACCGCCCTTCACGTCTATCCTGACATACATGCCTAGCTTCTATCTTGTCCTACATGCCCTACGGTTGTCTCTGCTTTTGACGTGACCAGACTTGAGATTTTGATTTATCCGATCATGCTATGACTTTCTTGGTCGTCAACATCCTACGTTACCATTCATTCTACACGTATATAACTGATTTATAATTTTTTCGTCATCCATTAGTTCTACATGACCAAACCATCTTAGTGACCCTTTCGTAATTTTATCGATTACACCTATTTCAGATTTGCTCTCTCGCCCGATTTTAGCTTTCGCAACCCTGTCACACGTTGATTTCCCACGCATTCGTCTGAGCGAACGCATTTCAACCGCATGCACTCTGCTTTCATCCTTCCTCTGCCAGTTCCATGTTTCACATCGTAACGGCATTATTTTTTCGTACGACTTGATAAATTTTCTATTGTACAATGCAATAATGGCTTAAAATACGCATATTTTGAATTACCTTTAGCTCAATCACAAATAACTATTGACGTGACAACTATTTCTCGCCATGGTTGTTTATCGTATTCGCGATCACAATAAAACATCCATCAAGTGTCAAAATATTTACGTTTCGCGACGTATAATCCTGCTGCGCAATCACATACTTAAATTTCACCGGTGTAAATATGGAAAATATTCCAAAACTGCTATTTTCATTTATTTATTTATTATTTATCATGTTTTTTATTGCATTTTGCCGGCGCGGCGGTTGGCCAGCCAAATGTCAAGAAAAGCAGTCGCCGTCGTAATTGTAATTTAATGTTTACTTTTTTGTATTAGATACTCCTTACTGTGTCGCAAATTAAATTGTATTATTTTTTATAGTAAACGTCGACTTTTCGCCAGTGAACTGTATTTATTTACGAGAAAAACAAAAAACAAACCAACACGAGCATTGATTTAGAGATTACACACGCGTTGACTTATGACTGCTATAACTTAAGCATGTTCATTATTGTTCATTGCGATAGTTATTAAGCTACAGGTCCACCGCCGCACCCTCAAGATGCTCGTTATAGGAGGCTGCTGCGTCTGTTCTCGGGCTTCAATGTTAGTTATGAAATTGAACCGTATTGTGCCTAATATTTTTCTCAAGCACTTATTCTCTAATCCGTTTGGGTAGTAAATTAAATTCATTTAACCGCGTATCCTACTATTTGAACCAGTATATTTGTGAATGAATTTAACTGGGTCAGCAAGCTAATTCAAAACGTAAAGTCAGATTTAAAAGTACAAAGATTTTAAGATGAAACACTAGCTGAATGATGTCATTATTTTTATTATTACTTTAGATTATTTATGTGTATAAAACAATTTTTGTGATTTCTTGTTAATTTTTTATTCGCTTTTTACAATAAATGTTAAAAAAAACAATATATCACACATGAGTATACAAAAAAAACCCAAAAAAACAGAGACTGTAAGTGGAGTATACTTTTATTTAAATTTAGGTACAGGAAGAATGCACTTAAATTAACCTTGGCAAATAAATGTTTGTCGCAAGAGGCAAAATTAGTAGCTCACAGTGGAGTCATGGTGGCGATCCTGATGCGGGAGCGATGTATGGACTTGGAAAAACAGCGATGAAAGTAGGCCGAATGCCGTCGAAATGCAATCTCCCAGGCGAATGTGTGGTAAAACTATGTACGAAGGATGCACAAATGTCGAAATCCGTACATTAGGTTATGAGATTTTTTCGTCTGGAAAATCCAATCATATACGACTACTTACTGAACGATGAAATATTATCATCTGTGTCTAGTATACGAGATTTGGGTATTATACTTGACACTAAACTTTCTTTTACAATTCATATTGAACATGTTATTAATAAATCCTTAAAACTTCTTGGGTTTATTAACAGAAGCACAGCTGATTTAAAAAATATCAATACCCTTAAAACTTTCATCTGTTCCCTAGTTCGCCCGCACCAAGAGTATTTCTCTGTTATCTGGTCTCCATATTATGATGTTCACATCAAGAATATTGAATCAGTTCAACATCGATTTTCAAGAAAGATAGGCTGGAGGTTGGGCTTATCCAGAGACCTATATACGTATAATGAGTTAGAAACTACCTTGAATATATCTTTTCTTCAAGACCGTCGAAATGAATCCAACCGTATAGTCCTATTTAAAATTCTCAACTCACTCTCAGATGCGCCTGAACTACTGAGCTCAATAAAATTAAATATCCCAACTAGAAATTTCAGACATAACTTACTCTTTCATACCGATAACCATAGAACTAACTTTGGTTTCCATTCCCCTATGCCCAGAATTCTTAGGTCTGCCAACAAACATACCAGTCTTGATTTCTTTGATAACAAGTTGTCTTCTTTCAAACGATCACTGAATTAAATTCAATTATAAACACCTCTCTCCCGCTTTAACTCCCACAAAGTCTACTATAAACCACTGAGTCTTTCTAATTTTTTTATAATAATTTTCTATGTATAAATGTGTCCATAAAAATGCCCATTGGGCGTATATATAGATAAATAAATTATGCATGGTTAAGATTAGCATCATCGACAAAATCAAGAAAGGAGCTCTGCGCTGGTTTGGACACATGTCCTCTACATAGAGCGAATGGACATCGAAAGAACGGCTAAAGATATTTACAATGCGAATGTTGATGAATGCACAAATAGACGACGACCGAGAAAGACTCCGGGCTTTTTATTTTAGTCTTGGGAAAAGAAAAAAGTTAGACGCCTGGTCTGGAGAATACGGTGCTTGGCTGATAAGATTATTCGAATTTTGGCCAAAAACTCCGAAACAAGCACCGTTGTATGAGCCGGCGTTTTATCGTAGTGTAAAATAAAGAGAGACATTTACCCAAGCGTCAACCACAACCATAATACAAGATACTCTAATAGGGATCTGATACTAAGTGAAGGGGTCAACACTGTTCTGGCATCGAGACAACACTATAACGTAGGCAAAAAGGTCCATAACCTTTTGCCAGAATCGTGGAAAGACGGGAGTGTTGTCAAGTTACGGAAGGTGTTGACCTCGCTCTTTCATGACATTGGTCGTAGGGAGTCAGAAAAGTTGATGCATGCCACGGATTGGAGAACCTTACTGGATGTCAAAAATAAAATATAAAAAATAATGAATAATTAAAAAAATATATATTTATAGATGACAACCATGAAGTTTCGCATAAATAAATTGTCTATGTTTTTATGAATGTATGTATGTGTATGCGCATGGGTGTATGTACGTGTGTGTGTATGTACATGTGTATATATGTGTATATTTATATATACATGTGTGTATATATGTGTATGTCTGTATGTATATGAATCAAAATGTGTATCCGAATAAGTTTATTTTTTGTTTGTCTGTGCTCTATATTAATTTGTTAACTATTATAATATATAAAAATGTAATTGCCTAGCTTGGAACGGGGTATGTACCCTTGTTAGCTGGGCAAAGTGAATATGGAATTGTATTTTGATAAAGAGTGTGAATAAATAAATAAAAAAAAATAAAAAAAATAAAAAATAAAAATCCACGAATTGTCCTTCCACATTCCTTCGATGTTTTTGGGACGAGGGGCGCAGTGACGCGTTTCATACCCAAATCATATCAATGATGAGATGCTCAACAACACAGCAAGCTCTCGGATCGGTACACGTCGATTTTTCAACAAGATTTGCTTTTCCGATTCTATGTTTTCTTCGGTACTTGACGTTGCTGGACGTCCAGTATGTTTATCACCATCTAAGCATTCACGAACGTTTTTGAACATCTTATACCATTCGTATGCTCGTGTTTTCGACATACACGATTCTCCAAAGGCTTTTTTCAACATTTTCTATGATTCGGCACACGAAATTTCATAAGCAACACAAAATTTGAGGCACGCTCGTTTGGCCAATCGCCACACGGCAATTTTTCGACTCACTCAAACAGACGCTGACAGAATACTGAGCATTCGATCGCCGTCAAACTTTGACAGATTGTCAAAAACAATGCGGTCAACGTGCCAAACATAGAATTAAGAATAGTCCAGAAAACGCATACGCGCATCAAACAGAAGGCGACTAAACTACTCTTAAAGGAGTTGTTTTACGTTTTGACCCCTTAGTTTCTTTGTAGACGTCGCTCAGTACGCAACTCCCGATTTAAATTAAACTATGCCATATTGTGTCATTTTAAAGTGTAGAAATACTGTTGGGTTCTTAAAGAAACAGGTACGATCACATTTCATGTGTAAGTAGAAAATGAATGTGTAAGTAGCAAATGCATTACTTAAAAATTGAATTATTTTTCCTTCTGTCAGATTGCCTAAGAAAACAAAATAAACATTTTGTTAGTTTTGCCAGGGTAGTAAATTTTTTACGCTACTTTGCTCATCATATATTATTTAACATGACATAAAAATATCCGCTTTATGTCAAATAAAATTTGTTTTTTTTTAACGTTCAATTACTCTTATTAAATGACCCTACTCTACTCCATTGTCAATTAATTTTTCCGCGCGTACAATAAAATTTTAAAGAAAATAAAATAATTTGTATAATTATCTTACATTTGTGTAATGATTATATTTTTCACGGTCTGGCAACATTGCTCGGCGACTTCACGCATGCGCGCTGCGAAAGTGGGGAGTTTTTTGGACACAGTCCGATGTATTTAAATATGATTCTACGCTCCTTCTGGACTATTCTATTTTATGGTGGCAAAGATTGGCGCAGCGCGGGCATTTCAAATTGGAAATTCCTGTTTATTTTTTACCATATAATATATGTATACAGGTTGTGTCCAAATCAGTGTTATTTGTTACATAATAGGCGCAGGTGCTTCCCAGCTACTGCTGCTCTCTATCTTCGAGGGAGTTTCGGGTTGTATTCCGAACCCATCTTCCCGAACTACTGAAATTCGATACACGGTGTCACAAATTACACGGCTTGTCGGGCGCTGACATCTGCACGAAGCGCGGTGACAAAAAAATCAACCCCATGCTTAGTTAAAACAATATGGGATTAAAATTATGTCTGACATCGAAAAAAACGTATTTCGTACGCTACCCGGGGAGTAAAATTAAAAGGAGAAGGGAATGTGGAAGTCTAGCCATTTATAGGGCTTATGACCTGTCATTGGTAATGTCGACACATAGAAATGTATGAAAAAAATGTACAACAGTGATAATTAAAAAATAAATAAAAATATATTTGAAATTAATTTATTAATCCTTATTACATTCATTTTACAAATTTATATATCTCTTTTTTTTCCTATTCTCTTGTTAATAATAATATTTTTCACACCTTTTGAAAAGTTTGTCTTAGTCTTTTGTTAAGTTTTGTCTGGTAGTTTATTGTCTAATTTCAGTCCCTGATTGTCTCGATTGTCCTTGTCTCGTTTTGTAATGTTGTATGCGATTATTTTCTTATGTTCTTGTATTATAAAACATTGAAGTTTGTAAGTGGAAATTCTTGATGGAAGTTCATTGTAATTTATTATATAAATCAAAGACGAGTGATACTTTAATCCCACATCAAAATAAAATAAAATACTTAAACTCATTAAAATAGTGTTTAAATTTATTTCAACAGAGAGGGAAAATTTTTTGTGAAGGGAATATGAAAGTCTAGGCATTTACAGGGCTTATGACCTGTCATTGGCTGTTTTTTTTATTTATTTATTTTTTTTTTAAATATTATTTTACATATTTATTACAGCAATATACAAGTAATTATTTATACAGCAAATTAATTCAGTAGTAACAGTAAGCATACATATTTTTTATTTTTGCTGTTGGTTCATCTAAACTGCCTAACTAGGGATAGCTTCCCCGTTCTAAGGCAGTCAATTATGTATTTAACTAACTAACTAACTAACCATCACGCCATTTCCCCAGAGGGGTAGGCAGAGAGGATAGAACGCCACACCACTCTGTCCTGGCACACTTCCTTTGCTTCCTTCACATTCATACATCTTCTCATGCACGCACGTCGATTATTCCGACTTTTCACATGACCACTTTCAAGAATTTGTTGTACTTGATCATGCCATGTCTTTCTCGGCCTTCCTCGACTTCTACAACCAGACACATTCGCATCATAAATCTTTTTAGCCGTTCTTTCATCATTCATTCGCTCCACATGACCGAACCATCGCAAAAGACCTTTCTTAATTTTGTCGATAATGCTTAACTCAGCCTTGCATTCTGCTCTAATTTCGACATTAGGGCACCTATCATACATTGTTTTTCCGCACATTCGCCTGAGGGATCGCATTTCAACAGCATTCAGTCTACTTTCGTCCCTTTTTTTCCAACTCCATGCTTCGCTTCCATACATTAGGGTTGGTACCAGAACTCCATTATGAACTGCTAATTTAGCCTCTTGCGATAGACACTTATTTGCTACGACAGACTTTAAGGCACCATTAACTCTGTTACCGGCACTAACCCTCCTTTCAATATCCTTTCAATATGTATTTTACAATGATATTTAAAAGTATTTACAGTTTTATCATAATGTGTGCTTTTTCAGTCTTAAAGGTAAACAATGAATATCCAGAGAAAACATAAATAATACCAAAATCTCTATATCCTAAGTCCCAAGTCATTACTATTAAAACAAGCAACCAGCTTACGTCCTTCTACATCGGACAACAAATTCTCTGACTCCCTCCGACCAATATGGATTAAGAATGCAGTCAACACCTTCCTCAGCCTGGCAATCCCACCACATTTCCACGAAACTGGGATAAGGTTATATACCCTCGGGCCTATATAATATAAGGTTAAGTGGCCACTTTACACACTGTGTAACATTCACCATTCTGCCCATGTTTGAACATCCATATTTCCTCAACTCTTCCATCTGTTGACTTTTGTGAAGTAAAAGAGCTGAAACCTTTATCACGTGGGTGAGATTCATCCGGCTGAACCAAATCACCTACTAGGCAACGCCTGAAAACGATTTCCCAATTTTTATACTTCTTCTTTTACCAGGTGGTAATTCAACAATGTTTGATTATGTCCAAATGCTTGCAGACTGGCTGGATTTCCTCTCTAGGGAGTTGTTCATATTTAAATTTATGTAAATGCCTAGACTTTCATATTCCCTTCACAAAAATTTTTCACTCTCTGTTGAAATAAATTTAAATCATTAAAATAGCATTATATCAACTCATTAGTTAACCCGAAGAAAAAATTTGTCGATAATGATCCTTAAGATAAAAATAACTTTATTTCATTTACTTTCATATAACTTAGAATTATCTATCTTTAACTCTGTTTTGTATAAATACATTGAACTCCTTAATAAAGATACCAGCCTCGAAGATGTCGCGATAGCGATGAAACCGGTCACTGAATATCTCAAATTTGTGGATTAAAGTATCACTCGTCTTTTGTTATTATAATAAATTCTTGTATTATGTCCATGTGTATTTCAATGTTTTAAAAAGTTTAGTTCTTTGTCTACAATGATATCAGTGGCTAATTTATGATTAAATTTTAAAGATTCTATTTGAAAAAGTTCATTAACATTTGATTGTGTAGTTTTTTAAAATATTTTTGTAGTTGGTGTTAGATACGGGAGGTCATATACTAGCTTCAATATTTTATTTTATTGTCTTTGAATTCTGTTTACGTTATTTTTATTTCCTGTTCGCCATAGTTGTTGCTTAGTTGCAGTTGCAATTTTAAATTCACATTAGGATACGGACCCCGGTGGATTTTATAGGTGTAAGGAATTGATTGAATGTTAAGTTTTACGGTTCGAACTGTCGCGTCAGTAGGGTTGCAATGAGTCACATCTTGCTGGGGGGTATAATTCTATAAAATGCTGCGAATGCTCAGTTGTATTCCACCGGCAAAACTACTGACTAGTCCAACTCGTAAGCGTCCACGTCGCGAACCCTGGTCAATGAGATCACACTCATAACGATGTGATCGCAGCAGATAACAAGGGGATGAACAACTGTGGGTGGCTTCAGCCAGACGACAGAATTTGATCCAAGATACGGCTCTACCTAATGTAGGGAGTACCGCTTTACCCACCGTTAAACTACTGGGAGTTTTACTCAATTCCGACCTATCTCTTGACGCTCAAATTAGTAGAACGATAAGTTCATGCTTCTACCAGCTGAGACAAATTAAATGCATACGCAAAAATTTGCCGGTTGATGCCGCCCGTCAATTAATAAATGCGTTTGTAGTGTCTAGAGTCAATTATTGTAATGGTATCTATGCAGGTCTACCAATGAACAAAATGACTCGCCTACAATCTGTATTGAATGCCGCAGCGAGACTTATTTTCGGAATCTCTAAGTTCAGTCATATCACTCCACTACTTCGGGAACTACACTGGCTACGTTTTCCACAGAGGGTCGAATACAAACTCTGTTGGCTTATGTATAAGTCACTGCACAACTCGGCTCCGGAATATCTAAGGGAACTATGCATTCCAGATGAACTAGCTGACAGGCGTCTCACGCTTAGATCAGCTACGTCTACGGCGAGAGGAAAAGTTATTATACCTCTACGCAAACAGCGCACTAAATTTGGTGAACGCGCATTTGCGGTCGCAGGCCCTATGGCATGGAATGCTCTCCCAGCAGAGGTGCGAGGCTGTAAAAGTGAAGTGATGTTTCGGAAAAAACTTAAAACCCACTTGTTCTCTAAATCATTTGAATAAATCCGTAGCACGTGACAACAAAATAAATTATTTTAATTGAATTGCAAATTTAAAAGCTTCAATTAAATTAACTTAACAATAGAATCACCATGTAAAGCGCCCTTGAGGTATTTTATTACGAAAATGGCGCTATATAAGTTATCCATAATTAATGAAAGGCGAGTTTTTGGCGCCTCCATACCAGAACTAACCAGCTAAGGGAAGGTAACCCCGACAGAAAAATCTACCAGAGAAGGCAACGGGAAACCACTCTGGTCATCTTTTCCCAGTAATCACTTTGGTGAGTACATCCAATAAGCAGTTGTCCTGGCTGCGGAGTAGTTCAGGACCAAGATGCTTTCGTTATAGTGATCGCCAACGTCGGGGTGACCTGATAAGGCACCGCAAGAAGAAGAAGAAGTATTCCTATTTATTTGTTTTATTGATAAGTAGGCTGAATATTGTCGAAATATGTTCTCTCGGGTGACTTTGTGGGCACAAATATCTTGATCCTTCCATTAAGTAAGACTGAGATAAGCATTATGGACAAAATCAAGATAGGACCTTTGCGCTGTTTGGGCATGTATTGCGAATGGACGGCAAAAGAACGGCTAAAAAAACACGCTGCGACTGTTGATGGAGGCAGAAAACGAGAAGGATCAAGAAAGACATGGCATGACCGAATACATTGAATGTTTCATGATGGACATGGCAAATACGGAATGATATGGAGTTCTTGCCTACCCCTATGGGGAAACGGCGTGAAGGATATGGTTTGTTTGTAGTTGATTAGTTATTTTTTTAAATTTACAACCCAAATAATTAATATTATAAGGCTCGTCTATGACTGTCAACAGGCCGGCTTCTTCTAAAGAGTTTTAAGTGGTGTCTTCTTCACTAGAGAAAATGCTAGAGAAGTTACTGATTGGTTCACTATAGAATACCCCTCCTAATCCTAACACTAAAACATGAAATAGAAGCTTATTTAAAGCAGAAAAATTCATTTTTATGAATTATAAACCTTGTCTATAATAATAACGGTAAATAATAAATGCAACTCCCATATTAAAAAAAACAATAAAATAATTAAGATCCTGTTTCTTGTTAACAAGTCTCGTCAATTTGGGTACAGATGCCTCGAAACCATTATAAATAAGTCTTATGATGACCAAAGAACGTATGTCAGGATAGACGTGTGTGGCGTTCCATCCTCTCTGGCTACCCCTACAGGGAAATACGGTAACGAGTGCAGTAATTCCCAAATCCCGGGATCGCAAAAACCTGGGCATCGAGCAACTCTAACCGCGAGACACAGAAACGTGTAGAAAATTATACTTTTTGCACTGTCCGGCATTAGTGAGTGCAGAAATAGAGTGTAGTCGAAATGCGGTCAATCAGGACATTAAGATGAAAGGAAGGTCAGGAAGTGGGGAAGAGTGATGTAAGAAAAGAGTGAATTATGGTGAAGAATATTATGCATGTAGGTGCTTGCAATTATTTCGTATCACGTTTAGATGATTAATAAATTTAAAAACTATTTCACGAAATCGGAGAAAATTTATGTGTTCATGTTTTTCGATCTAAAATCAACATTTAAAATCAAGATTCTAAATTTAACATCGCTACAATTCACCGTCAGAATGTTTGATTTTATCGCGGAAGGGCGAGAAAAAAATTGGCTCAAAAACAGTGCGGTCGATCTAGTAATGGTATTTCAAATGTCAATTTTGAATTTCACGTCTCTACTACATATATTCCGCTGCAAAGATTTATTTTAACTAGATAAATCTGGAAAAATTTGGCTCAAAAACAGCACGATCGATGTAGAAATGGCATTTTAAATTTTGATTTAAAATTTCACGTTGGCGTCGCCATTAAATATTGTTGAAAATATTTGAATGACATATCATGAGCCAAAGCTCTAAAACCGCGTGGATGATCAATTGAAATGTAGCTATGCTGGACTGTATTTAAATCCCTTCCTAAAATGGCTTCAAAATCTTTATCGGATCTCTAGCTCTGTGTTAGGGAAAATACATGTCAAAGAAAATATACTTTTGGGTCAGCATTTGATACAGGCATAAGAAAACTTGTCGGACTCCGACGCTGCCCACATAATAGGTTCAGAAATTGGCCCCTTTGTCTTGAACCAATTGCCTTCACACTTGCGAATCATTTAAAAAAAAATACTTTTTTACATTTATTTATTATATATACGGCCTTAGCCAATTACAACAGTTACATGAAGAAACATAAATGCAAGAAACTGAACAAAAAGAACATAAAACTATTTAGCAAAGACAAACAAGGGCAAAACAATAATTGTATACAATATATTCATAAAAACGAAAGACCTAAGACTTCGAGCCAAACCATGCCAATCCAACTTCATCCCACACTGTTTAGTCGCGAAGAGATCTACGAAAAGCCGGAAGATCTATCCCAAAGAATTCCAAGTCGTGTGATGAATTGACTAATCTACACATTTTGGACATTGGGGCATAAAAACCAAAGTTGCTCTTAGAAGATTTTATAAATAGCAGATTTTGACTTCTGGTGACACGGTTGGGAACATGAAAAGAAATTGATCATGGTTTGAGATAGGACACTCCAATTCAACAACCTGAACACATTTTCGAGTTATCAATGATAATAGTTCTTACCCCTTTTCGACACAGACCTACATACGAAATTCCCCCTAAAAGTGTTTTCTGTGAAATTTTAGAACATTTGCCTCAAAATTATAGCATCAAGTATTTTGAAAATGCATATAAGGTCCATCTCAGTTCTACGTCTCTCCAATGAAGACAGATTAAGAGATTGCTCTATTTCAAAATAGGAATAATTACCCCTTTGTAATCCGAGCAACCACGCCACTTTTCTTAGAAAACGGTGTTGGACAGAAAATGTTCTTGGACATAATTTAAATTGTACATTGGCGGGCTTATTGCCAAATGGAAATTTCTTCCAACCAACTAATAAATTTATTTGTATAATTTAAGTTGCAAAACATATTCATAGAAAATAAAAATAAAATATACTTAAGATAAAAAAAAATAGAAATGTATTGGTTAATGAATTACCTTAAATCAATACTAATACCAATGGAAAAAAGAACAAAGAGGAAAGAGGAAAGGAGGAAAGATTAAGGTAGAGAAAAGAGATGTTTCTTCAGACGTGATTTAAACAGAGATACTGTAGTAACATCTTTTATAGTGGATGGGAGATGATTTAACAATCGAACCACATGGACACTATATGAGTTCAAGAAGAAGGAGGGATTGTGGATGAGAATTAAGAGAAGAGGTAAACCATAAACTTATAAGCTTTGAAATTGTTCATGGATGTATATAGGAGTATTAGGACTGTGAAGTACAGTGAACCGAAGTGAAAGGGAGTGATAGTCTCTCCGCTGTCTAATCTTAAGGCATTTCAGTTGCCTGCGATAATCAGAAATGTGGTCATATTCCCTAAGACCAAAAATATACCTTAAATAAAAAATCGTCAACAGTCCCAGTCAGTTCAAATCTCGACTAAAATTATCATTGTTTCGTTTGTCATATCCTTAAATTTAAAATTAGAAAGTTTAATATGTAGAAAATTTACTAATGTTGAGAATGTAAAACATTTAAGTTTGTAAGTGAAAATTCTTGATGGAAGTTCATAGATATATATTTTATAAATAAAAGACGAGTGATACTTTGAAATAAAATAAAATACATTGAACTCCTTATTACAAATACTAGTCTCGAAGATGTCGCGAAAGCGATGAAACCGGTCAGTGGATTTTCCAAATTCAGAATGTAAGTTTAAATATAGTGTTGTAAAGCACCCATAAGGTGTTTTTTTACATAAAAATGGCGCTATATTCCTCAGCCTAAAATTTTTAATTAGGAGTTATGTTATTTTTTGTTATTAAAGTGATTTTTGAACTCAAAAACACATGTCCTTAATGGGACCAGTAAAAAGTGCATGAGCACTTTTGACGCTCTAAAATACCCCTAAAAGTTGAAACACTTGACAATCGTAAATCACTAAATCAGGGCTGTAAAAAATAATTCCATTGATAGATTATTCCGAAATTCATTTCCCGCATTTTAGTTTAGTTTAGTTTAACATCATCATCTCTCTTTCTGCATCCAGCGGTTCATAGGGCACTGTATTGGTAAACCAAATGCAACTTAGTTCGATCATCTGTTACATGCATGTAAAGTGATACAGGATTCTAATTACATTTCACACACAGAAGTATACAGTTCATCCACCTAGGCAGATATAATACTTCATATAACCTTTTAAAAACATATAATTATATTTCATATTCAGTAATTAGGTGTTTTAAAAACTCAATAAATTGAGGTGAGCTGAGTTAGCCATAATATTATTTCAATAGGCTGGACTTCTCCTGACTTGCTAAATATGATTCAATTCCGAATACCTGTTAGGACTACTAGAACATAATGTGCCATTTCATATATAAATTGCTGCAACAAATTATGCTATTAATTTACCTTTTCCAAGAATACACAGTCTAGGAAAACAAATCAGTTGTATTGACATTTTTTACTTTAGCCAAATCATTTCGACTTTTTTTTTATTTTTTTTATTTATTAATAACAAATTAAAATACAAGATAACAACTAAATACATTTTTTACATTAATCAAATACAAACATTTACATTAACGTTTCCCATTACGTAAAAAACAAAAAAAAATCTTGTGTACATAATGGGGAGTGACGTCTTACAATAGACTATTTTATTTTAATCAATAATAATATTTTTAGAATAACATAAATAAATTACAAAAAAGATATTAACTATGTTTTCAATCAGTGTTACACAAAGAAGAATATTATTCCTGACTATACTTTTTATTATCTTTGTTCATTTCATTAAAGAAAAATATTCCTCTGTAAGTATAATGATGTTGTGCAGTAGTTGTTTTTAATTTAGGAATTAAGATATTACCACCTGTTTTAGGTCGCGTACTTACGTTTTGAGACATAGAAATATAACTATTTATTTTATCTTTATGTATTTAAAGCAAACAATTCTTTTTATATAGCAATTTTTTATCTAAAACCTTCATTTAAAAAAAAAGAATTGAACTGTGGGAAAAGTAGACGGTTTTTTCAAAATAACTTTTATAATTATTTTTTGTATTTTTTCAACCGGTAAAATATTTGTTTTAAAAGCACCACCCCATCCGATTATTCCGTACTGTAATATGGATTGGGTGAATACAAAGTAAACTGTTTAATATATTAAAATAAAATAAAATCGTTTTGTTTTTATGCACCACTTATATTTTTATAATTTGACAACCAACTAGTTTCGGCAATACTATGCCTTCTTCGGGGCTAATTACAAACTAACATATTTATTTTATTTATTATCATTATATTTAATAATCAAAATTTTTATTTATACAAAGTTGCTTTGACTGCCTAATTTGGGTTATTTACCCCGTAACAAATGTAGTAAAAACATAGTAAAAATGTAGTAAAAACATAGTAAAAATGAGTAAAAACATAGTAAAAACGTAGTAAAAATGAGTAAAAACATAGTAAAAATGCAGGAAAAAAACGAAGAAATAACTTAATCAAATCAAAGTAATAAATGTAGTGAAAACATAGTAAAAATCATTAAAAATATATAAATATTGATTTAAAAATATTTTAAAACTCAGTAAAATGCGAAATAAAAACAGAATACATAGTGTGAAACTATCATAAAATGTACAAATTTTTCACAGTGAAGGTGTTGTCAAATTATAAAAATATAAATGGTACATAAAAACAGAGTGATTTTATTTTATTTTAATATTAAAAAAAATAATGTTCTACAAAGTAAGTGCTTCATACATCAAAAATATACATATTTACTGTATTTAAATATAGCAATATTTTTTCTACTTGGAAAATAATTTAAAAAAATGAGGCGCCAATGCCACAATTGAAAACATAATCTGGCAACCCTGTATTTTCTTAAATTTCAGAACACAGAACATACCGAAATAAGACCCCAGAAAACGGAATAAAAATGCGTCGGCAAAAAACTTTTTTTCTGGGATGCGTGTTTCTTTTTGTACACAAGTTAAGGGTTACGGCTTCGCCAGGTCAGGAATGTAGCGGAGAGCTATATATCAACCCTAGCGGGGTGTGATTCTCAACGCGTCTTGTCACAACACGAGGGTAAATAATGACCATGACAAATGGACACGGAATACGTGTTCAAACACGGAATTTTGCGAATTTAAGATTTATTACGTAAAAAAAAGTGCGATATGATATTTTTTTAAAGTTTTCGTTCAGTACCACACGGTGGGATTTATAAATAATAAAATAACACTAAACTTTTTCAATTATCATCATTTTCAGAATTTCTTTTACTGCAACAATTAGTGCATGGGGCATTATGCATTTGGCACCAAATGCAGCGTATTTTGACCAATAAGAAACTTCTGTGGCTAAAAAAAATATATTGTGCATAGACTATTAAACTAAGCCAAATAGCCGATTGTTTAAAGTTTTGTATTTATGAAATAACTCCGCTTGTGAAGTCAGAGGTTTTCTTCCGCTTATTCTAGGATCAGTTATGCCCATCGGTCCATTCACGGCAAGCAAACCGGGAATCTTCCATACTTCCATATCATATGAACCAGTGACATCGTTCAAAGTAGTTCTTTTTTTTTCGTACATTTTCAGGAAACTTTGCCTTACAATTTAATGCCCCAATTTTTCCGCGCGCAAGAAAACATTAATTCTTTTCAATTTCCCGTAGGGCTGAAGTTCCTCATTGTCAACTTATTTTTTTTTTCTGTTTTGTTTATTTAATTGTTATTTTGTTTCATTTACCTTTTGACTATACCCTTTGCCCTTGAGGTATTTTATTACGAAAATGGCGCTATATAAGTTATCCATAATAATTAGATATTTTATATTTATACACTCTAGTAATTATTATCGTTATCACGGCCATTATAGGTAACTTACATAGCGCTATTTTTGTAAAAAAAATACATCAAAGGCGCTTTACAAAGTGACTTTATAAATAAATAAATTTAATTGTAACTCTTTGAATTTGTAATTTAAGCAAAACGATTTCCTTTTTATCACATGCTACGGATTTATTCAAATGATTGAGAACAAGTGGGTAATAAGTTTTTTTTTAAACATCACTTTATTCTCACCGCCACGCACCTCTGCTGGGAGACCATTCCATGCCATGGGGCCTGCAACCGCAAATGCGCGTCGCCGAATTTAGTGCGCTGTTTGCCTACAGTCTGTATTAAATACTGCAGCGAAACTCTCTTAATTCAGTCATATCACTCCACTACTTCGGGAATTACACTAGCTACGTTATCCACAGATGGTGGAATACAAACTCTGTTGGCTTATGTATAAGTCACTGCACAACTCTGCTCCGGAATATCTAAGGGAACTCTGCATTCCAGATGAACTAGCTGACGGGCGTCTTACGCGTAGATCAGCTACGTCTACGGCGTGAGAAAAAGTTATTATACCTCTACGCAAACAGCACTCTAAATTTAGTGAACGCGCATTTTCGGTCGCAGGCCCTATGGCATGGAATGCTCTCCCAGCAGAGGTGCGAGGCTGTGAGAGTGAAGTGATGTTTCGGAAAAAGCTTAAAACCCACTTGTTCTCTAAATCATTTGAATAAATCCGTAGCATGTGACAACAAAATAGATTGTTTTAATTAAATTACAAATTTAAAAGCTTCAATTAAATTAATTTAACAATAGAATCACTATGTAAAGCGCCCTTGAGATATTTTATTACGAAAATGGCGCTATATAAGCTATCCATAGTAATAATAATTTAAGGTATTCTCCATCCCTGTTGTAATTTGTTATGACTTATTTATTGTTTTTTTTTTGTCCTCTTGTTCTCTTAATGAAGGCTGTCGAAGACGATCTTTCGACTTTATTCGGTGGAATTAGGGAGCGCTGGATTGGCGTGGGAAGAGGCAATAATGCTGGCTGGCAAAAGGGTCTCCTGGAGCCAACTGGTGATGTCCACACGCTCCACTAATAATAAGAAAAGAAGACGGGTTAAAACAATATATTAATACGTTATTTTTGGTTTTACGATTAATATTATGATTACTGCTGCTATTATAATTTCGTTAAAGGTTCGTTAATTAGTACATCTATTACATTAGATAAGATGATTAATATAACTTATCAGATGGGAATCTAGGGACAGTGAAATATTACAGTCAACCTTTAGAAGAAATATTCCACGTTGACTCTGCCAGGGATCTAACCTGGGACCCCGATCATGGTTGGCGAACGCGCCATATATTACTGTTATCTAAACTTACCTCTTTTCTCTTTTTGTTACAGGTAAGAATTCTGTGGTGCATAAGAATACCATCATTAATGTAGTAAGTAACGAATAAAACACATTTTTATTTATTTATTAACAGAAAACAACATCCATTATAAAAAAAACACAAATATTTACAAATATACTAAAATTGTAGGCCAATTATAGTTTTCTATACGTTACTATATACAATGTCGAAAAAATAAGAAAAAAGCGTACCTTTAAAAAGTTACTCCGCATCATTCCACACGTAAAAAAATATATTTCAATAATGAAATAATAAAAAAATAAAAGAAAAAGTTTTTTGTTTACTCGGACTTAAAAATCCTTTCGCCGGCGGATCCATACGGAGTAACCCCAGATCAGCCTTCCCTCCTTTCTTCTTTCAAACAAGAGATCAAACAATCCAATAATGAAAATATTAAAGTGTACAAAGAATCAAATATAATGTTGGAACAGTTGGATTAAATTATAATAATTACTTTTAATTACGGTTCTAGCATTTTCTTTAAATTTGTTTAAAGTGAGGAAATATATATCTATTTCAGCAAAAAACGTGTTATAATTATTTACAATTCTTGGCAAAGATGCATTCTTAATATTATTCGTGCTTGAAATATTAACATGAAATAATTGTTGTAGCCGATTTGTACGTTGAGGGATACGAATTTTAATTTTCTCAAGCAGTTGAGGGCAATCGAGTCAAGTAATATCGCCATTCAAAACATTCTTAAGAAGAAACGCAATCTGATTTTTCTTCATACAAACGTAATGCAGTATTTTCTTCCTGGATTATGACACTAAAGCATGAATTGAATGAAAATATATGCGTCTAAACATTCGGCATACTTCATTTCAATTATTATGGCTTGATACGGGCACAGCCTAAAAAGCCTTTATACGTCCATTAAATTTAAATGAGTGTAATTTTGAATATAAAAAAAAATACAAATGTAAAACGCCCTTGAGGAGATTTTTCACAAAAATGGCGCTGTATAAATCAGCCAAATTTATTATTTTTATTATAAATAAGGCCCCTAGAAACTGCGCATGGGTTTTTTTTAAATATATATTTGACCCCTGCCTTACGTGTCATGTACAAGGCTAAGGTACTCTGAAAACATCGTTTCTGTTTGTATTGGAAATGGGATGTTCGATCACTGATTTTGGTTTATTACCTTTATGAGTCCAATCTCCATTGTTGCAAAGTCCAAAAACAATCGCGCGTGATAACTACTTTTAACGACAGTGTGGATATCTGTTAAGGATATTCCATCTTTCCTGCATTCTGCTTCAAGATTATGGCGCTGTAAACTGAAAAATGGGCACTGAAATAACATATGTTCGATACTCTGTGAAGAAATATCATCAGCAGCAAACTTCCGCCGTCATCACCAAAGTACTTTCGAAACGACCCAAATTTTTACCGGAAACAGCGTTAAGTAAATAACAGCATTTATCGATATTCCTGGCCGATTACCTTTCTTTCCCATCCTTCCCTTGACCCGTCCTTAACGTACCTACCTTACAACAAGATAGAAGAAATTCAAAATTAGAAGATTCGGATTTAGAACAAAAACAAAACAACATTTTTCACTTCACATAAAATTGCATAAAAATTGCTTGGATTCGTCACGCGTCGTTGAAAACATTGTTACATTTTTGAGTGCATTTTGTCGTCCAGTACCCGAAATTGAAGAACATTCACATTCAAAACAAATTTTTAAATAAAAATAACTGCACATATAAATAGTGAAGCGAGAGATTTTTTTAAATTTTTTTATTTTATTTTTATTTATCTACGCCCAATGGGCATTTTTATGGACACATTTATACATAGAAAATGATTATAAAAAAATAGAAAGTTATTATTAAAAAATTAGAAAGACTCAATGGTTTATAGTAGACTTTGTGGGAGTGGAAGCGAGAGAGGTGTTTATAATTGATTTTGATTCAGTGATCGTTTGAAAGAAGACAACTTGTTATCAAAGAAATCAAGACTGGTATGTTTGTTGGCAGACCTAAGAATTCTGGGCATAGGGGAATGAAAACCATAGTTAGTTCTATGGATATCGGTATGAAAGAGTAAGTTTTGTCTGAGATTTCTAGTTGGGATAAAAATATGTAGATGTAAATCAAAAAACGTAGTACCTTATATAATTGGTACACATATTATTTATATTTGTTTTATTATATATTTTACTATATTATTTATGTTTAATTAACATGTATTCTTGGCACATATATATACTTTATATTTAAAATAAAGATGTTTAATTTCTTACATTTGATTAGGTAGGCATTTATAATTAAGTAATTTTGGTTTTTCTTTTTGATTTTATTGTTTTATTAGTATGGGACTACTTATGCTCTAAAGATAGAAAATCTCCATCTTAGAACAGGCTGTGCCATGTTAGATGGAGACTATCATAAACAGAGAACACTCCGTTTTCATTTGACATTAATTGGTTTTATATAGATTCCCTGTTATTCAGTATTTATATTATTTTTTTGCAATAAATTTATAAATAAATAAAAATATTAAAGGTAGGTATCCATTCCATGTTCCTATCCTTTCTTCAAATATTTCCTTATCACAAAACTAAATGTAATTCGTTTTTCATTTACTTTCCGCCTTTTCGTTAACACACGGAGCTATGAGAAGTTACGCATATATGTATATTTATTTTATTTTATTTTATTTGGGAGATCAACAGTTCTACATACATATTTATAGTAAACAAACAGATATAGTGTATAAACTCAGAACTAATAACAGATTTCCACAAAGTATACAAAGTTAGTAAAGAAAATATATTACAATCAAATAAGACAAGGATGCTTGAAGAGAGGATAAGGAGGGGAAGGGAGATGTGCATTTTAATTATTTATTGTTTAAATCGAGGAATGATGACTATTGCCCATGCGGTGATATTTTTGCGGTTGGGGTTATATGACTGGCCCAGTTCCATTTCGGGGTGTTTATCCACTGTATCTGTAGTCAGAAGTCAGGCAGAAACTGGTACACGGGCGCGATGTGGACTAACCTAGTGCTAGAGGAATATGTGGTACCTGGCAATAGCCGTATCTCGCCTATGACATATTGTAGTATGCAATAATAGATAGTAGTGTAATAGGAATTAAAATAGTGCGGCGCGCGCAGTCGGCCAAGGTTGGCCGGTAATAATAAACACCGGCGCATGCGCAGATCTGACACACTGCAGACCCGATTATCAATCACCTTCCTCCGTTATTCTCGACGACATTTTTTACTTATATTTAATTTACAGTGCATAATTTATCAATTTAAATAATAACACACCCCAAAATACATTAAACCAAATGCCCCGAGTGGAGTTGGGATACAGCAGAAAAGTGGAACATATTTGATACTACAAAATAAAAATTATAATGTGTAAGCAAATTATTCTACCAAATCCCAAAATGAACACTCCCACACTACTAGAAGTCGAACTGAAGGATGGGTCATGGGGTCTACCATAAACTCTGAATTCAGGCAAAGAAATTTCAGGTTTCTGGGCTTTAGAATATTAAATATGTTACCCAAACATCACAAAACCATGACCCGAATTCAATTTAATAAATTTGTAAAAAAATTGGTTACTGGGATTAGGTCGAGAAAAATCCGAAAATTTACTCAAAAACACTCTTACATAATAAATTATATAAATTAATATTGTATAACCGTATAGTTAATTAACCAGTAGGTAGTAATATCATTGTTTATTTTGCATAACAATGTCTGCCTTAAAACAGGTTGTGCCTAGTTAGGCAAACTAGATAAACAAATAAATGGTTACTGGATTTAGGTAAAAAATCGGAAAACTCACTAAAAAACATTCTAAAATAATAAATGGTATATATTATATACTAAACAAACAAACAAACCATCACGCCGTTTCCCCGTAGGGGTAGACAGAGAGGATAGAACGCCATATCACTCTAACTTGGCATACATACCTCGCTTCCTCTACATTCATCCATCTTCTCATGCACGCACAACGATTATTCCTACTTTTGACATGTCCGTCTTCAAGTATTTGATGGACTTGATCGTGCCATGTCTTTCTCGGTCTTCCTCGTTTTCTGCATCTATTAACATTCGCATCGTAGATCCTTTTAGCCGTTCTTTCGCTGTCCATTCGCTCTACATGTTCAAACCAACGCAGCACCCCTTTCTTGATTCTGTCGATAATGCATGTCTCAGCCTTACACACTTCACGGATCTCGACATTTGCATATATATTGTATAACTTTATACTAAATTAAGTAGTAGGTAGTCATGTTATTGTTTATTTTTGCATAAAAATGTCTGCCTTAAGCTGGTTGTACCTAGTTAGGCAGACTAGACATGATCCAGAGAAATCTATTACCTAAATTTGTATGTAGTAGATAAAGAAATTGTAATTTTTGTTAATAAACCATTATTATTATTATTAATTTAAATACAGTACCCGGCAATATATAATATATTGTACGTCGACATTTAGAAAGAGACCTTCGGTTATATTTGGCGTTGTAGAGCTTCGTCTTTGTCATACACGTGTCACGTGTCACGTGTAATGTCCTTCAGTGGTAGTTGAGCGTTCTCAAGGACGGTTGGGACAATTTTAAATTAACTATTAATAAAATAAACTCTCATACTTAAATAAAAACTATGAAACCAAAAATTAAATAAACTATCAGAAGTTTCAATAATTAAATAACTGTAAGCATTTATGACTTTTGAGATCTGCCAGCCTGAAAATATTTTTGAATTTTTTCTTGGACCAGTTGGTCAATGATATTTTTAGTATAACTAAAGGCTTTTACAGAAAGAAACACTGGATTTTAAATAACTCCCCAGGGAGTGCAATCCAGTCCTTGTCTAATCACATTTAGACTTACTCAAAATATTGTAGGTAAGACTGGAAAAGAAATCAAAAGCAATGTCCCAGAACTGCCTTATGTACAAGGGAATAAAACTATTTGAAAAAATGCCAGAAAGCATAAAAAATTAAATTAATGTAAATATATTTAAAATTAAATGTAAAAAGTATATATGTGAAAAATATTAGGTAGTAAATAGTGAATATAATTAATGAAAATGTACATATGAAACAGTTAATATTATAAATTAGGATACTAAGTGTATAATAGTGATAAATAATGTTAGAATAAGTATAGATGTAAATATTGTGTTGTAAATATATATTAGACTATGTAATACATAGAACTAAATAAATAAATAATAAAAAAAACTTTTCTTTTACGATTTAAATTAAATAATAAAAATTGTAATCGATTTATTCAAAAAAATTTGAGAATGGGTGGGTTTAAAGTTTTTTCGAAGCGTCCTTTTACTCGCATAGTTCTGCTGGGAGAGTTTTCCACGCCATCCATTGTACCTTAGACCGCAAATGCTTATTCACTAAATTGAGTACGCTGGTTTAGGATAATATAATAATAAGATCTTTACAGGTATAATGACTGTAGATGTAAATGATCTATGCGCAAGACATCTGTCAACTACTAAAATATTGCAAAAAAGGGCTTTCTTGCCATCATAATTATAATTGTTAAAATTTGTAAGAGAGAAGTAATTTCACACAGCCAAATGGATTGCAGCTCTGCGCAAGACTGATCCCCAGGAGTAATTTTTTGGAACTAATTACTTCAAAATAGCCGAAACCACTAAAAAACGAACAAATGTGAATTAAAACGAGTTTGATAAAAATCAACAACCTACACAACAACAACTAGATAGTAGACTGAGAGGATAGAACGCCACAACACTCTATCTTTGCATACATATCTCGCTTCCTCTACATTCATACATCTCCTCATGCACGCGCGCCGATTATTCCAACTTTTGACATGTCCATCTTATAGTATTTGTTCGATTTGGTCATGCCATGTCTTTCTCGGCCTTCCTCTATTTCTGCATCCATCAACATTCGCACTGTAAATATTCTTAGCCGTTCTTTCGCTGTCCATTCGTTCTGAACCAAACACGAGCTATTGCTTCTTGGTATAAAGACAGCACAGCATGTGTTACGGTAAACGGATCATGCACATCGTGGTTTGACATTCGTAAAGGAGTGAAGCAGGGATGTGTGATGTCGCCATGGCTGTTCAACGTGGATATTGATAACTGCATGAAAGAACTGAAAGGCTTAAGAATGAGAGCAAAAATAGGTGATTTAAATGTCAATTGTCTTTTGTATGCTGACGATGCCGTACTTATTAATAAATCAACAACCTAATCGCAAAAAATCAATTGTTTATTATTTTTTAAACCAAAAACTATTCGTATTATAATATTATGAATCAGTTATTAGGTATGCAAAATGAACGTTGTTATGCAGAAAGCAGCTAGCCATAGAAAAGTAAAACTAAGATAATAGCACCTTTGTGAAAAGACTTAATAATTTAATCTACACAATAGTTAGAATGTTTTTGACTTTAACAAATGATAAACAATGAATCCATTAGTTTTTTTTAAATATTACAAACGAGAATCTTTTTATGTAATTGAACAGTTTTAAGTACCGTAAGCTTTTTTTTGTGCTGTGGGTGTTTTCTACAAATTGAAAAATGCTGTTTTTTCGAGAGGTGATTAATACAATTTTTTGTATCAAAGCGGTCTGGCTGTTTTAAGCAGAACATAGAATTGACCTTACTGCACCCGATAACATAAATATCTCATTTTCTCGAAATTGTGGACTGGCTGCTTTCTGCATAACTACGTTCAAATGTTTTCCCTTTCTTTTGGCATAGATGTCAACATTGATAAACTCCCTGAGAAGTAAAATCCAGACTTGTCTACAAACATTTTGAAATACTCAAAATATTTTTAACACCAAAAATATTTAAATAAAAAATTGTACCAGTTGACTATTTTTAGTATTACTATTAATAGTATTTTTAGTACATTTTTAAACTTTGTTTGAAAACCCGTCCCCTGATGATTGTATGACCCGCAGAGTCCATTCACACTGAGACCTTGTGGCCATTAAGTAATACCTCTGCACCAACACCGTCGCAGCTCGCTCACCGATACGCGGATACACCAACACAGGGGCGAGCAGCCTTATTTTCCTCGTTTGCACAATACCACGTGACGGATTCACTGCCAAAGTGGACGCCGCGTTTTCCTGCACTTGTGGCGGAACAGTTTTCTCACTTACCGACCGATAATGGCGCGCCGCGGCGCGTCGCGTCGCCACCACCGAACAAATATCAAAACAGTTCTGAATATTTCTGCTGTTTTATTGAGGCGAAAGCGCTGGATGGTTACAATTAAATAAAGTTAAACTTAACCAAGGAAATTACAACGGGGATTGAGAATACCTTGAATAAAGGAATATGGAAGTCTAGGCATTTACAGGGCTCATTCCTTTATTCAATCTATTCTCCATCCCTGTTGTAATTTGTTAATCCTAATGACTCCCGAGGGGGTGAAATCCAGTCATTTGTCTACGACCATTTGGACAAACTCAAATATTGTAATTAACCAAGAAATTTTATTGATATTTTCATTCAAAATCCTTAAATATAAAGTTAAATCAAGAAATATCGACAAAAACCATCAATATCTTTTGATTCCACTCATTTTTTTTTATCTCCTGGCAGTCGTAATTATTTTTATAATGCACCAATACCTAGATTACACCGGCTAGGTAACAAGTATACTAATGTTCACATACAACATGTTAGACGGCCAACTGTGAAACTGGCGTCGCCAGTTGCAAGAAAAAATTCAAAAAAAAATTTTTTTCTCAATTTGTCTGGGTGTTGTGGTGTATTTTTCAGTACCTCCTTCCATATCCCCTCTATCCCACCTGCTGACAAGCCTCAAAATAGAGGCTTAGCGGGTTATTCATTTTTAAAAAAAGGTATTCTAAAGGCTATAAATTAATCTTAATAACATTTCTTTGTATTGTTCTTTATTTACTAAATTTTACAAAATGTTTCTAATTTTTTTTTACGTTTATCTCTACAACAATACATATATTTATGTGTATATGTATGTGTATGTATATAATATATTGAAATGTGTGTACACTGTATGTATATATGTGTGTGTATGTGTGCATATGGGTGTGTATGTATGTGTGCGTATTTATGAATGTAAATATCTTTCTGTACACCCCTATACCTATGTGGGAATATTTCCTTATTTTTACTTATTATTGATTCTTTTAGTTTTTCTTATGTTATTCTGACTACTATTCTTATATATATAGTATATGCTTATGTTACTCTGCTGCACATGAATGTATTGCCAATAAATATTTATGTAATACTGTATTTTTTTAATGTTACTATATTTATTTTATTTTTTATTTATTTATTTATTCATATTTTTCGCTTACAAACTATAATTAATAATAAAAATAATGTGACCTCACTGGGGTTTTCCCGTGCCGAGGACACTTAACAATTTAGTTTTTTTAAATTACATTTGAGAATAAACAAAGAAGACAAGATTAAAAAACAAACATAATTAACAAATATTCGGACAGTTTTAAAAACAAGGTATTTATGTACATCTACATTATTTATATTACAAAACATACAATGAAAACAACAAAAACCTAACATATATCATTGTCGACTGTTTGTTTCTTTAAAATAAATCAATATAAAAGCCCGTAAGACGAACAAATGAATAAATAAATAAATATACATGGTTATCCGTCAATTTCTATAAATACAATCTTAATTTATTGTCAAATGGAACTGATTATGATAAAAGTAGTGCTTGATAATTTATTTATAATACTGTTGCATATATTATAATACATTGTAGTACACGGGTAAATGTCGAGACATATTTGTAAGGCTGAGTCAAGCATTATCAACGAAATCGAGAAATGAATGCTCCGTTGGTTTGTACATGAGAAACGAATGGACAGAGAAAAAGAGGCTAAAAGGATTTTTATTTATTTTATTTTAAGGATATTTATTTTGAAACAAAAATCATGCCCTTTAGCATGCTTTCCTATTTCGAGATAACTAGCCTATTAATACAACTCTCGACTCAATGCACAGTGGCATAAAGTCCGCTTTCAATGGAGACATCCATCAGTACAGTACTCGATCAAAAAATAATATTTATATTGGATCTGTAAAGTCTACGAAGTTTGGTACCTAAATCTTTATAGTACATAGGTGTCAAGGAATTTAATTAATTGCCACAAAAAATTAAAGTACCAATTTCAAAATACAGAAACAGGACCTGCGAATTGAAGAATTATTTTTTCCAGGAGTACTTCGAATAAATAATGTTAGTTGATCAAGAGAATGCGCATCTTGAACATATAATTTTTATTAATTTACCGTTTTTGCTTGTATATGTAATTTTGAATACTTTTGAAATGATTATTATGCTTTTTTATACTTTTTTAGCTTGTATTATATATATATGTAATTTGAAAACGCTTTTTAGACCTTTAACCTGTTTGGGTACATATATTTTGTTAGTTTTAAAAACTTTTTCGTTCTTGTAATTTTTTAACATTTGCATTCTCGTTCAGATGTATTTAAACATACATGTAATTTTTAAACTATTTTTTTTTCTTTTTTTTCTTTTCTTTTATATACGAGGCTTAGCGGGTTATACTTTTAAAAAAATGTCGATCGAAGCTAGACTGGCAGTGCACGGCGGGATTTTAGTCTTAACACTCATGTATGTAAGTGAATCATGGAATTGGCAGAGGAAGGATAAAAGCAGAGTAAATGCGGTTAAAATGCAGTCTCTTAGACGAATGAACCGGAAATCAATCTATGACGGGGTTACGAATGATGAAATCGGACGAAAGTACAAATCTGAGACTGGTGTATTTGATAAGATCAAAAAGGGATCACTGAGATGGTCTTTGGTCGTGTAGAACAAATGTCACACGAATCTTTTTTTCTCTTTTTCATGTACCAACAGTTCGCACCAATTATGCATAGAACTCTCTTCTGCTTTGCTTGGCACGTATTTATAATGTATTATTCAATAGCATAAATATATTTAACTGCAGTAAACCCACTTTTAAAATGAGAATTAAAAGACTTTCGTCTGAAAAAAATTATGTTTCTTTATAAAAAAAATATATTTACATTATAAATTTAAGATGTTTCTATTTACTCATATCAAACACGCACTCATCCTATCCATAAACCCACCCTCACACCCATATACATTCACACACATATTCACATACCTACCAAAACCACACTCCACTCACTTACCCACGCATCTTCACACACAAAAACTCGCACACTTGCTCTTCTACATGTATTAATATCTAACTGAACTGGATTTTTATAATTGTATTAATTTGTAAAACTGATTTGGCTTTATTTTATGTTTTTTTCATAATGGTGTGAATATTTTTTTGTATTGCTGTTGTTTTTGTGAATAAATGTTTAAAGAATGGTAAAATAGATATTTATGACGTAAATCAATGGTCACGTAGGACAAAGACGACCAAGGTAGACGTGACATGATCAGATAAATCTTCATATTATGATTTTCACATCGAAAATATTTAATCAGTTCAACATCGATTTTTATGAAAGATACGCTGGCGGTTGGGCTTATCCAGAGACCAGTATACGTATAATGAGTTAAAAACTGGCTTAAATATATCTTCTTTTCAAGACCGTCGAAATAATCGGACCTTTTAGTCCTTTTTAAAATTCTCAACTCTTTGATGCGCCTGAACTACTGAGCTCAATAAAATTAAATATCCCAACTAGAAACCTCAGACAAACTCACTCTTTCAGACCGATAATCATAAAACTAACTATGGTTTTTATTTCCATATGCCCAGAGTTCTCAGGTCTGCCAACAAACATACCAGTCTTGATTTCTTTGATAACAAATTATCTTTTTTCATACGATCACTGAATCAAATTCAATTATAAACACATCTCTCCCGCTTCCACTCCCACCGAGTCTACTATATACTATTGTGTCTTTCTACTTTATTTTATAATTCATTTATTTATTAACGGACATTGTCCATGTATACAATTTATAGGGTTTAATATTACAATAAAAGAATAGTTTAAAACATTAAAAAAAAGAAAAGAAGCATTGACAAACATAAGGGACATCGAGACAAGATCTGGACAGTTTATTTGGTGCTCGTTTAAATCGTTGTAAACTCAAACCAAAAAAGTCCAGATCTTGTCTTGAGTTAACAATACGACAAAGACGGGTCATTGGAGAATTAAGGCCATAGTTTGCTCTATAATGTATACTTATGTCCTTAAAAATGCCAACTGGGCGTATATGTAAATAAATAAACCAAGATATAAAGTCTGGTCATGTCAAAAGCAGACACAACTAAGGGCATGTTTGACAAGATGTACGAATGTGGAAGAATCTAGGAATGTATGTCAGGGCAGACGTATGTTCCTACCCTACGGTAAAATGACGGGATGGCTACTACTACTACTACTACCATCAAGCCATTTCCCCGTAGGGGTAGGCAGAGAGAATGGAACGCCACACACGTCTATCCTGGCATACAATCCTAACCTCTTCCACATTCATACATCTTGTCATACATGCCCTTCAGTTCTGTCTGCTTTTGACATGACCAGAGTTAAGATTTTGGTTTATCTGATCATGCCGCGTCTTCCTTGGTCGTCCTCGTCTCACGTTGCCGTTCATTTACGCCATGTATACTTGTTTTATCATTCTTTCGTCGTCCATTCGTTCTACGCGACCAAACCATCTCAGAGACCCTTTCTTAATCTTATCAATTATACTTGACTCAGATTTACACTCTCGCCCGATTTCATCATTCGTAACCCTGTCATACATTGATTTCCCACACATTCGTCAGAGATCGCATTTCAACCGCATTCACTCGGCTTTCATCCTTCCTCTGCCAGTTCCATGTTTCACTTCCATACATTGTGTTGGGACTAAAACTCCTTTGTGCACTGCCAGTTTAGCTTCGATTGACATTTGCGGGATGGTAGTAGTAGTAACATATTCACAAATCTTGTACGCGATAATTGATGTTTGCATATAAACAAAAACTAATCTTGTTCCATCTCTCTATCAATCGTAATCCGTCTACCTACTTTATGAACACAGTGTAGTGTGGAATATATAATATATTATTCTATACAGTGCGGTGATTCAATGATTCACTGGGCATACATTACAGCGATTGTGTTGTAATTTGACATCATTTCCCTTATAAGGTGTTGCTATTCTGCAGAAAAAACCACACACGGACTTTCGCAGATCGTCCGGCAGCAATTTTTAACCTCTCAATACCCGGCTCCGTAGTCTAATGGGAAGTTATAATTTATCTACTAAGTAATATTAAGTTTTGTGTATGAGAAATAGAATATGATTACATTTGTTTAAAAACACGTTCAATTATTTATTTATTTGTTTATTTATTTATTTATTCACACTCTTTATCAAAATACAATTCCATATTCACTTTGCCCAGCTAACAAGGGTACATACCCCGTTCCAAGCTAGGCAATTACATTTTTATATATTATAATAGTTAACAAATTAATATAGAGCACAGACAAACAAAATATAAACTTATTCGGATACATATTTTGATTCATATACATACAGACATACACATATATACACACATGTATATATAAATATACACATATATACACATGTACATACACACACACGTACATACACCCATGCGCATACAAATACATACATTCATAAAAACATAGACAATTTATTTATGCGAAACTTCATGGTTGTCATCTATAAATATATATTTTTTTAATTATTCCTTATTTTTTATATTTTATTTTTGACATCCAGTAAGGTTCTCCAATCCGTGGCATGCATCAACTTTTCTGACTCCCTACGACCAATGTCATGAAAGAGCGAGGTCAACACCTTCCGTAACTTGACAACACTCCCGTCTTTCCACGATTCTGGCAAAAGGTTATGGACCTTTTTGCCTACGTTATAGTGTTGTCTCGATGCCAGAACAGTGTTGACCCCTTCACCTAGTATCAGATCCCTATTAGAGTATCTTGTATTATGGTTGTGGTTGACGCTTGGGTAAATGTCTCTCTTTATGTGTGTAACCACTACCGTTCTCAATATATACTGTTGAATAATATTCAGTACTTTGAATTCTTTGAAGAACAAGTCACTTGGATAGCGTAATGTTTTTTTTAAGATGACTCGGATTAAAGATTTCTGTGCAATTGCTACAGGTTCAAGGGCGGTTTAATTACAGGTTATTTTTTTATATTTTATTTAGTTCTATGATTAACATAGTTTAATATATATTTACAACACAATATTTACATCTATACTTATTCGAACATTATTTATCACTATTATACACTTAGGACCGGTTGCATCAAAGTTGGTATAAATTTAGTTTAAAGTTAAATATTTAAACTTAGTTAAGGCTCAAAATCTGGTAACTGAAAAATTCCGTTGCATCAACATTATTTTAGTTAAGTTAAAGTTAAGAATGTTGCCACTGTAAAGGTTCAAGTTTCACCCTAAAAATTGTTGGGATTTTTGCGCAAGCACGTACTTGTTTATTTACATGTAGCAATACACGTGCCCCGCGACGCGTCTTTGGGCACAAACGTTTAAATTTCGTTCCAATTTTCAGTGTGTGCGAAAGGGCGAAGCAACACTGCGCATTCGGAGAAGAAAAGAACAAAAGGGACATCGTCCTTTTTGAACTAGATAAAAAATTAAAAGAGCAAAAGCTAAAACAAAATGAAGAACTTTTTACTCTAGAAATAGAGCAAAAAAATGACATTTTTCGGGCAACTATGGCAGCCTTAAATGCCCAGAAAGAGTAAGCTGAGCTCAATCTAGCTCTATTTAAAAATAAATAAACAGCATTTCAATACAGTGATGATTTAGATTTATTTTACACCACGCCCGCTGATGATCAAGTCCAGTGTTTAGAAAAATAATTAACAATTAAAAATTAAAATAATTAATAGTTCTTCCCTTTTTTGACATTCGAAATATTGCGATAAAGTCGGACTCTTCCCACAAAAAATGGTCCGTTCGTGGTTTGAACAGTTTTTTTTTTCGGTTTAGAATATACTCGATGATAAAATTCGTCATCGGAAGACGAAAAATCAGATAAAATTGTCATTTTGTGCAACTTTTCACAGATCGATCAATGGATTTCAACACTCACGATGCTTTTTTGACAGATGGCAGATCGCATTTAACTTTTAACTTAACTCTATACGGCCTTCTAGCGGCCGGTTAAATAAAAGTAACTTTTTTGTTAATATTTAGTTAACTTTTTTTGATGCAACGCATTTTGACATAAAAGTAACTTTTATTTGACTTTAGCCCTGACTTTAACTTAACTTTTGTCGATGCAACCGGCCCTTAATATCCTAATTTATAATATTCACTGTTTTAAATGTACATTTTCATTAATTATATTCACTATTTACACTATATATTACCTAATATTTTCACATATATTCTTTTTACATTTAATTTTAAATATATTTACATTTATTTAATTTTTTATGCTTTCTGGCATTTCCTCAAATAATTGTATTCCCTTGTACATAAGGCAGTTCTGGGACATTGCTTTTGATTTCTTTTCCAGTCTTATATTTTTAGATCCTCTTGTTGCATAGTTATGAAAGAACTCATTATTTTTTAACAAATTACAACAGGGATGGAGAATACCTTAAATAAGGGAATATGGAAGTCAAGGCATTTACAGGGCTTCTGACCTGTCATTGGCTGGTTTAAGTGGCCACTTTACACACTGTGTAACATTCACAATTTTGCCTATGTTTGAACATCCATATTTCTTCAATTCTTACATCTGTTGATTTTAGTGAAGTTAAAGAGCTGAAACCTTTATTGTTGTGAAGAGATTCATCTGTCTGAATTATTATTTTACATACTAGGCAACGCCTGAAAACAATTTTTAATTTTTAAACTTCTTCTTGTTTATCTTAATGACCCCCGAGGGGGTGAAATCTAGTCTTTTGTCTATGAACATTTGGACAAACTCAAACATTATTTTTTAGTTTATTTTGAAAATATCTCGGAACTATTCCTTTAATAATTTTGTTTATTTCATTAGCAACATTGAATTTAATTCTTTGGTCAATTGTCGTGATATCTAGAAGTTGAATCATTTTCTTAACTTTTGTTCGTCTCCCACATCTTAATATTATCTTTATCGCTTTGTTTTGTATTATTTGGAGTCTCTTTTATTTGGTTACTGACGAAGATACTTTGAATTTTCAAACAAATATACACATTTTCGTACATGGGAACGATAAAACTAGCTAATTACCTCCGCGCATTACTCCATACAAAAAAGCACTCGATATTTTAACTTCTTTAACAGTCGCGTTTTTTTAGTTCTAAAACAAGCTTGCAGGTTACAAATATTATTTGAAGATTCTCTAGTTGGAAACTTGTACTGCGCACATTATTTACGAAGGACTATTTTTTTTTAAAGCATACCGTTGACATATTATGTATCACATAGAAAATGTGGCGTTTGCACTGGCCGTTTTTGGGATTATTTATTTTAAAAGGAATAGGCCATTGCTCAGTGTTGACAGTTACTGCTGAATGTCATTGCGGTATTTGTTGATAAACTTTTGTACACGTATTGTATTAATTAATTGTTATTAATTAATTTTTAATTAATGTTTGTACACGTATTGTATTAATTAATTGTTATTAATTAATTTTTACCTACATATATAAGTATATGATTATATCAATAAGTCATTTATGATTATATCAATTACATTATTAAGTACTCATATATGTAGGTAATTGTATTAAGCTGCATAAACCGCGTGGTTAATAATAATTGTTGATTTTCATAGAACCACTGAAAAAATAGTCATTTATGATTATTTCAATTACATTATTATGTACTTATATATGTAGGTAAAAATTAATGAACATTTTTGTAGATCTTTATGTTTATGATTCTTCTGTACGTGTGATGTCACTGAACTCCTAAACGGTTTAACCGATTTACATGCGGTTTTTAGAGAAATGTAGATCTTTGCGCTGCGCGTGTTAGTACGAGTTCAATATGTATGTATGTTCAATCTTATATGTAAAAAATAAGTTAGGAGCATAAATGTTTTATTCATCGATCTACCAGGGTTACATTTGAGGAGAATGCATGTACAAAAAAATGTAAGGATGTTGTTTTTTCTGTATTTTTTTTTCTTGTTTTTAAATGTTTACAAACAGCATTCGTTTTTTATGAATCTCAATCAGATTCTTTCCTTAAATTCCTTATATTTTTACTCATTTATTTCTTTTAGCTGGATTTTTGGTAATACTAAAATAATATTAACTGACATTCAATACATTTAAAAAAAAAACGCATTCCTACATAAGTGCACCCCTGTTGGAGAGAAGTGCGGAGTTTGACATTGGCAAAAAGAATTCCATAGTTGAAAAATATTTTTTTTATGTTTTCGAATTCAACTATAAAAACGTACCTAGGTACGTACTTAAATTCAATATTTGAATTTTAATAATTCATCACACGTACAGAAAAAATATGTACTCGTATGGCTGGTGATTTTGTAGTTTTTTTTTGCTTTGGGAGACAGCAAATCACCCAATGACGAAATGAAAAGATTAAAATGTCGAACTCAATGTCAAATATATATATATATAGTTTATAGAAAATTCGAATATCAAAAATACGTTTCGATACCCTAGTAGTTACTACTACTACTACCACCACGCCATTTCCCCGTAGGGGTAGGCAGAGAGAATGGACCGCCACACACGTCTATCCTGGCATACAATCCTAGCCTCTTCCACATTCATACATCTTGTCATACATGCCCTTCGGTTCTGTCTGCTTTTGACATGACCAGACTTAAGATTTTGGATTATCTGATCATGCCACGTCTTCCTTGGTCGTCCTCGTCTCACGTTGCCGTTCATTTTCGCCATATATACTTGTTTTACCATTCTTTCGCCGTCCATTCGTTCTTCGTGACCGAACCATCTCAGAGACCCTTTCTTAATCTTATCAATTATACTTGACTCAGATTTACACTCTCGACTGATTTCATCATTCGTAGTAGTTCTATTAAGAAATAACTCAAAATACCTCATTTTGAGTAAACTGCATTGATTTTATTTATTTGTTCTTTTACAATTTATGCATAACTTTTTTACATTAATAATAATGTTCCCTAGTCAAATTTTGCGTATTTTTTTATTTAAATATGGAAAAGGAGTGTTTCTTTACCATCCAGCACAGTGGTGGCCAGCATTTTGTATACCATGCGCCAAATTTTTCGCATACAAGGTCAGATGCGCCATACAACTCGATTTTTTTTAACCTTATAACGTTCACGTTTGGGGTTGTAAAATAGAGATAAGAATAGGAACTGCTTCGCTTATGATAACAAAATGAATACCTTTATTACGGAATTCTATTAATTGATTTACGTCATGGCGCCTGTTTTGAAATAATGGCCACAATAATGCAATGCGCCACCTGTGATCGTTCAATGCGTTTGGCCACGGTTTGGCCACCACTGAGCTAGGATCATTCACTCCAAATTTTAAGATTTTTTGTTATTTCCTTATAGAACTGGGATATTGGTTTAGTAAATCAGCTTATATCAGGCAAGCCAACGTTTGGGCAGGACAACGTCTGTCAGGTCCGCTAGTTATGTTAGTTAAGGCAGGCGCTGTGGCGCAGTTGGTTGGACTGGCGTCGCGGGTTCGACTTCCGCCAGTTGCAAGAAAAAAAATTAAGATTTTTTTTTTCTCAATTGGTCTAGGTGTTTTGGTGTATTTTTCATGACCTCCTTCCATATCCCCTCTTTACCACCTGCTGACAAGCCTCTAAATAGAGCCTAAGCGGGTTGATCTGTGTACACCGTATTCTCCAACTAAGGAGCGGACGTGGAATGATGATGGTGATTATTATATTCTGAAGTCGGGTCTGAAGAGGTTTAACTAAATGTAACTCAGTTTTTCTAGTAAGCCGTTTAGTAAGCAAAAGGTCAGTAGAGGTAAAAAAACTAAGCTTATAAGGCAGAAGTAATATTAGCAATCAAATCCACGATAATTACGATGGTAGCTTAAATGAGAATTTGCACAATCTGTATTTAGTAAACGTGTGAAATGGGTGTAAAAAGAACCCAGCGTAAGAAACAGTTTAGTAAAAATTATACCAATCAAATAAAGCGATTGAAAGCAACGTCATTATCTTCGTACCTTTACTAGACTACCAATATTTTATTTATTTACACCTTTTATTTTATTATTATTGATTATTTTATTAACATAAACGGCAAATCTGCCTTTTACACACATTTATAATATTAACATATTTGGCTATATATATATTTATTTTTTTCAAAAACATGAATTTTAAAAACAAGATTTATAAAAAAAAAAAAAAATCAAACCAAAAATTATACAAGATTTATATTTAAAAAAATAACCTAAAAATTATACAGCATATTCAGTAGAAAGTTTAAATAATAAAACCTTCTACAGTAAAACAACAAAAAAATAATAAGTACTGTTTCACACAGCCAGGCAAAGTGAACAAAAATCTGTATATGAAATGCATGAATAAATAAATATAAGTACCATTCACCATCATTGAAAAAGTTCAAAAGGTTTGTTCTATAGGAATAATACCCTACACTAAATATATCAGATACGTGGGAATAACTATTGCCGAGTTCGTGAAGTCTATTTAATACTGCATTACAAGTATACACTGTCCGTGAATTGTTGCTACAAAACGGTGGCACCTGTCCAGTCATTCTTCCGGGCACCCTGAAGTTGATGAGAGATAACAGTTCAGAGCAATCCCATATTGAATTTTCAATTTTGAATAAATTTAAAAGTAATAATAATCAATTAAAAAATTATTTTTTTTTAATTTATCACATATACAATCTTACGTTCACTTTGCCCAGCTAACAAGGGTACATACCCCGTTCCAAGCTAAGCAATTACATTCATATATATGAAAACAAACAAACCATCACGCCGTTTCCCCGTAAGTAAGGCTAGGCAGAGAGGATAGAACGCCACAACACTCTATCTTTACATACAGATCTCGCTTCCTCTCCATTCATACATCTTCTCATGCACGCGCGCCGATTATTCCGACTTTTGACATGTCCATCTTTAAGTATTTGTTGGATTTGGTCATGCCATGTCTTTCTCGGTCTTCCTCTATTTCTGCATCCATCAACATTCGCATTGTAAATATTCTTAGCCGTTCTTTCGCTGTCCATTCGTTCTACATGTCCAAACCAGCGCAGAGCTCCTTTCTTGATTTTGTCGATAATGCTTGTCTCAGCCTTACATAATGTACGGATCTGAACATTTGTGCATCTATCGTACATAGTTTCACCACACATTCGCCTAATAGAGAGCACAGAATAATACAGTATAAACTTGCTCGTATACACATTTTGATACATATACATACACACATACACATATATATGTATACATATATACAGATGTACATACAGAGACACGTACATACACCCATGCGCATACACATTCCTACATTCATAAAACATAGACAATTTTTTTATAATGCGAAACTTCATGGTTACCATCTACATGTATATACATTTTTTTAAATTATTATTTATTTTTATATTTTATTTTCGAGATCCAGTAAGAATCTCCAATGCGTGGCATGCATCAACTTTTCTGACTCCCTACGACCAATGTCATGAAAGAGCGGGGTCAACACCTTGCGCAACTTGACAACACTCCCGTCTATAACATATAATATGTCATCATAATTCCCTTTCCGCACCTTATGGTGCATAGGGCACTGCATTGGTATACGAATTTCAGCGTATCTTGATCATTTTTGTCACATGAAAGTAAACTTATCAGTTTTACGCTTCAGGTACGAGGGACAATGAAATGTGAATGTGAATTTTATACAGCTATGATGTTTTTAACACTTGTGCAGGGGGCAATAAGGAACATTTTTCATTAAAAAAACGCAATTCGCCAAAAATGTTGCTCACGTTGTTCTGCCGATTATGGATCGATATTGTGGCAATATTTTTTTATTAATTTTAGTTTCTATCGCGTCGAACAGTTCATAGAACAGAACAGAAATAGTAGGGTGATTTTTTTGCTCCTGTTTTACTAAGGGGCGCTGGATTGACGTAGAAACAGGCGAGAATGCTGGCTGGCGATAGGGTCTCCTGGAGGCAACTGCTGATGTCCACATGCTTCACTTAGAAACGCATATATATTCAGAAAAGACTTTTCAAGAAAATGATTAAAAATAATGAAGTCAAAAAGATTTGCAAAGAAGATGACACAATCCTTTAAACATTGTGGGGTACTTCCGGTGCAGCAACTTTAAGCTTATAATAAAGCATTTTAATGAGACAAAAACTCTGCTCGGTCACCAACATGGAACAAGATCGATAACAGCCATGAAACTGGTAGAGTCTAGAGCACAAAATTTCTAGGGAAACAGGACGACAGAATATATTGTACCAAAGCTATTTAATAAGCTTCCTGCCGATGTATATAACTCTACCAGTTTGCAGCAAAGAAACAAACGATTGAAGAATTTCCTCATCAAGAATCAAACTTTAAGGCGTAAAGTTGTGGTTGTCCAGCCCAAATATATTTGTAAACTCCCTGGGGAGCTGTTAATATACACATATTACAGCAGAGATGAAAAACATTTTTGAGAACATAATATAGAAGTAATAATAGGAATATAGATGTTTAAATATGGGCAGAATGGTGAATGTTACACAGTGTGTAAAATGGCCACTTAAACAAGCCAATGACAGGTCACACGCCCTGTAGATGCCTAGACTTCTATATTACGTTCTCTAAAATATTCTTCATTCGTGTTTCAATATGCCAATATATTTGTGTTGTTTAATTTTTACAGTGTTTTTTTTTTGTTTTATGTGTTTATTTGATATTTTGTGATAATTTACGATTTAAAAAAAATGTATTAGATACAGGCCGATAACCTTTTATTTATTATTAATTTGGCGCGATCTAGATTTTGTTTACTTTTGTACATTAATTTATATAAATAAATAATATATATATTATTTGAATATGGAGGAGAAGATAAGATTTTATTGAATGTGCGACATCCTTTACTAAACAGGAGTCACCGGACGTGTCTGGGGCCTGAGGTTTTTGATTGCGGGTCAGTAGACATCTTTTGCTGAGGACTTCCCTGAGCACGAAATATACGTCTCTTTTATTGATTTTTCTTGATGAGATAAAATTCTTCAAAAATTACAGTTTGAGTTGGTACGAGTGGTGGTAAAATTCTGGTAAAAATCAGTAGTCTTTGGGTAAGTCTGCTGCTTTTGGGTGACCGGCCTTTAGTTTCACCTGGCGGCGTTCTGGTGCTCCAGGGGTGCTATTCTGAACCACCCTCGTGGCACGAGAAAACAGATTTTCTCGTGTATTTACGTGCAAAATACACGAGATAATACGGCCACGAGAGCGTTTGGAATACCAGCCCAGAGCGTAGTTACTAACGTTTCTTATCACCGTCGACATAAAGGGGTTTGAAGTGGGTGAAGGATTTATTTATTTATTTTATTTATACTTCCCCTTGTCCTTTGTTTAAAGTAACAGTGAAAAGGACATTGAAAGCTGTAAATGTAAATATTTGTTCGCGCTTTTCCTTACTGAATTTGGTTAGTAGAGGAAGAAATATAATCAATTCGTAATGAAAAAAATAAATTGCTTTCTTATATGAGTGAATCCGAAGAAAGACATTTAGCGCCTTACTTATTAGATTTCCTTATAACAGTTTTACATTAATAAATAACCATACCGATTTAACTATTTATAACTGATATAAAAAAAGCTTACTTGTAAAAATATTTATTACCGGGAATAAAAATTCGCTGGTTCTTTCATGCTTCATTTTTTAAACAGTCAACACTGATATGTGCGCGTGCGCAGTAATTTTTATAACAACACAAACAAACGGCAAAGTCAATTCGAGACTACTGTCAGTGTAAAGGAGAACATGGAGAAAACCGTTAAAAAAAGAAATCAAAATTAGGAAGAAGAAGAGAAGTTATAAACGAATTCTATAGTTTATTCGTGTTTCTTTTCTATCACAATTAATAAAAAACAAACACACATATAACATTTTCGATATTACTTAAACAAATAATTTAAATTAACATATTACATCACAGATGAAGAACATTTAATAGAAGTTTATATAGAAGTCTAGGCATCTACAGGGCTTATGACATGTCAATGGCAGGTTTAAGTGGCACTGTGTAACATTATAGATGTTCAAATATAGGCAGAATGGTGAATGTTACACAGTGTGTAAAGTGGCCACTTAAACCAGCCATTGACAGGTCACAAGCCCTGTAGATGCCTAGACTTCTATATTACGTTCTCTAAAATATTCTTCATCTCTGTTGTAATTTGTTAATATAAACAGCTCCCCAGAGAGTTGAATCCAGTCCTTGTCTACAAAAATTTGGACAAGCTCAAAAAATAGTGTTGCATAATTACTAAGTTTGTTTATTTATTCCAGGGCTGCGTTGAACAATTATGCATAATATGCTACCAAAAATCGAATAATATTATTCCTTCAATTCTTTCATAATATTGATAATATTCCTTCGATTCTTTCATCTGTTGATGTTTGTGAAGTTAAAGAGCTGAAACCTTTATTTACGCGGGTGAGATTCATCTAATAGAATTATTTCACCTACATACTAGGCAACGCCTGTAGACTTCTATATTACCTTCTCTTAAATGTTCTTCATCTATGTTGTAATATGTTAATATATACAGCCCCCCGGGGAGTTGAATCCAGTCCTTGTCTACAAAAATTTGGACAAACTCAAAATAGTTGTTAAATGATTAAAAATCACTTGAATCGCATTAAGAAGGTCGCAGGACTTCGAAATTGTTTAAAATTGAAAAAAAAAACTGATAAACTGATCCATTTTGATTAATGAAAATGATGACTTTTGACAGATCGCGTGCTTATTCCAGCGTTATACCACATAATGTGCAGGTATAAGTTTCTATGGTCGCTATTCCATATTTAAACAGAGTTTAACTCTATGCGAGGTTTATAAGTAATACTTTTTGCTATACCATCATTTTTCTACCACTTTTCTCAAGCTTAACTTTATATCTGATTTGTAAATAAGGGCCTTAATCGATTACAATGTTTAGATTTCATGTATTTTGACTTTTGTCACATCGTAAAGTTTTTGTTGTCGTAAACAAAGTGAAGGCTGGGAGAAATAGAACATCGTCCGACGTTGCATTAAAATGCGTAATAATTAACGTTTTACCGAAATATGTAATGGAATTAATGACTGATTCTCGGTAATTCGCCTTCTAATCGTCCAATAACACCAAACAACGGAAAAAAACAAATCATAGTGCAGCGCTTAACCTCGGCTGAATGAGAGAAAAAAACATGGCGGCGTTTTCAAAATGGCGGTGTTCCATTTTTTAAATTTTCGCGGCGTTTCGTAACGCGGGCCACGTTCACACAGTCAGGTGTGTTGAGCAATACGGATGTCGAGCGCCGATTGCGAAACGCAGCGTTCGGTGTGCCGAGCCATACTTTCGTTTGCTGATCGCACGGGCGAACCGTTGGGCTGTGATCGCTGAACGAACCCACGAATTCTTATTTGGAATTTCGAACTAATTCAAGAATAAACTAGATTTTAAAAAATAATGGAAATCAATTTGTTCCAAAAAACGAAAAAAATCTAACGTTTCCTCGTAGGGATGGGCAGAGAGGATAAAACGCCAATTCACTATTATTCCTAATTAACGCAGATTATCCCTTATTTTGACATGTCCATCTTCAAGTATTTGATGGACTTGATCGTGTCATGTCTTTCTCGTTTTCTGCATCCATCAACATTCGCATCGCAAATCCTTTTGGCCGTTCTTTCGCTCTACATGTCCAAACCAACACAGCACCCCTTTCTTGATTCTGTCGATAATGAATGAAGCCTATGTAAAATTCAAAATATGTTTTATGCAACAACTATGGGAAACAGGAAACCTAAATGACATAAACAGACTACAAAGACAGCAAAATAAAATATCAAAGTATATGACCTCCATAACCAAACAGAAACTGAAGAATTTTTTAAACAAACTAAACAATTAAATTAAACTGATCTGTTTCAACTAGAATATTAAGATGTAATTGTATATAAAGAACTAAAACTTGAAAAAAATTGTACTAAACACAGACACATACGAGAATATCAGACAGGGACGGTCGAAACAAATAAACCAGGGACTGAAATTATACAATAAACTACCAGACAAAACTAAACAAAAGAAACAGACAACCTTTACAAAAGATGTTAAAAATATTGTCATTAACAATGAAATATAAATTTAAAAAGGAAAAATATTATGTTGAATGAATGTGATTCGTAAGGGCTTATAAATTAATTTCAAGTAATATAAAAAATCATTATCTCTTTAGCCGCACCCAGTCTACAAGGTCAACTGTAGTCTACATGGATATTTTTTGTTACATAGAAGTTAAGGTGCTCAGTCTTACGCTTCAGGTGCCAGTCTAGAAACAATCAAAAATTTCAGTATATAACCACCCTTTGAAGCAATATTTCACCTCCACCCTGTCAGAAATCGAACCTAGTATCTCAAAAATGATAGGCCAATTCACCATCCACTACACAACAGGGCGAATTTATCCCTAATCACTGTCTGTTTACAATATTTTTACCTGAGATCAATAGAGAAGGAAAATACAGTATTTACTAATTTGTTGTGATTTATCCTTTTGTTTTCAAAGTCCATTTATAAAAAATCAGACACAACTTGTGTTAACATTCATAGTTAAGGTAAAAGTTTTGTAATTAAAAATTCATGGCGGTTTTCGGGATAGGCGTTCTTATTTAATACCGACCCCGATAATTCTTCTTAATTGTTTTACGATGTAATATAAAAGCAAATACAACATCTTATAGAACAGAAAATTTGCTTTATTTTTGTTTATAAATCATATAACACAAAGTATTTTACAAGTATAATACGTTAAATTACATTCTTAGGACATTCAACAACTCAATTCGGGACATAAATAATATCAACATTTAGAAAATAACACATATTGAGAACAACAAAGAAACAAAGCAAGTTTAGCACCTTTATAACTTAATATAGCACAACAATATATACGCCAAAAACCTTTTCTTACACAAGCAGAATAAATATTAAAAAAAAACGATTTTAAGAATATAAAAAAAGTAGTGAATCTACTAAGGGAGATAAGGTCATAAACATCACATGCCATGCAGATGATGCTGCCATAGTGATGATGAGAACATATCCATCTCAATAGTAAACATCTGGATGCCTAAGAAATGTCGTATAGAACAATAAATACATGATTATTGGAAACATAAATCGAATATACAAAAATCATGGTGTATACAACAAAAGCGAGAATAGATAGAGAGAAAATAAAAAATACGAAAAACCAAGTAGAAAAACTAAATAGAAAAACTAAATCGTAAAACCAACTAACTTTTTATTTTGTATTATTTATTTTTAAATCTGGAAATAGGGCACACATAAACATATTCTTGTGTGCCCTAGTAATAATACTGTATCTGCGTGTATCTCATTTACAAATAATTTTATATAAATTTAATAATTAAATAAGGTTTATATTATCCAATGGTTGGCGACCACACTTTCTTCGATATTTCAATACTCTGTCGGCCATGAACCAACGGTAGTTCATTCATTTTTAGGTTATGTCTCTTTTCGTAAACATTTTTTACAGCACATTCGCTTTCAACAAATCGCTCGCTCGACGCGTCCCATCTGAAGTTAGCTACGTTAGAGCAAAAACCGCATTTCGGTGCATTGTAATTGGGTCGATTACCGTCGACGGGGTTATTGCTATGTCCAGGCTGATGAAGACTACAATCCTGTGTGAAATAGAGCTAGAATCATGCACAATTGTTTTTTTTGGCTGGATGACTCCACTACTTCGAAGATTTGAAGAAACGTGGATGATTAAACTGTTAAAGAAATGTGGTGATATTGTTAAGCTAAAGAATGCTGGCCTCGTTTCTTGATACCATTGGTCTGGAGGAGTCAGAGGAAGACTAATGACTATTGAAGGAAGATTTTTTTTATTTTACGTAATGGGAAACATTAATGTAAACATATGTATTTCATTTATATAAAAAAATGAATTTATTTGTAATATTGTTTACTTTTATATTTTTATCTCGATAAATCAAAAAGATGAAAACTGTGACAAAAAATATATCTGTTTATTTAAAATTAGCAAATTACAACAGGGATGGAGAATACCTTTAATAAGGGAATATGGAAGTCTAAGCATTTACAGGGCTTATGACCTGCTGGTTTAAGTGGCCACTTTACACACTGTTTAACATTCACCATTTTGCCTATGTTTGAACATCCATATTTCTTCAATTCCTCCATTTTTTGATTTTAGTAAAGTAAAAGAGCTGGAACATTTATTGTTGCGAAGAGATTTATTGGACTGTTTTATTTCACATACGTTTCCATACATACATCCAAGTTTAGATTTTTTTCCAGGCGTCGCCGAGTATGTGAAATAAATCAGTCAGATAAATCTCTTTATAACAATAAAGGTTTCAGCTCTTTAACTTTACTAAAATCAACAAATGAAGGAATTGAAAAAATATGGATGTTCAAACTTAGGCACGTGGCCACTTAAACCAGCCAATGGCAGGTCATAAGCCCCGTAAATGCTTAGACTTCCAAATTCCTTTATTTAAGGTATTCTCTATTCCTGTGGTAATTTGTGAATCTTAATAATATATCAATAAATAAATTTTAAGTTGATCTAAAGATTTTTTTAAACACGTGTACAAACAACATTAAATTTTAATCAGTATGAATGTATTATTGTTTTATGTTTTTTCTTTATATATCCTATGTGTTCATTTTTCTTTTTCATGCACTCGTATTTAAAATTATATAAACTCCTATAAATAAACAACTAAAACAATGTAAGTAACTGTCCAAGCACAAGAATTAGTCTCTTTTTTGGAGAGTTACAGTGATAACATTTACTAGATGTGTAAAAGTTCATACGCTTAGAATTTTACAAAAACATGTACTTTTTATAAAATTTGTTAATAAAAAAATAATAAAAAATAAATAATGACTCCCGAGGGGGTGAAATCTAGTCATTTGTCTACAAACATTTGGACAAACTCAAATATTGTAATATTTGTTTATGTCAAAGAGCTTGTAATATTATGTGTTGCAAAAAAAATCAACAATAATATCTGTTCCTGAAAGGCAGACGGATGCAAATCCAAACGTCAAATGTTAAACAAAAGCCTAAAAAATCTACTTTCTCTAAGTGATTTCTAATCATTTAAAGCATTATTTTATATTTTCAGTATCTTAATACATTGGTTCAGTCATTATAAGACTTATATTTTTTCAAAATCAATGGACATGATCATAAACTGGGTACGAAAATCGAAATGTCATTTCATCAAATTCTGGTTTTGCATCCGTCTGCCCCTGAGGTACAGATATATTACAACAGAGATAAATAAAATGTTATAGAAAGGAATGTAGAAGTCTAGGCATTTACTGGCTGTCCTGTCATTGGTTGCTTAATGTGGCTACCTTCCACACTGTGTAGATTTTCCGCCAAGCAAAAATTGTGACTAGTTAGATTTCCTTGTATGGTCACAAATATGATGTGATATAAAACTCGATTATCCCGATAATAAAAAAAGTCAACTTTGGAAAATGGATTAAATTGAATTAAATGAAAAAAACTGTCACTATAAATAAATCAATTTCAAACCTACGTCATTAGATTAAAAAAAGAATTATTCAGATTTAGAAGTTCCCAGAACACTTTCAAAACACTTTTTTTTCAATGTCCATTGAGAAATATTTTTTTGCCGTTCGGTTCAATATGCATTATTCAACTTCAGCTGTTGACCCTTTACGCATTCACGAATTTTTTTATTTATTTATAGAAATCAGAACTTTATTCGAGTCAACTAATTTGCTAACTGTCAGACAGCTTTATGTCAGGGCGCTTTTTTTTAAGCCAATCAACAGGCTTAAGTAAGTCCTAATAGATTGGCATTAATGAGTAATACTTAATCTAAACATACTTAAAATCTACTTAAATTAACAAAGTGTATAATTAACAAAAGGTGTGTATATAGCGTAATCTAGGCGGAAATGGCAAGTGTGACATCGCGAGTCAGGGGAGACAACACCGCTTTCTTCTTAAATGAACGTAGTTGTACTGAAAGCCATAGAATTAAGAATAGTCCAGAAGGAGCGTAGAATCATATTTGAATACATCGGAATGTGTCCAATAATTCCTCCACTATGCCTCACTTTCGCCACGCGCATTCGTGATTCCGCCGCGTAATATTGCATGATGGGAAAAATATAATTATAACACAGATTTAAGGTTAAAAAAAGTCATCTGTTATTTTTTTTCTAAAATTGTATAGTGGACGCGGAAATATTGATTGACACAACAGAGTAGATAAGTAAAGGGTCATTAAATAAGAGTAATTGAATTAATTAACTTTAAACTTAAAATATAAAACACATTTTATTTTACATAAAACGGATATTTTTATATCTTGTTAAATAATATTTGATGTTTTAAAGATAATGTCGGTCAAATGTCCACGATAGAGTTTTTTAATCCGAGATCCAATTTTCATTAGTTCTCTCATTATATGAACAAAGTAAACAAAAAAAAAATACTACCCTGGCAACACTAACGAAATGTTCATTTTGTTTCTTCGGCAATCTGACAGATGGAAAAATAATTCAATTTAAGTAATGCATTTGTTACATAGATATTCATTTGCTAATTACACATGAAATGTGATTTCATCCTGTTTCATTAAGATACTAGCAGTAGTTTTACACTTTAAAGGGACACAACAAATCAGGAGTTGGGTACTGAGCGACGTCTACAAAGAAACTAATGGGTGAAAACGTAAACCTACTCATTTCTAAGTAGTTTAGTCGCCTTCTGTTTGATGTGCGTATGCGGTTTCTGGACTATTCTTAATTCTATGCTGAAAGCAGCCACTTACGAAAGAGTCAAACTGAGATAATAGCTCTTTTTTGAAAAGAATGAATAATCGATTCTTCACAACAGTTAGAATGTTTCTTGCTTTGAAAAATGATAAATACTGCATGCATTTGTTTTTTTACAATACTGAAAATAATTTAACTATGTATTTGACCAGTTTTAATGTTTTTTTAAAGTCTGTCTGACTGCACAATCTAAGGTGTGCATTTTGTAGGAAACAGCCAACCCTAGTAAAACTCTGATGTACTCGTATGTTGTATCATTATGCATTGATCCTTTTATTTTATATTTGTATAAGGTACTAATTGTACAGAATCATTACCAATTGACTTTGTGTTTATTTTGGGAAAATAATTTTAAAAACCGGGGTTTTGTCCCATGGTAGTGTTGTGGACTCACAGTGGCCTGGCTGTTTTTAGCAGAACATAGAATTGACTTTCCTGAACCCAACAACACCAATATATCATTTTTTCTATATTATGGACTGGCTGCTTTCTGCATAACAACGTTCAAACTTTAAATTACGTTAGATGGAGACTATCCTAACCAGAGAACGCTCTGTATTAATTTTCTAATTTACTAGTTTTATATAGATTCCCTGGTATTAAATATGTTTACTTATACTAACGATGAATTTACCAAATAAAATAAATTAATATAAAATTTTAATTACATTTACTATCAAAATTTATGAAGAACACATATTCTTACATTGATTTAAATATAGTACGGCTTCATATTTTGTATATTTGTTCAGGTAATTAATCGTACAATTTTAAACCCTTGTACAGTGAGTTTTTTTTTTTTCATTTTTTTTTTCAATTTTACAATACGCCCAAGGGGCATTTACAAAAAATATACAGATCAGTAGAGGCCAAACCGTGGCGCATGCGCCAAACGTGGCACATTGAACGATCACAAGTGGCGCATTGTATCCTTATAGCCATTATTTTAAAATAGGCGCCATTACTTAATCCATATTTTTAATTTTTTGGCTTTTAAAAGGTTTTAAAAGTTCGAGTTAAGCTAGGGTTTCCTAGGACAGCGGCGCCCGTATTTTAACGGCCGTAGTGAACGGTGATGAGGTGGACAGCCGTCGTAACGGTGACTAGAGAGTGGTTTCCTAGGAAAACGATGTTGATAACACCGTTAAAAAATAAAAACACTCTCTAGTCACCACTACGACGGCTGTCCACCGCATCACCGTTCACTACGGCCGTTAATATACGGGCACCGCTCCTAGGAAACCCTAGCTTTATATGGCGCATCTGACCTTATCTGTGAAAAAATTGGCAGATGGTATACAAAATGCTGGCCACCACTGTTTTAGACTCTCACTCTATTTTTGAATATATTTTTTTAATTGTGTACATAAAAATGTGCATACTGCTTATACGATTGATTTATAAATAAATCAATATCTACGCAATGATTCCAATATGTATTTAAGATTGGCACGTAGAGGGTTTACGGCCGTATTTATGTACATACATAGTATAATGACCGTATTGCATGGATCAGAAAACTGTCAGATTTGATCACTATGGGAAGTTAACAAAGTTATCTTCGACTGTCTATAAAGAAAAATCGGTATCGAAAATGAGTATATTTGCCGAGTATCGCACGCAACTACACTGGCTCAGTATCAGGCATAGAAGAAACATTCACATTCTATCACTTCTTCACAATATTTTAAATAATCCCACTTCGCCTGTTTATCTCAGAGAGCTTATCCAACCTCTTTCACAACACGGACTATCTCTTCGTTCTAGTAACGAGAGAACCCTTTTAATACCCTGTCATCGCTCTAGTTTGTTTGCCTCCTCTTTCACAGTAGTAGCCGCTCGATTGTGGAATAATCTACCCACTAATGTTAGAGACGCCCCTTCATTATTTACATTTAAGTCAAGATTGAAATGTCACTATCTAAATATTTAAATTGTTCCTTTATCCTTCTTCTTTCCTTCCCATCCCCTCTCCTCTCTTCATAGTATAGTGTTATTTTTTTTTTACATATATTTATTTTTGTTAATATTTGCTTTTAATTTTTGCATAAAATTGTAAGATTCAATATGTCCATGTATTTATAATTTTCTCAAACTGCACGGTTTGGGTGGGTAGGAAGAAATTGCCTTAAGGCAATATGCCCGCCCTTATATGTATATTTATTGTATATGTATATAAAGTGTCAAATAAATAAATAAATAAACATTTATAGTATCTTCGTCGGTAACATGTTTGAAACAAAAAAAATGTATGCATATTCCGCTTTTTATACAATAAAGTTAATCTTACTTTGTAGATAAAATTGAAAATAAATGTTAGCCTCCCATTTTATTCGGGGCCCAGATTTTAGTCACATTGAGTAAGACATTAGAAAAAACTCTTTAAAAAAACATTATTTTAGTGCAATATGTGCACAAGTCAGTCTATGACTTTAAGAAATTTATAAAAAAAAATAATATATTGAACATACTCCTCTTTCATAGTTGTAGCTGCTCGATTGTGGCATAATCTACGTACTAATGTTGGCAACGTTCCTTCTTTATTTACATTTAAATGTTTGAATTGTTCCTGTCGCCTTCTTTTTTCCTTCCCATCACCTCTCCTCTCCTCTCTTCATAGGATTGTGTAAATTTTTAGTTTATTTTTGTTTGAAATTTTTGTGTAAAATTATAAGATTCTGCACAGTTACCTAGAATATGTCCATGTGCTTGTAATTTTCTCAAACGGTTTAGGTAGGTATGAAAAAATTAACTTAGTAAAACTTCCGGTTTTTCTACCTCGTAGCCCGATACTTAAAGAATCCGGGCTTTGAGAACACTCGCCCTGTCGTAAGACCTGGGCTTAGAGAATTAATTGAAGGAAGGCCGTCGCAATAGATCTACACAGGTCACGGTGACGTCAGGAGCCTTTATAGCGCGGACCTCCATTTCGCAGAAAAATAAAAAGAGAAATACTTCATATTTATTTAACTTTTTATACAAAATGTTATTTGTACAATGGCGTGCCTATTGCTAAATGGCAATTTCTTCCAACCAACCAATAAAATAATAGTTTTATTTTTATAATTCAGGTAACAGAACATATTCAATAGAAAATAAAGTTTGAAAAGCTAAAGATATATGAAAATAGAAATAAAGGTTTTGGTTTATAAATGACCTTAAATAAAAACTATTATTCAATGGTAAAAAGGAAAAAAGAGGAAAGAGGAAAAGAGAGATTAAGGAAGAAAAAGGAGATGTTTATTCAGACGTAATTTGAACAGAGATAATGTAGTAACATCTTTGATGGTCGATGGGAGATGATTCCACAGTCGAGCCGCATGGACACTATATGAGTTAGAGAAGAAAGAGGAATTGTGGATGAGTACTAAGAGAGTGTCTTGAGGATTAGAACGAAGAGGTAAACCATGAACTGATAAGCGTTGAAAGTTTTCACGCAGGTATGTAGGAGCGTTAGGACAATGAAGTACATTGAACAGTACAGAATAGTGAGAGAGAATAATAGTCTCTCCGCTGTCTAATTTTGAGCCATTTCAGTTACCCACGATAGTAGAAATGTGGTCATATTTCCTTAGACCAAAAATGTACCCTATGCATGTATTCTGAAGTCGTTCAAGTTTATCGAGTTTCTCACAGCTCAAATCAGTCATGGAAACATCAGCGTAATCTAGAATGGATAGTAGTAATGCTTGTACAAGAGTGCATTTAGTATTAATGGGTAAGAATTTTTGCAACCTTCTAAGTGAGTAGACTAAATAATATTTTGCGGCTTGATTCGTTAGTATGAGCTCGCCAGCATAGATGTTCGTCCATTGGTAGTCCTAGATTTTTTACGGATATTAATATATTCTCTATGCTGGAGATGGTTCAGAAGAAATTTCTGGGGTATCTTTACTTAAGGGAGTGCGGATATTATCCGCGGTTGTACCCGTCTGACTTCATACTGGGAATGCTTGGCTACAATAGTTTGGAGAAAAGAAGAAATGCATTCTTGCTTATGTATTTTTTCCGATGGATCCTTGGTATTACGATCAACATTAGTGTAACGGAGAGTATTTTTCTTTATGTTCTTAATGACTACCTTAGACATAGACAGCTTAAGTTGTTTTATCTTCCTGCTTGCAGAAGCAACCTGCCGATGGTAATGCCAGTAGGAAGAGCAATGTCTTTACTCAACCGTATCTCTTCGGATATTGACATCTTTCATATTAGTGAAAAAAAGTTTAAAGAGGATAGCATTCTTTCTCTATAATTGCTGGGTATTTTTATTTTACCATTTTTTAATATTTAAATTTTATTATTAATTTTTTCGTTTTATGTATGCATTGAACTTTTTTATAATGTACATAAACGTTTATAAAATATTAACATATTACAACAGAGATGAAGAACATTTAAGATAAGGTAATATAGAAGTCTAGGCATCTACAGGGCTTATGACCTGTCAATGGCTGGTTTAAGTGGCCACTTTACACACTGTGTAACATTCACCATTCTGCCTATATTTGAACATCTATATTCCTTCAATTCTTTTATATGTTGATGTTTGTGCAGTTAAAGAGCTGAAACCTTTATTTATGCAGGTGAGATTCAACGAATTGAATTATTTCACCTACATACTAGGCAACGCCTGAAAATATTATTTTTTCAATTTCTATCCTTCTTCATGGACCAGGTAATTTATCAACAATATTTTGAGTTGTAGATGCCTAGACTTCTATATTACCTTCTCTTAAATGTTCTTCATATCTGTTGTAATATGTTAATATAAACAGCTCCCCGGGGAGTTGAATCCAGTCCTTTTGGACAAAGTCAAAATATTGTTTATAAAATAAATAAATTGAAATATTGTTGACAAGATTCTTGCTCGTATTTCTGACCGATTTCTCGCTAGTTTTCTGGTCCGTGCGACGCGGCCTTAAGGCTCTTCTCAGAGCGGCCGGTTGTGCGACTGGTGCGCTGGGTACCGGAGAAGTTGACTTCTTTAGAGCCGAGTTAGCGATGCCGCTGTCCTGGCCGACCTCGAACTAGATAAAGGCCTGTGACTTCTCAGCCAATGCTACGCCCGTAATTACAAAACCATCGCAGCACCGACTGAACGCGCACGTCACGAGATGTATTTAAATAATATGTTCTTCTTCTTGAGGTGCCTTGTCAGATTCCCCGACGTTGGCGATCACTGCAGCGAAAGCATCTCGGTCCTGCGCTACTCCGCAGCCAGGAAAACTGCTTATTGTATGTATTCGCCATAGTGATTCCTGGGAAACGATGACCAGAGTGGTTTCAAAATAATATGTAGTAACAAAAAAAATACTTTTGATATTTCTCTCAGCCGTATGTGTGGTAAAACTTTGAGTGATAGGTGCACAAATGTCGAGCCCAGCGCATGCTTTATGTAAAGCTTTATGTATTGTATTGCTTTTCAAAAAATTGCTTTCGTATTTTATTTTCATGTATGGAAGTGAAACATGGAACGGGCAGAGGAAGGATGAAAGCCGAGTGAACGCGGTTGAAATGCGATCTCTTGAGACGAATGTGTGGGAAATCAATGTATGACAGGGTTACGAATGATGAAATCAGGCGAGAGTGTAAATCTCGAGGAGGAGGGAAGTTCATTTGGGTGTTCACTTTTTTCCGGGTGATCGGTGGTCGCATACATAACTCAGAAATTCCGATGGATGTAGGTCTGTTCGTACCTGATAACTATCTTCGACAAAGACAGCATCGATTGTTTTACCTACCGCGATGCAGAACCAACCTGCCAATGGTTATGCCGGTTGGTAGAGCAATCTTGCTACTTAATCGCATCGCCTCGGATGTCGACATATTTCACGACAGTGGGCCTTCCCTTAAGAAAGCACTTTCTAACTTTTAATCTTTCTTTTTACATTTTGTTATATTATTTTAATAACATAACTATCTACTGTAATTTGTGATCTATTATTGTATTTAAAATGAATTGGGTCTTTTTTCTGTAATGTTTTAAATATCTGAATAAATGAAATGAAATCTGAGTCAAGTATAATCGATAAGATTAAGAAAGGGTCTCTGAGATGGTTTGGTCACGTGAAAGGAATGGACGACGAAAGAATGGTAAAACAAGTAAATATGGCGAAAATGAACGGCAACGTGAGACGAGGACGACCAAGGAGGACGTGGCATGATCAGATAAACCAAAATCTTAAGTCTGGTCATGTCAAAAGCAGTCAGAACCGAAGAGCATGTATTACAAGATGTATGAATGTGGAAGAGGCTAGGATTGTATGCCAGGATAGACGTGTGTGGCGGTCCATTCTCTCGCGGAGCACTAACCGTTCATTTTGTTGCCCGCATTCACTCTTCTTTCAACATCTTTTTCTACTCTTCCATCTCTTGAAAACATGCTTCCCAGATTTACAAATTCTTCTACTTGCTCGAGACATTCGTCGTTTACATTTATTATGCAGTCAGTAACCTCACTATCCCTTTCAAATACCATCACTTTTGACTTACTTCCGTTCATCGCCAATTCGCTCTCCAGGCATACATCATACATTCTAGAGACTATTTGCTGCAAATCTCAAATATTTACTCTCAAATCTCATTTAATATATTTTGAAGTCACTGAAATTAAATATTTAGGTGTAATGTTGGATTCAAAACTTACATTTCACCAAAACGCTAAGATGGTAATAAATAAGATTGCAAAAAAAATATCAATTTTGGGAAGGATCAGAAGATTTATTGATAAGGACTCCTGCAAAACTATTTACAAAGCAATTATTGAACCACACGTTAACTACTGTAGTAGCATTTTATTTTTATCAAACAAAGAAAACATAGATAAACTAACTGTATTACAAAATAAAGCCTTTAGAATCATTTTGAAAAAAAACAGATATACGAGGGTAAAGTCGATGGTAAATGAAATGAAATTATTAACATATAAACAAAGAATATTTTACAATACAATGATATTTGTTCATAAAATTATAAACTCTAATAAAAAAACAGAATTTTGGAAAAAAATTGATCGGAACCAGCATGAACACAATCACAATACTAGAGAAAAGAACAAAATTAGACTTCCATTTAGGAAAAAGGCAAAGTCACAAAATTCAATTTTATTTAAAGCAATCAAAAAGTATTACGAAATGGAAAAAAATATTTATGAAGAAAAAAACATATCAAAATTTAAAATAATGGTCAAGACATATGTGATAAACAATTTATAAATTAAATATATTTGCAATGTTATTATTAGAACACACATAACAATATGTACGATATGTGTGCCCTATTTTAAGATTTAAATAAATAAATAATATAAATGTGTATAAATTTATTTGTTCTGGTTTTTCAATTCGCCCTATCATCTTTGTGCCTTATGTAAGAATAATTATACGGAGAACTCTCTGACGGCCACATAGCATTACATATATGTATTTAAGTATCATATTATGCATAAACCTTTGCGGTTCGAACAATCCGCCTAGTGGCATGGTGACTAAAGCATTAGGCTACCGCGCTTGTGGCTCTACGTTCAATTTCCCCTACGAACGTACATGCTTTATTTATTTATTTAAGACATTAAGTACAAACAACACATGCACTTTTGCGGGCTTATTTCTGAAAGTAATATTTATTCATTTATTTTGTAGAAACACAGAGTCAACAATGATTTAATAACATAATAAGCTAGTTAGAGTACAACTCGACAATATGGACTCCTTACGACAATTAAAGCATTAGGCTACCGCGCTTGTGGCTCTACGTTCAATTTCCCCTACGACCGTGCATGTTTTATTTCTTTATTTAAGACATTAAGTACAAACAACACATGCACTTTTGCGGGCTTATTTCTAAAAGTAATATTTATTCATTTATTTTGTAGAAACACAGAGTCAACAATGATTTAATAACATAATAAGCTAGTTAGAGTACAACTCGACAATATGGACTCCTTACGACAATTAAAGCATTAGGCTACCGCGCTTGTGGCTCTACGCTCAATTTCCCCTACGAACGTACATGTTTTATTTATTTATTTAAGACATTAAGTACAAACAACACTTTTCTTTTTCTTTTTTCTCTGCTGCCATTGGCATGTTTTTATACTTGTTATACTTTTAAACTACTTTTAATTACTTATATTATATATGTTAATAAAATCAATATATTGCTGCTCTTACTATAATGTGTCATTAATTTTGAAGATGTTTTTTAAATTGACCTAAATTTAAATTTACTGTCTTATATTTCACTTAAAGATTCTTCTCATCGTTTTTTTGAATCCCTTAAATAAATATGTGTTTATGTTTTTCCTTTTTTGAAAAAAAATGTTATTACTATTTTATTTTATTTTTACATCTGAGTATGTTTTTCATTCTTTATTTCCATTCTTAATTCTTAATTACTCTTACAAGTTTTCTTCATTTTTAATATTATTTCCATTTGTAAATACTCACTACAAACTACAAACCTTAAAATATATTTTTTTTTCACTTAAATTTAAATTTTTAAACAACTTTCATTTATGTTTTCTTTTTCCTTCTCTTTTTTATACTTTCATAATTAACATTAGATTTAATTGCTTTTTAATATGGAAACTTCACTGGTCCATTAGAATTAAGTCCAATTGTGTAAAATATTAAACTTTGTAACTGTACTGTATGTTTCCTGAATAAAAGAAAATAAAATAAGAAAATAAAATAAAAACACATGCACTTTTGCGGGCTTATTTCTAAAAGTAATATTTATTTATTTATTTTGTAGAAACACAGAGTCAACAATGATTTAATAACATAATAAGCTAGTTAGAGTACAACTCGACAATATGGACTCCTTACGACAGTTATCTCAAAAATTCTCTGAAAAGAGTCCAAAAAAACCTTAAGATATATGAATTTTAAACCTGGAATTAGTCATGAATTTCGAATTACGATTTTTTACAAACATAAAATTTGTGATTTAAATGTCAATTGTCTTTTGTATGCTGACGATGCTGTACTTCTTGCTAACAACAAAGAGGAACTGCAATTCTTGGAAACAAAGGTCTAAGATGTATGCAAGAGAAGCGATTTGCTGATGAATGTCGATGGTTTATGAAAGAAATAAAAGTATGACTAAATGTGAAATCACTGTGAATGGAGATAAACTAAATCAGGTAGAGGAATTTGTGTATCTGGAAAGTATGTTCACTGGGGATGGAATGACTGAGAAAGATATTGAAAGGAGGGTGAGTGCCGGGAACAGAGTAAACGGTGCACTTAAATAGACCTTGGAAAACAAATGTTTGTCACAAGAGGCAAAATTGGCAGTTCACAGCGGAGACCTGGTCCCGTCCCTGATGCATGGGATCGAAGTATGGACTTGGAAAAACAGGAATGTGTGGTAAAACTATGTACGATAGATGCACAAATGTTGAGATCTGTACATTATGTAAGGCTGAGACGAGCATTATCGACAAAATCAAGAAAGGAGCTCTGCGCTGGTCTGGACATGTAGAACGAATGGACAGCGAAAGAACGGCTAAGAATATTTACAATGCGAATGTTGATGGATGCAGAAATAGAGGAAGACCGAGAAAGACATGACTAGACCAAATCCAACAAATACTTAAAGATGGACATGTCAAAAATCGGAATAATCGGCGCGCGTGCATGTGAAGATGTATGAATGTAGAGGAAGCGAGATCTGTATGCTAAGATAGAGTGCTGTGGCGTTCTATCCTCTCTGCCTACCCTTACGGGGAAACGGCGTGATGGTTTGTTTGTTTTGTTTGTTTAAATTGGTTAAAACTTAACAATCGAAGAAAAATTACAGACTTATTAAACATATGAAAAATTGTAAATTCAACATGGGATTGCCGATTGAGCCGGATGAATCTAACCCACTCGATAAAGGTTTTAGCTCCTTAACGTCACAAAAGTTGACAGATGGAAGAGTTGAGGAACTGTGGATATTTAACATAGGCAGAATAGTGAATGTTACACAGTGCGTAAAGTAGCCACTTAAACCAGCCAATTACAGTTCATAAGCCCTGTAACTGCCTAGACTTCCATACTCCTTTCTCAAAAATGTTTTTCCTCTCTGTTGCAACAAATTTAGATCGGAATAACTCCCTAAGGAGGAAATCCAGCCTGTCTGCAAACCTTTGGACATGCTCAAAACATTGTAGAATTAATACATTTATTTATATCTAATTTAAGTACATATGTATATGTATGCTGAATCTATTTAAAAGTACTGAATGAACTTTTAGCAGTTCAAATGGAGTTCTGGTACCAACCCTAATGTATGGAAGCGAAGCATGGAGTTGGAAAAAAAAAGGATGAAAGTAGACTGAATGCTGTTGAAATGCGATCCCTCAGGCGAATGTGCGGAAAAACAATGTATGATAGGTGCCCTAATGTCGAAATTAGAGCATAATGCAAGGCTGAGTTAAGCATTATCGACAAAATTAAGAAAGGTCTTTTGCGATGGTTCGGTCATGTGGAGCGAATGAATGATGAAAGAACGGCTAAAAAGATTTATGATACGAATGTGTCTGGTTGTAGAAGTCGAGGAAGGCCGAGAAAGACATGGCATGATCAAGTACAACAAATTCTTGAAAGTGGTCATGTGAAAAGTCGGAATAATCGACGTGCGTGCATGAGAAAATGTATGAATGTGAAGGAAGCAAAGGAAGTGTGCCAGGACAGAGTGGTGTGGCGTTCTATCCTCTCTGCCTACCCCTCTGGGGAAATGGCGTGATGGTTAGTTAGTTTGTTAGTTAGAATGAACTTTTTTCTTTTACAAATATTCTAAAATTATTAATTTAATCTTTTTAAAATAATTCATAAACTATTCCTGTAGCTCAATCACAAATAACTTTTGACGTGCTAATAAGCGACGTGATAACAATTTCTCACCATGGTAGTTTGTCGTATTCGTATTCGTGATCGCAATGTAACATCCGTGAACACCTAATTTTAAATTTCAAAATATTTACGTTTCGCGACGTATAATTCTGCTGCGCATCGCATATTTATTTATTAGATACTCATTATTATTTTGCAAATGCAATATATTGTTTTATTTTTTATAGTAAACGATGATTTTTCGCCAATGAACTGTATTTATTTACGAGGAAAACCAAAAACAAACCGACACGAGCGTTGACTTAGAGATTACACACGCGTTGACTAATGACTGCGATAACTTAAGCATGTTCATTATTCAACAATGTTTGATTATGTTCAAATGCTTGCAGACTGGCTGGATTTCCTCCCTAGGGAGTTGTTCATATTTAAATTTATTTCAACAGAGAGGGAAATTTTTTGAGAAGGGGATATGGATACACGGACTATCTCTTCGTTCTAGTAACGAGAGAACCCTTTTAATACCCTGTCATCGCTCTAATTTTTTTGCCTCCTCTTTCACAGTAGTAGCCGCTCTATTGTGGAATAATCTACCCACTAATGTAAGAGACGCCCCTTCTTTATTTACATTTAAGTCGAGATTGAAATGTCACTATCTAAATATTTAAATTGTTCCTTTATCCTTCTTCTTTCCTTCCCATCCCCTCTCCTCTCTTCATAGTAAAGTGTTATTTTTTTTTTATACATATATTTATTTTTGTTAATCTTTGCTTTTAATTTTTGTATAAAATTGTAAGATTCAATATGTCCATGTATTTATAATTTTCTCAAACTGAACGGTTTGGGTAGGGTAGGAAGAAATTGCCTTAAGGCAATATGCCCGCCCTTATATGTATATATATTGTATATGTATATAAAGTGTCAATAAATAAAAATAAAAGATATGGAAGTCTAGGCATTTACAGGGCTTATGACCTGTCATTGGCTGATTTAAGTAACCACTTTACACACTGTGTAACATTCACCATTCTGTCCATGTTTGAACATCCACATTTCCTCAAATCTTCCATCTGTTGACTTTTGTAAAGTAAAAGAGCTGAAACCTTTATCACATGGGTGAGAGTCATCCGACTGAACCAAATCACCTACTTTGCAACGCTTGAAAACAATTTTCCAATTTGTATACTTCTTCTTTAAAGTGGCCACTTAAATAAGGCAATGACAGGTCATAAGCCCTGTAAATGCCTAGACTTCCATATTCCCTTCTCAAAAATTTTCCCTCTCTGTTGAAATAAATTTAAGTATGTTCATTATTGTTCATTGTGATCGCTAAAATGCTTGGCATGTTTTTAAGCACGTCGATAATTATTTGTGATTGAGCTACTGGTTAAAAACGTTAACGTTAAAACGAGTAACCATTGTGTTTATATTTCATTTAAATGTATACATATTTTTATACTTCACTTAACGTGATATAATTAATTACTATTTATTACAAATCAATTTAGATCTGTCAAAACTTTTGTCAGCCATTACTTAAAAGCAGTAATTTCTAGTTATCTCCGTATGAAACTAAGTCACCGATGTGTATAATAAGGAACTTCAGCCCTACGGGAAATTGTATACAAAAATGTTTTTTTTTGCGCGCGGTAAAAATTAGAAGATTATATTGTAACGCAAAGTTTCTTGAATATGTACGAAAAAAATAATAAAATATATTTTAATAATAACGCACTATTTTTTATAACGTCACTGGTTCATATGAATCAACCAGATCGAATGAGAATAAGCGGAAATGAACCTCTGACGTCACATGCGGAGTTATTTCAGAAATACAAAACTTTAAAAAATCGTAGCGCTTATAACATGATACATAAAAATTGGGAAAAAAAATTGGCTTAGTTTAATAGTCTATTAATTAAACAAAATAAATATATATATAAACCCCTGAACTTCTTCATTGTACATGTGGGTGCAAATTTTTTAATCTTTTTTGTAGCTTAACTTTTAAAACGTCACCGTTCGCCACTGCTATTGGATTAGTGTGGATTGTTTATGAAAACATTTTAATATAAAATATACATATATTATATAAATCCACCAAGGTTTGTCTAGTAGGGAGAAAAAATTCTAAGCTTAGTTTTTTCATAAGATTGAAATTTTGTTTCAATATCTCTAGGCTATGAAAGTTATATTGTATACGTGGGCCAATAAGAAATGATTATTTGTGTTATTACTTTTTTATTAAATTGATTTATTTTATTAAACATGAAAATGACGAATACAGTTCTGTGTGTGAAATAAAACCAGAACCCCGGACGGGTTTACACTACTCGATGCCTGCTTTCAGAAATAAGTTCTGAAAAAGGAAATCAAGTGAAGCTAGTTCGCCGCCTTCTTTAGTGGTTGACGCGTTCGTCTATCATTTTTGGAGTCCTGGGTTCGATTACTAGGGGGTGGACGTGAAATATTGATTAGAAAGATATTTTGAACTCCACTATTTCATTGTTCTTGGAGTGTTTTGTCCTACTAATCAGGAAGTATTACTTTTTTTATATTTTTTGAATTTTCATTGAAATACTGTCCAGTCCAGTAAAAAAAAATTTTTTGAATATATAATTTAGAATTTCCGCAAAAACGGTCATTCCATTGGCCACGCCCCTAATACGTCACGATTCATGTTTATTTGTTCCTGCCCATTCAAATTTGTTCAGAACATTATCACGAAGCTTGACGTCATAACTGCCAAGGCCAAACATGTTACATTTTTCTAGCAACGTATTTTTTTAAAATTTCTTTTTTACATTTATTTATGAAAATATTCCTCCACAATATCCATATTGATTTAAAAAATACTCTTTATTATTCAAAATCATTCACAATTTCATATATTTTTATCGGTATTCGTAGTATGGACAAAATTAAGAAAGGAGCTCTGCCCTGGGCTGGACATGTAGAGCGAATGGACAGCGAAAGAACGGCTAAAAATATTTACAATGCGAATGTTGATGAATGCAGAAATAGAGGAAGACCGAGAAAAACATGGCTTGACCAAATCCAACAAATACTTGAAGATGGACATGTTAAAAGTCGGAATAATCGGCGCGCGTGCATGAGCAGATGTATGAATGTAGAGGAAGCGAGAGCTGTATGCAAAGATAGAGTGATGTGGCGTTCTATCCTCTCTGCCTACCTTTACGGGGAAACGGGGTGATGGTATGTTGTTGTTGTGTTGTTATTTTCTTAAACTCAACAGTTTAGGTAGGAGGTAAGAAATCTCATTAAAGCAATATGCCCGCCCTAATAATATGTATGTATGTATATTTATATAAAGAGTTTAATAAGTTGACAAATAAATAATTGAATCCTAGGACTAAACAATATTGTATTTTTCACATGTACTCGTAAAAGGCCTTTAACTACGTAGTTTAATAAAAAAGAACAACAATATTATTTTTTCAAGTTTAAATTGTACATTTATTTTGAAAACATCTTTAAATAGTTTTGTGGTATCGTGTATCTCAGAAGGTTCTAGATTTGTGAAGATGATTTTTGAAATTATTCGATCATGTAATGTTATTCATGGAGAATGTTGTCACAGGAGGATCACTTAAGATTTGCTCAGAATAGTAAAGGTGTGAAGAAAATAACATATTGAAGAAAAACAAAGCTCTTGTGATTTATTAAATAATGGTTAATTAAGAGGAAGTTCAGTGCAATTGGAAATTGGATATAATAAAGGTTTTCTTACACGCGGTAAAAATTTTAAGATTTAATTGTAATGTGAAGATTCTCAATATTAATACAAAAAAGACTCAGATTATGTGCAACGAATCCTGTCCTGACCCTGATCAGCCTCTCTATAATAATGGACAGATGATTGAGAAAGTTGACAGCTTTAAATACTTGGGAGTTCACCTAACTGAAGATGGAAGCATGCACAGCACAAAGCGCTCGCAACCCGCCTAAAATTGCTCGAACCAATTTTAACATGATGCGTGTTGTCTGGAACTCTAGTCTATACTCGGTCGAAATAATATGCCGATTGTTCAACTCTTATATAATTCCAGTACTCCTTATAGGTGCGAATTTTGTCACTTTACCAAAGCTCAAAACACCAAACTTCTGAGTTTTGAGAGTAAGTGCTTGAGGAGAATATTAAGTATGAGGTGGTTCGATTTTATAACTTACATCGAAGTTCGAGAACGGACGCAGCAGCCTCCTATAACGAGCGTCTTGAGGATGCGGCGGTGGACCTGGCTCGGACACGAGCTGCGCATGCCTCGGGAGAACCTAAACCCATGTTGCCTCTTCTTTAGACCTGCGGGCTCACGCCGTCCTGGAAGGCCGTCGAAGACGATCTTTCGGCTTTATTCGGTGGAATTAAGAAGCGCTGGATTGGCGTGGGAAGAGGCAAAAATGCTGGCTGGCAAAAGGGTCTCCTGGAGGCAAATAGTGATGTTTACATGCTCGAAAAGAAGAAAGAAGAATTTAAGTTTCTCAAAAATGCATGAAAAAAATTAATCAAATTGAACTACTTTAAAGGACTTTACTAGTTTTTCGAAATCATCCAATGACAGAGTGTTGTGATACTTTTCCGACTACCAGGAAGCCAACCCACCAATTGAGACAACTCACCGTAGAGAACTTGCGACGTCATGTACGGAGTCGCAAAACTTAAAAAAATCATAGCGCTGATAATATGCCAAATATTTTTTTTTTTTAAATAAATGGTTGGCTTAGTTTAACTTTTAAAGGACTGTGGTAAATAATACCTTTGCGCGCGGTGATGTAACATCGTGTTACCACAAGCAAAGACGGAATATTCTAAATTTCAGACATTTGAAAAAAAAAACATTGAGACATACTGTCTAATAATTCCTTTTCCATAATTTATGCTAATAAGCATACAATTTAGTCTGGTTATAGCAAAATAAATTTAAAATCGCAAATACGCCGCTCATGTTACGCACGTGCGTCCCCCATCATCAACCAACTGGAGACTAAATCTGTTTTAGACAACAACTCCCGCAGAACAGCGTCTTTGTCTTCCTTGTTATGACTTCTATCTTCGTGCTCTCTCTTGTATAAGGTATCTGTATGATGTGTTGCTGAATTAGCGGACATTTATTCTTCGCGTAGCAAGGATAAATATTTTTGGATTAACATTTAGCATAGTTATACGTGGCGAAACGTAAATATTTTGACATTTAATATTAGGTGTTCACGGATGTTCCATTGTGATCGCGAAAACGATAAACAACTATGGTGTAAAATTGTTATCACGTTGCTTATTAGCTCGTCGACAGTTATTTGTGATTGAGCTACAGCATGGTTAGGCCTCTCGGGATGCATCCGCAGTATCCTGGCAAATTATCTAGCTTATTTCTTATTAAGTCAAACATCCGCACACCTAATATGCTTCTGACACAAATATTCACAAAACTCAGTATTTTGCTATTTTAGGCTCAATTGAGGTGCCGCGTTGATTGTACTCTACATAGCAAAGTTTTTGGGAGGAGGAGATAGATATTCCTCAATCTAGTGGAAATCATTTTCTTAGGATGAAGTCCTTAAGGATTATTAAAAGGAACGGTGCAAGGACTGACCCTGAGGAACCCCGGTAGTGACTTCAAGCCAATCTCCGACAACAAATTTTAACAAATATTAATTGAGTTTATGGAGAATAAATAAAACATTTCATTCTTAGCATGGTGTTACCATTATGCATAGGTACACGTTATACAAAATTTTAATTTTAATCATATTTTTGGGATTTATTAAACTTCGGTTCTGCTTTTTTGCACGTCAGCTTCGGAATTGTTATAATGTTTTTTGGCATCATCGGGGGTGGCTCCTTCGTACCCACGCAGGTTGAAAATTATTACGAAAGGGGGTAATTTTGCCCAGGGCTAGTAGGAATAACTTTGACAGTTGAGAGACTATCCAAGGTCTCAACTCACCCCGCTTTCCCTAGATATTTTACTTTTTTCAGCTCAGGGTGGTCGAAAGTAAAAAACATTAAAAATAGCACTTAATAATGTTTACACGACAGAAATCCATCTCAGGGATGTAGGATGAACGACAGAAATAAAAATTTTAAAAATTGTATTTTATTTTTAATTTAAAAAAAATTTCAATGTTCAACAGGGATTCATAAAATACATACAATTTTTAAGTAAGCATTGGTAACCTTTTTCATATATATATATCCACAATTATAGAACTCCAGCATCTTTCATCAATTATACAAGAGTTATAATAAAGATTGAGTTAAAGATAAGACTTATCGAACTAGCGGACTCGACAAACGTCGTCCTACCCGAACGTTGGCTTGCCTGCTATTACCTTGGAAAAAGACTTTTCATTGATAAGTAGATACCTAGGTTCTTATTTATGACTGAATTCCAAAACTAAAATTTATTAATATTCGAATATTGAATTCTTTTTGAAAATGTCAAACTCGGCCCTTCTCACCATCAGGGGCGTACTTTATACATTAATGCGATTTTCGATGGTTGAATTTGAAAACCAATGTCAAACTTCGCTCTTCTCGAAGAAAAAATTGGAAAAATTTAATATATTGTTCAAGTAAATCTCAGTTAATCACATTTTTTTTACATGTCCTTTAATGACTTGGAGGAAAAAATTATTTGATATTTTACTTATGTTTTTTATAACCTTTCCAATTCATTTATCTCAATTTTTTTCTTGTACAAATTGTTTATTGATCAATTCTGTTTATATTTTTTTAAGTTCAAAATGTTCCCTTTTATGATTTGTAATAATTGCGTCATTGAAATAATTATGTTTAAATTAATTCTTTGTTTTTTTACAATAAATTTATCTTACTTTTTTAGGTTTATGTAAAATATTTTGTCATTATTACTTCCGACGTTTAATTTTTAATTTTAATTTTAATAGTTATAATTTATCATTAATATAAGATTAAGTTTGTTAATATTTTGATTATTTTGTTGTAATTTTTCTAGTTATTAAGTTCTATCTTCCTTCTAATTTTACTGTCAGTTTCTATTTTCTGTTAAATAGGCACTATCAGGTTTTGGTGGGTTTTTCTGTTAGTGCCTATTTCAATTTATGTTGAAATTTTTCTGGGTTTGGATATGTGTTTATTATTACAATTGATATTTTGATGTTATTCTTGTACTTATATTTTTCTTGTCTTTTGTTTGTATGTATATTGTTATTCCTGTCTGTATATGTTTTTCTTATGTTTATAAATGTAACTTGTTTTTGGCCGATGTTATCAAGTTTTGGTAATAGGCCCTAATAAAGAAAAAAAAAAGTAAATCTCTTCTAAAATTAAAAAAAAATAACAAGCAAGTACTTTTGACTACCCTGTAATATTGGGATAGGATAGGTTGTGTTCTGTTACTAGGTTAAGGTGGATCAATATACCGCTTCATTTTCTTCTCTCGCGTTATATCGGCACATATTATATTTGTTATGACAATGTTACCACTTATTTACACGTTCCATAACATGACTTTAGGGATGGAAAAAAAAACTAAAGCTGATTTTTTAAATGTTTTTATTTTTATTCTTTTGTATAATTATTACAGGTCACACATAAGTCAGTGTGTAAAGTGGCCACTTAAACCTGATGCCTGGAATTGAAATAGGCACTAACAGAAAAACCCACCAAAACCTGATAGTGCCTATTTAACAGAAAATAGAAACTTACAGTAAAATTAGAAGGAAGATAGAACTTAATAACTAGAAAAATTACAACAAAATAATCAAAATATTAACAAACTTAATCTTGTATTTATGATAAATTATAACTTTTAGAATTTACAATATTTTGAGTTTGTCCAAATTTTTGTAGACAAGAACTGGATTCAACTCCCTGGGGAGCTGTTTATAGTAACATATTTCAACAGACATGAAGAAACCTTTATTTATGCGGGTGAGATTAATCCAATTGAATTATTTCACCTACATACTAGGCAACGCCTGAAAATATTATTTTTTCAATTTCTATACTTCTTCATGGACCAGGTAATTTATCAACAATATTTTGAGTTTGTCCAAATTTTTGTAGACAAGAACTGGATTCAACTCCCCGAGGAGCTGTTTATATTAACATATTACAACAGACATGAAGAACATTTAAGATAAGGTAATATAGAAGTCTAGGCATCTACAGGGCTTATGATCTGTCAATGGCTGGTTTAAGTGGCCACTTTACACACTGTGTAACATTCACCATTCTGCCTATATTTGAACATCTATATTCTTTTGTTGTAATATTTAAACCCTATTAATTGTATACATGGACAATGTCCGTTAATAAATAAATAAATTATTTCTGCATTTTTAACTTCAAAACGGCAAAAAGTTGATATTACGTTTTTTTTTTAATCCGTCTACAACCCGTCAATTCGACAAAACATCAAATCAAAAATATAAAAAATGAAAAAAGGAATAATCGGCGTGAGTGTACGGAAATGTGTATGAATGTATAGGACGCGAAGTCTGTATATAGAGACAGTGATATGGCGTACAATCCTTTCTGCCTGACCCTACGAGAAACGGCGTGATGGTTTGTTGTTGAACACAGATACAGTAGGATTGGTTGCACGTGTACCCTTTCTCACATATCCCACTTTCACATATAGAATTCCAAGAATTTTTAACCTAGAAATCCTAGTACCTTGAAAAGACCGATCACTGGAATTAAGACATTTCAAGGATATTCAGTCTAGGACGTAACCTAAATTTTTGTGCTCGGGTACTTTGATATAATATTAAAAATTCTATGAATTCTAGTGATAGTCAGGGAAGGCAGCTTTTAAAAAAATATATTACGAGAATTGTTTATTGACTCTTTGAGAGGTACACATGTGAGATTTAAAAACGAACCCACACAATTGATACCGACACAGAAATCTGTAGTTCAATCACAAATGACTATCGACGTGCTAATAAACGACGCGATAACAATTTCCCACCATGGTTATTATTATTATTATTATTACTATGGATAACTTATATATCGCCATTTTCGTAATAAAATACCTCAAGGGCGCTTTACATGGTGATTTTATTGTTAAATGAATTTAATTGAAGCTTTTAAATTTGTAATTTAATTAAAACAATTTATTTTGTTGCCACGTGCTACGGATTTATTCAAATGATTGGTTTATCGTATTCGCGATCACAATTGAACATCCGTAAACACCTAATATTAAATGTCAAAATATTTCTGTTTCGAGACGTGGAATCCTGCTGCGCAATCACATATTCGAATTTCACCGGTGTAAATATGGAAAATATTCCAAATTTGCTATTTTTATTAATTTATTTATTATTTATCATTCTATTTATTTCATTTAGCCGGCGGTTGGCAAGCCATATGTCAAGAAAAGCAGTCGCCATAGAAGCTGTAATTTAATTTTTACTTTTTTGTATTAGATACTCCTTATTATTTTGCATGAAATATATTGTATTATTTTTTATAGTAAACGCCGATTTTTCGCCAGTGAACTGTATTTATTTACGAGGAAAACAAAAAACAAACCGACATGAGCGTAGACTTAGAACTAAACATGTTCATTATTGTTTTTTGAGATCGCTCAAATGCTTAGCACGTTTTTAAGCCCGTCGATAGTTATTTGTGATTGAGCCACTGATTTTTATTAATCATTGTTCACATTGTGATATATACATGCAACATTAAAAAAATAAAGAAATGTAAATAGTTCAATTGCAGACTTATTGCCACTGGCAATCTTTTACAGTCTAAAAAAAAAAGATTCTTCGTACCTCTCGGAGTTCTTTGGAATGAATCTTACCGCTTTTTATAAATCTCTTTGTCAATAGCGCGGGATGTGGAAGGATTTGAATTATTTAGCTTGGAGTCGTATCTAGAACATGTTCTTTGAATTTAGACTGTCTACCATTATTTCATTGTTTACCTTACTTGTATGTATATATTATGTTTTATTCGTTAAGTTTCCATTCAAAATGAATTTCTTAGATACATAAGTTTTAAGATGGAGATCCCTTGAGATCAAATAAATTATAACAAAATACTTGACACTCTAAAATGGACTAAATTGCCATATTCAAAAGAGAATACGTTTGTATAACGAAAAATGAAACCTTGTGTCCGCTTAATATATTTTTTAGATAAACCACTGAGCAGAAAACACACGTTTACCTAAGAAATCGGTTAAAACATTGCGGGCCTTACTTATCAACCTGGTATAAAGTTATGCCTCGGCATAGTGCTGCGATCCCAAATATTTTACCCCCGCTTGTTTGCCCAACAGATTACGTTTAATATTTGAATTTATAATATCCTGACTAGTTTTGTGTTAAGTACAGTAACCGTTTTATTTTTTTGTGAAACTCAGCTATTTCGGAAAAATATCTTTTTTTTTACCACCTCTAGTTCTCACCGCCAACTGAATCCGGAACCTTTCATTGGCGGGCTCCGTGGTGTAGTGGTCAAGACGCTTGCGCTCACACACGGAAGGTTCCGGTTTCGATTCCCGGTGAGAACACAAAAATTAAATGTGATTTTTCTCAAGCCTAGGTGTTCTGTGATGTAATTCACCACTGTTATTGGGCCTCCTGGCTTGTTGTGCTGTGAAAAAAAAGTATCTTTGCCATTACATCTTAGAATGAATTTATTTTTAAATTTAACTTTGTTTTTTTTTGGTCACGTATTTTAGTTTATTTCTTTATATATAAATTATACATTTGTGGATTTATTGCCAAATTCCAACTTCTTCCAACCAACTGATAAAATAAAGGCGTTATTAAGATTATTTAAGCTTTCACATTGATCCAAAAAACGTATTATTTATTAAATCTTATTGTAGAATTATGTTTCTTTTTCATTATAACCTAGCTAAATACTAGTCACTTTATGTTTATGTTAAATTATTCTTAATTTTAATTTGCTTTATTTATATTTAGAACATAAGGTTTTTTTCTCACTTCAATTTGTTATCTTTTATTTGTCATTTTATATTTGTATGTTTCTTTTTTACTTTTTTGCAATTTAAAAAAAAAGTACTAATTTGTTTAGTTTTAATTATTAAGTTGAATTATATAGTTATATTTCATATTATATATTACATAATGAATTGTTCACTTCTGTGATTATTTCTATAAAACCGTTGATAAATAAATAAATAAATAAATTACATCACGGAGGTCGCCAATCAAGATTTTTTTTAAAATTTGATCGTTGGTAATCTAATTATTATTTTTCTCTAGATTCGTATTTATAGCATTGTTGGTTAATTATTTTGTATTTTTTATTTGATGTTATTAATTAATTTTTATTGAAAATGAGGAACTTAAGCCCTACGGGAAATTGGATACAAAAATGTTTTCTTGCGCGCGGTAAAAATTAAAGGATTAAATTGTACGGCAAAGTTACTTAAAAATGTATAAAAAAAATTATGAAAAATATTTTAATAAAAACGCACTACTTTGAATGACGTCACTGGTTCATGTGAAGCAACCTATGATCTGAGAGCTATGGAAGATTTCCGGTCTGCTTGTCGTTTCTGGACCAATGGGAAGAACTGAATGAGAATAAGCGGAAATGAACCTCTGACGTCACACGCGGAAATATTTCAGAAATTCAAAACATTAAAAATAATACTGTGTGCAATTTTTTTTTTTTTATATGGCTTAGTTCAATAGTCTATTTACAAATCTTTTTTTTTTTAATCACTGAACTTCCTCATTGCAACGTTGTGTTTTAATTGTTGCTTTACTGTAATTAATACAACTTGTAACATAATACAACAACAACAGACCATCACGCCGTTTCCCCACAAGGTAAATCAGAGAGGATAGAACCCCACAACACTATATCTTTGCATACAGATCTCGCTTCCTCTACATTCATACATCTTCTCATGCACGCGCGCCGATTATTCCGACTTTTGACATGTCCATCTTTAAGTATTTGTTGAATTTGGTCATGCCATGTCTTTCTCGGTCTTCCTCTATTTCTGCATCCATCAACATTCGCATTGTAAATACTCTTAGCCGTTCTCTCGCTGTCCATTCGTTCTACATGTCCAAACCAGCGCAGAGCTCCTTTCTTGATTTTGTCGATAATGCTTGTCTCACCCTTGCATAAGGTACGGATATCAACATTTGTGCATCTATCGTGCATAGTTTTACCACACATTCCTGTTTTTCCAAGTCCATACTTCGATCCCATACATCAGGGACGGGACCAGGACTCCGTTGTGAACTGCCAATTTTGCCTCTTGTTACAAACAATTATTTGCCAAGGTCGATTTCAGTGCGCCGTTCACTCTGTTCCTGGCATTCACCCTCCTTTCAATATCTTTCTCAGTCATTCCATCCCTAGTTAACATACTTCCCAGATACACAAATTCCTCTACTTGTTTTAGTATAACTCCATTCACAGTGATTTCACATTTAGTCATACTTTCATTTTTTTCAAAACCATCACATTCGATTTATCGACATTCATCAGCAAATCGCTTCCCTCGCATAAATCGTAGGCCTTTGTTACCAAGAATTACAGTTCCTCTTTGTTGTTAGCAAGAAGCACGGCGTCGTCAGCATACAAAATACAATTGACATTTAAATCACCCAATTTTGCTCCCATTCTTAAGCCTTTCAGTTATTTCATGCAGTTATCGATATACACGTTGAACAGCCATGGTGACATCACACATCCTTACTTCACTCTTTTATGAATGTAGAACCACGATGTGTATGATCCGTTTACCCTTAAATTAGCAAGAGCTTCTATTTTTTTAAAGGGAAGTCACGGATTAATATGTAAACTTCCCTTGAGGCTGTTTGTGGACACCATATGCTCCAACTAGGTAACGGACATAAAATGATGGTGGTGATCAAATAAATAATCGCAAAAAGCTTTTGTAAGTGCTTTAGAACACCTATAAACAAACTACTCGATATCGGAGCCCCCGTTTAACATTGAGCCGTCCCAGACGACTTGTTTACTTGGGTCGGGAGGGGGGAAGGGTGGGCCGTATTAGGGGGTGGATTCGAGTTCATTGTACCGCTAAACTTGACAAGGGTAACATGAACATTCGTTCGACCTATGGGGCAACAAACTAGAGCCCCCCACCCCCGTTTGGGGTGGTTTGGTGTAAAAATAAACAACGATTTTATTTTGACTGCCTGAAAGCGAATTTATGACAGTCTTCCTCCAAATTACGCCCTGAAAACTTATTTTTAATTGGTTTTTAAAGTAAATTAGTAGGTAAAAGCTTTTTTGTGTTTTTTAACCTAAATATGGGAGAAATTGCCATTAGATATAATTTTAAAATATATAAAAACATGCACACACACATAAGCACTTGGGTTATTTTGTATAAAAAATGCGCTGTAAGACTTTATCTTTTTCTCAACTATGTTTGCATTAAATATTTTATTAATATCTACAATCGCTGCGATTGAAAAGACAATACGGTGTCTTATGCATCATTACATACAGGTGAGGGATAACGATGATGCTTTAAATCCAAATACGTGCAATCATGGTTGTTTACAGGTTTTTGTTATTTGAATTTATGTGTTAAGTTGTGTTTGATAGAGATAAATATCTTACTTTTTTATTTTTATTCGTTTTTTTCCATTGTAAACAAAGATAAATAATAAAAATAATGTGACCTCACTGGGGTTACCCGTGCCGAAGACACTTAATAATATACTTTTAAAAAATATTTTTAGTTGTGAGAATAAACAAAGAATATGTAATATACAGAGATAATTAACAACATTTTCAGACAGTTTTAAACACTGCAAGTTTATATTTAATTTATGTACACCTATAGTATTTATATTATATAACGCACAATAAAAGAATATAAACACAACCCAAACTAAAAATTTGTGGAGCAGTTGATTCAACATTGGTTTTGGCGAATGAGACAATCCATTTTACTTCTACTCAGCTCAACTATCCATTTATTATAGCATTTTTGAACGATCAACTAAATGAAACACGTAATTTTTAATTGAAATTATTAATGTAAGTTAACTATCGGATTTTTACAATGAGGAAGTTCAGAGCTACGGAAAATTGAATACAATAATAAATTTCTTACATGTGGTAAAAAGTAGAGCATTTAATTAAACTGCGAAGTATTTCGAAAATGAATGAAGAATTAATAAATATGATTTTAATAAAAATTAACTATATTGAACTATGTCACAAGTTCTTCCAAATCAATCAATGATAGAGTGTTGTGATAGATTTCCGGTTTCCGGGAAGTGAACTCACTAACCACCAGAACTCACCGACTAAAATTTGTGACGTCTCTGGCGGAGTAATTTCAAAATTACAAAACTTTTTGAAAATCCTAGCGGCTGATGATAAATGATACATAAAATTGTTTTTTATTTTTGCTGAGTTTATTTTTTTTTAAACATTGTATAAGAACCTGCTGATGAATTGCGTGCTTGAAATCTAGGAGGACTTTAATTTTTTTTTAATTTGATTATTAGTTTTATCTTTGAAATAAATAAATTAATTAATTGAGTCAGAATACCGTGCTCTCAAAATTTACTACTTTCTACTTTCTACTTTCTACTTTCTACTTTCTGATTTAAAATTAAATACAAATAAACAGAAATTCAAATTATTTGTAAAAAATGACTTCTGGATTTGGGTCCCGAGAACTGCCTTGAGATGGTCCAAAACAGAGGTCTATTTGAAATCGGAATTATTGCTGCATGTCTGCTATTTATAAATTACGTGTTGTTTATTATTTAATATTTATTTATTATGTAATAGAACACAATATAATAATAATGTAAATCAATGCCTCGACACGTGTTTTGACGGTGAGGTGTTCATATAAAAAAGAATAATAAATATGTGTAACAAATAAATAAATAGATTTATTCCAAATCGAGGGCAATCTTGTTACTCTGTTATCGGTATACAAATACAGTGCCTTAAGCACCATTAGATTGTATAAGAGAGTACTAATTATGAGCTGGATCGAAATGTGTGCAAAACTAGGTAGATTGCATGTAGTTTTTAATTTAAGCATTAAATAAATCTTAAATCAAGGGCGACCCCGTTTCACCTGACTCGTCCCCTTTCTCGGCAAAGTGAAAGTTAGGGGGCAGACAAACCGCCTCCGCCCCTGTGAGGGGGTGACCGAAGAGTTCCGCAACCCTAAATAATAAAACCCGCCCACTGAGTGCATTGCACCACCCGCCCGTCTGTCCCCAAAATGCCCTTAGGAAAACATCACTACTTTCAGGACGGGGATGGGAACTGAAAAATAAGGGTGGATTTCGCGCGACTGTGTCTTGATTTATGTAATATTTTGTGGTTGCTCTTGCACAAGTGCGACGGAGCTTACGGCTGAAAAATTATATAAAAATTTAAACAGAAACATGTAATAAATTTTTTAAGAAGGGAATATAGACATTTGATATATTTTTATTGGCTTATGATATATTTATTTATTTATTAGTTTATACATACATTGTTACAAACATGGCACAAAAAACATTTTGGCAAATTCTGCTTGTACTAGGAGTAGTTCCAGTATATGAAGGGTCGGCAAGCCAGAAATATTAGTATGCCTAATGTTGCAATCGGTTCCTATATGGGCAAATGCCTGTTCTAAGAAACCGATTTGTTGCGGCAAATATGGTTTTCGAATATGTTTCCTATAAATAAAAATAATAATGAAGAAATAAAAAAACAGTTATAGCCTAAAACAGAAGAAAAGAAAAAAAAGTACAGTTTACATTAAATGTAAAAATAAAATTAAATATATAAATACATAGCATACATACTACATACAAATAAATATGTGTATATTTATGTTTTTCCTTTTTTTAAAAAAATGTTATTACTATTTTATTTTATTTTTACATCTGAGCATGTTTTTCATTCTTTATTTCAATTCTTAATTTTTAATTACTCTTACAAATTTTCTTCATTTTTAATATTATTTCCATTTGTAAATACTCACTACAAACTACAAACTTTAAAATATATTTTTTTCACTTAAATTTTAATTTTTAAACAACTTTCATTTATGTTTTTTCTTTTTCCTTCTCTTTTTATATTTGCAAACCGAGCAAAATCCATCTTTCTAGATTTTGAACAAATCACAAAAAACTGATACAATACTTAACTTCAACTTTTTTTTAAACTTCAATTTTTTATTATAATCAGTAAATATTTTTTACGTAAGCAGTGATGACATAAGCATGATTATGTCAAGAAACAGTAGTGAAATAGTAAATTTAATTTTTTTCATTCCAACTTTACAATACTCAAGTAGAGGTTGCCATGTTTGCAACAAACCTGATAATTTAAAAGTCAAGTTCTTACAAATAAAGCCATATTTTTAACTGACAATGTTATAATTATTGTAAAAAATTGTATTCTATATGAGTTTCAAATTATATCCCACTTTTTTTAGATTTTGGATTTTGCCGGGTTTGCAAATAGTTCCCTTATATATGTGCTATAAAAAATTTTATATTTAAAATACCTACGCTCAGACGCTGTAGTCTTTGTGGGCGTTTTTTCCAATTCATGTTATAGCTTTATTTTAAGGTGTATTTTTCTAAAGTGTATTTTTGTAATTATATTTCTTTGTAAATAATATATGTATGGAAAAATAAACGAATAAAATAAAAATTCAAAAATTCAAAATAAAATTAACCATGGGAGTCACAAACGTGATTTTGTGATTGTGCAATTTCCAAAATATTATAACTTTTGAACCAAATGAGATAATTTTCATTCTATAGAGAACTTTCAATGTAAAATAATGATTATTTTGATATTATGAGTCCATTTTGACTAAGGATGTTATTTGCATTAAAACAATGTGGACTTCAGATAATTCAGATATTTATTTCAACTTAAAAAAACATTTTTATGACGAAAGTGGACTTCGGTGTTTTAACCCACGTATAAAATCGCTTACTGCGAAAATTTCTGCATTTTTAACTACAAAACGGCAAAAAGTTGATATTGTGTTTTTTTTAATCCGTCTGCAACCTGTCAGTTCGACAAAGCATCAAATCCTTTCGAGAGTAAAATTCTAGAACGAATACAGCCTCTCCCTCCTCGGGCACGCGCAGTTCGGGTCGGGCCTGGAGCATTGGGAGCATAGGCCGTCTGCTGTCTGCTGTATAGCGCCTACCGTCTACGCTCCATACGGCAGTTCAATGTCGATCAAGGGCGGACCTAACCTACCCCACTGAGCCTTTCGTGTGGGGACGGGTGGGAAGGGGGTGTAGCGAGTTCCGCGTGTCATTCGAAATTTTCCCACACTAAAAACAGATATTCAAAAAAAAGAATTGCTATTTAAAACGTATCTGGTCATATTATTTCTCTAATCACTGCTACTACCATCACGCCATTTCCCCGTAGGGGTTGGCAGAGAGAATGGACTGCCGCACACGTCTATCCTGGCATACATTCCTAGTTTCTTCCACATTCATAGATCTTGTCAACATGCCCTTCGGTTCTGCCTGCTTTTGACATGACCCTGACTCAAGATTTTGGTTTATCTGATTATGTCACGTCTTCCTTGGTCGTCCTTGTCCATCCCTTTAGCCATCCATTCGTTCTGCATGATCAAACCATCTTAGAGACGCACGAGCAAATGCTGAGTAGTACCTGATTGGTCCACATTAGAATTTCCTTCCTGATCCCAACAATTTAGCTAAAATAAAGGAATATAATAGCAAAAAATCCTATTTTTTAAATATAAACCTTGAATATTATAGGCAAGGTAAAAAATAATGCAACTCCCATATAATTATTTTTTTTAAACCATCTCAGAGACCCTTTCTTAATATTATCAATTATACCCGTCTCAGATTTAGACAGAGATCGCATTTCAACCGCGTTCACTCTGGTTTCATCCTTTCTCTTCCAGTTCCATGTTTCACTTACATACACAAGTATTGGGACTAAAACTCCGTTGTACACTGCCAGTTTAGCTTCGATTGACATATTTCTATTAGCAATTACTGTGTTTATTTTGTTTCCCACATTCACTCTTCTTTCAACATCTTTTTCTACTGTTTCATCTCTTGGATACATGCTTTCCAAACACATAAAGTTTTCTACTTTTTCAAGACATTCGTTGTTTGCATAATATACCTAAATAATGTATCTAATTCTAGTTTTTATTTTAGTTTTACAAACTTCATAAAATTGACAATTTTTCAAAACGCTAGCCCTTACATTGTTTGGTAACGTGTTACACGTTTAAGGTATTCTGTATTGCAGAATTCTTTTGCCATATTTATTACAACATCTAGGAACAGCTAACCTTCCATACTAGTAAACCTGGTGTTGTAATCGTGTACCAATTTGTGTTTATACTCGGAGTGCGACGCATGCTAAAAATTATTTTATACCAAATTACTGTCTAACTGATATTTTTTTTGCAGAATCTCACATATTTTTCTGATTAACTTTTAAATCTTTTCATGTGTATTTTTTTATTAATTGTCATATAATTTGTATAAATTTTCATGTAATTTAGTTTTTTTAAATATTGAAATTAATTTCTAAATTAATGTTTTTGATTTTTCATACCTTGTTAAAAAAAAACCTGTTGATTTTCCGTTCTCGCAGTTAATCGATATTAAAAAAAAAATTGGATGCAGAAAACGAGGAAGACTGAGAAAGACATGGCACGATCAAGTCCATCAAATACTTGAAGATGGACATGTCAAAAGTAGGAATAATCAGCGTGCGTGCATGAGAAGATGTATGAATGTAGAGGAAGCGAGGTCTGTATGCCAAGATAGAGTGTTATGGCGTTCTATCCTCTCTGCCTACCCCTACGGGGAAACGGCGTGATGGTTTGTTGTTGTTGTTGTTAAAAAAAATTGTGTGCTTTTATCTTATTGATTGATTTGGTGTTTATTTTGTAGAACTCCATATTTAAACTTATAATATTAGAAATCAAACACTGATTTGAGTCTACTAAACACTTTATTTTATTTTTACATATGTATTTACACATTTACAAACTTTAAATATTTATAATTAACAAATTTATATATTTACAAACTATAAAGCTTCATGAATTATCTCACAATACATACCTTCTTGTATGTCAATAAATACTTACTTTGTTATATTTTCCCGAAATTCAAATATAAATACCTAAATTCCCCATTACCTATTAAACACTTAGCCTCACCCTTAACCATTGGTTTTTCCCTCAATTATGATTAATGTACATGCTATAGTTCATAAGATTATTTTTATTTTCTACTTAAGTACCTTAAATTATAGAACTATATAAGGACATTCAATCCAAATAATCTTCACATTCGTTTGAAAATACCCTAACAAGGCAAAACAACTGTCACGAAGTTTTTATTTTTATATTTTTATATTCGTCAAAACAAAATAAAGTGTTCAGTATACTCAAATCAGTGTTTGATTTCTAATATTATATGCTTTTATCTTATTGATATTTGATACTTTTTTAGGTAGTGAAATTAAAAATATTTTTTTGTTGCAGGTAAGAGGATTATTTCTATATGACTCAAGAGGTGCACCATTTTGTAAGTTCGTTTTATTACTAGTATTTAAAAAAAATCATGTTCTCATTTGTATCATATTTTTCATATTTTGAAATTTGGGTTTTCGGCCGAAGCGTTCTTGATTATTTTACATCGTTTGACAAGGTGGTTTATAGGTTTCCTCATTAAGGCATAATTTTTTTTTTTTAAACTAGATCATCTTTGATAATCATTGTTCAATGTAATTTTTAAAAATAATCCCACTTATATTCACTACACATTGTCCCATATATACAATACTCACACACCCATACACATAGACACACCCTCACACAATATATATATATATATATATATGTACAATAATAACACTATTTTACACATCATCACATCAGGACATCATTTAAATCAATTACATTAGTTCTGGTACCAACCCTAATGTATGGAAGCGAAGCATGGAGTTGGAAAAAAGGGACGAAAGTAGACTGAATGCTGTTGAAATGCGATCCCTCAGGCGAATGTGCGGAAAAACAATGTATGATAGGTGCCCTAATGTCGAAATTAGAGCAGAATGCAAGGCTGAGTTAAGCATTATCGACAAAATTAAGAAAAGTCTTTTGCGATGGTTCGGTCATGTGGAGCGAATGAATGATGAAAGAACGGCTAAAAAGATTTATGATGCGAATGTGTCTGGTTGTAGAAGTCGAGGAAGGCCGAGAAAGACATGGCATGATCAAGTACAACAAATTCTTGAAAGTGGTCATGTGAAAAGTCGGAATAATCGACGTGCGTGCATGAGAAGATGTATGAATGTGAAGGAAGCAAAGGAAGTGTGCCAGGACAGAGTGGTGTGGCGTTCTATCCTCTCTGCCTACCCCTCCGGGGAAATGGCGTGATGGTTAGTTAGTTAGTTAGTTACATTAGTTGTGTCTGTTATTTTTCCTGTTTAACTACCAAAAGAAAATTTTCTGCTCTACAAGATATTGTTTCCTTTTTTTTACCTAACAAATATTATTTTATTTGATTACAAGCCTTAAAATTTTAATGTGAAGTAGACAACATTGAGCATTTTCCACTATTTCTGTTCGCTTTCAACCGAGGGATAAAGCTGCCAAAGCTGCTTTTGATATTTGCGCAGTGTACGGTGAAGATGCTATAATTTTTTTTATCATTTTTATTTTTTATTCATAAATTTCATAAAAAGTACATGTTTTTGTAAAATTCTTAACATATCTACTTTTAAACATTTAATAAATGTTATCACTGTAACTCTTCAAAAAAAGAGACTTACTCTTGTGCTTGGAGAGTGACTTACACTGTTTTGGTTATTTATTTATAAGAGTTTATATAATTTTTAATACGAGTACATGAAAAAGAAAAAAAAAACATACGATATATAAAGAAAAAACGTAAAACAATTATACATTGATATTAATTAAAATTTAATGTTGTTTTTACAAGAGTATTAATTTAATTTATTAAAAGTAAAAGCAATTGTAAAAATTACAATATTAAACCAAAATTATAGGATAAAGAGGCCACAACTTATGAATATTATCATCAACTAGTCAATAATGTATTCTTCTTCATTATTTTATAAAAAAAATGACAATAATTCATAACATCTTTACCGTACACTGCGCAATATTGCGAGCAGCTTTGACTGCTTTATTTAACGCGAACAGAAGTATAAATGCTCATTTTCGTCTACTTGAAATTCCATTTTGAAGGCTTGTAATAAAATAAAATAATATATTTTATGTAACGTAAAAGCAAACATGAGGTTTTGAAGACCAGAAAATATTTTTTCGAATGACGTACTAATAATAATAATGTTTGGATAATTTATACAGCGCATTTTTGTGAAAATCACGTCAAGGGCGCTGTACAATAAATAAATATTCCAGCACGTCTTGCAGCTACAGAGCGCATGTACGGTTGGGATTCTAGTTCCTTGTCTCCAATCATGATATATTACAATTATGATATATAGGAGCTAGATAACAGCACGTCTTGCAGCTACAGAGCGCATGGACAGTAAGAAATCTAGCCCCTATTTACATTTTTATTTTTAAACATTTTATTTGACAATAAAATTTTGAGTTTAAGCGATATTTTAAAAAACGAAATAAAAAGCAAATTTATAAAAATAGAAGTTAGATTACAACAAGTCTTGCAGCTACTGAGCGCATGGACGGTTGAAATTTTAGACCTCATTTACTTAATTTAGATATTTGATAGTTGATAACATACCACAAAAAGTCTTGCAGCTACAAAACGCATCGACGAATCTTTACATTTTTCTCAAACTTTTTGTGTTTATTTTTAAATTTAAAAAAAAGGGTATCACTTGTATTAACTCCCAATATATAATATGATGAGACGAATTAAAAAAATATCCTCGACATCTTATTTATCCAGTGACATAATGAATAAATCGCAATGTGGGGGCTATTTTGGGTCATACAGGGAGGCCATTATATGCTGTAAATATTCATCCCCTATGACCAATAAACCCATTGGTTTTTGGGGCACGTCTGCCTCTCGGGTGCCCGACTAAGAGGCCCGGGAGGAGGCTAGACTGCCCCCTGCCATCCTGCAGGCTGCTGTAGGCCGTAGCCTGTAGTCTGGAATGCGACCTCTGCCTACATATGCGTCCTGCGATAGAGCAGGTCGTGAATCTCTGACCTTGTCTAGGCATAAACACAAAACGGACCGCTCGAATGGAGTATCACTGCGCAAATCGTCGAAATATAAATCTAGTCGCTACATCTAACGTATAACAAATATTGAGTTGACCACAATTTTTTTTTTGGATTTAGTAAAAATTTATGTGAGACAGACAAACATATTTTTTATTTAAATATTAAAATAAAATAAAAATACTCTATTTTTATGTACCGCTAATATTAAAAAAAGGATATCCACTTGATTATTTTGAAATGTTGGAGATTAGAAAGGCTGTAAATAAAAATTTAAGTATAATTAATAATCAAATAAATCTTAGTAATAGTCCCATTTTAAATATGTTCCCTCTCCATACATCCACACACAAACCCCCTCTCTTCTCTACCCCCGTAGCCACGCCCACTCTACCGCACTGTGAAAAATGTATATATGGTATGTTAGTTTGTAAATAACCCCGAAGAATGCCTAGTATTGCCGAAACTATTTGGTTGTCAAATTATAAAAAATATAAGTGGTACATAAAAACAAAGTAATTTTATTTTATTTTAATACATTAAATAATAATGTTCCACAAAGTAAGTGCTTCAAACATCTCAAACAATGAGCTCTGCACTGTTTTGGACATGTAGAGCGAATGGACAGCGAAAGAACGGCTAAAAATATTTACAATGTGAATTTTGATGGATGCAGAAATAGAGGAAGACCGAGAAAGACATGGCATGACCAAATCTAACAAATGCTTGTCAAAAGTTGAAATAATCGGCACGCGTGCATAAGAAGAAGTATGAATGTAGAGGAAACGAGATCTGGATGCAAAGATAGAGTGATGTGGTGTTCTCTCCTCTCTGTCTACCCTTGCGGGGAAACGGCGTGATGGTTTTTGTTATAATATGCATGCTTTCACTTTCCATTATGCTGTATCTCAATTCAACACCGGGCTCTTGGCCTCATACAGTTAGAGATATCTAAGTTATTATTTATTTCTAATATCTATATTAGTATAAATAAATAAATTTTAAAAAGCACGGTTTAAACAGTAATTTTAATAACAGTGTTGATGACGAAGCACTTAATTATTACAAAACGTTGTATATTCACAGTATAATTGCGAAATTCCTTAATTATTCAAAATAGATACATACATACATCTTAGGACTTTTTCCAGTAAATCGATGTCTTTAGTGAAGTAGGGACTCCATACATTTTATCCATACTTCAATTAAGGTCTTTCAACGGTGTTGTAATTCATTTATATTGTTTTTGATGGCTTGTAAGTATTTTTGGTTTCCGAAAATATCTGAAGTGATTCTCTCCCTATTGCGTGCCCTTTAAGGCTGCGAGGTTAACGACCTCGCATACAACCTGCGTCCTGGCGGCTTCTGTGCGTCGCGACGTCTAAGGGCGTCCTTACATAACTGACACTAACTTGCCAGACATTTCGCAGACAGACATCTGTCAGACTTATGCGGAGCAATTAATCAAAGATATTCCACACGATTTGTTACTACAATTAGCGTCAAAATGCATTCGGGCATATTGATTCAATGAGAATAAACGTGTTTTTCATTTTATTAGGAATAACAACAGACATCTTTAAAAAAAAACAAGTTTAAGTGATAAATATGCACGTATTTTTTTGGCCAGTATGTTTTTTTCGGTCAACTCAAGTGAATTTATACGATATCAATGTGTTAAAATGAGTTTGATAAAAGATTTAAAGATATTTTTAAAAAATAGAGGATATAGGTACTATTATTCATGTCTTCCCCATTCAACGATTATATACAAACAGAAGAAATATCCATTTAAAAAATTTTGATGCAAACCAAATATAATTTGAGGATGAAATTCGATGTATTTTTCTAACCAAGGAGCTCTTCTAAAAAAGTTATTGGAATTTACTTGCGAAGAAAAATAACCATGTTTGAGAAGATATGCGACATATTTAACAACCTTTTTTGGCTCTACTTTCCTCTGCAAAACAGCATTTTCTACCGTGAATGCAATCAAAACATCGCTCCTGTTTGACAGATGACCATTTTGTAGCATGTTTACGAATAGCTGTAGGTACATATGAACCACAATATGACAAGCTTGCCAAAAATATGCAATGTCATGTCTCCAGCACGTTCTCTGATACGACATAAATAATAATTGTTAATATTTTTATTTATTTAAATCTTTAAGTAGGGCACACATATCATACATATTGTTATGTGTGTTCTAATAATAACATTGCAAATATATTTCATTTATAAATTGTTTATCACATATGTCTTGACCATTATTTTAAATTTTGAAATGTTTTTTTCTTTATAAATATTTTTTTCCATTTCGTAATACTTTTTAATTGCTTTAAATAAAATTGATTTACAAGCACGTTGTTTGCATTATTAAAAAGAAAATAAAAAAAAACATGTCGTTTTATTTATAAACTCTTTTTATATTTGTGTAGAGCAATCATTTATGTTTGAGACGTAGCCGTCTCTTCGTCAGGACACTTATTGCACTAATATGTAAAATGCACTGTATACCTTCACCATAGTAGCTGCACAAAAATATAAAACCAACGTGCTTATAAGACCCACGCTATTAATAGCCAACACTAACGTGCTCTTACTGTTTTTTTATTAATGTTTGTGAGTAGGAGAGATTGTTTAACAAAAAAAATGCGGAGGAAGTAAAACATTGTTTTACGTATAAAAACATTTTACAGATAAAATCAGGGGTGGCCAATCTTTATTTTTATGCGGCCCCCGTTCCTCCGTTTCACTGGCACAATGGCGGATCGGCTTCCACCCACTAACGAGAGTGGTGGGGGAGTCTGGTATTTGCAACCTTGCACCGCGGGGGTCGGCGGCCGACGCCGAACTTGCGCCCTTCAGGCGAGGGGGGCGACGGAGCACCACCCCTAAGATTGCACAGGGTGATCAAAACGCTCTTTTATATAGGCACTGTTTGCTCGTTGAAAATGTTCGGGCATCTGCGAATAAAAATATATAAATAAATCTAGTACACAAATCTTCTATGTACTTTCCCCTCGGTCCCGTTGCATCCAGGGTAGGGCCTCCTTGTACGAAAGCTCCAGGTTGTCTTCTCCTGTCCTGGATTCTGTCTTTTCTCCTGGGTTGTATTTTATGTATGTACAAGGAGATTTCTGTTTGGCAAGTGATTTAACGGCCGGCTGCCACCTGACACTGGGGCCTTCATCTTCTCAAGATGTGGACGCCGTCGCTGGCTTTAGGAATTCTGCTCAAGAGAGACACGTCGGCGTCGCGTCGTTGGACATTTCCCTATCCGCCACCCTGAGACGCGGTCTCTAAAGAACAGGCTCCCCGAAAAAAATGATAAATACAGCATTAAAAATAAATAATCAAACTGCAAATCTGAAGATATTCAACATTTTTTTTGTACAAAAAAAGAAATATTTGCGTTCAAATTAGCGATTATGCGCAACTTACCTTTATATTTGATTTTCGATAATAATGTTTTTTGGAAAAAAGTTATAATTAAAATAATTGTTATTTGTTATAAATCGCTACCCCCGTTTATAACTTTTTACAAAAAAAATATCTATAAAGTACGTCCAGCAGCGCCCAGCCCGTTCTCGGTGAACGATAAAACTATCCGATTACCTCAGCTTATCCCTCCATACAAAAAAGTACACACTATTATTAATATTTATAGCATTAACTTTGTGGTCAAACGTTTTACTATATGTTATGAAATACTTGTGTATAACCAGTTACCGACTTTTCAATGTCTACTAGTTTCGAGACGTGCCCGTCTCTTCGTCAGGAAAACAAATTAAATCAACATGCAAAACCTACTATTTTTTTTATTTTTTTTAATAAAAAAAAAGTATTTGCGTTCTTATGATTTACCCAAATGTTTAATTTTGAGGGCCATTTTCAACGAGTTGTAAATAACTTACTATTAGAAAATGGGAATCAAGTTGGGGTAGAGTGGGATTCGAACCACGGATCTTTGAGCCGCAAGATCGAGACACTAGCCACGGGACCAAAACTCGATTCAAATTTTTGTAGATAGGCTGGATTTCGCTCCCTTAAGAGTGTAGAATTTGGATTGTTGGGAGTTGGTGGAGCTCCTACCCCAGTAAGAGATTGAGAGAAGACACGAAGTTGCGAATAAATAATGAATTAAGTTGCGCGAGTGTTACGGCGATGAGGAGTTGAATAGACTGGACTTGAACTACATACTAGAACTGTGTGACGGCGTTGAACTGGACTGACTGAACATACTGCTCAGCTGCTGAACTGAACTGGGCGTTGACTGCGCCCTGTGATCTCTTTCCACGTTCCTTTGTGGTTCATTTCTGACCATTACACCACGAGGCTTAATTTTTTTGAATTTTTTCGAAATGACTGAAAATCAATCCCCACAAAATTACAATACGTTAAACTAAGTAAGATCAATAGGTAAAAAAAACATCAATAAATGTATTTTAAAATATAAGTTTATAAATGTACTTAATTAAATTAATGAAAAGGGTTTTTAAGTGCTTTCAGGTAGTTTCTTGATAAATTTGTCAATAGTTCGTTGAATTACCCTTTCATTTCTTTTCTTGCTGAAGATTTTTTGACATGCTTTGTCTTCCTCAATCGCCCCACGTACTTGGGATATATTTATTTATTTATTTATTTATTCATATTTTTCGCTTACAAACTATAAATTAATAATAAAAATAATGTGACCTCACTGGGGTTTCCCGTGCCGAGGACACTTAACAATTTAGTTTTTTTTTATTACATTTGAGAATAAACAAAGAAGACTCACTTAAAAAACAAACATAATTAACAAATATTCAGACAGTTTTAAAAACAAGGTATTTATATACATCTATATTATTTATATTACAAAACACACAATGAAAACAACAAAAACCTAACATAAGCCATACAGTTGTGGAGCAGTTGATTCAGCATTGGTATGGGCGAATGAGACAATCCATTTTACTTCTACCTAGCTCCACTATCCATTTTTTTATAGCCTTTTTAAACATTTTCTCAATACTAATTGCTTTAATAGATAGTGGAAGTAGGTTATAGATTTTAATTGAATAATACTCAAAATCCCTTTGTCTGAAAGTGGTATTAGTTTGTATTTGTTTAAGTTGTTTACGTGTTGAGGATCTAGTGATTATATTATTTGTATGTGATGTATTGTGGGGGTTATGTCTTTCATTTGAGTAAGAGTAGTGTTTGAATCTATAAGTGAGTATTGTTTTAGCGTATAATTGTTTTGGTGTCATAAGTTGTGATTTATGGAATATTTCTTCAGTAGATGTCTGTATCGGGACTCTGAGTATTATTTTAATGATGGATTTTTGTGCAACCAATACACTATTTAAAACTGTGTCACTCGCTATGTTCTCCATTCTGATCACATTCTTCCATGATAGTCCAAAAATAGGGATGGATGAAGACTTCATTCATATTTTTAATTGTCAAAGTCTTGGTTATTTTATCAGCTTCTTCAATTTTATTGTGTATTTCATTTTCCAGTTATTATGCAACTTATTTGACAGAGGTACAGTGAGATTCAATCAACACATTAACAGCCTTGTTGTTGACGTCCAAGTTTACTTCATCTATTTTTTTTTTTTTTTTTTTATTTTTTTTTATTTAAATCTTAAAGTAGGGCACACATATCATACATATTGTTATGTGTGTTCTAATAATAACATTGCAAATATATTTAATTTATAAATTGTTTATCACATATGTCTTGACCATTATTTTAAATTTTGATATGTTTTTTTCTTCATAAATATTTTTTTCCATTTCGTAATACTTTTTAATTAATGATAATGATAAAATTTATAAATAAACTTATCAAATAAACTTTTTAATTGCTTTAAATAAAATTGAATTTTGTGACTTTGCCTTTTTCCTAAATGGAAGTCTAATTTTGTTCTTTTCTCTAGTATTCTGATCGTGTTCATGCTGGTTCCGATCAATTTTTTTCCAAAATTCTGTTTTTTTATTAGAGTTTATAATTTTATGAACAAATATCATTGTATTGTAAAATATTCTTTGTTTATATGTTAATAATTTCATTTCATTTACCATCGACTTTACCCTCGTATATCTGGTTTTTTTTCAAAATGATTCTAAAGGCTTTATTTTGTAATACAGTTAGTTTATCTATGTTTTCTTTGTTTGATAAAAATAAAATGCTACTACAGTAGTTAACGTGTGGTTCAATAATTGCTTACTATTTCCTTTGTGGTGGTTTCCAGTTTCTTCAGAGTTTATAAAATCACTTATCATTTGTGGGCATCTGTGTTTCCAGAAACCTTTCATTGTTGACTATTTTATTTCAGCCCATGAGTCTCTAACATCGCTTATTGAGTTCCGCATATTATGGTTCTTCCAAAATTCTCTTTATGGAGGCACACCTTCCCTGTCAGTTCCCTAGGTGGCCTGATTCATTTTATTTCTCATATAATACGAATACGTAGCTATGACTATTTAACCGCAGGTTTTGCAAAATCAAGAACAAGCGGTTGTGTCACTCTTGACTCGATGACACACTAGCCATGTCCGCCTAGATTATGCCATTTACCTTTTGTTAATTATACCTTTTGTAAATTGAAATAGATTTTAAGACTGTTTAGATTAAGTATTACTCATTAATGCCAATCTGTTAGGGCTCACTTAAGCCTTTTGATTGGCTTAAAAATAAAAAAAAACTTTTTTTTAAATGTGCGAAATAGCGAATTGTACATTAGTGGAACGTGCAAAATTTGATGGCCATCTGTATATACATATGTATGTTTAATTCAGTCACGTGCCTACTACCCTTATGTGAGATTATCCCAACTAATTGCCCATTTCCTCCCTTGCTTCGTTCGCTGTCCTTTGTTTTAACCGCACTAAATAGTGCATACGGCATTTGAAACTAAAATAAAATGGCCTAATATTGAAATATTAAGGGCAATCATAAAAAACCTAAATAATTGGACCGGGTTATGGTCCTGTGGATCAAAGCCTAGATCCAAATGCCATTCTGTTACAACCGGATTATCAATTTTCGGCTTTAAGAAAATGGTTTAAAATATGAAATAGTTGTGTATTTTTTTTTCCTTATTAGAATATCTATCGATATTTTGTTCATACGATAATACATTTTAAATATTTATTTTTTATTATAAATATTTAAGGAATTTACTTCGTTTTATGGTGAAACATTTCAATAAATTTTGCTGAATGGTCGCATTTTTATTTATTTTTTTGTATTAGGTAATTCAACAAAGATATTAATTTATTTATTTGACACTTTATATACATATACAATAAATATACATATAAGGGCGGGCATGTTGCCTTAAGGCAATTTCTTCCTACCTACCCAAACCGTTCAGTTTGAGAAAATTATAAATACATGGACATATTGAGTCTTACAATTTTATACAAAAATTAAAAGCAAAGATTAACAAAAATAAATATATATAAAAAAAAAATAACACTTTACTATGAAGAGAGGAGAGGGGATGGGAAGGAAAGAAGAAGGATAAAGGAACAATTTAAATATTTAGATAGTGACATTTCAATCTTGACTTAAATGTAAATAAAGAAGGGGCGTCTCTAACATTAGTGGGTAGATTATTCCACAATCGAGCGGCTACTACTGTGAAAGAGGAGGCAAAAAAATTAGAGCGATGACAGGGTATTAAAAGAGTTCTCTCGTTACTAGATACATACTAGAAAACATACAACTTGAAAGTATTCGTCGATACAATTTTAGATACATCTTCAATTATAGAATTACACAAAATTGATGTAATGTTTATTTTTATTTGTTTTATACAGGATACAATGCAATAAAAAAAAAGTTGCACGTGTGTACTTATTAAATAATATTTATTCCTAAGAGATTATTCGCAAAAGCTGAGAGAATATCAAGCTGAGAGAGTATCGCCTCCGCTAGATAGAGCTATCACCGGAGTTGCTGGGTCCGTTCTCTTTTCACTTCATTCCCTACAAAGTCAAACCATCGCACACCCAATATTCTTCTGAGACACCTATTATTAAAACTCATAATTTTGCTGTTTTGGGCCCTAGTGAGGTGTCATGATTCGCAGCCGTAGAGAAGAATAGGTGTAATATAATGATAATATCAACAATGTTTTGAGTTTGTCCAAATTTGTGTAGACAAGGACTGGATTCAACTCCCTGGGGAGCTGTTGAAAAAAACTTTTTTTTTTCAAGCGTTGCCTAGTATGTAGGTGAAACAAGTCAATTAGATGAATCTCACCCGCATAAATAAAGGTTTCAGCTCTTCAACTTCACAAACATCAACACTTGAAAGAATTGAAGGAATATAGATGTTCAAATATGGGCAGAATGGTGAATGTTACACAGTGTGTAAAGTGGCCACTTAAACCAGCCAATGACAGGTCATAAGCCCTGTAGATGCCAAGACTTCTATATTACCTTTTCTTAAATTTTCTTCAACTCTGTTGTTTTACTAAACGGAGTATTAAACGTTTGCGGATTTAATTATTACTCGTCTTTTATTTCTATAATATAGTGAAACATATGTAACTGAAGAAATAACAAGTAATGAAGTGTAAAGTGTGAATGTAAAGTGGCCACTTAAACCAGCCATTGACAGGTCATAAGCCCTGTAGATGCCTAGACTTCTATATTATTTTCTCTTAAATGTTTTTCATCTATGTCAATATAATATTGTTACCACACAGAGATCGCATTTCGACAGCAATCAGCCTACTTTCATTCTTCCAATTCCACACTTCACTTCCAAACATGAGGGTCGGCACTAAGACTCCACTGTGAACGGCTAATTTCGTCTCCTGCGACCAATTTTTATTTGCCAAGACCTTTGAAACTGTGTATTTAAAATAAATCATGTTTCCGCAAAAGTACCGACCGCGACATTGACAAACCACTACAATAATTCTTCCCTTAAATATGTGGAGAGGAACACAATAATTATTCTAGTAGTTTCTTGAGTAATTATTAAAAAAACAAGGGACGCGGGATATCCGGGGAGAGCATACATAAGCTTGCTACAATCTGTACGAGGGATGCGATTTGTTTTGGCACGTGTGTATTTTGTATGGAGATATTGCCAACGGAAATTGAAAACGCGTAAACTAATTCATTTTATTTTTACTAATTGTGATAGTATATTTCTGTACCTCAGAGGCAGACGGATGCAAATCCAAACGTTGACGTTTATATTAATATTTGAATATTCAACAATAGCCTAAAGAATCTACTTTCTCTAAGTGATTTCTGATAATTTATAGCATTCATTTGTATTTTCAATATCTTAATACATTGGTTCTTTCATTATAAGACTTACATTTCTTCAAAATCAATGGATGTTATCATAAACATGTTACGAAAATGTAAATGTCATTTCATCAAAATCTGGATTTGCATCCGTCTGCCTTTGAGGTACAGATTTATTCTATTTATGTAATTTTTGAAATTATAAAAATATTTTTTTATTTTTCCAAAAATTTGTGGACAAGGGTTGGATCCAACCCCCCCTGAGGAGTTATTTACGTTTATGTACTACAAAAAAGACGAAGTACACTTAAGATAAGGAAAATAGAAGACTAGGTATTTACAGAGCTTAAGATCTATCGTTGGTTGGTTTATTTATTTATGTATTTATGTATTTTATTTTTTGCACAACAACAGGCCAGGAGGCCCAATTACAGTTGTTAATTACATCACAGAATACCCAGGCTTGAACAATATCACATTTATTTGTTTGTGTTCTCACCGGGAATCGAACCCGGAACCTTCCGTGCGTGAGTCAAGCGTCTTGACCACTGCACCACGGAGGCCGTAATAAAATAATAATAATATTTTTTATTTTACCAAAAATTTGTGGACAAGGACTGGATTCAACCCCCTCTGGGGCGTTATTAACATTTATGTATTACAACAAAGACGAAGTACACTTTAGATAAGGAAATAGAAGACTAGGTATTTACAGAACTTAAGACCTATCGTTGGTTGGTTTAAGTAGCCACTTAACACACTGTGTAACATTCACCATTCTTCCTATGTTTTTGAAAATCGCATTCTTGAATAGAGTGCACCCCTGTTGATGAGAAGAGCAGAGTTTGACATTGGCAAAAAGAGTTCTTTACTTGAAAATTAATTATTTTATGTTTTTGAATTTAAACATAAACAAGTACCAAGGTTCCTACTTATCAACGAAAAGTTACAACATATTTTTACGTTTATCCGAACGGTTTTGACTTAAGATTTTTCAGTAAAGTTTTGGAAGCATATATAATCAATTATTTTTAATGATAAGAGGAAACGCGGTCTGAATTTTCTTCATACTAACGTATTTCCGTATTTACTCTCTAGATTATGGCACTAGAGCAATGTTTTTTTTACACTCCATAGATATTTACCAATGGCGTGTCCCCTTTGTTTCGTTTCTATAAAAAAAATGTTACCAGTAAAAAAGCACAGTTTTATCTGCTGTCTTCGGGCGCACGGTAAACAAATATAACTATTTTTGAAAAACGTACCGATATGGAAAATTTTATTCTGATACTCTGTCTAAGAAAATAACAAAATCTGTTCAGTTTCGAGATGCGAAAAACGGGACAACGAAACGTCGATTTTGTCTATTCTAACAAAAGGTCTGACATGATATGCGGTTGTCTTTTTCGCACAGTATCGGGGAGGCATCTGCAAGACAGTGACAGGAATCAATGTTTGAATACCTTTTTATCTAAATTTTCTATCCTCACAATTTATACAGGTCTACCAATTAATAAAATTACTCGCCTACAGTCTGTATTAAATGCCGCAGCGAGACTTATTTTTGGAATCTCTAAGTTCAGTCATATCACTCCACTACTTCGGGAATTACACTGGCTACGTTTTACACAGAAGGTCGAATATAAACTCTGTTGGCTTATGTAGTCACTGCACAACTCTGCTCCAGAATATCTAAGGAAACTCTGCATTCCCGATGAACTAGCTGACAGACGTCTTACGCTTAGATCAGCTACATCTACGTCGAAAGGAAAAGTTATTATAAACAGCGCACTAAATTCGGCGAACGCGCATTTGCGTTCGCAGGCCCTACGTCATGGAATGCTCCCAGCAGATGTGTGAAACTGTAAGAGTGAAGTGATGTTCGGAAAAAACTTAAAACACTCTAGTTCTCTAAATTATTTGAATAAATCCTTAGCATGTGGTGACAAAGTACATTGTTTTTCTTAAATTTAAAAAGTTAAAATTGAATTCATATCTTTATATAATAACTTTGTAAAGCGCCCTTGAGATATTATATTATGAAAATGGCGCTATATAAGTTATCCATGATAATTTATTATTTTTTAAAACACGAAAATAATCATGTATTCGTACGTATCTAATTTGAACTAAGTACAATAACTGTTATCAAACTTTCGACTATGTTCATTTAATCTCAAATCAGCAAAGCATTGCCGGGTTCAGCTTGTTTTATATTTTTTTATTATAGTATTATAGTACATACACAAAATGATAATTATTTACCCCGTTGTAAGACAGTCAAAAATTCTTTTATTCTTGTAACAAGAATAAAAGAGCACAAGAATGCATGCAAGTTGGGCTACCCGGATAAATCAGCTCTTGCAGAGCACTACATAGAAACAGGGCATAATTTCTCATTTGAGCCAAATGTCCTTGGAAAGCCCAAAAATCATCAAGCCCGTTTAATAAAGGAAGCCATAGAAATATACAAGCATCCTAATAACATAAACAGGGATGATGGGTTACGACTACGAACCTCATGGTACCCGGTGCTTCCAAAGCCCACGGTACAAACTCCACACACTTAACCACATACATTGCCCGACTGCGACACGGTACAAATTCCTCACAATTAAACACACTAAAAACTACACTCATACATTCAGCCCTGAAGATGGACACTGCAATGTGCTCCGAAACGTCGGCAATACAAAGCCCACAAACACGGCATAATAACCCAGAAAAACACTATCTGTATTCTTAAGGCCGTGAAAACCTACGAACCTTTAAAATATATATATATGTAGTTCTAGCATATTTATTGAAATTAAATGTTACTTTCATTGTGCATTCATTGTTCTTTTAACCAATTCTTCTCAAGTCTAATTTTAGTCCCTTTAACAGGAAACAAAACTAAATTACTTGAAATTTTCGACCGAGATCTTAATTTCGCATAGAGCTTACACTCTATGTGTCACAGTGGGGCCCTTGTGAGGGGCGCGGGTGGGCTCAGCCCCCGCGGGTCGATCGCGTGACCTACAGCAAGGGGCTCGGAATATGTGGCAAGGTCAGGGTTCCGGCGGGCGGGGTATACAGTGCCGGGTAAAGGTTACACCCATAAACTAATTACCCTAAAAAGGTGACCGCGTTTGAAGCGATTTGCGTAGAGACGCGTTTTCGAGAATCAATTAGAAGCCAAAGAAAGAAATATTTTTATGTATCGTATTATCATCACTATGATTTTTTTAAGCTTTTTAATTTTAAACTTACTCCGTCCGTTACGTCACGAGTTGTTATCGTTGAGTTGTGCTGCCTTTTGAACGTAGAATCGAGTAGCTGTCAAAATACACAAAACATTAAAAAGACAGTTCCAAACAAAACAAATTGTGCTCAGCTCTCAACGTTAGTGCAATAACATCTAAATACCAATAAATTTAGTAATCTTTTTGATATATTTAATACTTCGCCTGCGTTAATCAAATAAAAAATTGTATCAAGTACAATATAATAAGTAATTAAAAACGATGTTTAAATTAGTCACTCTTTCAACAATGTTTTGAGTATGTCCAAATGTTTGCAGACTGGCTGGATTTTCTCCCCAGGGAGTTGTTCATATTTAAATTTATTGCAACAGAGAGAGAAAACATTTTTGAGAAGGGAACATGGGAATCTAGGCATTTACAGGGCATATGATCTGTCATTGGCTGGTTTCAGTGGCCACTTGACACACTGTGTAACATTCACCATTCTGCTTACGTTTGAACATCCACATTTCTTAACTCTTCCGTCTGTTGACTTTTGTGAAGTAAAAGAGCTGAAACCTTTATCATGTGGGTAAGATTCATCTGGCTGAACGAATTCACCTACTAGGAAAAGTTTTATGTCATCGTTATATTCTTATCTGCACCAAGTCAGAATCCACCCATTAATAAGGCGATTCACTTGCTGAATACGGCTTCTGCGGATAATATGGATCTGTTTTTCTATACATATCGGCAGCTAAGCAGCTATCTGCTCTCTATTAATTAACTTCTAACTTATTTATATATACGCCTAGTAGGCATTTTTAAGGACATATTTATGCATAGAAAATTATTATAAAGGAAAGTAAAAAGACACAATGGTATATAGTAAACTTGGTGAGAGTGGAAGCGGGAGCGAGGTGTTTATAATTGAGTTTGATTCAGTGATCGTTTGAAAGAAGACAACTTATTATCAAAGAAATCAAGACTGGTAAGTTTGTTGATAGACCTAAGAATTTGGGGTATAGGGGAATGAAAACCATAGTTAGTTCTATGGTTATCGGTATGAAAGAGTAAGTTTTGTCTGAGGTTTCTAGTTGGGATATTTAATTTTATTGACCTCAGTAGTTCAGGTGCATCAACTAATGAGTTGAGAATTTTAAATAGGACTATAAGGTCGAATTTATTCTGACGGTCTTCAAGAAAAGATACATTTAAGGTAGTTTCTAACTCATTATACGTATATTGGTCTCTGGATAAGCCCAACCTCCTGCCTATCTTTTTTAAAAATTGATGTGAAAAAAAATGGATTAGATATATTAGTCTACATTACGCAATGGGTTAAACAGCCCGCAAAGTAATGCAGATTACAATTTGTAAATAAATATTTATTATATTATTGTTATCAAAAACATTTTTAACTTTGTGGTTTGACATTTTACACTTATTTGTTTATAAATTTGTATAAACCACTTAATTTTTTTAATTACACTTCTACCGGTTTCGAGGTTACTACCTCATCGTCAAGAATTTAACTAACTTATAATTACACGCGTTGCTATTTATATAATAAAATATTGTATGAAAGAGACAGAAAATTGAAAGAAAGACAGAGAAAGAAGATAAAATAAATCATAATGGGAATAGTTTTAAAAGAGGACTCGAAGTTAAATTTAATTGATTATTTATTATTTGATATTTAAATATTTATTAATTTATATTGATGTTTTTTGTTGATATTTCTTGATAAAATGATTCAGATAAAAATATAAATAAACTTATTAATGAAATTTCTTGGTTTAGTTTTACTTTTTATTATTTTGTTTTATTATTTTTATGTTTCTGTCCCCTATTAAAATACTTATTTGATCTTATCTCCAAAATATGTTAAGAATAGTATGAAAACTGCAAATGTTGTAAACAATTCACCATTCTTGAAGATGCCTACTTAGGCGAAAGCGCTCGTTGGTCAAATTAATAAAAAGTAAAACTGAACCAAGAAGTTTCATTGATAAGTTTATTTATAATTTTATCATAATCATTAAATATTCATTATTTTTGATATTTTTGAGGTGGCCTTTTGATAATCAAATTTATTTATATTAAAAAATTAAAAATGTGTGTTTTATTACCATATAAGTATTGCAGACCACATTTTGGATGCCTTGTTTTTCCGCCAATGTCCTATTTTTTGCCTGTCCGGATTGTCGAGGCTCCACTGTACTGCAGGGAAAAACACCTTCAAAATCGATATTTCGCGTCCACTCTGCATTTTTCCCTGAGAATAACTAAAAAACTAGTCCCGTTTTGTATACAGCGCTGTATTCTTCGCTGCGACACAGAATATATCGTTTATCATAGTATCAAAATCTTCACGAGCCGCCTTCGTCTGGTATTAGGAGTACCTATGTCTGTCTTAGGAAAATGGGAAATACGGTCTATTTTCCTTTGGCTGTCCATATCCGCGTATCACAAAGGCGTAACGCGTCCCATAGCAACAGGAACACGGAATTCTCACCCCTACGTACACCCCTTTCCACGGACCACTCTGAACAAAGTGGGCATAGAACTAATTTGGAATAGCAAAATAGGCTGACTGTGGTTACAAAACCATCATTATGCCTCGATTCGACGTCAAAGTGATATAAAAATGAAATAGGAATTAAATTTGCATCATTGTGGAGCGGAGCTATGACGGGACCACATGTCGCCTCGAAATATTTGCGTTTTTATCTTCTTCTAAAGCCTTCCTCTCTCTATTGATTGGTATATTCGTATACCTCTTTCAATTCCTTTCACTCGTCTGTGCATGGCCACAGTGGCGAGCATTTTATTTGCCCACTTTACAAGGCATCAGGTTCTCGAAGTCCTGGACGTCCACGGCTGACTGTTCGTCGGCAGCTTATGTCAGAACCTCGGGACGGGAACCTGACTTGGGAGGACGCAAAAGAGTTGGCAGCAGATAGAGATGCATGGAGGCTCTTTGTGGATACCTCATGCTCCAACTAAGGAACGGACATGGAATTATGAAGACTTATTTGGTAGCTACAAAGCCTTGAGCGGCGCTTAAATATTCTGCTTGCCACCCATCGTCTACTTTGAAAGTAAATAAAGGAGCTTTTTTATTTTTTTAATAAATATTTGCGTTCTTATGATTTACCCAAATATTTAATTTTGAGGGCCATTTTCAACGAGTTGTAAATAACTCACTATTAGAATATGAAATCAAGTTGGTGTAGAGTGGGATTTGAACCACAGACCTTTGGTCCGTGAGTCCGAGACACTAGCCACAGGACCACAACCCGATTGAGCTTCTTCAGAGAATGCAGGTGTGATATCATGTTATTTTGGTAAAATAAATTAATTTGAGTTTAAATGATTTAGAGAGTCATTTCTTTTTTATATAGTGGATTATATGACACTGGTGCTGGATGGTCATGGGCAACTTATTATTAAAGCAGATAACAGAGTAAGCTCTTAATCCTCTTTCAATGAAATATTAGGAGCTCGTGGAGAAATCCCGTCATTGATGGTAGTAGTTTGAGCAATCTCTTCAGCCAGAACAGAAAAAGACACATCATTGTCACTTTTTTATTAATTCACACCAATACATACACATTACAAAAAAAAACATAACGTATCCCAAACTCTATAAGACCAAGGGCCCTGTGTTGAGTTGGGATACAACATAATAGAAAGTGGAAGCACGTACATAATTAAATAATAGCAAAAATAAAAACTAAATATTATTACATAAAAATATTAATATTTAAAAGGGCATCTAGACAACACGCTTAATAGTATATAAATCTATGCAATATCTCGCAGCAGTCACCTGCATTTGTCTCTTCCCTTAGACAAAATCCAAACCTTTACACCTCTCTTGAAAATGGCTTTCATTTCAGAGAATTTAATATGTTCATCCAGGACATTGAACACTCTTGAAGTCACAAAAGATAAATTTCTCTGAGCAAAAGTCGTATTTTTCGTCGTGTTTTTGGAATTGAATATTTCAAATTACAGGTTGATTCAGATCGCATAATTTTATATAAAATTTGAAACAAAAATAAACTAAAAATCGGCAAATCTACTGCAAAGAGAGGAGGGTGGGAAGGGAAGAAGAAAGAGAAAGAAAAAACTCGAAACTTTAGATAGTGACGAGTGACGAGCATTCTGCTGGGATCTCCTCTTCTAACCGCATGACCAGAAATATGTCAATGCCTCTTTTTAAATAAAATTACTTATGTCCAGTACCTTCATAAATTGAAACCATGTCTTAGGTACACATAAGAACTGTCAAACTTGATTCAGAATAACAGTTTTGTTATTTTATGTTTTTTTTTACTAGTCATCAATATTTCAACTTTTTTTGTTGGTACAATGTCATTTTATATTCTCATTTTCCTCTCTTGATCCTCAACCACTTTTTGTCATTTTCCTTACTTTCCCTTTCCTTTACCTCCTTGGTTTGTCGATATTTCATTTCAGGATCTTTCAGCCTCTTCGAGACAATTATTTTAGTATGAAATTTCAATCGAAACTTCAAATTTTGATCTAGAACTTAGCTCCAAGTTGTTTTTGTAATTTTACTCGTAAATATTAAATTATGCAACGTTTCTGTTAATCAAACCTATCGTATTAAATCTTCGTGATCTTGGACAAAATTTGTAGGGTTGTTAAGTCAGATTTCTCGCGCGGAGAACGCGAATGGTTTTGAAGTTATTTCTCAATTTTTAGTTTATAGTAAGTAACTGTTTTTGCTGTTAAAATTACGTACGTTTCTAAATTCTACCCTTGAAGTTTAGAATCAGAACTTATGTTTTAGGAGCTTAACTCTGAAGGGTAATTTTACTTACGATAAGTTAGTACCTATATTATATTAAACAGCGTGTTCATGATCACCTTAAAAAAAACAAAACTCTAAATATACAAAAAAAAATAAAAAATTTCATCATTGTCATTTATCTTTCCCCACCCAGTATTGCATGGGGCACTGCATTGGAACAATTAAGCCTGTAGTCGGGTAAAACGCACGCAAAATAAGGAAATCATACAGTTTTGCCATTTTAAAACGAATGTATTTTTAAAAATCACGCAATAATAAAAAAAAATAAATTAGATGAAAACAATTTTTTTTATAGGTATTTCTATTTAAAAATATGCTTAGAAGTTTTATTTAACTAAAACATAATTACTTTTAGACCGGCAGATTACGCCATTCCAAGTTTAGACTAAACTTAGGAATCTGGGATTCTCAAATAAAGACTAAGTATTGAACTAAAATTTGTTGTAATGATCTAAAGATAATAAACTGAACCATACCTTATTAATTAAAAATAGCTTTTTGTTTTTTTGTTTTTTTTTGTTTTTTTTTTTTGCACCGCAACAGGCCAGGAGGCCCAATTACAGTGGTGAATTACATCACAGAACACCCAGGCTTGAGAAAAATCAGATTTTTTTTTGTGTTCTCACCGGGAATCGAACCCGGCACCTTCCATGTGTGAGTCAAGCGTCTTGACCACTACGCCACGCAGGCCGCGTGCCGTTTTAACGTGGTAAGGCTTGCACATATTTACTTAAACAAAGTACATTACGTTATACATATTAAAGGATGGAAAATGTGGAATCAGGCAATAAAAATATTTTAATTTAAAAAAAAAGGATGGGAAGATACCGCAATGTTCCAGGCATCTTTTGAAAGTGGTCAGAGAAGGCCATTTTTTATATGAAGAGGTTCCAGAGTCTAACACCTTGAACAGATAAGGAATTGCAATAATTTGAGTTATTCCAAATGTTTTTAGACAAAAGACTGGATTTCATCTCCTAGCTAGAGGGTCATTCAGATTAAGAAATTACAACAGGGATGGAGAACATTTTAGAGAAGGGAAGATGGAAGTCTAAGCATTTAGGCTGGTTTAAGTGACCACTTTACACACTGTGTAACATTCACCATTCTGCCTATGTTTTAACATACACATTCCCTCAACTCTTTTATCGGTTGAATTTTATGTTTTTATTATTTAATTTTATTCATTAAGGAAAAACAACAGTTGTTATATAAGAATACAAAATATAAAAAATAGTACATACATCCAGTTAAAGTTTTTCACAAATATAATGAGAGAACATGTTACACAGTAAAGAGAAAAATAATATATTATAGAAGACATGAGAAAAAAAAGAGCTCGTTTGAAGGTTAAGGGATGAAGAAATAGAGTGGAGGAGTAGAGGAGGGGGATTTTCATCATACAGTTATCTAATTCAAAATTTTGAAATAACAAAATAAACATAATTAAAGGAACATAAACTTATTACACGCTGACAAATGTTTCATTTTACAGTGTTTCAAAAAAATTTTTTTGAAGTCACAAAATTTTGTATTAAAAATATCTAAAGGGGGACAAAGTTAATTAAATTTGGAGCAGCTACGATAAAAATAAACGAGTTTTGATCATAATTTTAACTAGTCGTGTTGACTTTACGGGACAATTGATTGAAATTTTTTTCTGAAGTAAAAGAACTAAAACCTTTATTTAATTATTTATTTTATTTTATTTGGGATTTTTACAGCTATTACATAAAAAATAAGAAAACATATATTAACAGTACCAGAGCCAATTTAAAAAATCCGCTGCAAATCTAATAATACATAATATATAAAAAAAGAGTTAACGTGATTGTTTGTGTGTGACGTTTGTATTCATGTGTGCGTATTGTGAATCTGTGTATGTGTGAATGAATGAGGGAGGGTGTACATGTGCGTGTGCGAATGAATGAGAGAGAGGGTGCGTGTGTGTGGGTGCGTAAGTATAAAAAAATAATAATTTATAACTCGTTATTATATTGAAAAGGGTACAGGAAAGAACTTGGTAAGAAGATTGTTTATAAAAAAAAATATCACGTGGATGAGATTCATTCGGTTGAACCATTTCACCTACTAGACATCGCTTGAAAACAATTTTTATCAAAGTCAAATTATGTCAATTAAGAATTAATTTAGATTTCAAAATTTTATCAATTAATTGCACAATTTAAAAACTGCAAGCTCTGACATTATAAGAAATGTTTCAGTATGAATATGGGACCTCATATAAATAATGTCATTCACTTTGTATTAATTGAAATTGCTGATTAACCTTCGACTTGTTATATATTGTCAAATAGGGTAATGACCGCATTTACGAGTACATATGCCAAAATATTACAGCGTTTATTACAGAATAAGGTACTGATAATATAATAACAAGAATAATAAGTATATGCGAATATACTCTTATGTATACCTTCCGTTCTGTTAGAAGAGTGTTCGGCATTTTGTTCCCTACTTTGGTTAGATCTTTTATACTTATGTGTCATAATATTTATAAATATGTTTATTGATTTTAGTATTTATTTTTATTTTATTTTATTCAGAAAACATACAGTCATACCAAATAAGTATGAAAAACATCATTTTTTTAACATAAAAATACCAATTAAGTTTTCATAAATTAAAAAGATATAAACATTAAATGTGACAAAAAAAAAAGAATTTTAAGTGAGAAAAAAATAATTGTTGACATTTGCGTTTTCCATGGAGGTAATAAATTAAAATAAATAAAAATACCGAATGTACACTCCGAGCCATCCACGCACACACATGAACGCACATATAAAACATACACAAACATATACATTACATGCGGCACATATACATAGCATAAACCACTCAAGATGCACATTCAGTAATTATCCCAAATAATCGACCCCATAAAGAAATTTTCTGTACAAATGCAACGTGCAGTTAAAAATGTCTACATCAATACTGAGTCCGTTATAATTTCTACAGGTACGTCTAATGAATGAATTCGAGGTATAATTGTTTTTACAAGTTGGTATATAAAAAGGAATTTGATCTGGTTTAGCGAAGAGGACAACGGAAACCAATGTTTTGTAAAAGATACGGCGAATCAACTATATTATTGAGAATTTTGAAAAGAAAAATTAAATCATATGTAAGGCGCCTTTTTTGTAGTGATTCCATATTAAAATTGATCAAAGATGCGCCGTAATCATTTTCAATGTTGCCAAAACGATATTCCAGGCTCCTCATAAATTTCTTTTGAATGTTTTCAATTTGATTAATATATACATTATATTGAGGGGACCATACTAATGAAGCGAATTCGAGTTGACTTCGCACATAAGTATAGCAAAGAAGTTTGAATGTATTTGGTGATGAGAATGGCTTGGAGATTAGTATAGAAGAGTCGCAACATAACTCGGAATTTTCTAACCAGTCGAGATATAAAAAAAATATAATTGTGCCATAGCGAAATTGTGCATTGCGTGTATTAAATAAGAAAAGAATCATTTCAGCATAGACTTTTTACATATTGACACTAGTAAATAATAAGGTTAATAGAACCTGCCATATGTGTAATAAAAAATTAAATTGTATTGATATTTATAACATATCTTTAACTTCCTTTAAAAGTGAAATTTCCAAAAATAATTCAAGTTATGATGTTGCGCCTTGAATCCGCAGCCTATAATATGCAGGTTATGTGCAGTTCTGTATGTAGGCACATAATAAATGAACACTGTATGGTCAACTATAATTGTATTATTTATTGTAATGTGCAACTGTGTGACCAATATTCATTTACATTTCTAGTAATATTATAAGTTTTGTATGATTAGTTATTTTATGTTATGTATAATTTTTATGTGACAACATTTACAATAACAATATTATGTGGAAGCCTCTAATTGAACTTTATGATATGTATTTATGGTATAATTGATTCTTATAAATGTATAAATGTCTGTTGGCTTTCCAATGAAATAAAATAAAATAAAAATTTAAAAAAATTAGTAAAACGCATAAAAAGTAAGGAAACGCTACGATTTTGTCATTAGTCATTTTTAAACACTGGTAATTGAAAATCTACAATGGTGTAGCGTTCTGTTTCCTTCGGCTACCCCTACGGGAAATGGCGTGAAGGTTTGTCTGTTTGTTTATTTGTGAAAACGCAAGCGTAGAATGTTTAGTGGCGCCCGACAGCTCGTGCAGTAAATAGGCCGGGAGGAAAGTGCATAGCGATCTAGCGTGCGGGCCGGCGCGCGCAGCGGCGTCGCGTGCACAGATGCATAGCTCGCTAGAAATGGAAAAGGGGGAAAACATTCTAATGTAGAACGCCATACAGCGAACCAATGAAAGTGCGCGGTGGTGGTGGAGGAATTAATAATCTAACGTGAGAGTCATCTTGTCTCACGGGGGCCGGATTCTCTACATTTTTTCATTGTTTATTTATTATTATACGGTACAAGTGCCTTTTACAATATAAAATATACAAAATAATGAGTTAGTTAGATATACAAAAATTTTTTAACAATTTTAAAACATGGGTATAAAAAGAAAAAGAAAAATAACATGAAAAATGAATGAATTTGTAAAATATGTGACCATTTGATTTTTGACAAGTAAAACTGACCAACACACTTAGTCACTTTTATTAGTAAATTTAAGATCCAAAGAATTGACCAAGTTACAGTTAGTCAATTTGACTTGTAGGTGATGTCACCAGTAAAGAGTTAGTAGTCAGTAGTTAGTAAGTTAGTATACGTTTTGTATTTGACAGATACAGTTTTTTTTATAAAAAGTTCATTAATAAAAAATATTCTTTAGATTATTACGTAACACTTCTCAATTATTTGTCCTATTTCATTTATTTTGTATTTCTGTGTTTATTTAACATTCATAAATACAAAAAAATGGATTATTGAAATAAAAAATACCAGAAACATAATTTATAGTTATAAAATAAAATACTACCTCCCTCAATTAACGAAAAAAAATGATTATCTGCAAAATTTCATGTCAAATTTTACAGGTAAAATTGACTAAGTTTTTCAATTTTTTTTTTATACAAAAGTAAAAATGTTATTTCAATACGTTTATACTTTACATTAAAGTTAAAAGTTTCGTACATATAATGTAAAATTACTAACCGACTACTTGAAAAACCTGATCTTTGAGAAGCAATTGAAATCTAGAAAAACACTAAAATGGCTCCCCTAAACATTATTGATTTTGTCACTTGGTCAATTTCTCTTGTATGCCCACGATATATATATACGAGTACATGTATGTATGTTAGCATGCAAAAGATTAAAAAAATATACAATAAAAAAACACCATATCATTAGCATAAGTAGTTTTTGCAAATAATTCGTTCATTAACTACAGAACATCATAAAATATTTATAAAGAGATGATTTGAATTCACAAAGACTCGAGTTAAAAATGTAAATATGAGAGGTACATTCGTTTCCTAGTCCGTGTATGCTCGGTATTGGTGAGTAACAAAGACAGTTGGTTTGAGAAGGGTGACAATAATATGGACTATTTCGTCTAGTTTTACGTGTTGGTATATTAATGTTTATTAAATCCAGGAGTTCGCAACTATCGAATTTAGAATTAATGATTTTATTTTAAAATATTAGGTCAGTTATTTTCCTGCGATCCTCCAGAGTGTTATAAATTCTAGAAGCCATAAAGCTAAAAAAATTCTGTCCAAAAGAAGTTCTCGTCCGCGGTACAATGTGTTTCTGTGACGTCACACTACGAGTTGATGTATTGCCTGCTGTGAAGACGTGGTCAATTTTATTATTGTGATGATTAATTATTATTGTTTTAGCTACAATTGTCAAACGTCCAAAACATTAAATTCAAATTTGTTTAGAAATTTTCACGAATCTTGACGTCACAACTGTCAAGGCCAAACATGTCGCGTTTTTCTAGTGACGTATTTAAGAAAAATATATATATATTTATGAAATAAATCATTTCTCCACAAAACCCATATCGATTTTGAAAATGCTTTTAATTATTCTAAATCCATTTCGTATATTTTTATCGGTATTCGTAGTATGTGATATTTCCCTGTTCTGAAAATCACCAATGCGGTTCTGCGTTGTTGTGGGAACTCGCGTCGTAGAAATCGGAAAAAATACCATATTTAATAACGTGTGTAGATTGATGTCACTTTTGTTCGCTATCGATTTCTAGAACACGCACTCAGAAACCGGGTCGCGATTCGCATCATTACGATTATGTTACTTTTTGCTGCTGCACTTGTCTGTGTACTTGTGCCAACGACTACTCGTTTCGGGAGTAGCAGAAGAACCCGTGTAACACTTCGCTCCTTGATGCCGTCCCCTGACTCTGCCAAACCAAATCGTCAAAAGGGTCGAGAGTTTCAAATACCTGTAGCTCAATCGCAAATAACCATCGACGTGCTAATAAGCGACGTGATAACAATTTCTCACCATGGTTGTTTATCGTATTCGCGATCACAATGGAACATCCGTAAACACCTAATATTAAATGTCAAAATATTTACGTATAATCCTGCTGCGCAATCACATATATATTATATTATTATAAATAAAACAATCATTAAATTCTTTCGAACGTCATGGAACGTCATGGTCTTTGAAAGAAATGTAACTATGACTGAATGTAAGATTGTAGTAAATGGAGATAGTTTGAAACAGGTCGAAGAATTTGTATATCTGGGTAGTATATTTACTAGAGATGGAAATATGGACAAGGATATTGAAAGGAGGGTTAGTGCCGGTAACAGAGTTAATGGTTCCTTAAAGTCTGTCGTGGCAAATAAGTGTCTATCGCAAGAGGCTAAATTAGCAGTTCATAATGGAGTTCTGGTACCAACCCTAATGTATGGAAGCGAAGCATGGAGTTGGAAAAAAAGGGACGAAAGTAGACTGAATGCTGTTGAAATGCGATCCCTCAGGCGAATGTGCGGAAAAACAATGTATGATAGGTGCCCTAATGTCAAAATGAGTAAAGCATTATCGACAAAATTAAGAAAGGTCTTTTGCGATGGTTCGGTCATGTGGAGCGAATGAATGATGAAAGAACGGCTAAAAAGATTTATGATGCGAATGTGTCTGGTTGTAGAAGTCGAGGAAGGCCGAGAAAGACATGGCATGATCAAGTACAACAAATTCTTGAAAGTGGTCATGTGAAAAGTCGGAATAATCGACGTGCGTGCATGAGAAGATGTATGAATGTGAAGGAAGCAAAGGAAGTGTGCCAGGACAGAGTGGTGTGGCGTTCTATCCTCTCTGCCTACCCCTCCGGGGAAATGGCGTGATGGTTAGTTAGTTAGTTTAAATTCTTTCATTCTTTTTCTATGTAATAAAGGATTAAGCTTGCAGATTTCAAATATATTTTTTAAATAAAAGTGTTTTTCAAAATAAAATATCAGGAATCGAACTCGAGACCTCGTGCATGCTGGGCAACTAAACTCACTCAGTCACTACCCACTACACTACGAAGTGTAAAATCTATTGTGCATAATAGTACCTAACTCATAATACCTAACATGAACTCCAATCAGCGGGGGGCAAACGGCCCCTTGTTCTATTTTTAAATTTAAACCCAGAAATACGGCGGTAGTTTTTATGAATTTTGATGAATAAAATATTTAAAATAAGAATGTGACGTTGGTGATATGTGCTCTCTCTCTCTCTCTCTCTCTCTCTCTCTCTTCGCGGGAGAGAAAATCTGCATGCTGCATTTTTCGTTGGAAATTTAAATCTTTACTTTCTAATTTAAATTCCGAAGTGCGCATTGTAAGCTGAAAACATGCTGCTACCGCTGCTACGCCATTTCTCCGTAGGGGTAGGCGGAGAAAATGGATCGGCACACACGTCCATTCTGACATACATTCCACCAGACTTGAATTTTTTTTTCATCCGATCATGCCGCGTCTTTCTTGTTCGTTCTTGTCTTACGTTACTAATCATTCCACTCTACTACTACTCTCTTATGGTGGAGAGGGTTCAGAAGAAATTTCTTCGGTTTCTCTACATAAGAGAGTGCGGATATTATCCATGGCTTTATCCTACTGACTTCCTCCAGGGTATGCTTGGTAACAGCAGTTTGAAGACCAAAAGAAATGTGTATTTAACTACGCACTTCTTTCGATTGTTGCGCGGTATCATTGACAACCCTGAAATTATACGGAGCATTGGCTTTTATGTTCCGGATAATTACCTTAGACAGCGTCAGCATAGACTGTTCCACATTCCAAGATACAGGACTAACCTGCCAATGGTTATGCCTGTTGGAAGGGCTATCTCTATGTTGAACAATATTACTTGGACATTGACATTTTTCACGTCTCTGAGAGAGTTTTTCGTTACAAGATTCTCTTACTTTTTTAACATATTATTCTCTGGATATTATATATACTTATGTGTTATTTTTACATACTCGTATACCTAAGTTAACGTTTTTATTTTCATTATTTCTGTATGTATGAATTAAGATATTCTATTTTGTAATGTACATATAAATGAAGAAATAAATTTGAATTTAAATTCTCGCTACATATACCTATTTTATCATTCTTTCGTCATCCGTTCGTTCTAAATGACCAAACCATCACAGTGACCCTTTCTTAATCTTATTCATTATACCTGTCTCAGATTTCCACTCTCGTCTGGTTGCATTATTCGGAAACACGTGTTTCAACTGTATTTTAAAACTCGTCAAGAAGGCGGGCTATTGTCGTTCGTCAGCAGACTTCCGATCCACTTGAAGAGTGCTTGGCATTTGGCGTCCTGCTATCATTGAAACCCGTTGTTTCTTCTCTTCTTTTCCACATCCACTCCTAAATGGAGCATGTGGACACCACCAGTTGCCTTCAGGACTTATTTTTCATCAATTACATATGTATAAACACTAATAAAATACTTCATCAAATTAACAATGTAAATTCTTAAAATTGAAATTTATTTATTGTAAAAAATAATTTATTAATATTAAGTACATCTTATAAACACATGTAAACATTAATAAAATACGAATTAAAAACAAGTAACATAAAACTAATAAAGACAATAAAAATGTGCATCGAAATAAAACTAGCAATGTATGTTATCGAAATTAAATGATAGCAAAAATAGATATATTCATAAAAAAACACATGTTTAACTTGCTTTTTAAAATGATAAATTAACCTTTTTTTAAATTTATAACAAATAAAAATACAATATTACAACTTAATTCAATTTTTTACATTAATTAAATACATAAATTTACATTCACGTTTACCATTACGTAAAAGAAATAAATAATTATTGTGTACAAAATGGGGGGTGACGTCTTACAATAGTTTATTTTATTTTAATTAATAATATTTTTAGGATAACATATAAAAATTACAAAAAAATTATAAACGATATTTTTAATCAGTGTTACATAAAGAAGAATTATAAATGTAACTTTTCACTTCTTTCTGGAGAAACAATATTTGAGTTGCGAAAACACTGTGAATGCCATTCTAAAATTTATGTCACTTGTTTCGAACGTTTGTTCCTTTTTCGAAATGCAGTTTTTGTCGTATGGCAATACAGATATTTTACACGTCTGCATCTGTGGCATGAACCAACTACAGACTTTACTCTAAGGACGTAATGCGCATGTGCAGATTGTATTTTTTTTTTTTTATTGTTATGTTTTACTGAAGCGTGACGCAATATTTTATGACAAAAGCCACAATAAATGTGACTCGTAATTATTTATATAAAACATTTGCTCAAAATAAAGAACCCCTCCTTTCATGTAACAAAGAGAACCTGCAATTTACCCTAAACCTAACCCCGCTTTGGCCTGCAACACGTAGTCAACAGATAGAAGAGCCGAAAAAATGTAGACGTTCAAATATAGGCAAAATGGTGAATGTTACACAGTGTGTAAAGTGGCCACTAAACCAGCCAACGACAGGTCATAAGCCTCGTGGGTGTCTAGACTTCTATATTCCCTTTTGTAAAATGTTCTTCATGTCTGTTATAATATGTTAATATGTTAACAAATTACAACAGGGATGGAGAATACCTTAAATAAGGGAATATGTAAGTCTAGGCATTTACAGGGCTTATGATCTGTCTTTCGCTGATTTAAGTGGCCACTTTACACACTGTGTAACATTCACCATTTTGCCTAAGTTTGAACCATCCATATTTCTTCAATTCTTCCATTTGCTGATTTTAGTGAAGTTAAAGAGCTGAAACCTTTATTGTTGTGAAGATATTCATGACTGAATTATTTCACATACTAGGCAACGCCTGAAAATAATTTTCCAATTTTTAAACTTCTGTAAATGCCAGGACTTCCATATCCCTTATTTAAGGTATTCTCCATCCCTGTTGTAATCTGTTAATATTAATGACTCCCGAGGGGGGAAATCCAGTATTTTGTCGACAAACTCAAATATTGTTAATATGTTAATTAAATAAAAAATGTGTTTTGAATTAATCGAATTCTGTCAGTCGGTTACACGATTCTTGTTTTTATTATTAGAGGTGCTATGCAAGCTTCAGACGGCACTGCGACCTGTGAAGATCTGATGTGTCGGATCCCCCCCCGAGAGTTTTCATGTTGCTAAATCTCTCTCCCAAGCCCAGATCCGCAAAGTATCGGACTATTAAGTGGGAAGCGAGTTCTTCAAAATATTCACGAGGATTAGGCTCCTTTTATGATATATCTTTATGTATTTATTTACAAGTAATTCAAATAGATCAAGGCAAAAAAGGAATCGTGTGTTAGAAATACCACATTGTAAAACGAGGCTCGCACAGAGACATGCATATTTTATATTCCCAAAAAATTTTAATTATTTTTTTACGGATAACATTTCATTGATTCCCAACTTTTAAAATTTTCCTTCTTTTAAAAAACACGCACCTTTCTGGATTCAAACTAAAGATATGAACTCATTTTTTTCTATGATATATTTTGTTGCCCTTTAATAATAAGGAATATTTTAAGGTTTTTTTTAAATTTTTTTTGTTTCCTTTTTTAATTACTTTAAAAAAAAATACCAAATAATCTTTTACGGAATATATTTTTTCTCTTTCTTATGTGACACAAAAATATTATAACTGTCCATTATTTATTTATAGGAGCAAAAATTCATTATTATTTTCTTGTATACCCACGAACAGGCCATGCCTTTGTGGGATTTTTTGTTTACGATTTTTGTGTATTTCATTGCTATGCAATTATGTTATATTTTTTAATACTCTGTTTTATCTATTATGTTTATTGTAAAAAAACAAAAAAAAAAAAAAATTTTTTTTTTAAAGCATCACATATAATGTGTGTAGGTGTTCACTGATTTGCACTGCAAAATCAAAATTCAGAAGTTTCGGGAAGGTTTATTCCAGCAACGTATTTGTTCAATCTGCAGAGCCCTGTAAAGGCTCTAGATCGGTTACACGGTACAAAATACAAACAGGTGCAATTTGCCTACATTTAGCTATACGCAGATAGTCTAATTACATTTAAAACGTCAACAATTGCATCCTAGAGCCTACATTCACATGTCCGCCCGTTCTGAAAGGAATGTATGACTTTAATACGTACGTTTGGCGCCGCGGGCTAGTGGCTAAAGTACCCGCTTACCGGATCCGAAGGTATTGCGTTCGATGACATTATGTCATGGCCCGAATTCGCGCCGTGGTGTAATGGATAATTGCGAACTCGCAATACCGATAATAACCGGTTCACACCCCAGTTTCATGTTCCTTATTAAGTTAACATTCATTTGATGTAAATACATATTTATTTATTTATCCTTCCTTGTGATTTAAAAAAAAAAAATCTTTATTGAAATCAACAATGCAAACTATTAAAATCATACTTAGCAAATCAGAAGCTGTATGCCTTTGTAAATGAAAAAAAAAGTAAAATACAAACAGTAAATTTTGGAGTCCCACAAGGATCTATTTTGGGTCCACTATTAAATATTGTATATATTAATGACTTATCACTGTATAATTTTAAAGGAAAAAATATTATGTATGCCGACGACATTGGACTATTCTATAAAAATCAAACAGACGTATTAACAAACAATGACATAAACGAAGACCTTACTATGTTGACTAAATGGACAAACACAAACTTACTTACACTTAATGAAAAATAATGCAATATTATCCATTTTGAATCTAGAAAAAAATGTCATAAAGTAGATGCTTACAGAAATAATAAACGACTAACTGAAATTGAACACGTTAAATACTTAGGACTAACAATAGACAGATAATTGACATAGACAATTCATATCAACAATTTAATTAGAAAAGTGATGACATTATTGAGTCTTTTTTTAAAAATCAAATACTGTGTTCCAAAAAAGGAAAAAAAATCATATACGAAGCCTATGTAAAAACCAAAATATATTATATGCAACTACTATGGGGAACAGGAAATCAAAATGACATAAACAGACTACAAAGACAGCAAAATAAAATATTAAAGTTAGAATATGACCTACCCGATCTAACAGCATCTAAAGAACTTTTTAAACAAATTAAACAATTAAATGCAACTGAAGTCTTTAAACTAGAATCCTTAAAATTTATTTATATATTAGCCACTGATGTAATTGTAGATGAAGAATTAAAACTTGAAAAAAACTGTAGTAAACATGAACACAGTACGAGAATATCAGAAAAATATTATATTCAACCTTTTAAAACCAGAAAAGGACAATCGTGACTAATAAACCATGGACTGAAATTATAAAATAAACTACCAGACAAAACTAAACAAAAGACTCAGACAACCTTTACAAGAGATGTTAAAAATATTATTATTAACAGTAGAATGTGAATTTTAAAAGTAAACATATTTTGTTAAATGTATGTAACCCGTAAGGGTTTATCAATGAAATTGAAATAAAAAATAAAAAAATAATTACTGACTGTTTTCGAAACTTCACAAGCTTCCTTGTCAAGTCTTATCAATAAGTTACACATAGAGACATAATGACTTGAATTATTACCTCCATATTACGTGTAAGATAAAGTATTTAGTGGACAAGTTATAACGCATTTCGTTACTATCCTACGATGGGAGATAAATGTTTCAGATTCCCAAAAACAAGAGTCCAGGCAACTCAGAACAATCAGTAACACAAAGGACTTAAGATGTTTAATTAGTCGCCAAAAGAGATTAGGATGCTGGGTCTATCGCATCGTTTCGTGGGATGGCGATGGTTTTCGTTAAAATTTTTGTTGTTCGATTTTCGTATCCAGTTTATGATCATGTCCATTGATTTTGAAGAAATTTAAGTCTTATAGTGAAAGAACTAATGTATAAAGATACTGAAAATATAAATGAATGCTATAAATTATTAGAACTCACTTAAAGAAAGTAGATTCTTTAGGCTTTGGTTAAATATATGACGTTTGAATTTGCATCCGTCTGCCTCTGAGGTACAGAAATAAATAAATAAAATTTTAAAAAATCCAACCATATAAAATACACAAAAGCGATATGCGCCAGATAGCTCCCCAAAAACATGACAGTCATGTAATCCTGCCTTTAGACATTAAAATAGAAAATAAATAAAGATATAATATTCACACGTTTTGACACCAATTCGCTATAATGTTTTTAATTTTTAGAATCTCACCCACGCTTTGTTTTAAAGAGTTTTTTTAGTTGTAATGTGTCTACAATTTATTAGTTCTACAGTATGTCCAAATGTTTATAGACTTATAATGGAATTTAATCCTGTTAGGATTTAATCTTAAGAAACCAATTTCTCAATAAACCAGTATTTCTTATGTATCAACTCTCACTTCCTCCACCTTCCATGGAATCATTTCTCTACAATATCGCAGAGTGTGTGCGGACCAACTACTGCTTTACAAAATTATGACAGGAATAGTTGACTGTGCAGAACTACTTAGTTTAATAACAATACATGTGTCAGCCAGAACCATCTGTTTCATGTACTAATAAGTAAAACATCGAATGTTAAAAATGCTTTTTTTCGTAGGACTTTTTCAGTGTAAAATACAAAATTTAAAAATATTGATTACACAAACATCTCTCAGCTTTAAAATTTACTCTAAAAATGCATTATGTAACTTATTAGACATTATAATAATAAATATATACATCTCCCTTCCCCTCCTTATCCTCTCTTCAAGCATTCTTGTCCTAATCCCGCCCAATTTACAGTAGTAATTTACAGTCTTAAAATAAATATTAAAAAATTCTTTGATTATTGAATAATATTTACGAGTACGTGAAAATAACATTTTTATATGTATAAACTTATATGTATTTATTTGATATGTAATATATTTTCTTTACTAACTTTGTATACTTGTGGAAATCTGTTATTAGTTCTGAGTTTATACACTATATCTGTTTGTTTACTATAAATATGTATGAAGAACTGCTGATTTCCCAAATAAAATAAATAAAAAATCTAAACAGGGACGAAGATAATAACTTTAAGATAAAAACCAAAACAAATCGTAGAAGAAATTATTGAGGATTTACGCCTTGAAAAAAATACACGAAGAATATGATTTAAAATATAAACAAAATTATATTGCCATTCGGAAATGACCCATATTCATGATTTCTTCGATAATATTGCCATTAATAGCAACTGTTGTCGTGAGTTTGCACACCCGTGTTAGGAAAACATTTCTTAAAGTCATAATAATTAAATAAATTACATATCTACTATCTACTTATTTCTACAAGTGTTTCAAATTTCAATTTCACAGCCGACAAAATCGGCATTGATTATTTTATTGACTAAACAAGTAGAAATAACATTTATATAATTCATCGATATATGTATATTTTTCAAATATTTTTTTATTATTTATTCGGATACCCAACAGCTACTCGTACATTTATCATAAATAAAAACGAAAACAAATAACAAAAGGGTCAATCACAGGTTTTCAGAAGTAGCACCCAGTCAAATAAAATATATTCTCAAACACAAAATAGACAGTAATCTGAATCCAAAAGGACAAAAATCAATAGAGATGTAAAATCAGGTTTATGAGCGTTGTTAATGTGTAAATATAAATCTTAGAGTTATAACCTAATAGAATCGCCCATACAGAGAAAAACCATTCCTTGATTATTGAACACGAATATATTGCAAATAAAATATTCAGAGAATAAAACTAAAAACGGCTCATCGAGTTAAAACTTTAAATTCAAAAGTTTTACCGTTAAATCAGTTAGTTCACATTACCTGTAGTGGGCTCAAATACTATTGTTTTTTATAGATAGATAGTGTTTATTAAAAAAAAAAACATGTTACTCAAATCAAGAATAACCCGAAGACCGTCGTTCGAATCCCGGGATTCAAATACCGACAAACCCGGGGATTAAAAAACAACTTCCCCTATTTCCGTGCATCCGAATCTCGACCTTAGGCATATTTGCTTCTGGGTGATCGAGTGACCATAATTGCGTACAGTTTGTGGGTCACGGCTCATGCATAACCGCGAAAGGCGGTCGCAGCGAAATGTATTACAAGAGGGGTGATTTAAAGGTAAACGCATTATTTATTCAACAAAATATATTGTGTAAACACGTCTTAAATATTATTTGTTTCAGTATTTATTGGTGCTGGCGAGATTCTACCGAATTATTTAAATTACTAGGAAAAAACTCCTAAAAGTTTCGGTTTGAAAATAGAATACAATTAATAATAATGTGTGGATAATTTATATAGCGCCATTTTCGTGAAAATCACCTCAAGGGCGCTGTACAATAAATAAATATCCCAACATGTCTTGCAGTTACAGAGCGCATGGACGGTTGGGATTCTAGTTCCTCGTCTCCAATTATGATATATATGAGCTAGATAACAGAACGTTTAGCAGCTACAGAGCGCATGGACAATAAGAAATCTAGCCCCTATTTACATTTTTATTTTTAAATTTTTTATTTGACAATGAAGTTTAGAGTTTTAGTGATATTTTGAAAACGAAATAAAAATCAAATTTAAAAAGTTGGAAGTTAGATAACAACACGTCTTGCAGCTTCTGAGCGCATGGACGGTTGAAATTCTAGACCCCATTTACTAAATTTAGATATTTTATAGTTGACAACATTTACGTAATATGATAGTTAACATCACAGAAAGTCTTACAGCTTCAAAACGCATCGACAAATGGAATTTCAACAACATAAGAATGATTTAAAAAAGTTAATAATACAAAATAATTTTAAAAAACGCAATAATAATACATTGAGCAAAGAACTAGTAAGTATGGCAATTAAGTGAACATGTAACAGCACAAAAAGTAAAATATAAAAAACTAAACAAAGATAGCATTATTTAACTTATTATTAAGGATAACAACAGGTTTTTTGTGCGGTAAACAGGATCTATTGTCCTTTTCCTAGTAAAAAACTGTAAAAACACTTGGTTCACATTTGGCTGTTCCCTGGGAGATGATAGTAGAAACGCATCTGTGTGCGTAGTGTAGAGTGTAGGTACCAAGGAATATATCCGCTTCTTTTCAATTGTGTTTATTATTACTTTACTTTGATTAAGATGTCAGATAAACTTGTGTATTACTTTTGATATTCGAGTAATTTTACGTGATACAGGAAAAGGGGTATCATTTGTATTTTTAAATGAACAGATAGGTAGCACTTTATCATACAGAAATTGTTTTATAAAAATAGTTAAATTTCGGCACTTGATCTTCACAAATAAACACTTTTTTAAACAGTTTTAGCAGAAGCACAGTTATAAAATTATTAGAGTTTGTGGCGTTTGAATATATTTCGGTTAGGTTAGAACAAAGCGTTGAATCTAATAACGTTTATAAAACAATGCTTTAAATTAATTATCTCACTCTTTGTTTATAGCATGTCCACATCTTAGCGACTTAACTCAATGTTTATAACAATTTAACACATATTTGTGTATTTTAAACTAAAGTTGCAGAGAGGAACTATATTTCACACCCAGCCCGCTCGGAGGCTGGGTGGGTTAATTAACGTCGCTTTACCCCGGGGTCCCGTTCCGAGAGACACCAGCCTAAAAAAATCGGCGTAAAATGAGCACAAATACAATGGAAGATATAAGATTAGGTTCCGTGTAGAAATTCTAAGAAAAATCTTACATGTTTATTTAATACATATTCTATATATATTCAAAATAAATTATAAATGTACCTAATAAATATAGTTTAAATTCGTTTACAAAGTAAATAATAATCTCTTGATATAAATAATTATTTATTTTTAATAAATATTAACTCACCAGTTCATCATCATCATCATTCCCTGTCCGCACCTAATGGTGTATAGGGCACTGGATTGGTATACCAATCGCAGCCTATCTCGATCGATTTTGTTACATGAAGGTAAGGTGATCAATTTTACGCTTCAGACACCAGTCTAGGGCCTATGAAATATTCTGGTGGGAAAACACCCTTTTAAATAAATATTTCATATCAACCATGTCAAAAATCGAACCCAAGACCTCTCGCATGGTAGGCAAACGCGCTCACCATTACACCACGAGGCCAAAAAACACTCACACTTTTTTTTTAAAAGCATCCAATTTCATTCGCTTTGATTGTTGCTTCCTTTCTTGCAGAATCATAGCATAAACTACAACTATTTTAATATTCTTTTAATTTTAATGATAGTAAAATAAGAAATGTGATCATACCTTTTTATTTTTCTTAAAAAAAAACTAAAACTAACTCGGAAATAATTTCACACGCACAATGGGCTGCTCGCGTATACGGTAATAGAATAAAACAACGTAAAAAAGTGTGTCTGCTATTAGAATAGCAGCGCCTACTGTCGTCTGGTGTCGGCTGAACCGGAGAATCCCACGCCGGCTCCAACCGGCGTAGTTGTAAATCGAACCGGTGCAAAATGACGTTTACCTGTATTTATATAAATATCAAAATGTATAAGAATATGGCACATCAATATGGTATACAGTAAACTCAAGCATTCGGAAAATCATCAAGGAGTTTCCTACTCCAATCCCTCCCACTAAAGAGCTTAATACGTTCTTCCAAATATTGAACACTCCGAGGTAGCCTCGAAACGAAATTCGCCTTTGAAATATAAAACCTTGTGCATTATAAATCCCATAAAAAAATAGTTTTCAAAGTGCTTGTTAACAAGCATCTGGAATGTTCCGAGTTTCCTAAATTCGCGTGATAAATTCGCGCTTGTGGATATTTAATTGCGTTGTCTCCGTTTGTGTAGACATGGCGACTTGCAGAATGCACCTCGCGTTGCACTTGAGTGCAGTAGCGAGTAGAAACTCTGCTGCAGCGGGAAGCGTGCACTCGCGGTAACAGTGAAAACTATAGGGAAAGTCATTAGAAAATGTCTACCGATGTATACCTGGCGCTTAACACTGATATGGGCTTATCTAGCTAGGAATAATGATCATTATCAATAGGTTAGTATGCTACTGTAACGACAGGCAACTCAGCGCGGCGGTGGGACTTACAGATTTAAAAATGTCGCACAAGTGTCTCGAAACTCTCTTTTTTTACAACGATTTGCGGATACCATTAACATAGGGCCTTACTTACATACCTGTAGCTCAATCACAAGTAACTATCGACGTGCTAATAAGCGACGTCACTACCGGGGTTCCTCAGGGTCAGTCCTTGCACCGTTCCTTTTAATAATCCTTAAGGACTTCCTAAGAAAGTGAATTCCACTAGATTGAGGAATATCCATCTCCACCACCCAAAAACTTTGCTATGTGGAGAACCTATGCCGAAGAAGCCGTTTTAATCACCGCGGCACCTCACCACTTGAGCCTAAAACAGCAAAACACTGAGTTTTGAGAATATGTGTGTCTTAGAATAGAAGAATATTAGGCGTGCGGATGTTGTACTTTATAAGGAATAAGGAAATAAGCTAGTTAGTTTGCCAGGACACTGCAGATGCATCCCGAGAGGCTTAACCATGCTCTAGCTCAATCACAAATAACTAACGTGCTAATAAGCGACGTGATAACAATTTCTCACCATGGTTGTTTATTGTATTCGCGGTCATAATGAAACATCCGTAAACACCTAATATTAAATGTCAAAATATTTACGTTTCGCGACGTATATATATTTGAATTTCACCAGTGTAAATATGGAAAATATTCCAAAACTGCTATTTTAATTAATCAATTTATTATTTATCGTGCTATTTCTTGAATTTAGCGGGTGGTTGGCAAGCTTAATGTCAAAAAAAATCAGTCGCCACAGTAATTGTAATTTAATTTTCACTTTTTTGTACTAGATACTCCTTACTATTTTGCAAATGCAATGTATTATATTATTTTATTTAGTAAACGCCGATTTTTCGCCAGTGATTTATTTACGAGGAAAACAAAAAAAACCGACACGAACGTTGACTTAGAGATTACACACGCGTTGACTTATGACTGCGAAACCTTAAGCATGTTCAATATTGTTCATTGTGATCGCTCAAATACTTAGCATGTTTTTTAAGCACGTCGATAGTTATTTGTGATTAAGCAACTGGCATAAAATTACGCCTAGACATATTGATAGAATAAGGATGGTGCAGTAAAAACCCTTACTTATAAACCCCGTACAAAGTTATACCTGGTAAGACCTGGGATAGCGACCATAGAAACATAGTCCACGTTTATACCTGCGTCCAACGTGGTATAACGCTGGAAGAAGCCTGCGATCTGTCACCTGTCAAAGACCAAAACATATCAGTGACCCTTTCTTAATTTTATCAATCATACCTGTCTCGATTGGCTTTTTTATATAACTTATATGGAGGTACAAATTTACGATATTTTTTTCTAGACTACCTAAAAAACTACCCTTCATTATGAAAACTCATGAATCAGAAAATGCGTGGATTCTTACTAGATTTCACCGTCTTAAAAATCTAATGGCTGTACGCCCAGTTGTCTTTCATTGTTTCTTAATTAAATATATAAATATATTTTTAGACACAGTTAAGATGTTATGTGCCCTTGAGGTCTCTGACAAATATGGCGCTATAGAAATTTACCAAGTTTGTTATTACTATTTACTTTCATTTCCATTTCCCCGCCAAGCAGAAAATCTAGTTCTGATTGGAAAATAAAAAGTAAAACTGCATCACACGGGATGCACCTTCACATACCGGTTGGATATGAAGGTTAGAATTAGGCCAGTAGATCCGTAACTGGGTGTTAACACGTTGCATATGTGCTGTGCGCTATGCCATTATTCTTTCACTCATCTTGCTTCTATCAGCATCGTCAACGCATGATGAACCTTTCATTTCTTGTATTAATTCTTAAGGATATATTGCACTCTATCTATTATTTATTATTTGATTGATTAGTAAAGTAACTCAATTTACAACCAAAATAATTCAGATCCTGATTTTAGTTGACAAGTCTGATCATTCTGGGTAGAGGTGCCCGTCCAGAGAGCGCCACAAGTCTAAATGCTTTAAACTGAAAAAAATGACTGAAGATTTTTACGTTCGCAATTTTTCACAACATATCTGCTCCATTGACATGTTTTTATACTTTTAAACTACTTTTAATTACTTATATTATAAATGTTTATAAAATCAATATATTGCTGCTCTTACTATAATGTGTCATTAATTTTAAAGATGTTTTTTAAATTGACTTAAATTTATTGTCTTATATTTCATTTAAAGATTCTTCTCATCGTTTATTTGAATCTCATAAAACATGTATGTGTATATTTATGTTTTTCTTTTTTTTTAAATGTTTTTTTTTTGTTACATCTAAGCATGTTTTTCATTCATTATTTTAATAACAAAAAAAAATTCTTCATTTTTAATATTATTTCCATTTGTAAATATACGTATACAAACTACAAACTTTAAAATGACTTTTTTTACTTTCATTTTAATTTTTAAACAACTTCCATTTATGTTTTTTTTCCTTTACTTTTATTGATAACCTTGCATATCATTATTATATAATATGGAAACTTCACTGGTCCATTAGAGTTAAGTCTAACTGTGTTAAATATAAAACTATGTATCCATACTGTTTGTTTCCTGAATAAAATAAAATGAGATAAAATAAAATAAAATAAAATAAAATAAAATAAAATAAAATAAAATAAAATAAAATAAAATAAAATAAAATAAAATAAAATAAAATAACAAAAAATAAAATAAAATAAAATAAAATAAAATAAAATAAAATAAAATAAAATAAAATAAAATAGAATAGAATAAAATAAAATGAAATAAAATAAAATACAAATATCTTTACGTTTAAATGATGATGTTCAATGCTACGGGTAATTGGATATAAAAAAATATTTTCTGACACACGGTAAAATTAAAGCATTAAATTGTACGGCCGAAAATGTGTTTACTTAATGTATTAATAAAAATTAGGTACTTTAAATGACGTCGCAAGTTCTTCTAAATCAACCAACGATAAGAGTGGTGTGAGACATTTTCGGTTTTCGTGGAGCCTACCCACTAATCAGGACAACTTACCGAGGAGAACCAGCGACGTCACGCGCGGAGTAATAAAAAAATTAGGAAACTTTAAAAAATCGTAGCGATGATAATAGAACAATATTTAGTAAACACTATCAAAATAAAATAGGATAAGATTCATTACTAAATTATATCTTGATAAAGAAGCTTGTGTAGCTTTAAAACCGGTCGGTAGAATAAATTAAAAATAAGCTATCAAAAACAAAGTTGTCTTATATTCATTTTATTATGGTGAATAACCACAAATTTTGTTCTTCAAATATAAATTTTACTTTATGTTTTAATATTTATTTGTCTTACTTTTTTTGTTTCAGGTATGTATCACTCAGCGAATATTCAATACTCAACTGGACTCAAATCATCAAAAAATAAAAAATGTGAGTTTGTATTTTGTAATTTTTTAATAACACGTATTATATTTGAAGGTATTAAAAGCAAACTTAGATACCTCCATTGAAGGAGTTACGGAGATATTTGCGAAAAACTTTGAAAAAAGAATTGTGAGATTTGTAATTCACCAACTCAATAGAGAATGCTAAGTTTGACGTGTCAAGTAGTATAATTAAAATCTGTTTTTGCAAGATTTAGAGACGGTTTTGAATTACGCTATTATTAATGTAGGTGGGTTTTTATGTATAGTTTGTTCAGGCATCACCAACTAATTTTCTGGCAAACCGGCTGTCATTTCGTATTTAAGTAAGAAAATCAGTGCAATTAAATTTTAAAGGGTAGCATTGTTTTAATGGGCCATTGTTTTCATCGATATTACTCAGGCGCTCAACGGAATCACTTCCGCGGAGTGTAAACTTTTTGCATTTCGGTAGTTTTAAAAAGTGTTCGAATTTGTAATGTGATTAAACTATACCTTTACTAACAAAAAAACAATTTTATCAATATAAATAATTAACAATTTTCAGCAGTGATAAACTTCAAACTTCGGTTGGGGGCCAAAAGTAGCATGGAATATTTTTTTGAATAATTTTTACTTTAAAAAACTTCATTAATCATCGGCCTACTCATATATACATGTACAAATAATCTCAAAAACAAACCATTATTATTGAATCCAGACGCTTTCCGATGACCCCTATCTACCTAAACTATTGACATTCCACAGAACGATGCGATAGATTCAGCATCCTTTTTCATTGTGCAGATTCTTCAAAGTTGCCTGGATTCTTGTTTTTAGGAGTCTGAAACATTCACCTCCCCTCGTAGGATGGCAATGAATTTCGTTACTACGCTGAACATTACTGAACATGTATTTTAAATATCAATACTAATGTTCTATACCCCTTCGGTTAGATTTTTTTTCCACCCATGTGAGTCTTCGGGAAGGTGTAAAGATGAAAATCTGAAGGCGCTAAGTTACGGGAGTATGCAGGGTAGTTCAAAATGTCCCAATTAAACTAATTCAAACGCGCCTCGGTGGCGTTAGCCGTGTGCGGGCGGGCGTTGTCGTGCAACAAACTCACTTCCTTTGTCTACATTCCCCTCCGTTTGTTTTGAATTGCTCTTTTGATCTTTTATAGGGTCTTACGGTATGGTTCAGTAGTAATCGTCTCCCACTGAGGTAAAAAATCATCCATTTTCGGTCTTAAAACGTGAATGCCAAGATTTTTTTGGCTGAAATTGAGGCTTTGAATTTTTCGGCAGATGAGGAACTAGTGTGCTACCACTGTAATGACTGTCTTTTTGTCTCAGGGGTGTAATGAGCCACCAATGTTTCATCACCAGTCACAATGGATCTCAGAAAATCCTCACCTTCCGATTCCAATCGCTCGAGGAACTCGCGAGTTGCCTTACCTTATGACAGCGCGCACCTCGCACGTGGCGGGATTTCTCATTAACACCCTGCACAGAAACGAGCACTGCGAGGTAAGTTTTGGTGCTAACGATGGTCGCCGGTGCTCGATGTGTTCAGGAAACCCCCCACTACCATCAGTAATCTTACAGCACGAGAGCCTAACAGTACGCATACTTTCTGAATACGCCGCGTCTTAATGAAATATCTAGAGTTTCGAAGTACAAATCCAAGCATCTTCCTAGAATTATCCACAACACTAGTATCATGGGACTTGGACGTGAAATTCGCTAACTAAATATGCCAGTAATTACGCCCGCAGTATACATTGATTCCTATTCCGCGTCCTTAATCCTTGTTGCGTATTTTTTCTACTTTGTGTGTAATAAGCATTTTATCAATATTTACTATCATTCCGTATATGACGCAACTCGCCAATGTCACCTAAACATGTTACACGGTGCCATGCGTGTATGTATGTGCACTTGAACATTATCAATTTGTTTTATTCGACTTTAATGCTTTTATTTAAAAATTGTTTTGTCTTTAGTTTCGATCGGTAGCAACGATTTTCCGCACGTAATCAGCCGCCCATCACGACACTGAGATAAGAAGTATATTTTACGTGTATAAATCGCTGTTATACGGATCAGATTATTACGCTAAAAAACATTGTGTCGTGTAAGAGATTTCGATTTAAATTTTGTTGATTTTTTAAATTTCTTCTTCTTCTTCAGCCTTATTCTCTCCACTGCTGGATGGCGGCCTCTTCCAAACGTCTCCATTCCTCCCTATCACCGGCTTCCATCATCCTCGTTTTACCGGCAATAGAGGCAATGTTGTCGACCCATCTTCTCTGTGGCCTTCTAACACTCTTTTGTTTGCCCATGGTCTCCACTTTATTATTCTGGGTGTCCACCTGCCATCATTTTGCCTAGCCAAGTGTCCTGCCCACTGCTATTTCAATTTCGCTGCACAATCTATGATATCCACGACTCCGGTTCGGCGCCTTATCTCTTTATTTCTTACTCTATCTCTTAAGCTAGGGTTTCCTAGGACGGCGGTGCCCGTATCTTAACGGCCGTAGTAAACGGTGATGCGGTGGACTGCCGTTTTAACGGTGACTAGAGTGTGGTTTCCTAGGAAAACAGTATTAAACGGCGTTGATTACACCGTTTTCATAGGAAACCACTCTCTCGGCACCGTTACGACAGCTATCCACCGCATCACCGTTCACTACGGCCGTTAAGATACGGGCACCGCTGTCCTAGGAAACCCTAGCTTTATACATATACCAATCATCAGTCTCTCCATGGATCGTTGCGTGCATTTTAATTTCTGGCTACTTTTTTGTGTTACAGACATGGTTTTTAGTCCGGATGTTGTCACCGGCAATATGCACGATTCATAAACTTGTCGTTTTAAGCATATAGGGACTTCTTTATTTTCAAAAATATGTTTTAGTTCGTTGAAAGCAGATCCCAACTTAGCCCTATTCTTCTTGGTAACTCCGCTGTCTGGTTATCTTTACCAAGTTTGACTTTGTGTCCCAGATATATGTGTTTATCGACCACTTTGATTTTATTATTGTTAGTAAAAATGTCTCTCCCTGTTGGACTCATACAAATATATATATTACAAAAAAAAACGTATCCCCAACTCTGTGAGGCCATGAGCCCTGTGTTGAGTTGGAATACAAAATAATGGAAAGTGGAGACATGCACATAATATTTTTAACATATGCGTATAGTAATACGCAAAAAACATATACATAAATTTAAATTTCGCTCTACATGTCCAAACCAACACAGCACCCCTTTTTTGATTCTGTCGATAATGCATGTCTCAGCCTTACACACGTCACGGATTTCGACATTTGTGCACCTATCATACATTGTTTGACCACACATTCGCCTGAGAGATCGCATTTCGACAGCATTCAACCTACTTTCATCACCATTTTTCCGATTCCATACTTCGCTCCCATTCATTAGAGTTGGCACTAGACCTCCGTTGTGAACTGCTAGTTTAGCCTCCTGCGATAAACATTTGTTTGCCAAAGTAGATTTCAATGCACCGTTCACCCTGTTCCCGGCAGTCACCCTCCTTTCAATATCTTTCCATCTCTAGTAAACACGCTTCCTAGGTACACAAATTCTTCTAACTGATTCAGAATATCTCCTTTCACACTGATCTCACATTTAGTTATATTTTCATTCCTTTCAAAAACCATCACTTTCGATTTATCAACATTCATAAGCAAATCGTTTTTCTTGCATACATCGTAGACTTTTGTTACCAAGAATTGCGGGTCTCCTTTGCTGCTAGCAAGAAGCGCGGCATCATCCGCATACAGAAGACAGTTACCAATTATACCACTCATTTTTGCTCCCATTCTTAAATCTTTCAGTATATAAACAAAGTATACAATCGGAAAAGCGAGGATGAAAGAAGGCAAAATGCCGTCAAAATTTGATACGTCAAATAAATGTGTGGTAAAACTATGTACAATAGATGTACAAAGCTCGAATGTTAATTAGCGAATATAATACATTAAATGCAAATACTACATTTTTGAACGCATACCAATTTCGATACCATTTTCCGCTCAGATTCTGCGCGCGCATGCAAATACTATGAGGAAATTCGAATGATGGCCGCCATTACAAGACATATCCGAGATTATATAATCTAGTAAGAATCTGTCAATTTTCTGATCAGATATTTCATTAATTTTTTTTTCAGAATCTACGCACTTTACTTTTTAACCTTGATAAGGAACAGTCAGTTCTGAAACCGGTTGGCATTTAAAATTAATTTTAGTGATTTAACACTAACTATTATTTAATTCTTTAAAAATATTAATACCATCAACACTCTTTATTGCTCACTAGTTCGACCCCATCTAGAATACGCTTCTCCTATTTGGTCTCCATTCTACAGGACTCATATTGACCATATCGAGTCTGTCCAACACCGTTTTTTAAGAAAAGTGGCATGGTTGCTCGGATTACAAAGGGGTAATTATTCTTATTTTGAAATAGAGCAATCTCTTAATCTGTCTTCATTGGAGAGACGTAGAACTGAGATGGACCTTATATGCATTTTCAAAATACTTAATGCTTTAAGTGATGTCCCATCTCTGTTGCAATCAATTTCTTTTCATGTTCCCAACCGTGTCACCAGAAGTCAAAATCTGCTATTTATAAAATCTTCTAAGAGCAACTTTGGTTTTTATGCCCCAATGTCCAGAATGTGTAGATTAGTCAATTCATCACACGACTTGGAATTCTTTGGGATAGATCTTCCGTCTTTTCGTAGATCGCTTCGCGACTAAACAGTGTGGGATGAAGTTGGATTGGCACGGTTTAGCTCGAAGTCTTAGGTCTTTCGTTTTTATGAATATATTGTATACAATTATTGTTTTGCCCTTGTTTGTCTTTGCTAAATAGTTTTATGTTCTTTTTGTTCAGTTTCTTGCATTTATGTTTCTTCATGTAACTGTTAAAATTGGCTTAGGCCGTATATATATTATAAATAAATAATACATTAGATGCAAATACTACATTTTTGAACGCATACCAATTTCGATACCATTTTCCGCTCAGATTCTGCGCGCGCATGCGAATAATATGAGGAAATTCGAATGATGGCCGCCATTACAATACATATCCGAGATTATATAATCTAGTAAGAATCTGTCAATTTTCTGATCAGATATTTCATTCAATTTTTTTTCAAAATCTACGCACTTTACTTTTTAACCTTGATAAGGAACAGTCAGTTCTGAAACCGGTTGGCATTTTAAATTAATTTTAGTGATTTAACGCTAACTATTATTTAAAAGATTACTTCTTGATGTATTTTGTACACATTATTCATTCAAAATGAACAAATCAAATTTTAAAATAAAATTCTGTGTTTTCAATATAAGCTTTTTAAGTTTACCATATTAAAAAAAAACAATTGTGACATTACTCAACCAAAATATTTTTAATAGGTTTCGAAAGTAGGTATTAACTATTTTTTTTAAAAATAATTAAACCTCTTACCAAGCTCTCTCCTAGGTCCTTTTCAATATAAACACATGTTTTATTTTTTTAAATTTATTGCAACAGAAATGGAAAACATTTTTGAGAAGGTAATATGGAAGTCTAGGCATTTACAGGGCGTATTTAAGTGGCCACTTTTCACACTGTGTAACATTCACCATTCTGCCCATGTTTAAACATTCACATTCACATTTCTTCAACTCTTCCATCTGTTGACTTTTGTGAATCCAGCCAGTCTGCATGCATTTGGACATACTCAAACATTGTCATATTTTTTACACTTACGCACTCACCCACATGCCCCCTCACACATTCATTCTCACACGCACATAAACACACTTACACATACACACACATAAATACAAACGTCGCACGCATACGACTATGTTAACTCTTGTTTTATATAACTCAACACAGGGCTCTTGGCCTCATAAAGTTAGGATACGTTATTATTTTTTTGTAATATGTACCTTTATATAAATAAAAAAGAAAAATCATGCGTGTAATATTATGTATTAATTAATTAATATTATGTAGTTAGATTTATAGTGGATGTTTTTAATTATCTCTAGTGTTGTTAATACATTTCTACTTATTTTTTAAGTAATATCTGTAAAAATCCTGAATTAAATATAATAAATTAAATATTTAAATCAATTACTGATTTGAGTTTACTGTTATTTTTATACATAGTTTTAAAAAATCCCAACAAGGCGAAAAAAGTTTTACTCTGGTTTTTCAGATAAAATACAATGATGTAAATAAAAATACTCACAATCATCAATGCCAAACATGTCGCGTTTTTATAGGGACATTTAAAAAATAAATTTTTTTTTCAGGTTACGTGTGAAAACATTACTCCACAATATCCTTAATGATTAATTTTTCTAAATCCATTTAATATATTTTTTTCGGCATTCGTAGTATGCGATATGTCCCCATCCGAAAAAATACTATTCATATAGGTACTCGTATATATTTTTTCAATTTCAATTTATTTTATTTATTTACACCTTTTATCAAAGCGATGAGGATAATATTAAGATGTGGGAGACGAACAAATGTTAAGAAAATGATTCAACTTCTAGATATCATGACAATTGATCAAAGAATCAAATTCAATGTTGCCAATGAAATAAACAAAATTATTAAAGGAATAGTTCCGAGATATTTTCAAAATAAACTAAAAAATAATGAGTTCTTTCATAACTATGCAACAAGAGGATCTAAAAATATAAGACTGGAAAAAAAATCAAAAGCAATGTCCCAGAACTGCCTTATGTACAAGGGAATAAAACTATTTGAAGAAATGCCAGAAAGCATAAAAAATGAAATGAATGTAAATATATTTAAAATTAAATGTAAAAAGTATATATGTGAAAAATATTAGGTAGTAAATAGTGTAAATAGTGAATATAATTAATGAAAATGTACATATGAAACAGTTAATATTATAAATTAGGATACTAAGTGTATAATAGTGAAAAATAATGTTAGAATAAGTATAGATGTAAATATTGTGTTGTAAATATATATTAGACTATGTAAATACATAGAACTAAATAAATAAATAATAAAAAAATAAAAAAAAGACAATTTTACGTTCACTTTGCCCAGCTAACAAGGGTACATACCCCGTTCCAAGCTAGGCACAGACTAATACAATATAAACTTACTCGTATTCACATTTTGATACATATACATACACACATACACATATATATATATATATATATATATATATATATATATACATATATGTATACACACATATATACACACGTGCACACGTACACCTATGCGCATACACATTCATACATTAATAAAACATAGAAAATTTATTTATAATGCGAAAATTTATGATTGCCATCTGTAGATACGAGTATAATTTTTTTAAATTATTCTTTATTTTCGACATCCAGTAAGAATCTCCAATCCGCGACACGCATCAACACGAGTCCCTACGACCAATGTCATGAAAGAGCATAATGTCTTTTGATTATAAAATAATTCTTTATTTATTTATTAAGAATAATTTTTAAAGTGCCATTTTCGTAAAAATTACCTCAAGGGCGCTGTACAATGAAAATCTTAGAACGTCTGGCATCTACACGGCATCGCACGGAAGGACGGATTTACATTTTACAAAAAAGTGACCAAGTGAGATGTTCAGATTGCTGGCCATATTCATGTTCAGTTATCTGAGCCGTGTAACACGGCCTTTACTTACTTTATGGCAAAATGTAAACATTAAATAATAAAATGATAGCGTTTGTTATGTATAAAGAGCAATGACCTTTAAGGATACAAAGATTTATTTAAATACGTTTTTCCTATAGGTCCCTTGACTACCAAAAATCAATCCGCTTTAATGAGATCCTTGGTAATTTATTTATTTATATATGATTATTTTTGTGTTTTGGTTTAGATAAATTGTGAGGACGGAGAATTTCGATAAATAGGTGTTCGGACATTGTTTTCCTGTCACCGCCTCCCCGATACTGTGCGAAAAAGACAACTACATGTCAGATCTTTTGTTCAGAAGAGACAAAATAGACGTTTCGCCATACCGTTTTCCACTTGAGTCAGAACGCGATTTTCAAAAATGTTCTATAATATTCTATAATATCAGCTGATATTATTTTAGTATAACCAAAAATCCAGTAAAAAGAAATAAATGGGTAGAAATTATACGGAATTCAATGAAATTATCTGATTGTGATCCATAAAAAAACGAATGCTGTCTGTAAACATTCAAAAACAAACTTTTTTAAATAGAAAAAAATAACATCCATCCATTTTTTTCGTATACGCATTCTCGGCGAATGCAACTCTGGTGATGAATAAAAAAACATTTATGCTCCTATTTTTTTTTTACTTAATAAATTGAAGATTTTATGAGCTTTAAACCTTCTCGCTGCAAAGATGTACATTTATCTGAAAATCGCACGTAAATCGGTCCGGTAGTTGTCGAGTCCACCGAGGAGAACCATTCGAACATTGCCTTTTATATATATAGATGAGAGAGGGGAACAATCCCTTAAATCAAAATATCTCACTCTATGGAATATGTTTTTTGTGTCTGACAGATTTTTTAAAAATATTTTTTTAAATATTTAAATTTGTAAGTAAAAATTATCGGTGGAAGTTCATTGTAATTGATTATAGAAATAAAAGACGATTGATACTCAAATCCACAATTTGGAATAACCAGTGACCGGTTTCGTCGCTTTCACGACATCCTCCTTTTCCCTCTCTGTTGAAAGAAATTAAAATACAAATTTTAAGTTAAAATTTAATGATTTTATTTATTTAATCACTTTGCAAAATGCCTTTGAAGTCGATATTATGAAAATGGCGTTATATAAGTTATCCATTATAATAATAATATAAACCCAGTAATACAATATAAAATTACGCAAGTTTAGAAACTAAGAAATTGCAAACAATATAATAAAATGAATTAAAAATAGTTAAAACAAAAACAATTAATTTGAATTAACATTGAATCGGGTTGTGGTCCCGTGGCTGGTGTTTTGGACTCACGGCTCAAAGGCTCGTGGTTCAAATCCCACTCTACCCCAACTTAATACCTATTTTCTAATAGTGAGTTATTTACAACTCTAAATTTGTTTCTACAGAATGGAAAAACATTTTTGAGAAGGGAAAGGTTTGAAAATTTTGAGGTAGAAATAAATTTAAAAAATGAATAACTCCCTAGGGAGGAAATCCAGCCAGTCTGCAAGCATTTGAACATACTCAAACATTTTATTTACAACTCGTTGAAAATGGCCCTCAAAATTAAATATTTGGGTAAATCATAAGAACGCAAATATTTCTTTTAATTTATTTTTTTTAATAAACATTTTTTTTAAATTGTTAATGTAACATGCATGTATTTTTATTTTCTTAAAAATATACCTAACTTACATCATCGGTTTTTTTTTCAAAATAAAATATTTTTGATGTTTTTGGGCTTATTTTTTTAAATATAAATATTACATCAGATGGGTTCAATTATTTGCCGCTCCATTTACGAACATTTTAGTATGAAGATAAATATGTTGTATGTCAAATCTTCCGAGCATCTTATCTGAACTGGTTCTGATCTAAGTTTACTACTGCATTCGCCAAGTACTTTTGCATAATGCATTCTGTATAGGTACCAAGGAACCTGTATAGTAGCCGAGATGTGCTGTATATATAAATATATACTATATATAAAATATATCAACTGAGCCTAACTATTCCACGCTACACGCACAAGTCCAATACATAAGCATCACTGAAAAACGAAAGTTGGCGGAGCCGGCCGAGCATTTCCGAACACCGCGCCGGCTAACTTAGAATATGGAACACCGACTCAGTTTTTCTTATGCGGCCGAGAGGGGCACACGGATCGAGGACGCGGAGATAACATAAAAAATAAATTAAAAAATAAGGAAAAAGTCTCTGGCGAAAATTCGCACGAGGACGCGTCTGCCATTTTTCCTGTCAGTCGCTCGCCAACCCGCGTCCGAGGCGGCCGTTGGCAAATATTTTCTCTTGGAAGACACTCGCGAATTATTTTCGCACAAGTTGGAAATTCGCACTGCGGCGCGAGTGATTCGATTTACAATCGGATAAATCTTAACATTGTAGTTAAGTTACAGTTCAAATTTTAATCAATTACTTTCGGATATTATGAAAATATATTTAAAAAATATCGTGTATTTATTACTCGTTACGTGTTGTTGCAATTAATTGTTTTTGGCCGGACACATTTTCTGGATTGTTGATGTTTGTGACTCGGTGACATTGTGACATTGTTTACGTCCTGTGATCCGGGGCTTGGGTGCCAGTCGTTGACATTCGGGATATTCTATCAGGTTGTGATATCGTATAATTGGCTTCGCGTGATAATTTCTATATGTGACAGTACCTACCGGTGTTTACAGAAATTCCTTCCATCAAATATACATAACTTATCTGATCACCGGCAGCGGAATCTATATTGACATTACCGAAATGTTTTAGTGCATAGATTAATATTTAGATGACAAAAGAACTGCGATCAGCTGTGACCGATTACCTCCGTTACATATCTCACTAGAACCAGCACAGCATCTTCAGAACCCTCGAGAGGGTGTGGCTAACGATAAATATAAATATAAAATAGTTATTCATATCAGTATTAAAAAATTAAGTGAGTACACTTCGAGAGTTTATCGCTTCGTCGCGATGTGCGCCATCCGACAGATGTAAGGAGATATCGGCTTCATCGACAGCGGATCCGGCGAAGATGATGCTCCTACAGCAGCACCCCATGGGAGGAGACGGCAGGCAGTCTACGGGGGTCACCTTCACGGCGGAGGTGCCCAGGTTCTCGCCCGCACCCAGCACCCCGCCGGCCTCGCCCACGCAGTCAGACAAAGTCGACACCTTCGCGGACCGGAAGGAATCCTTCCTCAAGTACGCCCTGAAGAAGGAAACCTACGACTACCCGCTCTCCAGAACCGTCGCGAGGAGTCACAGCGTGGAAGACATGGAAACGGAGAGAAACATCCCCGAGAGAGATGCGCACTCCGCCGATATCGACAAGGTCTTCAAACCATTCGAACCGACCTCCCCTTTGACCGCAGCGGGAAGAAAGATGTACCCGGGAGACCAGTCCGAGTTCAAGATAACATCCGCCTCCAGTCCGAGAGACGAAAATAGGCACACCCCTTCGCCGCAGCCTACAGTTCTCAGAGAGGCAACCGAGCTATCCAGGGTAATATTCAAGCAGGTTCCCGCTATATCGGACTACAAGAGGCCGCAGAGCGAGATCGAGAACGTCCTCAAAGTGGAATCCGCCAGTCCAGCGGACGAGCGCATGGAGAAGGAACACGAGTCGGACAGCGAGGCTCCCCTGGACCTCAGCGTCACCACGACCGTCAAGGAGGAAAAGTTCTTCAGGCACCCTAGAGAAATATCGGTCAGGGACTTCGCCAAGGAAGCGTCCAGCCGCTCGAGGGAAAACGAGGACATCCTCGACAGGTCGATGAGAGAGCCCAGAGACATTATCGCCAGGTTCTCCAGGGAGCTGCTCCGCGACCCGCGCGAGATTATCAGGGACTCCAAGGACTACATCATCAGGGACCCCAGGGACTTCGTGGCGCGGGACCCTCGCGAGTTTATGGGGGTCCCGGGCGAGTTTAGAGACCCGCGGGAGTTCGTGCGGCACCCGAGCGACTCCGGGACGGAGTCCGACGACTCCGGGGGGAGGCTCAGCCCGTCGGACGACCCCCAGAAGGGCGGGAAGGCGTACAAGAAGAGCCTCATGAAGCGATATTGTAAGTGAACTAATACTTTTCATTCAAAATTTTGATGTTGTGATTATGTAAGTTTTTTTATTGCATACTGTTTTCTGCGGCCTGCCTCTTTATTTTGGTAACTCGACAAAGAGACACAAGATTTTTTGTGGAAATTATAATAAATGTATTGTTGCACATACCTATCCTCGATCACAGTATTGCACGAATTCTAAGTTTAATTAAATACATTATACAAGATAAATAGAGGATTGAAATGTTTGCAGGAAATAGAAATTCCTTCATATAATATCGGTAATATGGAAACCGGTGACGATGCAATCTGCTATGCCATAATATAATATATTACTTCGCCGTTTTATCATAAACTATATACGTGTTAGTTTAACATCTTTATTTCATATATATTTGTTTTTATTGGATGTCTTTCGTTATTTCAGCAAAACAAAGCCCAATTTGAACTTGAGATAATTATTTATTAATTATGAAAATCATGCAGTCTTTAACAAAATACAAGGTATAAGTTCAGTTTTTTTTAAATAAGGCCAATTAAGTATTTTACATTTATATTCGTATTGGTGTGGCTTAGATTTAAATGGGCTAATGTCGTAAATCGTAATATCACATGAGAGTAATATTTGAGCCATTTCGTGGCGTTCAATAAATTCTTAACCTTATTTGATAACGGACCTTACTTATAAACCTGGTATAAAGTTACGCCTAGGCCTAGTGGTAAAATAATAATGGGAATACCATCCTCATTGAACCACTGTTATTTTTTTTATTTTTTTTTTATTTATTTAAGAAAAACAACTGTTGTTATATAAGAATATAAAAAATAGTGCTTACATCCAGTTAAAGTTTTTCTCAAATATAATGAGAGAACATGTTACACAGTGAAGAGAAAAAATAATATACTAAGGGATGAGAAAATAGACTGGAGTGGAGGAGAGGGATTTTATATAATATAGTTGACCGATTCAAAATTTGAATATTATAATAACATGAACATAAACACACTGAGTTTCATTTTACATTTTTAAGTTTTTTTTCGAAGTCACGAAAATAATATTCCCATCCGTATTTTACCACTATGGATAGGCGTAACTTTATACCAAGTTTATGAGTAAGGCTTTAAAAATATTAATTTGAAAAAAACATCACTACTCTTGACTCCATTCCAACTGACATAATGGTCAAACAAACTTATGCGAGTTTTTTGCCCTTTTTAAAAATAATTTTGATTAACACGAATGTTTGTACGTAAGTACCAGGAAAAAAATGATTTTGAATTATACCAATTACAGAAATGTTCTATAGTAATATAAGAAATAAGTTTTTTTTTTACCTTTGAAATTCGTGTTAATGAAATTTACCTGCAATGGGCCATATGTGTGTGTATATAAAAAAGCTAAATATATTATATCAATTTTCAACTGACATCGACCCTCTTCAAAATATTGGAATATAAATAATGAGGAAGCTCAGTGCTACGGGAAATTGATAAAAAATGTTTTCTTATGCGCGGTGAAAATTAGGACATTTAATTGAACGGCGAAGTTTCTCCAAAATACATATAATTCACATGATTTTAATGAAAAATTAACTAATTTGAACGACGTCACTGATTCTCCGAAATCACCAATGATAGTTTTGTGATAGATTTCCGGTTACCGGGAAGCCAACTCACCAATCGGGACAAGTCACGTATACGATACGAAATTAATTTTTTTTTCTGGCTTTTTTTATGCTGGTCTGTTAACGAATAAAAAAATGTAAAAAACCCTCTCAATTTCCTCATTAGATTTTAGCTCTTTTAGATCCGAGCCACAGATATCATATAGATACGGAAGAGCATAAAAGATGCGTAAAATAAGGCACGAAAAGCAAGCTTTGAGTATGCAAATGACTATTTGCGGAAATAAAATGAATTGAACTAGACATTTCAGGAAAACGTTTTCTATTTTTACTGGTTTTTAAATCGCAAATCGCTAAAATTGAATATTATCACGTTTTTACTTGGACAAACATGATAGTTAAATGTTGTTGAACGTGGGGTCTTTTCAAAAAGGAAGAATGTCAAACCGCTAATCAGCAAAACACGCAAAAATCTGATTTTAATTTGCAAGTCTTTTAAAATTAGTATAGCCATGTTTGCCAAAATGCTTATCATACAAATATCGTACAAATAAAAATGTTCCTACATCAGTTGTTTTTAAAACAATAGTATATATGCGCGATAGCAGTTATTGTATCGACGGTCCCTACGTTACATATACCTACTATCGAAACTGCATTTTGCAAGGTTCACAGAAAACCACGGCGTGATATTTTTTTAAGAAGCCATCGGATACTGTAGAATTGCCAATCGTGTGTCTATTATTTATCATTTATAGGAAAATAAAATTTATGATAAGATTAAGAAGGGTCTTTAGATGGTTTGGTCATGTAGAACAAATGGTTGATGAAAGAATAGTAAATTAGGTATATATGGCTAGAATGAACAGTAACGCGGGACGAAGACGATCCAGGAAGACGTGGCATGATCAGATAAACTAAAATTTTAAGTCCGGTCATGTCAAAAGCAGGCAGAACCGAAGGGCATGTATTTTTTAAAATTTATGTATGCTTTATTAAGTTTTAATTTTAATTTTATTTTATTGGAAAGCCAACAGACATTTATAAATTATACGATGCAATAGTATTTTAAATACATATCATAAAGTCCAATTAGAGGCTTCCACATAATATTGTCATTGTTAATGTTGTCACATAAAAATTATATATTTATTTATTTTATCAGGTAAACAAACAGGATGTACACAAATATTGCAAATTTCTTAGTATATTAGTGTAAGACACTTATGCACACACCAAAAAAAATGTTTACACTTTTAAAATAATTGAAATTATGTTCAATATAATAAATGTAGAAGAAACGAAATGGAAAAATATGTTTATAATAATAAAGTTAAATATCTGCTTCTCTAAAAATTTCTATAATTTTTGACCTAAATTTACATACATTGTCACAAAAAATATCAGCCTCAGTAAATCTATTGTTATATTGGTCGCATATTCTAGGTATTGTAGATTGTTTAAAATAGTTTGTTGACGCGTTTTCAGTGTAAAACAGAAGATTTTGTCTTGTCGGTCTAGATGGCACACGGAATGAAAGTCTTTCAAGTAGGTTAGGAGAATCAATTTTACCATTTATTAATTTGAATAAAAAAACTGGTATATTATACATAATAATGTACGGATCTAAACTTTTATGCATCTATCGTACATAGTTTTACCACACATTCGCCTGAGACATCGCATTTCGATAGCATTCCGCCTACTTTCATCCCTGTTTTTCCAAGTCCATACTTCGCACCCACGCATCAGGTTCGGGACCAGGACTCCGTTGTAGCGGAAAACTTAATTTATAATATTATAGTGCATTAAGTACCCACCCGTTTAACTGAAAAAATAGCAAATCAGATAATTAAGAAATAAAATTATTTGTATAATTTAAATTAATAAATTTTAAAAAAACGTTTTTTTTTTTATTTATTTATAACGATAATGTTCGCTAGCAGGAATGTCGGAAATTTTTAAACATGCCGTTAATATATTATTAAAAACTTCTTAAAAACAGTCACTTTTAAAATTTGACAATGGACACTGTATTTTGATTCAAAAATTGTAGTTTCAATTAGAACATTGGCTAATAAAATTCTAAATTTAAATTTGTTAACACTCCATTGTTAAAAATTCAAATAACACATTCATAATCCCGGAAATGTTCCATTCAATCCAAAATACGTATGGAGACAGTATGAATCACAACAAAGCGATAAAAAAAACATCGCTTCGTCTCTTTGCTTCTCGTCGCGTGTGCGTAACGAAAGAAAGAGACATCTCTATCGTCAAATATTCGCCTTATCACCCATTGTGCACTCACCAAATTATCTAGACATAGGTTATGGACGCCCCCACACGATCAAACTTCCTGGATATTTCGAGGCAATAAACAAAAAACCACGACAACGTTCGTTCCATATTTTTTTGTTTCTAAAAATGTTGCGGCCTTTCTACTTGGAACTTTAAAATTAGTGAAAATTTCTCGTTTCGTGTATTGAACATTTATTATCATTTTTTAGATTCGACCTTGAACTCTAATATTAGTTTTATTTATTTAAAAAGCTGTTTTATTTTTTTAATTGAAAGTTTTATTATTTTATTTACATAATATGACGTGCCTACAGTCTAAATTTTTGCTACTAAATAAAGATATGAAAAAATATACGTTTTTATCATTTTTATTTGTTTATTCATTATTAATAACTACCTTGAGGAAAATGCATATAATTCACCTTCGTTACAAAAAAAAAATTAATTATAAAAAACAGATCTATTAAATAGAAAAAGTAAAATTTAGAAGAGAAATCCCAGTGTCAATGTAATCTTGGTAATATGATTAGATAACAAGATTGCTCTACCCACCAGCATAGCCATTGGCAGGTTGGTTCTGCATCGTGGCAGGTAAATCAACCTGTTTTGCCTTTGTCGAAGATAATTTACAGTAAAGCGAGATATAATATATAATGTTCTGATATTCACTCAATGAGCGTTCAATCAAATAAAAAGTATTTTATTTTATTTTTTAATAATAAAAATTTATTTAATATATAAAACCCTGTAATACTGTGACCATATAACCGAGTTATATTTGAGTTGACTTCGCACTAGGGTAATATGCAATGATTTCATTATTTAAATAGACTAAAAATCCCGTATTGTCCTCAGCAAAAATCCCAAGCTTCTATTTGTTAATTTTTTGGAATACATTATAAATACGAACCTTGGACATCTGATCTCTAAGCATGCGACCCCGCTACGGAACCACAAACCCGGTATTGTCAAGTATTTAAAAAGAAATAACGCATCCTGGATTGTGGGTACATATACCTTATCTAGATGCTATGTAGATCGCTAGGGCATATTATTAGAAAGTCTCGTGTATCAGAGGTAAATTAAAAAAAATATTTCAGGGGAGTAGAAAAATCTACTATTTATTTTCTTATTTACAATAGGGGGCGAGACACCCTCTTATTTTTTTCCATAATATAAAAAAATACCCCCAAAAAAATTTCAAATAAAAAAAAAGTTTTAGGGGTCGCTGCGCTAGATTTGTACCTTTAAAATAATTGATAATTTTGTGTTTTTTTTTAAATTTAAAATATTTTTTTATATTTCATTAAAAAAACATTCAATACGAAAAAGAAAGATTTTTCATGATTATCCCATAAAAACAAATTATAACGGTAACACCAAAATTGTATTAAATTATTAACTAAAGCTACTAAATTAAGCTAGTAAGTTATCCTCCATAATATTTATATTTTTTTAATAACCTTTTTTATTTAAGTATGTTAATATATAACATTATAATTCTTGTAAATATAATTCACACGTTTATCGAACATAATTTTCTTTGCAAAGGACCTAACTTATTTATTCCTACCTGTTATTTAATATTTTTATTAAAATAATATAAGTTATAGTATCAACCCCTAAAATTAAGTTTAATTTTTTTTTTTTTTTTAATTACAGAAATTCTTTTTCACTAAGTATATCAAAATTAAGTGTCCCAAAGAAAATTAAGGAATATTTTTTTTACTCTGATTTTAGGACGACCCTAATGTTTTTATACATATTTGTAAACTTCGAATTGCTTTAAAAAAATATATTCATCGATATTATGATACAGTATGCGCTTAAAAATATTTCTAGATACTCAAAATATATAGTGAAAAAATTATGCTCATAAAAATAAAATTTTACACTTATCACTAAATGGCTAAATGGCGTTCTTTGCCTGAGGTGCTATTCTGAACCATTCTAGCGGCACGAGAAAACAGTTTTTCTCGTGTATTTACATACAAAATACGGCCGCGAGAGCGTTTAAAATACCAGCCCTGGAGCCAATTATTGTCTTCTTCCTTGCGAATTATCGACAGTTCCCGTCAATTCAGATATTAATTGAAATAGGCCTTCTTTCGTTTATCATAGCCCCAAATTTAAAATCATACATTTTTATACGTAAAATCGAAGTTTAATAATATTGTTGTAAAGCGCTCTTGAATTGGTTTTACACAAATAATTCTATTAAATGAATCTCACCCGCATAAATAAAGGTTTCAGCTCTTCAACTTCACAAACATCAACAGATGAAAGAATTGAAGGAATATAGATGTTCAAATATAGGCAGAATGGCGAATGTTACACAGTGTGTAAAGCGGCCACATAAACCAACCATTGACAGGTCATAAGCCCTGTAGATGCCTAGACTTCTATATTACCTTCTCTTAAATGTTCTTCATCTCTGTTGTAATATGTTAATATAAACAGCTCCCCAGGGAGTTGAATCCAGTCCTTGTCTACAAAAATTTTGACAAACTCAAAATATTGTTAATTTTAGATTATAACAATAAATACGAAAGCAAATTAAAAGTTTATAGGTGTATAAACTACTCTACACCTTTGTTAAAATATTCAGGTGTGTATTTAAGAAATGGGGTATTTTTTACTCCTAAAATCTCTCTATCATACCTTACCCAACGGGACTTTTTTTACATACGTTTTTTTACAACACCCGTTTCCTCTTTTAAAATCAGGTAGGAAGCAGTTTTGAAATATAGGTCACACAACCGCCCTCGTAAGGATATTTTATTGTCCTTTATCGATAAATAATAGACAAACAAACCTTTTTATTATGTCGAAAATACGGAAAAATTGTATTACTACATTTGTGATCAAAGGGGATAGAAACACGTACACAAATGATGTTTAGAAAAACATGTTATTTTCATCCGTTCAATTTTGCGACATGCAGTCGGGTAATAATTTACTTTTAATAAAGTCAGCTCTGTTAATTCAACAATGTTTGTGTATGTCCAAATGCTGGCAGACAGGCTGGATTTCCTCCCTAGGGAGTTATTCATATTTAAATTAAAAAATGAACAACCAACTAGGGAGGAAATCCAGCCAGTCTGCAAGCGTTTGGACATACTCAAACATTGTTGAATTAACAACCTAGTAAAAGAAGAAGTATAAAAATTGGAAAATTGTTTTCAGGCGTTGCCTAGTAGGTGATTTGGTTCGGCCGGGTGAATCTCACCCGCATAATAAGGGTTTCAGCTCCTCTGCTTCGCAAAAGTCAACAGATGAAAGAGTTGAGGAAATGTGGATGTTCAAACATGGGCAGAATGGTGAATACTCAGTGTGTAAAGTGGCCGCTTAAACCAGCCAAAGACAGGTCATAAGCTATGTAAATGACTAGACTTCCATATTCCCTTCTCAAAAATGTTTAAATAAATTTAAATTTAGCTCTGTTAATAGCTTGACTTCCATATATCTTCAATTTTCTGCCACTTTCGCAATTATTGGTAGTGGTATTTTAAACGTTCGATGGTTTAGCGGTTAGCGTGATCGCTCTTTTACACAAAGGTCGCGGATTCAATCACGCCAAGTCTCTGTAATTAATTTATTGTGAAGATATTCAAGTATGTCAAGTTCTAGAGAGCGTGCTAATATTCCAACAATTTGTATTGTTCATTAATACTTGTTTTATGCTCTGAAGGGTTAAAAAAACGTTCAAATTCCGCAGAATAAAGCAATGAGAATAATACTCAATTCAAATGTAGAAATAATAAATAAAGAAATTGACGTTACGTAAACAAAAAATAAAACATCATCTTGCAATTTTCATTCTTAAAATAATTGAGGGCTTTAAACAAATAAAACTTATACTATACATACGAAACTAGAGATAAAAAGGGTAGGATTACCACCGACGAGCAGAAAACCAGAGTTTTTGTACGAGGGCTAAAAACTGTTCAATAAAAAAACCTGAAGAAAGAAAAGAACTAAATAGCCATAAAATATTTAAAATCAATTAAAAAAAATATGATCATAATAATAAAATGTAATATCGTTTAACGTTTTTATAACACATGACATTACAGAGGTGGGCCTCGATCAAAAATCTACAGAAAATATCAGCTGGTAAAAAATAGTTTATATTTGAAAATCTCACTATTTCGTTACATGAGCTTAAATCAAACTTTGATGTTATCATGCTAAGAACTGGACTGACAGGAAGATTTATTTCTTTATTTTTTACATAAACGGCATAACTAACTAACTAACTAACTAACCCATTTCCCCGGAGGGGTAGGCAGAGAGGATAGAACGCCACACCACTCTGTCCTGGCACACTTCCTTTGCTTCCTTCACATTCATACATCTTCTCATGCACGCACGTCGATTATTCCGACTTTTCACATGACCACTTTCAAGAATTTGTTGTACTTGATCATGCCATGTCTTTCTCGGCCTTCCTCGACTTCTACAACCAGACACATTCGCATCATAAATCTTTTTAGCCGTTCTTTCATCATTCATTCGCTCCACATGACCGAACCCATAAATAAATAAATACATAACAAAAAATTATAAAATAGCTTAACTATTACAATAGCAACAAGTAGGTAAATACACATAAGCAATTATAAATATTAAAGAAATAAAAACATAAATATGAAGAAGCAAAAAATTATTAAATATAAAAAGTTTAAGGATTACTCATATATTGCGAGAAAAAAAAAGAAATCAGACTCGTTTTGTAACTTTTACCTTTTACTTTTTTTTTTTACTTGTTTTTTTAGTCCAGAACCAAATATATCAGCCTTGTCCTCATACTGATTACTACATCTGTGGAGCCTAGGGATAGGCGAGTGCATAAAAAATAGTTGGTCCTAATTCAGAAATAAAATTTAAAAAGCCAAAATTCAAAAAAATATTGAATATATAGGTGCATGATTGTACTATTGTTATATCTGTACAATAAAAATAATATTTTTGAAATTAAAAACATACAACAAAATAGCTTAGGAATCATTTCTAGCTATCTCGGAATAGGGTTATATACTTAGTGAGATAGCTAGCATGTAAATAATTATTTTATTTTGATAATTAATAAAGCGGCATTTTTCTGAAAATCACCTCAATGGCGCTGTACAGTAAATAAATATCCCGGGACATCTTACACCTACAGAGCGCATGGACGGTTGGAATTCTAATTCCTCGTTTCAGATTATCTATTTCAATTAGAATAGATCGGAGCTTGATTACACCACGTCTTGCAGCTACAGAGCGCATGGGCGGTAAGAAATCTAGCCCCTATTCACACTTTTTTGATTGACAATGAAGTTTAGTGCAGAAAATATAATCTATATTCAATTTGTGAACGTTAATTTTTTATTCAAAAGACTTTTTTTTTGTAAAATATGTATCAGGGACTTTGTAGCTGTAAGGCGTGTTGTAATCCAGCATCCATATAATATTAAAATTTAACATAATTTGAACGGGGAACTAGAATTCCAACCACTTGCATGCGCTCTGTATCTGCAAGATGTTTATTATACAGCGCTCTTGAGGTGATTTTCACAAAAATGGCGGTATAAAAGTTATCCAGAATAAAACAAGTCTGTCAAGTCTTACCGACACTTAATACAAGAGTTTTTTAAATGTCTAAAAGTATTGTTTAAAGCCACGCAAAGGGTAGGAATACGCCTTAAACCTCATTTTCTTTTAAAACAATATCTCAGCTTCGTTTTTTTAAACAAAGAAACGAATCGCAACAAAATTCGCATACCATAAATAACATTTCAATGGTGCAGGTAGAAAATCTGCTTTCAAACCCGGCCGTCATTTATTTTGTTCTTTTTTCAAAACACATTTGCCAAATTGCGAAATCCGGACAAAGCGAAAACGGGGCTTATTGTATACCAGAAGCACATGTTGGTGTAGGTACATTGTTTTTTTTGCATTACCAAAAACTTAACGGTCCAAATGGTTTACAACAAGTACCGTAATAAAATGCGTGAAAAAATGGTGTTCGATGTTCCAGATTAGAAAAAATGGGTCTTGAACAAAGTTTTATTGCCATATTGGACTTACACATTACTGTGGAGATAAACATTGTAATTTTTAAATGTTGTTATTTGCATTATATTTACTATCCCTCTTGCGATTTTGCTTCCGCGTTTCCATTAATACATATAATATTTTTATTTTATATAATATCTTGGACAAGTAGAAGAATTTGTGTATCTGGAAAGCAAGTTCTCAATAAATGAACGGCGACCTTAGTACATTTGATTGCTAATCAAAATATGTAAATCGAAGCTAGACCGGCATTGCAAAACGGATCTTTAGCCAACACTTATGAATGGAAGTGAAACGTGAGGAAGGATGAAAGCAGAGTGAACGCGGTCAAAATGCGATCCTTTCGACGAATGTGTGAGAAATCATGTATCGTCGTGATCGTACAACAACGACGAATAAAACGCGACGCTGGCGTTATTTTAAATTTGATCTTGAAAACGGTATTAAAAGTCTTTATATTTTAGGTTTGAAAAAAATAAATTAATACAGGGGCTTACGACCTGTCATTGGCTGATTTAAATTGCCACTTTACGCACTGTGTAACATTCACCATTTTGCCCATGTTAAAAAACATCCACATTTGTTTATTTATTAAAGAAATCATACGGTCTTTATATAAATACTCGTACAAGGTACAAAAGAACAATTAAATAATGTAAGACTAATTACAGATTTCACGTTAATTTATTATGAATGCAGGAGGAGAGGGGAAAAAATTTAATTCTAAAAAAAATAAAATATAAATCTAAAATAAAAAGTACATTAAAGGGAGAAGACATTGTATAGCTCCTACTCTACTTACCTCCTCTCTCTCTCTCTGCTTCCATGAACATTTATATTTATTAGTAAAAATTCACAACCAACAATAATTAATTAGATGCAGGTAGCAGATGTACATAATATAAATAAGTAAAAATTAAATTAAAGTTAAAATAAAAAGTTAAAATTAAAATTAAAAAGATAAAATTCAAAGATTAAATTAAACATTTCCTCAACTCTTCTAACAATAAAGGTTTCAGCTCTTTTACTTCACAAATGCCAGCAGATGGAAGAGTTGAGAAAATGTGGATTTAAAACATGGGCAGAGTGTTGAATGTTACACAGTGTGTAGAATGGCCACTTAAACCAGCCAATGACAGGTCATAAGCCCTGGCTTTCATACTTCCTTCTAAATTATTTTTTTCAAATGTAAAAAAAAAAAAAAGATCTATATCTAACTCCCTGGGGAGGAAATCTAGCCTGTCTACAAACATTTAGACATACTCAAAACATTGTTGAAATACTATCATTGTTAGCTAAAATACCTGCCGAGCAGCAATGATATCGGCCAACGACGGTTATTTCTCCATACAACCTTGTACCACGGTTGACTTCAAACAGCGGTAATATTTGTAAGCTAAATACCGTATTCAAAACACTTAAACGAGTCTTGTTTTTTATATGGGAGTTACATTATTTTTTACCTGTCTTATAATTTTATATTTAATTCAAATGTATAGTTATTTATTTCTTTACTTCAAAAAATTTAGTTTGATGAAAAACGTTGAAAAATTTTGAGAGCAGCTATTTAGTCGAAACCACTCGTCCAGGATTCTGGTTCTATTTCACACACGGAACGGTATTCTAAATCCACCCGGACATAGAGATAAAGTAAATTTTAAAACAATCAAATTTTTTTGATGTACGTATTTCTTATCTTTTAAGATTGAATACGTAGATACAGCGTTAAGAACTGCACATATTTTTGTGTTTTTTTTAAAATATATAGTTTCTCTACTTAATTCGTATTGTGACTTGTGACCGTGATCGGATCGAAAGCATGTGGTAATTCGTTACGAAACGAAAAGGAAGTATATTTCATTTCGAAAACGCCTTGGGGTAGCCGGCTAAACTTTTGAATGAGTGATTCTTCGTAATGGGAAATGTTGAAAGATTGAATTTACGAATACTCGCTTTGCGGATGTGCGCAAAGCGAGTAGACTTGTTACGAAAATTCGTATGTCGAAACGCGGCGATGCATCGGTATGGTAATAATATCTACGCATTATGAGAACTTTTTCAAGATCTTCAAGCAGATTTAATCTGTGGGGCTTTTACTACAACTATAGTCCTTAAAATATAGCTTGATAAGAGTGACAGTTGTCAGCAAAAGTGACGATTTAACTTTGTAGTAACGTCTAAGGAGTGATTTATATTGACACGCGAAAAATCATTCGTGTCTGGCATGTTAATTTATTTTTTCAATACAATGCTCGACATATAAATCGACATAAAATCAGCTTTAAAACTAAAAAAAAACTTATTATTAACGACGTTCTAACAAGGTTTAAACATTTTGCAAAAATATATGTAAATCGATCGAATAAAAAAATAATTCATTTGATGTTGTTCATGAGAAACAGTATAAATGTCTTATTTTTTGGTGAATAATTGTCTCAAACACACTATAATAGGCTTGTTTTTGCGTTTTTATATCAATTTTCGGAACCAGAGTTTCATGTTTGTATGAAACAACTTATAAAATCGATTTGATCGGTACATGGTCAGTGATCAGTACTTTCCCGTCACTAGTGACATTGGTTTACGAGTTTACGATTACGAGTACATAAGAAAATAAATAAGAATCTAGGATATATAAAGAAAAACAGAAAATAATAATACATTCATTCTAATTAAAATTTAATGTTGTTTTTAAACTTATTCAAAAAATTTCTTTAGATTTACTTTGAATTTATTTATTGTAGTTTAAACCGTTTTTAGTTCATTTAGTAGATTATTGTAATTTTTGACACCTTTGAAGAAAAAGCTATTTTGACCACGACTTAAGAGATTTTAGTATCTGAGTGATTTATTCATCTCAAATTCTTTTATTTTTTCTTGTTTATAAATTTGTAAAATAGAATTTATTTTATTTTATTTATTCATACAAACACATACAAAAAAAAACAATAATGACGTATTAAAATTTATTTCGACAGAGAGGAAAACATTTTTGAGAAGGGAATATGGAAGTCTATCTTCTCCCTAGGGAGGGAATCCAGCCAGTCTGCAAGCATTTGGACAAACTCAAACAGTGTTGAATTACTACCTGGTAAAAGAAGAAGTATAAAAATTGGAAAATTGTTTTCAGGCGTTGCCTAGAAGGTGATTTGGTTCAGCCGGATGAATCTCACCTACGTGATTAAGGTTTCAGCTCGTTTACTTCACAAAAGTCAACAGATGGAAGAGTTGAGGAAATGTTATGCTCTCGGAATGCGATCTATCGGGTAAATGTGTGGTAAAACGAAGTATGATAGGTGCACAAATGTCAAGCTCCGTGAACTATGTAGGGCTAAGGACAAGCATCGTCGACAGAATCAAGAAAGGGGGGCTGCGTTGGTTTGGACATGTAGAGCGAATGGACAGCGAAAGAACGGCCAAAAGGATTTATGATGTGAATTTTTATGGATGCAGAAAACAAAGAAGACCGAGAAAGACATGGCACTATCAAATCCATCAAATACTTGAAGCTGGACATGTCAAGAGTAGGAATAATCGGCGTGCGTGCGTGAGATGATGTATGAACGTAAAGGAAGCGAAGTCTGCCTGCTACCCTCTCTGCCTAAACCTAGGAGGAAACGGTGTGATGGTTCGGTTGTTTGTTTGCAAGGATGTACTTGAATTTTTTTCCCAATAAACGCCGTATTTCAGCACTAAACTAAACTGAAAATTGTATGTATATATGTATTCTTAACATGTATTTGTGTATGATTATCAGCTGTTATCTGTTAGATTTTTTGTGTAATGTTTTTACAAACGATTAAAAAAAATAATAATTTAGATTAATATGAGCTGAAATTGTTGATTAAATTACCATAAATACATACATATGAATATTATTAAACAAATTTCTTTGTTTAAATTTATCATAATTTTTTGAATTTCGTTCCATTCTCCCCCTCTTTCCGCCGTTACTAGACGGAATTCAATGTCACGGTTTAAGGGTGTTACTAGCCTTGGGCGGGTTCCTCCTCACACTCCCATCGCAGGGGCGGTATCGAACGCCGCTTGGAATGTGCCCGCCCCCCGCCTAACAGCTGATCCCGGCTACTCGAGTTTCGGCTATTTTCAAATACTAGAACATCGAAAGAATCCAACTTAGAAAGTCGCTATTCGAAATTCGAATGAATTGGAATCAAATTAATTAAGATATTAATTTATTGCAACAGAGAGGGAAAACATTTTTGTGAAGGGAATATGGAAGTCTAGGCATTTACAGAGCTTCTGACTAGCTGTCGTTGGCTGGTTTAAGTGACTTTAAACACTGTGTAAAATTCTGGCCAGACTTCCATATTTTAATATTTCTCCAAGGAGTGAAGTTCATCCTGTTTACTAGCATTTTAATATACTCCAACATTGTTGATTTTACAAATAATCAAATTCAGAATATAACATTTAAAATGCCATATATTAATACCCCGAAAAATTGAAAAAAAATGCACAAATTATTTTTTTTATAGCACCACAAAAGGCGGTCTAATAATCGTTAGCTATTTCTGTTCTTAAACAAAATTACATTAATTTTTTTTCTCTCATCGGAAATCGAACCTGGAACCTTCTGTGCTTACGCCAAGCGTTATAGCCACCATACTACGGAGGCACGGATGCCGCCAATTATGAATATTTAAACATTAGTACATACTTAAAACATAGTCCATGTAACTGTATTTATTCTCCAGCCCAGCACAAGGTGTTTTTGTCTTTGTTATTAACAAAGACAAACCTATTACTTTTGGCCACCCTGTAGTCGGAGGGTTCGCCCGTCTTTTCCCCCGTGACGTCACATCCAGACGCCGCCATCGATCCGTCGCGACGCCCCCGCCCCATCCCCTCTACCTTCCTCCGCCGGCCCCGCGGGCCGAGCTGTAGGGAAGAGTACCTCCCCGTCAGGAAGAACGAAACAGCTGATTTTTGCGAGAAAACTTTTCCTTGATACATAGCTTATCGGTTTTGTTTTATTTTCGAATTGAAAGATCTTTGTTATATCTCTGCTTTCAGGCGGATGAAGACAACAGTTCTGTGTGTGAAATAAAACCGTAACCCTGGACGAGTGTTTTCAACTCGGTAACTGCTCTCAAGTAAAATTCCTGAATAAGGAAATCGAATGAAGATAAGTCCGCCTCTTTTTGTAGTAATTTTAGCCAACGTGGGCTCAGCTAAAAATGTTGAGGTGCTGGGCCGCGATTATAAACGGCTATCTTCATCGGTATAAACTGAGACGGTAAAACTAATATCGATATTTATATACGAAAGTGTGAATGAATGAATATGCATCACATTTTGATATATTTAGTTTATCTCTGCCTAACTTAAAAAATAAAGTGACCAACATATTTTTATCAAAAAGAGCAAATCATCTTCAGAAGATTGGGTTGGAATAGTTATAATTTGATTGATTAATGTATTTTGTTATTGTATAATTTCTTTAAAATTTGTATGTATTTCAAGTAATTAATAATATGTACAGTACGAGTATATTAATATTTCATACTCGATTTTTTTTTTTTTTTTAATATTTTTATTTCTAAGCACTCTTTATACCACATATATGTAAATGGCAGAAATGCCGTATATAAATAAATAAATATGTGTATGAAAATTAAAATTATCTTCGTCGAAAACCGGTAATTGAACATGTTTAGAAAAAAATGCAAACAAACTCTATTTTTCTTACGGAAAACTCTATTTTACTTTGTAGATAATATTGAAGATACATTTTTACTTCCCATCAGAATACGTACCCAGGGCAGCGATTACAAACGATATCTTCATTGGTACATATATGTCACCCTTCTCAAACTAATTATCTTTGTCACTCACCTATGTTGCGTATACAAAGACTAAGAAACGAATGTACCTCTCATATTGTCATTTTTAACTCAAGTCTCTGTGAATTCAAATCATCTCTTTATAAATATTTTATGATGTTCTATAGTAACGATTAACGATTAAGCTACTAATGCTAATGATCTGGCGTTTATTCATTATATATCTTTTGTTTGCTGACATACATACATGCATATATACAAATACACATATTTCTGTTTTTTTTTTATTTTTCTTTTTATACCCATGTTTTAATGTTGTTTTTTAGTTTTTATTTTTGTATATCTAACTAACTCATTATATTGGGATATTTTTTATATTGTAAAAGGCACTTGTGCCGTACAATAAATAAATAAAAAATATATCGAGATGGTATAAATTGAAATCAGTATTTATGTACGAAAGTGTTTTTGTAATATAATGTATCAGTGCGGATAGAGGATAATAACACAAAACTAATAATAGTATATATAAATATATTACAAAGTCACGTTTTGTGGCTTGTTGGTGGAGATTTACGTAAAACATATAAAACAATTCCTAATTAAAAATAAATATCTTTCCATATATATAATAATAATCAAATTTAAAAACAGAAAGACTTACGTTTGATTCATTTTTGTTTTTTTCTACATCATTTTGAGTTTGTCAAAATGTTTGACAGGTTGCAAGCCCTGTAAATTCTTTGACTTGCATATTTGTTTATCTAAAAAGTTATACGTCTCTGTTATAATATGTTAATCTAAAATCGATTCCTCGTCCTCAACCTTTTATTTAAAATGGGCCTTTTAGACCTTAAGACACAGATACAAGAATAATAACATTAAAAAATAATGAAAGATAAAAAACCAGAAATATACTTGAAGTAATTATGGTTGATAGAATAATAAATATTCTGAAGTCTCCGAAGTACTCATATTACTTAAAGTAGAATCTTTTCGATGCTTATGTTCTCCCTATACTGATATATTATGGCTGTGAAACTATTGTGTTCACGAAAAAAAAATTACACATATTATCAGTACACACTAAAAAGAGCTGTGGAAAGGATAATGGGTATGTCATTAAGAGACAGATGAACCAAAACATGGATAAGAGCGAGATCAAAGGTCACTGATTTGTTCCACAGGGTTGCCAACCAGAAATGGAACTGGTCATATAGCCAGAACCACAGAATCTAGATGAACTAAAATAGTCCCCGAATGGCGACCCAGAACAAGTGTCGATAGGCCTCAGGCAAGGTGGTCTGATGATATAAGATGGGTTGCTGGAAGTGGTTGGATGCGGCTGGCTCAGAATATGCATTTATGAAGATCTGGGGAGGGGGCCTACCTTCGCAATTAGACAAGAGATGGCTGATTATTTGGTTGATGATAAAATGGGGTGGAATCAATGCGGGGATGACTGCAGAGAGAAATAGGAAGACAGGGAGAGTTTAAAAATAATATAATTTAAAATTTCGATAAAATTATCAATGAAAACTTCGTGGCTTAGTTTTCTTTGTTTTAATTAGACGAGCCTGAAGATGCCTACTTAGGCGAAAGCCCTCGTTGGTCAAATCATATGGGGTAAAATTAAACCAATTAACTATGGAGTTTTATAAAGAAATATTTACAAAAAACAACTATGTTATAAAACAATTTAACGCTATTTGAAGTCTTGTTTTGTTAACATATAAAAACACATTATAAATACAAAATAATAATCAAAGGGTCCGTCAGCATAAAATTTAAATATAATGTTTTTACCCACTTTTTTATCAATAAAATCTACCCTTTGTGAAAAATCTCAATAAAAATATTATTTTTTTGTGTGTTTTTTGCAAACGTTTCAAAGCATCTTTCTCTCCAAACAATATGTACATTCACATCGACGAAGAGCTCTCCTTCGCAACCCTTCCTGAAAATATAATCTTAAACCACCCCGTGAAATTTCCTGAAATTCCCTGAAACTCTCTCACCCCTAGAGACAGATTCCCACCCCGTCCGGAATAAGGGGGTGCTTATTTCCGGTTCTATGGTCCGCATGACTTTGAGGATTTCACGGTCAAATAACATTTTAACTTTCAAAGTAATGGCGAAATCATCCCTTACCGTTCCACGTATGGAATTCTGTATCCAGCTTTAGGGGTCGAATCTTTTTCACACATTAAAAAAATATTGTAATATATTTTTATTGTTTCAGCTCTCATTTTATTGAATAACATTATTCAACCAAGCGTTAAATCAAATAGCGCACATATATAATAATATTACACTTATATTAGAACATTTTTGTAAAATATATATAACCACTTACTGACTTTTTATGTCTACCGGTTTCGAGACGTACCCGTCTCTTCGTCAGAATACTCACTATAATAACATGCAAATACTAAAACACATTTTTGCCTTTAGCATCACCGTACTGTACAGTGTTTACATAAATTTGCATATAAATTACATTAATTTGTTTAACTTTTTGTACATAATGATAATTTTACATTGGCGGGCTTATTGCCAAATGGAAATTTCTTCAAACCAACCAATGAAATCAAAGTTTTCTTTTTATAATTCAAGATAAAAAATAGCTAAAGATATGTAAACATATAAATAAATGTATTTGTAAATAAATTACTTTAAATCAATACTATTTTTCAATATAAAAAAAAAAAAAGAGGAAATAGGAAAGGAGGAGAGATTAAGGAAGAGAAAGGAGATGTTTCTTCAGGCGTGATTTAAACAGAGATACTGTAGTAACATCTTAAATGGTGCATGGGAGATGATTCCACATGCAGAGTTAAAGTAGGAAGATGAAGGTGTTTCTTGGATTTTGTCGATAATTAACAAGTCAACCTCGTGGTGTAGAGGTCGGTGCGTTTGCCGACTATGCAAGAGGTCTTGGGTTCGATTCCCGACATGAAATATTTAGATAAAAAAACACGTGTTTTTACACTGGAATATTTCATAGTCCCTAGACTGGCACCTGAAGCGAAAGACTGATCATCTTTCCTTTATGTCAGAAAAAAATATCAATTATCGCTGCGATTGGTGTACCAATGCAGTGCCCTATGCACCATTAGGTGCGGAAAAATAATGGATGAAGGAATCTTAATGTGATAATTATCATTCATCGTCATTCCCTGAATGAATCGTTACGTATTAGGGGCGTGTTCCATTGTAATGGTTTCCCTATACCCATTAAACTCACGTCCCTCCCTTCATCCCTTCCCTATTTTTCAACTATTTCTCCCATAACAAAAAATATTTTCGTAACCTAATCAGTGTATGTAAGGATTACTTATTAAAATGCATGGCAAATTGGTTTTATATTTTTGTGCAACATCTATCTGGTAAAGATGTATAGTGGAGTTTGCATTGGTAAAACTAGCAGTTCACAATTGAGTTCTAGTGCCAACTCTAATGTATGGGAGCGAAGTATGGAATTGGAAAAATAATTATGAAAGTAGGTTAAATGCTGTCTAAATGCTGTCTAAATGCGATCCCTTAGGCGAATATATGTGGTAAAACGATGTATGATAGTCTGAGACTTGCATTATCGACAGAATCGAGAAAGGGGTGCTGCGTTGGTTTGGACATGTAGAGCGAATGGACAGCGATAAAATCTACGATGCGAATGTTGATGGATGCGAAAACGAGGAAGACCGATAAAGACATGGCACGATCAAGTCCATCAAATATTTGAAGATGGACGTGTCAAGAGTAGGAATAATCGGCGTGCGTGCATGAGAAGATGTATGTATATATGGGAAAACGGCGTGATGGTTTGTTTGTATGTTTGCATGTTGGTTTAAATGGTGTCCTGATGAAGAAACAGGTACATTTTAAAACCGGTAAACATAGAAAAGTCGATAAGTGGCTATATACGAATATTGAATAGCTAACAAGATTTTTTAGTATTAACAAAAAATGTCTCAATACCGAAATTATAAAACGGTTTTTCATTTCAAAGGCGCAGTGGGTACTAGAGATAGGCGTTTCGGTTATTTTGAAAAAACTGCAGTAACCGCTACCATTTCACAACATAAACTGTTTCTAAATAACAGTTTAAGGCAGACAAAAAGTCGTAGTCAACAATTATGACTTTTTGTGTTTTTATATTGTCATTTACGAGTTACTGCACTTCACCTTTGCGTTCGAACACACGTACAGTGTACTACAGTCTAGTATAGTCCGTTCGGTTACGACATTACTAGTAATCGGGTCAAGGGGATTCGGTTTAAGCCGGCTACCTCAACGCACGCTTCATACAAATACTGATTGTATAATACGGTCGCGAGTTAAAAATAAACAAATAAAAACAAGAGCCCACGAGCAAAAAACACCGGAACAAAGACAACAGCACTTAAAAACACGAACAAAATCGTACACTACTTCCAACCCGTGCCCAAAACTTTACTGATTACGAACTACGCTCGCTCGGGACAATAGTGTTGTAAACACTGCAATCATTACCGTGAAGTGCAAGTAATTTGGCACTTGTTGAAAAAGGAGATGACATTCGTTCACAAGTACATAATTACTTCATTGAAACATAACATTTTTTTACTACGTGTTTTGTTTTTGCGCGTTTCGCGTGCAGCCGAGATGTTTGACACATTTTTAAATATAGTAATTTGGCACTTGCTTAAAAAGGAGGATATAATTGTATATATGTATATGATTACTTCACTTGTTTGTAAGATTTTTTTACAACGTACCTGCTTTGTTTTACTTACATTGAAGCAAAAATGAAAATATAGAATTTTTACAATTTATTTATTTTAATATTATTTATTAATTTATTGCATGTACAAATATGCAGCGAGACTTATTTTTGGAATCTCTAAATTCAGTCATATCACTCCACTTTTTCGGGAATTACTCTGGCTGCGATTTCCTCAGAGGGTGGAATACAAACTCTGTTGGCTTATGTAAAAGTCACTGCACAACTCTGCTCCAGAATATCTAAGGGAACTCTGCATTCCAGATGAACTAGCTGACAGACGTCTTACGTTTAGATCAACTACATCTACGTCAAAAGGAAAAGTTATTATACCTCTACGCAAACAGCGCACTAAATTCGGCGAACGTGCATTTGCGGTCGCAGGCCCTACGGCATGGAATGCTCTCCCAGCAGAGGTCCGAAACTGTGAGAGTGAAGTGATGTTTCGGAAGAAACTTAAAACCCACTTGTTCTCTAAATCATTTGAATAAATTCTTAGCATGTGGTGACAAAGTACATTATTTTTTTTTAATTAAAAATTAAATTTATATCTTTATATAATCACTTTGTAAAGCGCCCTTGAGGTTTTATATTACGAAAATGGCGCTACATAAGTTATCCATAATTATTATTAATACGGATCTTATATAACACGAGAGCATTTGAATGTGAATATGTAGAGTGTCCTACAGTTAAGTTAGTTTTTTTAAGATATTGAAAGACCATTATTTAAAACGAACTAAAACTACTTAATTTATAGTAAAACTAAATTACAATAAATGCAAAATAATTAAAATCATTAATCTTTAAATGGACAATTTTTTCAACAATGTTTGATTATGTCCAAATGCTTGCAGACTGGCTGGATTTCCTCCCTAGGGAGTTGTTCATATTTAAATTTATTTCAACAGAGAGGGAAAAAGTTTTCGAGAAGGGAATATGGAAGTCTAGGCATTTACAGGGCTTATGACCTGTCATTGGCTGGTTTAAGTGGCCACTTTACACACTGTGTAACATTCACCATTCTGCCCATGTTTGAACATCCACATTTCCTCAACTCTTCCATCTGTTGACTTTTGTGAAGTGAAAGAGCTGAAACCTTTATCACGTGGGTGAGATTCATCCGGCTGAACCAAATCACCTACTAGGCAACGCCTGGAAACAATTTTCCAATTTTTATACTTCTTCTTTTACCAGGTAGTAATTCAACAATGTGGTTGAGTTTGTGATTGAGTTACTAACACTTTTATGTCGCGTATTTTGTATGTAAATACACGAGTTAAAAGTGTTTTTTATGGCCGCGAGAGCGGTTCAGAATAGCACCGCTGGAAAACCATTTTCAATTTATTTATTTTTTCTCTCTATAATCGAAAATATGTGTTAATAATTCATTATTATTGCTGTGACTCGAAGAGTTAAAAGAAAAACATAAAACAATATTTGGAAAAAATGGTTTTTAGACAGATTATTTTAGTTTTTTTTATTTATTAAATTGAAAACATATTATACATAATTATATACAATATTCCCAAGGAGTTTTTAAAAAAAAAAACTCATTTAGGGACATACAGATAACAAATTTATTTAAAGACGTTTTTATATTTTAAACTATAATATTATTTACAAAAGCAGAAAAATTAAAAATTATGATATACTCCAAATTAAATAGGGTATGAAAAATACTTGAAAATAACAAAATAAACAGAATACTAGGCATGGAAATAAATTCAAAATAATGTTTACATTATGCAATCTGGGAAAGAAAATCGAAAAAGTTTAAATTTTATTCCGCTTTTTTAGTTATTGCTCTATTTTATCAAGTGTGCGTTATTTTGTCTTATTTATTTGATTGAATAACCCTACGTGAATGTACTCGTAGCATTAAATTGAAGTGAACCGATTTTCCTAAACCAGTCGCCATCTTATTGTATTTTATTATTTTTAATAAGTAAAACGTTTAAAATCGTATGGTATGGTATGGTTATGTAGCCGCTCGTTTTGTTCGGAATAATATTTGACAATAATGTGCGCAATCTTGTTGCAGATAAGCCAGCGCTTGTGTGTTTGATTAGAAACCATTGACCGGATCAAAACCCGCGACCTTTGCCATTACACGTGTACTCTACTCCACTCTACTAAAGCATCTGTTTAATTTCCCCATGAACAAAGATACGCGTATCCCAAGATGGATATCTTTTTGGAAAGAATTCGTAAGTAAAGAACCGCGGCACACGTAAGGCTGAAGTTTTACAAAAGTAAGGAAATCATACGATTTTGCCATTTTAAAACGCTGTTCTTTCATAATATCTGTACCTCAGAGGCAGACGGATGCAAATCCAGAATTTGACGAAATAACATTTCGATTTTCGTATCCAGTTTATGATCATGTCCAAGAATTAATTAATTAATTAATTATGGATAACTTATACAGCGCCATTTTCGTAATAAAATACCTCAAGGGCGCTTTACATGGTGATTCTATTGTTAAGTTAATTTAATTGAAGCTTTTAAATTTGTAATTTAATTAAAATAATTTATTTTGTTGTCACGTGCTACGGATTTATTCAAATGATTTAGAGAACAAGTGGGTTTTAAGTTTTTTCCGAAACATCACTTCACTTTCACAGCCTCGCACCTCTGCTGGGAGAGCATTCCATGCCATAGGGCCTGCGACCGCAAATGCGCGTTCACCAAATTTAGTGCGCTGTTTGCGTAGAGGTATAATAACTTTTCCTCTCGCCGTAGACGTAGCTGATCTAAGCGTGAGACGCCTGTCAGCTAGTTCATCTGGAATGCATAGTTCCCTTAGATATTCCGGAGCCGAGTTGTGTAGTGACTTATACATAAGCCAACAGAGTTTGTATTCGACCCTCTGTGGAAAACGTAGCCAGTGTAGTTCCCGAAGTAGTGGAGTGATATGACTGAACTTGGAGATTCCGAAAATAAGTCTCGCTGCGGCATTCAATACAGATTGTAAGCGAGTCATTTTGTTCATTGGTAGACCTGCATAGATACCATTACAATAATCGACTCTAGACACTACAAACGCATTTATTAATTGACGGGCGGCATCAACCGGCAAATTTTTGCGTATGCATTTAATTTGTCTCAGCTGGTAGAAGCATGAAATGCGAGTCTTATAATGAAAGAACTAATGTATTAAGATATTGAAAATACAAATGAAGACTATGCATTATTAGAAATCGCTTGGAGAAAGTAGATTCTTTAGGCTTTTGTTTAACATTTGACGTTTGGATTTGCATCCGTCTGCCTCTGAAGTAAATATATTTGTATTCGCTTAACGTCAAAACACGCTTCATGTCGAAAATCATAGCTACCCTAAAAAGCGGAAATCTGTTGCCACTAACTAACTAACTAACTAACCATCACGCCATTTCCCCGGAGGGGTAGGCAGAGAGGATAGAACGCCACACCACTCTGTCCTGGCACACTTCCTTTGCTTCCTTCACATTCATACATCTTCTCATGCACGCACGTCGATTATTCCGACTTTTCACATGACCACTTTCAAGTCTGTTCAATCTGTTGCCGGTTACCACAATACAACAATGCTGTAAGTATTGAGTTTTTCTACTGACATTTCTTGGTGGAACTGCATTTTAATTATAATAATAAAAATACTTAGTACTTTTATTCCACTTTTATTTATAATTTTTTTTTACAAGTGACCGGGTTTCGTGCTTACTGGTGCTGTCCATACAGCACCAGTCTGACGATGTCGGTCACGACGAAACCCGGTCACTGGTAAAAAAAAATAAAAAAATATTTTTATAATGCTGTAAGTGGTCACAAGTTACATAAACCTGTGACGTTGCAGAGTATAATATTTAATTTTTATGATTTTTTCTTACTTTTTCGTGAAACTTGTCGTACAATAATATTCCATTAAATTTTTACGTACAATTTTTTTTTTTTTTTACTATTTCTCGTAGAACTAAACTTCCTCGTTGATTTATAAACCTCGTAGACCCTTGTAACCGAGAAGTGTAGGTGCTCCGGGCCCGTTTCCAATGCGAAATTAGCATTTATCTTTAATAATATCTATACAAGTAAAATGAAATCTATATGAAAAATAGAATATGTACACATTTTTCTAAACATCTTTAATTACTGGTTACCGACGAAGACACTTCAAATTCGCATTCAAATAAACACATTTTATTTCATGAATATCGATTTTAACATATTCCGCCTCGATATGCCCCGATAAAGATAGCGTTTGTAATCGCGGTCCTGGTCAGGTAAAAAAAATAATATCCTAACGTATTGATTCCTTGAAAAAGACACTGTCCGTATGAGAAACGATAGATCCTTGTCCAAATTATCCTGTGGTCAGTTCTAGGCTCTATCTGCAAAGTTTATTATAATATGTAAATAAATTAAATATTCAACCAAGCAAACTTTTCAATGTGTTATTTAACAATTATTTATATACGCGCAATACGAGAATATACTACTAGGAATAATAATTATTATCATATTTTTTCTTGTAATTAAAACCTTTTTTTTTCACAAAACAACGTCAAACTTATTAATCATTTACATTTTTATCTTTAATTCAAAACAATTAATCGTGCATATTATCAAATAAAAATTAATCGTCGAAAATTTAATATACATAATATAAACACAAAGCAATGACCTCTTTATTGCCTTTTACAATTCCTTGTTGTAATTTTTTACTAACGTTAAATAAACTTTTTAAATGTTTTTAATTTTACACAGCACGTACATAATATATGTATACAAAGAATATAAAGAAAAATAAATGAAATATATTAATACATATTTTTGAATATGTATGTACAAAACAAATTTAGTAAATGGGGTCTAGAATGTCAACCGTCCATGCGCTCAGTAGCTGCAAGACTTGTTGTTATCTAACTTCTAATTTTATAAATTTGCTTTTTATTTCGTTTTTTAAACTTCATTGTCAATTTTTTTTTTTTAAAACAAAAATGTAAATAGGGGATAGATTTTTTACTGTCCATGCGCTCTGTAGCTGCAAGACGTGCTGTTGTCTAGCTCTTATATATCATAATTGTTATATATCATAATTGGAGACGAGGAACTAGAATCCCAACGGTCCATGCTCTCTGAAGCTGCAAGACGTGCTGGGATATTTATTTATTGTATTATATTTATTTATTGTACCCTTGAGGTGATTTTCACAAAAATGGCGCTATATAAATTATCCAAACATTTCTTTTTATGTTTAAGAAACTTTAATATTAGAGTAAAAGAACACTTAGGATGCTTAAATAATAATAATTTTTCTGAATTCGCAAATCATCTGATAGAAAATAATCATAACTTCAATAAAGACACTGGATTCAAAGTACTTCATGTTGAAAATAAAATATTAAAATTAGACAAAGTAGAAATCTTAGAAATTAAAAAAGCGATTCATAATAAGAAAACAATAATTAATAACCAAATAAACAATATTTCTTTTAGTCCTCTCCTGGCTTACTTCGAAAATAATGATATCAGATTACCACCCGTGTAAGAAAAAAAACACTTGATTTATTGGGTCCACGTGTAGTATTTAGTGAACATGATAGAAATAAAATAAAAAGGAATCAATTCATTAGTTACGTAAACCTTGACAAAGAAGCTTGTTTGCTTTGAATTCGGTCGGTGAAAAATAAAAATTAGTGGTTAAAAACAAAGTTGTTTTATTTATTTTATTAGACTAGACATGATCCAGAGAAATCTATTACCAACTGTGTATGTAGTAGATAAAGTGATTGTTATTTTTGTCAATAAACCATGATTATAATAATAATTATTATTATAATTGTCGGTTTATTATAATATTTTCCTACAATTAAAAAAAAATGATAAAGACTAAATATCTGCACTATAATATAAAGGGGGAAAGAAAGGGTGAGGAAAAGGGAAATACTAAAATATTCTTATAGAGTATTAATTTATATGTGATATAATTATATTTTAATGTTCTTTCGACGAGTTACAAAATGTGTATATAAAATACGAACACTTTCGTTTGTAGATGACTGAGTGCAAAACAAAAAAATCTATGTAATGAATAATGATTCCTTATGAAAAAACTCGACTGACATTTGGATAACAAATTCATGTATTTTTTAAGCCAGCGCAATTTCGCTTATAATAGCATATTGTGCAATATTGTTGGCCCACTAAAATGAACGTGTATAAATAATAACATATTAAAAACCAAATGCAGTACGTGCGAAAAGGAAAACCTTGGAAGTTTATTCACCCGATTGCGTTGCCGCCAAAATCGCTGTCATTTTGATTCTGTTCATAAATAGTACGCGATGCGAGATTACATATTCGACAGACGTCACCGGTATGATATGTCACTCGTGTATCTCGACGTACGTCTTGATTTTTACTAAATGGGGTAGGTTGAAAATACCAGTTTCCATTTTTTTAATAATAATAATATTTTACTGATAACTCAGGTTTACAATCTTTCAAAAATGGCCAGAACGGAAAATTGTCCACCCTATGCAGAATTCTTAGGTCTGCCAACAAACATGCCAGTCTTGATTTCTTTGATAACAAGTTGTCTTCTTTCAAACGATTACTGAATAATATTCAATTATAAACACCTCTCTCCCGCTTCCACTCCCATCAAGTCAACTATGTACCATTGTGTCTTTCTACTTTCCTTTATAACAATTTTCCATGTATAAATATGTCCTAATGCCCATTGGGCGCATATATTAATAAGTAAATAATACTATTTTTTATTGATTTTAATGAACTAAAAAAGCGGAGGCCTTTATTGATCTTGGTGAAATTTATTCCGAATCATTTCACTTGCGCCTACAAATAAAATGGTTTACAGTTTTAATTTTGATACTTCCACTTTATCAATTTATTTATTTAATTGACGTTATTTTGTCCATCTCAATTTCTTGTAGGTGTTAGATATTTAGTATTAAATCAAAAACTGGTATGAGTGCGATTTTGGCAAAATAGGTGTTTGATTTACAAGGTTCCTAACTAATTTTATTAACAAAATTTTAAAAATGTTTGTTTTTTTTTTCTAAAAATAAAACAATACTGAGTTTCTTGTGTAAAACAATGACGAATACTTTTTTTTTTTGGGCAAAACAAATAGTTTTTATTTTCTTATGTGACTATTTTTCTCACACATAACCTGTGTGCACAATATTTTTATTGATTTTTGCGGTCGGGAAAATGTATAGAAAAAGGAAAATATGTTTTTAACATCTTTGAAGTTGTGGTTTACTTATTTTTTTCCGGAATCAGCACAGAAGTTCAATGTTTTTTGACATCCGGTTTGTATCTGTATGTGTTATTCAGATCTTACTTAAATATAAGCACGAACGCAATACACATACAAAATATTTTCGATAACGCGTCATCGCGTCACCCAATACCGAGTAAATGAAAAATGTTGATAATATAACAGCAGAAAACGAGAGGATGAAAGGCGAGTTTTTGGCGCCTCAAAACCTAAACCAACCAGCTAAGGGAAGGCAACGGGAAACCACTCTGGTCATCTTTTCCCAGGAACCACTACAGCTAGTACATCAATAAGCAGTCGTCCTGGCTGCGAAATGTAAAATTAGCTCAGGACAAATACATATGCTTTCGTTGTAGTGATCGCCAACGTCGGGGGGACCCGGCAAGGCACTAGAAGAAGGAGAAGATAATATTTTGTATATCTTAACTTTATAGGCAAATACCAATTGAATTAAACCCTTTCCCAGATTTTTATTTTATCGCTTTAACCTATCAGAGCCAAAGGGTGAAAAAAATTCGCGAGATCCAGAGGAGGGTTCCAGTTATCCAGATTATTTCAGCTAAAATCCTATAAATATGACTTTAAAAATTATATTATTTTATTATGATTGTCATGCCATGATGGTGATTATAAAACTGTTTCATAATATTTCGAGTATTCTGCGAAAATTATACACTTTCGCGAAAGAATGCTGTGGGAGTTGGGAGGGAAAACGCTTGTAAATCTACGAAATCCTGATTTTTGTGGGTATTGCTGGAAATAAGTGACCAAATAACAAGAAGTATACATGCGAACTGACCAATATCGAAGATTATTAAACTGTTGAGCGAATGAATTATAGTAATGTTCGCTGTTTGCGCGGGGGAAAAGCAAAGATAAATGTGAATTATTATTAAAAGAATTAGTCAGAAAAACATTTTATTCACTTTTATACATTCTTAATATTCTGAGGTAGAATTATGACAGGCGCCGTGGCAAGACGGCCAACTGTGAAACTGGCGCCGCGGGTTCGATTCCCGTCAGTTGCAAGAAAAACGTCCAAGAAAGATTTTTTAAAAATTGGTATGGGTATTATTGTAGTGGATTTTTCATTACCTCCTTCCATATCTCCTCTATCCTACTTTAAAAAAAATTAAAAAAATATGATGATCAACATAAAAAATATTTTTAAAATGTGCTACCTTGGGGACCCTAGATACCAGATACCTCTTTAGACCCGGAAGGGTTAAACTCTCAGAAATAAATAACTGTCCATGTGATAATGAGACACTTCAAGATGTTTCTTATTTATCGATGCATTGTGCCTTTTTGACGTAGAGCTAATGCAGCTAAATGAGCACCTGGGCTGGTATTCTGAACGGAATTACGCGCGAAGAGATCGCTCTGTTAGCGTGTATTTAGTGCGTAAATACGCGATAGAAATGCGTTTTCTACGCGCGCATTTGCGTTGAGAATACCACCCCTGAGAGATATCGTAACCATAAGTCCTAAAGATTTTTTACGTGAGGTAATAGCATAATGGTAAAAATACAAAATGTCGAACACTGTCTAAGTGGCACGGAAGTACTGTTGATGCTCATCAATAGTCCGACTTCTCTTGAATGAGTTTTCTGTCGTTTCCTCTTCATAAAGCAAATGCGGAGAAGCTCCTTACCAATTCAACTGCAGATTATTCTACGAGATTCTCACACTATAGTTAGAAGGAACATACATTTTGCACTAAAAATAATCCTAGTTCATTGTAAGCAATACAAAAAATAAGCAACTCTAATCTAAAAAAATATATCACGGTTGTAGGAACGATACCATAATAAAAATAATTATTCTTATCTTTCCAATAATTTTATATTATTTTGTGGTTTTAAACAAATCTTGTGTATTTAGATTACCACGCTTGGGTATTTAAGATCAAGATAAATTTAATCATTTTATCAAACCAAATCAAAGTTGTTGTCGATTAAATTGACATAATTTGGTAATTTTTTAAATATATATATTTTTTTAATATCGGTAATTAGATAATAATAATCTTTAATTGATTATTGCTTTCCGGATTTCTAAATAAATCGTTTTTCGATTTGTGTTCTCTTATTTTATAAGTATGTACCTATTAATAAAACAAACACATTTGCAAACCAAACTTTAAATAATATTATAATAATATTCAAATATTCAAATTTGTCAAGAATATATGTACTTTAAAATATGTATAAATGTAATATATTTTATATGCAATAAATTTTTTGAGGCTTTCTACTTCTTCAAGTAAATCATTGTACAATCTATTAATTTTTGTATGGTACAATGAGTTTTGAGACTCTGTAATTAGTCGGGCGTACATTCGACACATTATTAATATCGAAGCTCTCGAAATGCTAGTAGAGAACGGGTTGCTAGCACGTTATTGGCACACTAAAAAATATAAGTATGACAATGTATCTTTACATACATAATTCTTCTGTACGTGTGATGTCACTGAACTCCTCCTAAACGGCTTAACCGATTTACGTGCGATTTTCAGCGAAATGTAAATCTTTGCGCTGCACGTGTTCGTAGATATAAATTTTTTCAATCGAATCTGCAAAAAAAAGTTAGAAGCATAAATATTTTTTTCATCGACCTACCATTCGACGAGAATGCATACAACAAAAAATGGGAGGATTTTGTTTTTTTGTGTTTTAAAAAGTTTGTTTTTTAATGTTTACAAACAACTTTCGCTTTTTATGGATCCCAATCAGATTCTTTCCTTACATTATTTATAATTTCTTCCCATTTATTTTAAGTAGATTTTTGGTTATGGTATTAAAATAAAATTAACTGACATTCAATGCATTTTAGAAAATCGCATTCATGTATAAAGTGCACCCCTGTTGGTGAGAACAGCCGAGTTTGACATTTGCAAAAAGAATTCTATATTTTAAAATGAATTATTTCGGTTTTGGAATTCAACCGTAAACAAGTACCTAGGTACCTGCTTATCAATGAAAAGTCTTTTTCCAAAGTTATAGCAGGCAAGCCAACGTGACTCGCCTGGTCCAAACGGTCTTTTCAAATTAAACTGAGGCTGGATCAGTGCGGCATTGCTTGAATGTATGCTGAAGCTACAGATATTTTCTCCAAGTTCTGTCTGGAGCATGAATGCCGCTGGTGACTAACCGACTTTGCCCTTAACGAGTTGATGTAAGAAACAAATTTGTTGTCATTTTAGTTAGGCTGTTATGATCTATGTATGTTTGTAGATATAGAGATAGTTGATTGCTGTGTTTTGCATTTAAATTTTGCATTGCAAGATGTGATTTATTTACTGCATGCACTGTTTTTGCTTAGTCTCTAAGCTTCGAGACTCGGTCTAGAAGTCTCGTCTTAGTATCGAGACTCAAATTTGTGCCGAGACTGGAAGCCGTTGTCAGCAGTGTTGCGATCTTGACGGATTTTCCGTCATATCTAGCGGATTGGAGTGCCCTCGAGGCGGGATAATTTTGTATTTGACGGTATTGTCAAGATGGCGGAATTCCTGGCGGAATCGAAGGGAAAAGATATGTATAAAACAAAATGTAACTAAATTCAGAATTACTGCCATCTGCGACATTTGAGTTTGATGACCAACAATGGCTGCGGCGCCGGAAAGTGAAGATGAAGAGGATTTAGTCTTACTTTAATAATTTTATTGCAGTTTAATTTAATTTCCTCGTGGTGTGGCGGTCATCGCATTTGCCTAACATGTAAGAGAACTCGGGTTTGATTCCCGACATGGTTTATACACTTGAAGATCGCCGTCTACTATTAGACATGGGGGTGCTTCATGACATACTTAGTGGACGCCTTGATAGTCCGGCTCTTTTGTCGGAGTTATCATTAAATGTCCCCGGCTACCGCACCCGTCACACGTCGTGTAACTAAATCTGAGTATTATTTTTACTGGGGTAGTAGTGGTCATTCACTGGTGATTCTGCTATTTTTTTTAAGTGATATTAATTATAATTATAATACTCGTATTTCAAAAAAAAAGTTAAAGTTCTTGTAAAAATAAATGTGTTTTTTATTGTTTTATTTTATTTTGTACGCTTAAATAATGAAATTTATACCTTTAATGAGGATTTCACTACAAGCTAAACCTTAAACGGTCTTTCATTGGTGCTTTGACCCTTTGTATGTTTATTATCCGTCAGTGAATTTAAGCCCTTAAGCTAGGGTTTCCTAGGACAGCGGTGCCCGTATTTTAACAGCCGTAGTGAACGGTGATGCGGTGGACAGCCGTCGTAACGGTGACTAGAGTGTGGTTTCCTAAGAAAACGTTGTTGTCAACACCATTTAACACCGTTTTCCTAGAAAACCACTCTCTAGTTGACGTTACGACGGCTGTCCACCGCATCACCGTTCACTACGGCCGTTAAGATGCGGGCACCGCTGTCCTAGGAAACCCTAGCTTTAGTTGTGTTATAAATAAAAATCACAGCATTAAAATGAATTTTATTTCGTAGTTTGCCGTAAGACAGCCATTTCACAATGCATTATTTCTACATTTGAATATATATATACGTTTATTTTCAATATTATCCTCATTCCCTTATGACGTCCGGACTTCCTTATACCTAATCTTCTCAAAAACCGCATGTTTTCGTTTAAATATATTAAGTTTCAATCCTATTTTACTTCGTTCGTTGTGTTAGCTTAGTAGATTAGTACGTTCGTATGCAGAATAAATCTTTGGTTCATATCCAAAAAGAACAGATCTAGTCCACGCTGTAAGCCAAGTGTTTTACAATAATTTAATTAATTAGAACGACCTACGCCATGGAAAACTGTTTAGAAACCCGGTAGAGAAATTTAGAATTGTGCTCGGCGCTTGAAGGGGCAGTAAATAGAAGCAAAAAAGATTCTCCGACAATTTTTTTTTATTTATTTTTTTATTTATTTCTTAAGTTAGCTTATATTAAAACTAATATAAACTATTATGTACATTTACATCATCTACATATATTTACATTTCCGTACAGTAACTTATACATTTATTTTTAAATTCTTTCAGACACTTTTCATTCTTCATACATTCAGGCATCTCATCATACATTTTTAAACCCTTATACATCAAACAATTTTGCGACTCAGCTCTTTTCAATAATGGTAGTCTTATTTTATCCTTTTGTCTAGTAGCATATTCATGACAATTTTTGATTAAGACAACTTTATCCTTAAAATATTTTGGTAATTTATCGTGAAAAAAATTATGAATAAATATCAACATATTAAATTTAAGTCTCCTTCTTACAGATAACCATTTTAGTTCATCTCTAATTTTTTTCACAAATGTTCGGAGCAATAGTATCATCATCATCATTCCTCTTTTCGCCCCCATTGGTAAACCCCCAGAGTAATAACGCCATGGAGTCTAAAATAATTCAAATTGAAATAATTCTTAGAAAAGTTGTTTAAATCATCAATCACGAATTTATTGTAACAGAGAGGGAAACCATAATTGAGAAGGGAAGATGGAAGTCTAGGCATTTACAGGGCCTTTGACCTGTCAGTGGCTGGTTTAACTGTGCACCATTCACCATTCTGCCCATGTTTAAACATCCATATTTCCTCAACTCTTCCATCTGTTGGCTTTTGTGAAGTAAGGGACTGAGATTCATCTGGCTGAACCAAATTCCCTACTAGGCAACGCCTGAAAACAATTTTCCAGTGTGAATATTACACAAACAACACAAACAAGCCGATGACAGTTCATAAGCCCTGTAAATGCCTAGACTTCCATAATCGCTTCTCAATAATGTTTCCTTTCTCTGTTGCAATAAATTTAAGCATGAATAACTCCCTAGGCAGGAAATCCGACCAGTCTGCAAGCATTTAGACATAATCAAACATTGTTGAATCAATCACGAAGTTAGCTGATATGGCGTTCTATCTTCTCTGCCTACCCCTACGGTGAATGGGTGTGATGGTTTTTTTGTTTGTTTTTTTGTTTGTTTTTTTGTTTCATTATCACCATGAGCTCGACAGCTCCGGGTGGGCCTTGGCTAAATCCAGGAGTCTTCTTAAATCTTGCGGGTCTGCTGCCCTTCCTCTCCAGCTCCTGACTTCCAACGCTGTCTTAACCGCACTGATGCAGTCCATCCATGGCGTTTTATGGGGTTTTCGCTGTCCATTCTAATAATATGGCCAGCCCACCTCAAGCGCCTCACCTTGATGGAGTTGATTACATCGGGCGATCTGGAGATCTCATATAGCTCTCTATTGTAGCGACGATGCCAATGGTTGTTTTCTCTCACAGGGCCATAGACAACTCTGAGGATTCTTCTTTCGAAAGCTGGAATGATTCCCTCAATATTCTTCGTCAGAACCTAGGTTTTGGAGGAGTATTTTTTTATATTTTCTTAATTGTATTAAAAATAACAATTTTTTTAACATAAAAAGACCAATTAAGTTTTCATAAATTATGCAAAAGATATAACATTAAATGTGACAAAAAAATTCAAGTGAGAAAATAATAATTGTTAACATTTGCATTTTCCATGGATGTTATCGTTGGTAATTGATTACAAACATAGTGCAAACGTACAAATAAGTACAAACATAGTGCGTAAAAATTTAAAAGATAAACAATGCTTTTTTGTATACATTTAGAAACAATAAGAAGCATACTGCCATGCAAAATAAAAAGTGAAACTTTACATAGTAAAAAAGAAAAAAAAAATGGATAAAATATAAGTAATTGAATTAAAAAGCAAATTGTAAATAACTTGTGAAGAATTCAAACAAAAAAATACACACACATATAAAACATACACAAACATATGCATCACATGCGGCACATATACATAGCACACACCACTCAAGATGCACATTCAGCAACTATCCCAAATTATCGACCCCATGAGGAAATTTTCTGTATAAATGCAACGTGCAGTTAAAAATGTCTACATCAATACTGAGTCCATTATAATTTCTACAGGTGCGTCTAATGAATGAATTCGAGGTATAATTGTTTTTACAAGTTGGTATATAAAAAGGGAATTTGATCTGGTATAGCGAAGAGGACAACGGAAACCAATGTTTTGTAAAAGATACGATAGAGTATGTTGGTTTAGATACTTAAATTATTATTTATGTTTATATCATTAACTTTGTGGTCAAACATTTTAACTGATGTTACTAAATATTAGAATATGACCACTTACCGACTTTTTTAGTCTACCAGCTTCGAGACATAACCGTCTCTTCGTCAGGACATTCACTAGGCCAACATGCAAATACTAAATATACACCTTTACCTTCACCATCGCCGTAGTATATATATAGTATTTCCAAAAATACATAAATCACATGCAGATTTATAGAGATGCGAACTCCACCATGTCTAAACATGCACTAAACATAGTTAAAAAATGTTTATTCTTATATTGAAGAATTAGTAGGGAGTTGATAGGGAAAAAAAAATAATAAGAAAGGACTTACATCTCTATAAATCTGCATGTGATTTATGTATTTTTGGAAATACTATATACTCGTATATAATACAGTGATGGTGAAGGTGGAGGTGTATTTTAGTATTCGCATGTTGGTGTATTGAGCGTCCTGACGAAGAGACGGGTACGTCTAAAAACCGGTAGACTAAAAAATCGGTAAGTGCTTATATACTAATATTCACTTACATTACTTAGATTATTGTTAGTAAAATTGTTGATTTTACATAAATCGCTATTTATATAATGGATTCTCAGAATGCGTTATTTTACATCCATTGTTTTTAGCGTAAGCATATTCATTGTCGAATGTCCGATTGCAAATAAAATCGATTGTCGATGAGCTTCCGCTTCCGGCCATAGACAGAGGATTGTTTGAATATCGAATCACGTTCCAAATTCATAATGAAACCACAATGGCGGACAGAAAAGGCGCGCTTGCCTAAATAGAACGTTGACATTTATAAGGAACGCGCGAAACTAATAAATGTTTGATTTAAAATGCATTATTGTCTCACTATCGCGAACCTAATGGCTTATTTTTACTAATGCATAGATAAACATCTCAACAATAACAGACAAAATATATTCTGGAAGTTTGGTCGTTTGCAGAGGATATTACATGTCATAACCTTAATGTAATCCATATTTAAACTAAATTAACCGTTCACAATGGAGTCCTGGTGCCAACCATTATCGGTTATACTTCATAAAGAACTCACACGAGAGGCGGTATCTTGCATGGTCAAGTTACATAGTACAGGACTTTGGTAAATTAAACCAAAGTAGGACATAAAATGCCGAAGACTCTTCTAGCGGAACAAAAGGCCTGTTGCTGACATCCCTCCTGGGATGTTATTCTGAATCTTCTCTGCCCCCTAAATCGCGGTTAATTTGAATTTTTTTTATTTTTCCGTGCGACTGCACTTTGCTTCATATATGGCCACTATGATGAAACCAAACATGATGATTTTCATTGAGAACATTATTGCGATGTACATCATTTGACGTTTAATCATCAGTGTGGTCTAATATGAAAAAATCTTAAAATTTCTTTATTTCATACTCCCGCGAAAACATCCAGAATACCAATCCCGACCCCAACACTTAAAGATAAAAATAGAAGCCTATTAAAAGCGGAAAAATACACTTTTTTTATTATAAACCTCGTACAAAATAAGCAAGAAAATAAAATAAATTACTCCCATACGAAAAAAAATATCGCCTTCGCTTGATGACGGTTGCCACCGGAAGTTGTTGCGTCCGTTGTCTTATTCCTACATTTTTACAAAGTCCATAGCACAATAAAAGTTACCTACCTACATTGTATCTCAATATTTATTTAGAAAATAATATTTTCAACATTTACCAATCTTTGTGATACAAAAATCTCCGTCTCTGTTCAGCTATTTAGCAATTCAAACATAATTCCGAATCGATTGCGCATTTTTCTCACAATGGTCACATTAGACGTTTCAAATTTGGAATACGGATCGCGAAAGAGACGCCGCTCGCGGAACGCAGCGCGCGCAAGCGAGAGGGAAACCATTTAACCTGTCATTCCATTTTTGAATGGGCCAATGCGCGCGTAGCGTTGCGCAATGGCCAATTACCGTGCGAATGTATTGCACCGCGTGACGTCACGGCGGTATTACGATATTTAAAAATAAATTTGTACACGAATCTGAGACGAGTATGTGTGAGTGTGTTTTTATACACATATATAATAATAATAATGGGTTCCCTTGCATTTGACCGACATTTTCACTTTCAATTTTCGCAGGCGATTGTTAAAATGAAACATAAATTTATTTCAATTACAAAAACCATAAATATAAAGTAATCAATTTGTTTAATCTTAAACTAGTACATACGTAATTTATGAATGTCTTAAAACTAACTTAAATCATATTTTAATTGTTATTAAATATTTGTATGCAAACACTTACCGACTTTTCTATGTCTACCGGTTTCGAGACATACCCGTCTCTTCGTCAGGACACCAATTAAACAAACATGCAAAACTCACTATACACCTTCACCATAGTTGTTTCAGAAAAATATAAAACCAACAAGACATTCAACTTCAGGGTGCCTGGAAGAATGACTAGACAGGTGTCACCGTTTTGTAGCAACAATTTATGGACAGTGTATACATGTAATGCCGTATTAAATAGACTTCATGAACTCGGCAATAGTTATTCCCACGTATCTGATATATTTAGTGTAGGATATTGTTCCAATAGAACAAACCTTTTAAACTTTTTCAAAGATGGTGAATGGTAATTATATGAATTTTTTCATGCATTTCATAATATACACAGTTTTTTGTTCACTTTGCCCAGCTGTATGAAACAGTACTTATGATTTTCTTGTTGTATTACTGTAGAATGTTTTATTATTTAAACTTTCTTCTGAATATGCTGTATAATTTTTACGATAATTTTTAAAATTTAAATCTTGGGTATCAGAAAATTTATGTTTTAAAAAAAAATATTAAGCTAAATATGTAGTATTATAAATGTTTGTAAAAGGCAGATTTGCCGTTTATGTTAATAAAATAAAATAAAATAAGCACATGCACTGATTAGGACAAACATGCACTGATTAAATTGTGAAAATATTCTATGTTGTTTGAGGGGGGGGTGTGAGCTTAATAGGTTTGGGGTGACCATTACAGTAGAACATCGCATCCTCCTTCCATCAATGACACGGAAAATTTAATTCTACCACTCTTTCTTTGAAAAAACAACCAAATCGGTTGTGTTTTGGGGTGCGGAAAATGGGTCAGCAAAGCGTCGATTTTATCGGCTTTAGCTAGGCAAAATCAGTCCGACGTGCAGTTGCCTTACCCACAGTATCGGGGAGGCATTTGCAAGAGTGTGACAGAAAAACATTTTCAAATAACTGCTACTACTACCATCACGCCATTTCCCCGTAGGGGTAGGCAGAGAGAATGGACCGCCACACACGTTTATCCTGGCATACATTCCTAGCTTTTTTCACTTTCATACATCTTGTCATACATGTCCTTCGGTTCTGTCTGCGTTTAACATGACCAGACTTAAGATTTTGGTTTATCTGATAATGCCGCGTCTTTCTTGGTCGTCCTCGTCTTACGTTACTGTTCATTTTTGCCATATATACTTGTTTAACCATTCTTTCGTCGTCCATTCGTTCTATGTAGAACCAAAGAAGATATTCTATGTAGAAGCTATGTAACCAAACCATCTCAGAGACCCTTTCTTAATTTCATCAATTATACTTGACTCAGATTTACACTCTCGTCTGATTTCATCGTTCGTAACCCTGTCATACATTAATTTCTCACACATTCGTCACAAGAGATCGCATTTCAACCGCGTTCACTCGGCTTTCATCCTTCCTCTACTAGTTCCATGTTTCACTTCCAAATATAAGTGTTGGGACTAAAACTTCATTGTGCACTGCCAGTTTAGCTTCGATTGACATATGTATACTAGCAATTACTTTACTTAGAGTTTCGTTCATTTTGCTGCCCGCATTCACTCTCCTTTCAACATATTTTTCTACTCTTCCATCTCTTGAAAACATGCTTCCCAGGTACACAAACTATTCTACTTGTTCAAGACATTGGTTGTTTACATTTATTATGCAGTCAGTAACCTCACTTTCCCTTTCAAATACCATCACTTTTGACTTACTTTCGTTCATCGCCAATTCGCTCTCTCGAAAAACTGTTTATCAAAATTCCCAGACACCGCCTTTATACATATATATATATATAGTTGGATAATTTCTAAAGTGCCATTTTTGTGACAATCACCTCAAGGGCGCTGTACAATTAATAAATATCCCAGTACGTCTTGCAGCTACAGAGCGCATGTACGGTTGGGATTCTAGTTCCTCGTTTTCAATTAAGATCAATCAAAAATTATAACAGATAGGAGCTAGATTACAGGACGTCTTGCAGCTACAGAGCGCATAGACAGTTAGAAATTTAGCCCCCATTTACACATTTTAAAAATTGACAAATAAATTTAGTGTATTAATGATACTTTAAAAAAAAAAATATGAATAGTAAAAAGGTGTAAGATTACAACACGTCTTGCAGCTACTAAGCGGATAGACGATTGGAATTCTAGACCCCATTTACAAAATTTTGGTATTTTAAAGTTGATATATGAAAGCCAGATAACCAATCATCGTGCAGCTACAAAGCGCATGGACGAGTGGAATTCTAGTAAAGTTAAAATGATATCAATGAACTTACAAAAAATAGATCATAGTAAGTTTGTCAAGTGTTCATGCCAAGAAGTAAGCAATAAAAAACTAAAGAAATAAAACACTGTTTCAACTCCATGGTTAACAAAGGGATATAGATGTCCAAAGAGAAGCTTTTGTAGACAGTAGGCAGATAGATACCATCGCCATGTCCTCTGCAAGACAGGTGTCTTCCTACCGGTTCGCTCAAATTTTAAACTTTTATGTGGTCCAAAGTCTAGTAACTTTTTCACTAGATTAAAAAGAAAAAAAATGTGATAGATACGGCGTTTTGTTTTTGAGGCGTAAAAAAAGGTCGCAGCCCCAATTGAAAGCAAAAGTTCAAATTTCTGTGTCGAGTTTCGTCACACGCTGATACACCTGTCCCTTTCCCCCCCGCCGCGTCGCGTAGGCCCGTCCCTCTCGCACGCTGCTGATGCTGCCCGTCGCTCGCACTCGCGGGGAAACGCGTGGCGCCGTCTCGCTCGCGCGGTGCCGTATTTTCCTCACTCGGTCTCGTCTCGCTCGCTCGCGGGATTTTTTGCATCTCGCGTCCCCCTCCGGCGCAATGTCGAATTATGTATGAAATTTTTATCTATTTTTTGTAGATTATTGATGTATGCGTTTGTCTCCTTCGCACGTTTTGTTTCAACAAGTGCCTATGTGCGTAATACATATATTTTTAATTTCATTATTTATACGTCGATTAACTCATTCCATTTTAAACCATTTTTAACAAAAACTTTAACATAGACGAAAAGGCAAAGGTCAAATTTAGGAAACAGTGTTTTTAAAAAATTAAATATCTATTAACCTAGCCGGACCGAAGGGGGGGATTCAAATCCCCCATAGACCGATTTGGTCAATTTCACTGTATGTACATAAGCATTCTGCAAACTAAAACTAAAAAATGACTAAAATACACGAATGAGTAAAATATGTGTACGCGAAACCATGAATAAATTATTGCACGGTCACAAACACTTCTAACGTTTTATTCTCCAGATGCCATATACAAGTAGGCGCTGGGGTCGTTTGGTCCCCCCGTTCAGATCATGTGTAATTTTTGGATGCTTAGTGAGGGAAAGGTAATTTGACTACCAATCTAAACCAAATAAAAAAAATTAAAAAATGGTATCATGTTTTCAGCAGCACTTTATTTTTTGTGATTTTGAAATCATTCCGCCTGCGACGTCACAAGTTCTCCTCGTTGAGTTGTCCTGATTGGTGGGTTAGCATTCCGGTAACCGAAAATGTATCACAAAACCCTGCCATTGGGTGATTATTTCGGCGAACTAGTGACGTCGTTCAAACGTTCAAAGTAGCTAATTTTTATCAAAATCATATTTATGAACATTTTCGAGAAACTTTAACGTACAATTAAATGCTCTATTTTTTTCCGCGCGTAAGAAAACATTTTTATATTTCATTTCCCGTTGCACCGAACTTCCTCATTATCGGCGTGCATATATTAGAAGATTTATGAATGTAGAGGAAGCTAAGTTTGTATTTAAAAACAGAGTGATTAGGCGTTCTATCATCTTTGCCTGCCCCTACGGGAAAACTGCTTGATGCTTTGTAAGTTCGATGTATTTTTATGCTTTCAAATTTGAGATGGTAAGAAATCCAAACATACATTTTTTACATTTTTATTTATTGAATATGTTTTATAAACAGTTTTCTACATTCTCTTACATAAGTAATACGTATAGGGCAAAAAGTACAAAATAAAGACTACTGGAGGGAGCTCGCTGTAATCAGGTAGCCTAAGCATATTTCTGCCAATAGATTGTACATTGGTTATGTTTTTTATGATTATTTTAGTTTTTCATTGTTTATTATGTTAATGATAATTAGGCTGATTGGATTAATTACGTCTTTTTTTGTGTTTTTATTATGTGAACTTTGTTAAATAGCTAATTTAAGGCATGTTTCACATTTTGTAAAATGTTTCCCTTGGCACGGGACACCCGTTGAGGGAACATTATTCTGTATAAAAAAAAGAATACAAACAATGTAAAAGTATAAAAAAAATAAATGGGGAAGTTCAGAACTATGGAAAATTGGATATAAATAATGTTTCCTTACACGCGGTAAAAATTAGAACATTTAATTGTACATGAATGAAAAATTCTTTTTTTTTTAAAAATCAAAATTAACTATATTGAATTACGTCACAAGTTCTTTGGAATCAACCAATCAATTACAGCGTTCTTACGTGTCGCGATAGATTTTCAGTTTCCGGGAAGCCATTTTACCAATCAGCAGAACTCACCTACGAGAATTTGTTTTATTTTGCATTAAAAATAAATAAAATTACGCTTTTTACGTGAAAATTTCCACACCCTTTCTCCGGAAGTGCGAAGGTTCGGAAAAGCCGGTAAATCGATCTGTCTAGACCCGGCGGTGGGCGCCCCCTTCCTAATGCGCCTCCTAAAACCAGGAACTACCCCCCGGAAATGTGAACCCGGGGTAGGTAACCACCCCCAATTCGCCCACTGAGGCTAATCACACCCTGCTATAGGCCGATTAAAAACGAATTTACCGTAAAAATAAAATTACTACTACCATCACGGCATTTCGTAGGCAGAGAGGATGCAACGCCACACGCGTCTATTCCGACATTAATTCCTAGCCTCTTTCACATTTATACATTTCTTAAATAAAAACATGTTTAAATGCATAGTATTCTTGAGTTTTTCTACTGACATTTCTTGGTGGAACTGCATTTTAATTATAATGATAAAAATGCGTATATAGTTTTATTCCACTTTTATCAATAATTTTTTTCCAGTGACCAGGTTTCGTCGTGACCGACATCGTCAGACTGGTAGGAGATTAAACAAATGTCTATGTTATGTACAAGTGCAAGCAGGGGTTGTAAATCACGTTTTATATAATTATGGAAATAAAAGAGTTTAAATTAAAATAATATAAGTAACAATACTATGAAATCAAGTTTTGTTTGAATGCATATAACAAAAACCGGTGAAAATTATATGATTTTATGAAGTTTTATAATAAAAATATATTTGAATTAAATGTATTTAAATTTTATTAAAACTATGTTATTTTATCGGGGCAATTCAATTTAATTGCAAGCAATTTAATTATTTAACTTAAACACTTTTATCTCCATAATCATATACAATCATGATTTACAACCCCTGCTTGCACTTGCATATAGCATAGAAATTTGTTTAGTCTCCCACCAGTCTGATAATGTTGGTGACGACGAAACCCGGTCACTGGTAAAAATTTATAAATAAAAGTGGAATAAAACTATGTACGTATTTTTATTATTATGTATTCTTGTGTACCAGATTTTAATTATGAACAAATCAATATAATTCCTAAATAAGCATCTTCGCGACTGTATTCATCAGGAAATATCTACAAAAAATAATAACATTATATATTACATTAGTTCACAACATCTTATTAACTAATACAAGCATTTAACCCTTTATAAGATACATATTTACGTCTTGCAAACCGAATTAAATATTGATTGATTTGGTGTTTATTTTGTAGAACTCCATATTTAAAACTTATAATTAGAAATCAAACACTGATTTGAGTCTACTGAACACTTTATTTTATTTTCACAAATATAAACATATAAAAATAAAAACTTCGTGACCTATTAAACACTTAGCCTCACCCTTAACCATTTGTTTTTCCCTCTTTTATGATTAATGTACATGCTATAGTTCATAAGATTATTTTTATTTTCTACTTAAGTACCTTGAATTTTATAACTATATAAGGACATTCAATCCAAATAATCTTCACATTCGTTTGAAAATGCCCTAATAAGGCGAAACAATTGTCACGAAGTTTTTATTTTTATATGTTTATATTATTTGTAAAAATAAAATAAAGTGTTCAGTTGACTCAAATCAGTGTTTGATTTCTAATTATAAGTTCGAATTAAATATGTTCTTTTTTAAGACAATAAACCTACTGTATTTGAAAAGGCTGAGTAAGACTGATCCACCAGTGTAAATTATTACGATACTCTTGTGATATAAGACTTATTATTTATACGAAATATTAGAAAATAATTACCTTAAGTTCAGTGATTTTTTAATATTTATTCGTAGATACTAAAATGAGTCAATTTTTTATTTTTTTTGTATTGTATTATCAACGCTATGATTTTTTAAAGTTGTGTATTTTTTTAATTGTTTCTCGTGTATTGTCTCAATCTCTCTTCCCCTTCTTCTAAGTGAGTTCTGCTGATTCGTCAGTTGACTTATGGTCAACCGGAAATCGATCACAACTCTCTCATCATTGGTTGATTCGGAAAAACTAGCGAGGTCACTCAAAGTGCTTAATTTTTATTAAAATAATTTTCATGCATTTTCAAAAAATTTAATTGCCTTACAATTTGCCCTTATTTTTACTGCGCTTAAGAATACATTTTTAATATCCGACCTCCCGTAGGGCTGAACTTCCTCATTCTGGTTGTATATTTATGTACCATTTTGTTCCGAGTGTCGTCTTATAAAGGTCATCAAAAAATCATTTGAATAAATCCGTAGCACGTGACAACAAAATAAATTATTTTAATTAAATTACAAATTTAAAAGCTTCAATTAAATTAACTTAACAATAGAATCACCATGTAAAGCGCCCTTGAGGTATTTTATTACGAAAATGGCGCTATATAAGTTATCAATAATAATAATAATAAAGGGTTAATAACATTACATTTTGCACCAAGAACACATTTTTTTCAAATTGAATTGAAATATTTCCATGTCTAGTTTTATTGATGGATATGTTTTACTTATTTATAATCAATAGTATTCTTTTAATTTAATTCAATAAAGATTTTAAAAAAGTTCTATGTCCGTATAAAAAACCAGAATCCTGGACAAGTGTTTGTGACTCTTAGGTGAAAATCTTAAAAAAGGAAACCGTCTGCTCATAAGTCCGTCATATGATGCTTGATGTCCTGGATTCGATTCCTGACAGAGCAGACTTGAAATATTGGTGTTATAGATTTTGTACTGCGATCTTTGTCCTAGAGCTGACACCTGGTGGGCTTGGTGTGAGTGGAAGCGGGATAGAGATATTTATAATTGAATTTGATTCAGTGATCAGTGATCTTTAATAAAGAAAACAACTTGTTATCAAAGAAATCAAGACTGATATTTTTGTTGGCAGACCTAAGACTTCTGGGCATAGGGGAATGAAAACCATAGTTAGTTCTATGGTTATCGGTATGAAAGAGTTAGTTGTAACAAATGATCGAGATGCGCCACGCGCAGTGTACCAATGTATTACCCAATGCACCATCCGGTGCAGATTTAGGTTTATTTTAAAATAACTTTTTTAGAAAAATTTTATTAGTATTTTTGTTATTTACCCATTAATTAATTAATTTATTTATCAGTTTATACATACATTGTTACAAAGATGGCACAAAAAACACTCTGGCAAATTCTGCTTGTACTAGGAGTAGGCTCAGTATATGAAGGGTCGGCAAGCCAGAAATATTAGTATGCCTAATGTTGCAATCGGTTCCTATATGGGCAAATGCCTGTTCTGAAAAACCGATTTGTTGCGGCAAATATGGTTTTCGAATATGTTTCCTATAAATAAAAATAATATTGAAGAAATAGAAAAACAGTTAAAGCTCAAAAAAAAGTTAAGAAAAAATAAGTGCAGTTTACATTAAATGTAAAAATAAAATTTAATATATAGCATACATACTACATACATACATATACACATACATACATATATATATATACACACATATACTTACATATACATATATATACACACATACATACATAATATATATGCACATGCAAAAATACAATAAATTTATAACATCTTCTGAACATTTTAAAAGTCGTAAATAGCTTGTGCTAGAAAAATGGAAATTCAACTATGGTGAAGTGGGACTTGAACCTCGGTCTTTTGACCCGTGAGTCCACAACATTACCACGGGACCATAACCCGGTTCAAATAAATTAAAAATATTATTTAGTTAGTAGTTAATATCCCGAGAAACAACAGTTTTGTCAGATTTATATTTCGTTTCTGAATAGTCTGTGCCTCGAGCGTCAAACTTCATACACAAATACAAATATATATATATATATATATGTTTATGTGGCAAATAAATTTATGCGTAGATTTTGTACAAGTTATATATTCTTGGTGCTGTATATTATATGTGCTCCCAGAACAAAGACCGTAGGGTGAACGACATCCATCAAATCAAATTGCTTCCTTACATCCTATTGAAATGAATTTTCATCTTTGAAGTCGCTTCATAGAAATATGTCGTACGTAAAACCTCTAACTGTTAAAAGTATTTTATTTTTTGCTGCTTAGAGATGAATCCTTAAATTTTTCTAATATTTTAAAATAAAACTCCATAAAAACACGAAGAAAAAAATTTTAGTTTTTTAAAAATACAATTTTTTTTTTCTTACTTTGTAGTTCCCACTTTTTTTTGTAAACATTTTTTTTACACGTATTGATTTACATTTTTAATTTCTGTACTAATAATTACAGTACTGTATGTGAAATAGAACCAGAATTACTAAAATTCCAGAAAAAGATAATCGATCGAATATAAGTAGCGACGTCTCGTAGTAAAGACAGCTTGCCCGCCAAGTACCACACGCCGCATCTGAGGACTCAAGTCTCCTTGGTGGTGTCCAGATACAAGGAAAAAATGTTCCCTGCCGAACAAGAAAAACTGCCCGAAAGCTCTGTAATCTGGTAACCTTTGTATTTTCCTGCCCACAGAAGGTAATCCAAAAATACTTATATAATACAGCGCCCTTGAGGTAGTTTTCACAAAAATGGCGCTATATAAATTATTCAAATGTTTGTATGTGTATATATAATATGTAGTTAATTGGACTGAGGAAAAGTAGGAAATGAATTCTTTACTGACAGGGATTAAATTGGTTGACAATTATCAACTATCATAAATTATTTCATAATTGTTTAAAAGCTTTGAATTCTTTCTGAAAGTTACAAGATCTGTTTGTTTGACAGAACCTATGAAAGGGTCACGGATAGTAGCAAGAAGCTCCATTCAGTATTCATAAAGAAAAGGGAAAAAAAAGACCATCGGATATGTTCGAAGATTGATTAGGATATCAGCAGCAGCACGAAGGGGTATGAACAATATTCCAATAATTTACCATGACTTGATCATAACTGGGTAGTCCAGTGATGGATACCCAAGAAGACTTTAAACGCTGACAGGTTGAAGGAAAAAATAAAGGATTTTATCTGAAGCATCAAGAAGAGCATGTAAAGACGATTTGTCATTTGATTGAGATATTCCTTTGTGGAGAGTGTAGACGGACCCCACCAATAACAGAGGGACGCTTTCTTTTTAAGTGGAAATTCGCAAATCGTCGCTGGACTTCCTGGTCCAAAAGGGACAAGCCCGTAAGAACCGGGAGTGCTTCTGTCGAGCATGTCCAATACGCTCCAGCAGAGTCATGAGAGTTTGCCTTTGTCCACTTAAAATAAATCGCCTCAAATATTACAATTTATATCTCATGCTCAACAGCCAGCTGTATAGCAGATGATGGCTAAGCAGACTGTCATTATAGACCATTGAAGTTTTAAAAGAGAACCCCCAGCTGACTCGGTGTAGTGGACATGAAATATTGGTTTGAAGGGTAGTGTTACAGTGGCTCCTGAAACGTAGGACCGATCGCCATACCATCATACCATTATTTAGCAGATTATTGAGATGCATACGTTGCTTTATAAATGCAGTGCCTTTTGCATCATCGCGTGATGATGATTTGAAAATACATATTAGTAATTTTTAAAAACGTTTGGTAGAATTGTATAAATTAATAGGTAAACACATGTATGTATGTATGTACATATTCAGGCATTTGCTAACAAGCGATACAACTCGGATTAAATATCGGTTGGATTTTAGAAGCTTCAGCTCTGTTATATCACAAAATCAATAGATGTGGCTTGTGAATATCAAAATAACTTGTAGAAACAAAACATGAAGATTTAGTTTAAATATAACGAGTGTTTTGGAAGCACGGGGGGTTCTAGGTTCGATTCCCGATAAGATCACCAAAATAAAAATGTGGTTTAACTCAATCATGATTGTTTTGAAAATAAAATTAATAGTGTATTTGTGAATGATTGTCTAGATTCCTCAAATCTCTTATGAATTTCGTATTATTATTGTTATGGATAACTTCTATTGCGCCTTTTCCTCGCATGCCTCTAGGGCGCTTTAGAAAGTGATTATATTGTATTAATAATGAGTTGTGGTGTAGTGACTTATACATAAGCCGACGGTGTTTGTATTCCGCCCTCTGCGGTGCGCGTAGCCAGTGTAATTCCCGAAGCAGTTGAGTAATATGGTTGAACTTGGAAATTTCAAAAATAATTTTCGGTGTTCGAGTATAAATGATTGGGTGTTCAATGAAGTCTTTAATGTAGAGTAATAACCGACGCGTTTACTCTTATTTAGCAATATTTTTCAAATGACGTATGCTTTTTTGGTTCCGAAAATAGTAAAAAAAGCATTGCGATGTTTCAGTCTACCAAAATTTTAAAACGCCTTTGAAGGAAACTAACTAAAATGTCTCACAATATCATATATCGTTATGTACGACGATTTTAGTATGCTGTAGCTGTTGAGCTCCGTCCATTAAATAACGGAAATTGTATTTTCTTTGACCTGGACCACTTCCTAACGTCCGCGTCCTTTACACTCCTTTCTCCTCCCGAACTGTTCCCTCCCTCAATTCCCTTCCTCCCCTAGAGCCGGGTTGCTGGGACACGTGCTGTTTCAAGTTCACTTTCAAGGCCGCTCGGGGTCGAGAAACCCCATATTGTTTTCTTCGTTTGACTTTCCCTTTTCGGGGTGAGATTCCGTTCAATTAAGATAAATACGTCCTGAAAATTTTCCCGAGTGTCAATCACCCCTCAGTGGCTAAGAGTTTGTTGAACCTTCGCTGTTATTTTTCCATTTAAATCAAACTTTTCACCTTCGTAATTTTTGATTCCGCCCCTGCGTCGCGTTATTCCATCATAGCAACGTGAATCTGGAAATTAAAGGCGTATTTAAACATTTATAAAAAAGTATATCATGAGCTCCTTTTTGTTTTAACTTCGACAATTTTCATGGTCTTTTAGTAGATGTAAAATTATTTTGCGCTACAGCCGTCAATGTAGTACACATTTTATTAGTAAACTTAATACAATTTAAAATAATGGTCAATACATATGTGATAAACAATTTATAAATTAAACATATTTGCAATGTTATTATTAGAACACACATAATAATATGTATGATATGTGTGCCCTACTTTAAGATTTAAATAAATAAAATACACTTTATCAGCCTACATGGATTATAGACGCAGCAATACTATCAAAATCGTTGACATGAAGTGATATTGAATTTTAAATGCTACCAATAGATGAAAAACCTTGTAAATCTTTATTTAATCAACAAATGTACGATTTCTTTGTTAACAAAGGAACTAACGTCCTTTAAGAATGGTTTTCTTAGTTATTAATTATTAAAATAATAACATTTCTCTTCTTTTTTTCGTGTAAACAAAAAAGCATTATTTCCAAAAATTGTACTACTCATTTCTGACAACACAAATTCATAATAATGGGTCATCAAAATAAACCATTCACAAAACAATCACTGATGGACTCTGTTATCAAATATTTTTTTAAGTCTTCTACATTTTTTTCTCCAAGTGTATTGGTTTGGTCCTTCGAGCCGGATATTGTATTTATTGATTCAAGTTGTCAGATTACAATTTAAGAACGGGAGCAAAAATGATTGGTATAACTGTTAACTGTCTTCTGTATGCGGATGATGCCGTGCTTCTTGCTAGCAGCAAAGAAGACCTTCAATTCTTAGTAACAAAAGTCTACGAGGTATGCAAGAAAAGCGATTTGCTTATGAATGTTAATAAATCGAAAGTGATGCTTTTTGAAAGGGATGAAAATATAACTAAATGTGAGATCAGCGTGAACGGAGATATTCTGAATCAGGTAGAAGAATTTGTGTACCTGGGAAGTGTGTTTACTAGGGATGGAAAGACCGATAAAGATATTGAAAGGAGGGTGAGTGCCGGGAACAGGGTGAACGGTGCACTAAAATCTACTTTGGCAAACAAATGTTTATCGCAGGAGGCTAAACTAGCAGTTCACAACGGAGTTCTAGTTCCAGCTCTAATGTATGGGAGCGAATTATGGAATTGGAAAAATAATGATGAAAGTAGGTTGAACGCCGTCGAAATGCGATCTCTCGGGCGAATGTGTGGTAAAACGATGTATGATAGGTGCACAAATGTCGAGATCCGTGAAGTGTGTAAGGCTGAGACATGCATTATTGACAGAATTAAGAAAGGAGTGCTGCGTTGGTTTGGACATGTAGAGCGAATGGACAGCGAAAGAACGACTAAATGGATCTACGATACAAATGTTGATGGATGCAGAAAACGAGGAAGACCGAGAAAGACATGGCACGATCAAGTCCATCAAATACTTGAAGATGGACATGTCAAAAGTAGGAATAATCGGCGTGCGTGCATAAGAAGATGTATGAATGTAGAGGAAGCGAGGTCTGTATGCCAAGATAGAGTGTTATGGCGTTCTATCCTCTCTGCCTACCCCTACGGGGAAACGGCGTGATGGTTTGTTGTTGTTGTTGTAGATTACAATTCCTCGGGAGTAAAGCAATAATTTGGTCCTTCGGGACCGATACTTCAAACTTAATAACACTTTCTCCGTGTTCAGAATAACGATGTTTAATCAGTTGCCAAAAGAGATTATGAATGCTGGGTCTATCGCATCGTGTTATGGGTTAGCGACGGTTTTCGTCATAAACAAGCATCTATATAGTGTGTCATCAGGAAGAATCTGAAATTATAACAATTATCTTTATATATATAATTCCTCTGTACGTATGATGTCACCGTACTCCTAAACGGCTTAACCGATTTACGTGCGGTTTTCAGAAAAATATAGAGCTTTAAGCTGCGCGTGTTCGTAGATATTAAAATCTTCAATCGAATATGCAAAAAAAAATAGGAGCATAAATGTTTTATTCGTCGATCTACCAGGGTTGCAAAAAAAAGGAAAAATGTTGTTTTTTTGTGTGTAAAAGAAGTTTGTTTTTGAATATTTACAAACAGCATTTGTTTTTTGTGAATCTCAATCAGATTATTTCCTTAAATTCCTTAGGTTCAATACATTTTTAAAATCGTATTCCTACATAAGTGCACCACTTTGTTGGTGAGACGACCGGAGTTTGACGTTTGCAAAAAGAATGCCATATTCGAAAAAAAAAATTATGTTTTGGAATTCAACCATAAACAAGTACCTACTTAAATTCAATATTTTTTGAATATCAACAATTTTTAGTTTTGGAATTTAATCACAAACAAGTACCTACATGAAAAGTATTTTTCCAAGATGATAGCAGGCAAGCCAACGTTCGGGCAGGACAACGTCTGTCGGGTCCGCTAGTTTTTTATATAATTTTTTTTTATATACAAAATAACAAAATGAATCTCGGACAATGAGGAACTTCAGCCCTACGGGAAATTGGATACAAAGATGTTTTCTTGCGCGGGGTAAAAATTAGAGCATTAAATTTTACCGCAAAGTTTCTTGAAAATGTATAAAATAAATAAAATATAATAAAAATATTTTAAATAAAAATGCCTTACTTTGAATGACGTCACTGATTCATATGAATCAACCTATGATATGAGAGCTATGGAAGATTTCTGGTCTGCTTGCCGTTTCTGGACCAATGGGAAGAACTGAATGAGAATAAGCTGAAATGAACCGCTGACGTCACACGCGGAGTTATTTCAGAAATACAAAACTTTAAAAAATCGTTGCGCTGATAATACAATATTAAAAAAATGAAAAAAAAAGTGGCTTAGTTTAATAGTCTATTAACAAATAAAAAAAAATGAAAACCACTGAACTTCCTTATTATCTAAAATAAATATATTAATTATTTTATTTTATTCATACAAATACATATCTATGACAAAAAAAAAACGTATTACCTTTTAATATTTTAAGCAGGATAAATTCAACTTCTCAAATAAATCATTGCTTTCCCTAATTAAAGTCAAATTTTGATCCATTGAGCCGGATTAATCCAACTTCTCAGATAACTAATGACTTTCTCCCATTAAAGTATTATATTATTTTGGTCCTTCGATCCGGATTTTCCCCAAGGCTAAAGAAATCTCGTTCTGTTGCAGTAGACACGGTGCTGCCGCTGGCGCAGAAGTCCAACGGAGGAGGGCCCTCGCTGCCCAAGGCCTTGCTGCATAACCTCCTGAGCGCCCCCCACCACCATCAGCCACACCAGCAGCATCAGCCACATCACCAGCCTCACCACAGGCCGCAGGCTTACACGGCCGGATCCAACGGTAAGTACTGAATTTCATTCTAATCCGACGTTCTTTAATCCAACTGCAAGTATTGAGAGTGTATTCTTAATCTCTTCTAGAACTATTCGTTCTGTAAAAAAATATTAAATGTAACTAAACTAAAATTGTAAAATGTATTCCTAGGCACGGGTTTTCGCGCTAAGGAATACATTGTTAATCTTTATATACATATATAATTCCTATGTACGTATGATGTCACTAAACTCCTTCTAAACGGCTTAACCGATTTACGTGCGGTTTTCAGAGAAATATATATTAAAATCTTCAATCTAATATCTAAAAGAGATGTAAGGAGCTTAAATGTTTTATTCATTGATCTTCCAGGGTTGCATTCGAGGAGAATGCATTTACAAAAAAATGGAAAGATGTTGGTTTTTTGTGTATAAAAAAGTTTGTTTTTGAATGTTTACAAACAACATTTATTTTTTGTGGATCTCAATCAGATTCTTTCCTTAAATTCCTTATAATTTCTACCCATTTTTACACTAAAATAATATTAAATACAAAACATTTTTAAAAATCGTATTCCTACATTAGTACACCACTCTGTTGGTGAGAAGACCGGAGTTTGACGTTTGCAAAAAGAATGCCATATTTAAAAAAAAAATCATTTTATGTTTTGGAATTCAACCATAAACAAGTACTAAGGTACTTACTTGAATTCAATATTTGAATATGAACCATTTTTAGTTTTGTAATTTAATCACAAACAAGTATCTAGGTACCTACGTATCAATGAAAAGTCTTTTGCCAATGTTCAGACAGGACAACGTTTGTAGGGTTTTTTACGTATTCAGTCGAACCTAGATGTGGGAGTAAGAGACCTGGACATAAGAGAAACCTCTCTAAAAGTGAGCTGGCTTAGGGTTCCGTCATTTTACTCCCAAAAACCTCTGTAAAAGAGAGCGGGGAAAACTCTGTATAAGGGAGTCGTTTTATCTGAACTGACCTCTATTCAGGGTGACTCAAACTGAACTCGCCATAACAAATTCGCAAAAAGAGGAGGTCATTTTCCAACTATTCGGTCTTACTTTCTTTAGCTAAAGTTTCATAGTTAGGGAGATTTGACCTTTAAACATTCAGAATATTAAGTTTTTTCATTATTTTAGTATTTTTTCATTAATTGTTGGTAGTCATAAATATTTGTGATTAAAATACGTCGGAACTTCGCTCAAAAGGGTTAATAAAACTTTTATTTTTATTTTATTAAATTGAAAACATACTGTACATAATATTATATAATATTCCCAAGGAGTTTAAAAAAACTCATTTAGGGACATGCAGATAACAATATTTATTCAAAGACGTTTTTATGTTTTTAACTATAACATTATTTACAAAAGCAGAATAAAATTTATGATACACTACAAATTAAAAGAGTGAAAAATATTTTAAAATAACAAAATAAACATAATACTAGGTATGGAAATAAATTAAAAATGATGTATACATTTTACGATCTGGGAAAGAAAAATTAAAAAATATAAAAAGTTTAAAAATTACATGTATGTATATATACAAACTGAACTAGTACGAGAGTGCGAATGTTAAAAATTACAAGAATAAAAAAAGTTTTTTTTTAAAACTTTACGTCGGCTTGTTTAAGTTATCACTTTTCACACTGTGTAATATCACCATTCTACCTATGTTTGAACATCCACATTTTCTCAACTCTTCCATCTGTTGACTTTTGTGAAATGAAGTAGATAGAATAGGCGAATGGTGAATGTTATATAGTATATAAGTGGCCACTTAAACCAGCCAATGACAAGTAATTAGCCCTGTAAATGCCTAGACTCCCAGATTCCCTTCTCGAAAATGTTTTCCCTCTCTATAATAAATTTAGATCTAAATTACTCCCTAGGGAAGAAATCCAACTTGTTTGCACATGCTTTAAACATTGTTATCTTTATTTAGTTTAAATTAGCACCTAATGGTGCATAGGGCATTGCGTTGGTACTCCAATCGTAGCGAATCCTGATAATTTTTTTAACGTGAAGGTAAGATGATCAGTCTTACGCTTCAGGTACCAGTCCAGGGACTGTGAAATATTCTGGTGTGAAAACACCCTTTTATCAATATTTCGTATCAACCATTTTGGGAATCGAACCCGAGACCTCTCGCGCGGTAGGCAAACGCGGTGACCATTATACCACGAGGCCAACAACTGATATTTAATGATGTTTTTTTGTTTTTTCTATTTCTTATACTTGGGGATATTTTTTAAAATTACGATAGGTGTATGCGTATTAAAATTTTTATTACAATTTTTTTGGTGTTTCTATTTATTTATTTATTAACGGACATTGTCCATGTTTACAATTTAAAGGGTTTAAATATTGCATTTTATTTTGTTCTTGTTTAAATCGTTATAAACTTTACCAAAAAAAGTCTAGATTTTGTCCTTAGTTAAACATACGACAAAGATAGGTCATTGGAGGATTAAGGCCATAGTATTTTCTTTGCTGATCGATGAACAGTACTTCATTGTTTTTTAACCTATGAGTCGGAATATTGAATTTTACTTAGCCCAGTAATGAACATCGATTATACCATTTAATATGGAATCAATAATAGTTCTACGTTTTTGTTGACTAGAAATATTTAACATTGACTCTATATCAGCATAAGAATAAGTACCTCTTTCCATTTTGAATATGTATTGAAAAAAAACAATACCATATTAAATTACTCTTTCTTATGTAAAACGATTTTGTTCGACGTGGTTTTTTACTTGAAGAAATGCACTAATCTCAATATTATTTTTTCAAATAAATTTATTATAAAATATATATTAAAATGAAATACGTAGCAATTTACAATCGGCAAATTTTGTAGTGCGTATTTTTATAAAATTATGTAGTACATATCTTCTGAATCGAAAGCTGGACGTTCGCCATCCCCAAGCAAAGATAATGAAAAATGGGGACCACAGGACCTACTTACATCAAATGCAAACCTGTTTGTGAAAAAAATAAAAATATCAAACTAAAACGGTTTTGCTTTCAAAGGATACGAGAACCCGCAAAATAGGACTTCTCTCGATAGAGTCGGTGTGATGCTGAAAGGACCTTTACAAAAGAGGATGAATGTTGACCGTTGGTTAAAGATAATAAGGATAATGGACACTGGTCTTCATTTGAGAAAGGGTCACGGAATTATAATATCATTTTATTAAGAACCAAGCGAGATTTTCACACGGCCGAGGGCTGCACTGGCATAAGGAAACTATATTATTAACTCTCTTGTGGCTGTGGCGTAACACGAGTCCACGTAGGATACGAGACTTGATATATCTCTCTTATTTATTTAAATTATGAAGTTTTTTTGTATTCTTCAAATTGACATTTTCACACCGGATCTGGAAAGTAAAGTTTGTACAAATATACAACACAATATTTATCCTTATTATGCGGAGAATAATGAAAATAATGCCAATACCACAATAAATCTGTTTTACTTTATAAATAAGTAAAGGAAGGAAGACTTACAAGATTAACAAGGAAGACAGAGACGCTGTTCTGTGGCCGGTGTTTGTGTGAAAGAGGCAAAAACAAAAGAAGAAATTCGTTCAATCGGTCAGTTATTGGCAGTGAATGCTAGTTAAATGACCGGCGTATTTATGATTTGTAATTTATTTTGCTGTAACAGGCCTCGTGGTGTAATGGTCAGCGCGTTATCCTACCATGCGAGAGGTCTCGGGTTCGATTCCCGACATGGTTGATATAAAATATTTATTTAAAAGAGTGTTTTCACACCCAATATATTTCATAGCCCTGGACTGGTACCTGAAGCGTAAGACTGATCATCTTACCTTCATGTAACAAAAAAAACAATAAACGCTGCAATTAGGTTCTAAAGCAGTACCCTATGCACCATTAAGTGCGGAAAAGGAATGATGATGATGAATAATTATTTTGTGAGAAATCCCTGTGTTTAAATATTTTTACTTGAGTGTAATGCATTTATGCACATTCTAAAAAAGCACCTTTGATATAGTACACTAATATTTAAAAAATCTTTTAAAAAAAAATAACAGTTAATTTCAATACCCATTTTTTTTAAGTTCGCAATTTTTGCTTAAATATGTATCAAAATATTGTTCGTAAAACTGTCTCAATTTATGCGGACTCTTCTTTTAAAACACTGCTTCTTACGGCGGAATAAATTAATGTAAAAAGGGGTTAAATATTTGATACGAAAAAACGTTTAACAGTCTCGTCTAGGAAGTTCCGAAACCGGTCCAAGTGACCCTCGCCTATTGTTTAGATATTTCTCACAGTCCGTCTAACTGACCGCCACTGGAGCCGCATTGGCCCGGACATTGTGTGGAGACAACAGCAAACGGCATCAAACCAGCGTTGATAGAAAGGAGAACGTTAGCAGACCTTATTTAGAATCATTTCCTTCAAATAATATAAGCGGGAGAAATGACTGATTTTAAATTTTGAATTTATTTATTTATTTATACTTTTACATTGTTTGTATTCTTTTTTTATACAGAAAAATGTTCCCTCACTGGGGTGGGGTGTCCTGTGCCGAAGGAAACATTTTACAAAATGTGAAACATGCCTAAGATTAGCTATTTAACAAAGTTAACATAATAATAATAATTCAAAAAAACGTAATTGATCTAATTAACCTAACTATCATTAACATAATAAATAATAAAAAACTAAAATAATCATAAAAAACATAACCAATTTATATAGACCAATATAACAAATTTCATATACAGTACACACATTTTACCTATTTGGCTTGATCCACTCATCGATCCGTGTGCAACCCGCCTCCACTATCCATTTCTTAATAGCAATTTTATATTGTGAGAGCTTACTGATTGTCCTTATGGATTGGATATTGCATATTGGATTGGATGGATATTAATTTCAAATAATAAATACTTCGGCGAACTAATTGCTTAAAGCAATATCTTTCAATAAATTCAAAATATTTTTCCACAAAGTGAATGCTAAAACAATAAATAATATAGTATTTATGTCCTTCAAATACTATTTTTAATATAGGTGTAAGATGTTGATTTTAAGTTTTATGTTATGCCTCTTTTAAAGCTTTACTATAAATAATGATTATGATAAAATTATAAACTTCTTGGTTTAGTTTTACTTTTTATTAATTTGACCAACGAGCGCTTTCGCCTAAGTAGGCATCTTCAGACTGGTGAATTGTTTACAACGTTTACAGTTTTTATATCCCCAAAATAGACTGTTATACTGACTGAACTGAACATATAGTCCCAAAAATGAACTGTTTACCAAACTAGCTGAAAATATTTATATTTCCTGTCCCCTGTTTAAATAATTATTTGATATTATCTCCAAAATATGTTAAGAATAATATAAAAACCGTAAACGTTGTAAACAATTCACCAGTCTTGAAGATGCTTACTTAGGCGAAAGCGCTCGTTGGTCAAAATAATAAAAAGTAAAACTAAACCTAAAAGTTTCATTGATAACTTTATTTATAATTTTATCATTGTGGGGTTGTGGTCGGGTTGTGGTCCTGTGGCTAGTGTCTCGGACTCACGGACCAAAGGTCCCTGGTTCGAATCCCACTGTTCCCCAACTTGATACCCAATTTTTAATAGTAAGTTATTTAAAACTCGTTGAAAATGGCCCTCAAAATGAAATATTTCGGTAAATTATAAAACGCAAATATTTCTTTTTTTTTAAGAAAAAAAATTTGCTTAAAATGTTTCTTTTTTTTGGTATCTCTGTAATTATATATGTATTTATTTATGTGTATGTGTGTGGGTATATAAATATATACGTGTATGTTTGCATATGCATATGCATGTGTATGTATGTGTGTATATTTATGAAGGTACGTAAATATATTTAATATCTTACTGTATACCCATATACCAATGTGGGTACATTTCCTTATTTGAACTTGTTATTCCTACTTTTAACTTAATTTATTTACTTATGTTATACTGCTGCACTTGTCAATAGGACGTATAAATAAATAAATAAAAGAAAATAAATAATAAAAAAGGCGGTCTCCGTGGTGTAGTGGTCAAGACGCTCGACTCACACACGGAAGGTTCCGGGTTCGATTCCTGGTGAGAACACAAAAACTTAAATGTGAGTTTTCTCAAGCCTGGGTGTTCTGAATATAATTCACCACTGGAATTGGGCCTTCTAGCCTGTCGTGGTGCAGAAATAAATAAATAAAAATAAATAAATGCTTATAAAAGGCGTTTGTGCCGTGGACGCCAATAAAATAAAATAAAATATTCGTTCCCCTTGCATACATCGTAGGTCGTGGGCTTTGTTACCAAGAAAAGAAGGTCGTCTTTGTTGCTAACAAGAAACACGGCATAATCAGCATACAAAAGACAATTGACAGTTAAATCACCCATTTTTGCTCCCATTCTTAAACCTTCCAGTTTTTTCATACGTATTTATTTGATGTCACCTATCGATGAATATGTAGACTTATGTACTCGTAATTCAATTACTTCTTTGTTTACTATGGTCCTTAAAATATAGCTTGATTAGAATGACAGCTGTCAAACTAATTTCATTAGTCATGGGAAATTACTGACCACTGATCAAATCGATTTTATCAGTTATTTCATGCAATCATGAAACTCTGTTTCCAAAAATTGATATAAAAAACGCAAAAACAAGCCTATTATAGTGTGTTTAACACAATTATTCACCAAAAAATGAGACATTTATACTTTTTTCATGAACATCAAATGAATTATTTTTTTATTCTATCAATTTACATTGATCAATTTGTCCCATCTCTAACGTTTTTGCAAAATGATGTAACCTTGTAAGAACGTCGTTAATAATTAGGTTTATTTTAGTTTTCTTTTAGTTTTAAAGCTGATTTTATATATTAATGTTGATTTATGTTTCAAGCATTGTATTAAGAAAATTCATTAACACGCCAGGTACAAATGATTTTTCGTGTGTCAATATAAATAACTCCTTTGACGTTACTACAAAGTTATGTCGTCGCTTTTTTCTGACAACTGTCATTCTAATCATCTTACCTTTTAAGGACTATAATTTAACATTAACACATTAACTCTGCTGATACACATATGTGAGAAGTTAGTTAGGATATGCTTCAGTTGTATGAGATCCCCAATATAAAATATATTTAAACAACCTGGAAAGTATAAAGGAAAAAATTATAAATTCAATAAACTAAAAAAAATTATTGTACACCAAATGCAATTCAAACTCTGAAGTATAAAATAATGATTGTAGATTAATTATTCCTATTTAAACTTTATTACAACATCATAGACTGCCCTTTCTTTACTTACAAGTTCTTTAGAATGTAAAACTCCAAACTACATTCAATTTGTCGATACCTAGGACTTAAGCTAGGGTTTCCTAGGACAGCGGTGCCCGTATTTTAGATCTGTTCTTTTTGGATATGAACCAAAGATTTATTCTGCATACGAACGTACTAATCTACTGAGCTAACACAACGAACGAAGTAAAATAGGATTGAAACTTAATATATTTAAACGAAAACATACGGTTTTTGAGAAGATTAGGTATAAGGAAATCCGGACGTCATAAGGGAATGAGGATATTATTGAAAATAAACATGTATATATATTAAAATGTGGAAATAATGCATTATGAAATGGCTGTCTTACGGCAAACTACGAAATAAAATTCATTTTGATGCTGTGATTTTTATTTACAACATAACTAAAGCTAGGGTTTCCTAGGACAGCGGTGCCCGCATCTTAACGGCCGTAGTGAACGGTGATGCGGTAGACAGCCGTCGTAACGTCGACTAGAGAGTGGTTTCCTAGTAAAACGGTGTTAAATGGTGTTGATAACACCGTTTTCCTAGGAAACCACACTCTAGTCACCGTTACGACGGTTATCCACCGCATCACCGTTCACTACGGCCGTTAAAATACGGGCACCGCTGTCCTAAGAAACCCTAGCTTAACTTAAGGAAAAATATGTTTTTCTTTGGAGCATATCATTATTATAATACCATTCTTTCCGGTCACGCATATATCATTTTTTTCATCTCTCCTATACGAAATATAGAAGATTCCTTATAGGACGCTTGTTTAGTCATAAGACGTCCGTAAATATTTATGTTCATTATTTTGTTTTCTACTTTGTACATTTTTTTTTCTTATTATCTAAATTTATTATAGCTATGTTTTATTTTATTTTTTACTTTTACTTACTTTATTATTATAACATATACATACATGTATTTAAAAAAAATATATATTTGCAATTTCTGGATTTCTAACAATTCTCAATATTCAAATTACTTTAATTTTAATACACTTAATCAATAACTTACATCACTTATAATATAAGAAATTAAACACTGATTTGAGTCTACTGAAAACTTTATTTTATTTTTGCAAATATAAAAACGAAAATTTCGTGACAATTGTCTCGCCTAGTTAGTGCATTTTCAAACGAATGTGAAGATTAGGTGGATTGAATGTCCTTACATATTTATATGATTCAAGGTACTTAAGTGTAAAAATAAAAATAAAAATTAAGTATAACATGTACATTATTCATAACTGTGGGAAAAACCAATAGTTAAGGGCAAGGCTAAATATTTAATAGGTAGTGGAAAATTTAGGTATTTACATTTGAATTTTGTAAAAACATTTTTCCAACAAGTATGATTAATGTAGGTACATGCTATACTTAATAAAAAAATATTTTTTTTTACTTAAGTATCTTGAATTATATAACTATATTAGGACATTCAATCCATCTAATCTTCACATTCATTTGAAAATGACCTAAAAAGGCGAAAAAATTGTCGCGCAATTTTAGTTTTTATATTTGTAAAAATAAAATAAATTTTTCAGTCAACTCAAATCAGTGTTTAATTTCTTATACTATAAGTCCTTAAAATATAACTTGATTAGAATGACAGCTGTAAAACTAATTTCATTAGTGATGGGAAATTACTGACCACTGATCAAATCGATTTTATCAGTTATTTCATGCAATCATGAAACTCTGTTTCCAAAAATTGATATAAAAAACGCAAAAACAAGCCTATTATAGTGTGTTTAACACAATTATTCACCAAAAAATGAGACATTTATACTTTTTTCATGAACATATGAGTATCTTGAATTATATAACTATATTAGGACATTCAATCCATCTAATCTTCACATTCATTTGAAAATGACCTAAAAAGGCGAAAAAATTGTCGCGCAATTTTAGTTTTTATATTTGTAAAAATAAAATAAATTTTTCAGTCAACTCAAATCAGTGTTTAATTTCTTATACTATAAGTTTAAATATGGAGTTCTACAAAATAATCACCAAATCAATCAATAACTTACATCACTTACTATTATTGACAATTCAATTTCATAAATTTAAAAAAAAATACTTGTTTATTTTTATTACCTTATACTTGTTTTTTATTTTTTACTATTATATCAAATTGCACTGTAGTATTGGCAAATACGCATTTCATAGATACATATTTTTATTTCTTATTTTTTCGTGATAATATATGCTTGCTTGTTTATTGATTTAACTTTAAAATGTCTTTCTTGCTTACCGTAAAACTTTATTTATTGTTTGCTTTACAGAATTAATTTCATAAGCTTATATCTTTGCATTTTTTGTTTATATGCTTACTGTTTTTTCTTGCATACCTTTGTTATTATTGTTTTTTTTTACTTTGTAAAACTTTTTATCATATCCTTTTTAACTAATTTCACAATTTTTTTTCTGTATATTCTGTTTATTATTTAGTATGTTAGCATGTATTTCATTTTTATTTTTTGTAAATGCCTTTTGGGCGTTAATGAACAAAATAAATAAATCACCGTGAATACTTCAAAATGACTGTTTTTACTATTTTAGTTTGTATGTATTCTTATTTTCTGCATGTGAAATGTAAAAACTGTTACTTTTTCCCAAAATAAATAAATAAATAATTATGTAAATTTCGTCCAGGTAGTTGTTTAACAAATAAAATATAGGTACCCATGAATATGGTTTAAATACTATAAGTATAAATCTTTTTTAATTCCGGAAGAGTTGCGTCACACCCTTTGAAAATATTTTCATTCTTCATCGCTTTTAATCCTGACTGATAAATCCTATATTTTGATATCAACCCTTGCCAAATTCGAACAAAGCAATAGAAATTATTGAGCAACCTTCCCGCGTGGACTGTGGACTGACCGTGTGACCATTGCACGCTCTCCAAACCTGTTCCATTACTGGCCAGATACTAATATATAGTAATAGCATGCCTGGGTAGATTTACAATATTCATTTCTGTATTGCAAATGCCGGACACAGGAAGGGGAAGAATGCCCCGGAAATGCATTTGCAATCCCTAAATACACCCCGCCAATTTTATTCAACAATTATTTTGCAATAGATTTTTTGCAAGAGCTTTTATATATGTACGTCGTCGATTAATTCTTGTATTTATTTATATATCAACGGTTCAAAGAACCTTTTTCAATAAAAAGTTTTACAGAAGTAATCACAGCGGTGAAAAATCCATTATGTAATAAATAATATGAAATAAAGTTGAATAATTAACACATTACAACAGAGATGAAGAACATTAAGGAGAAGGTAATATAGAAGTCTAGGCATCTAAAGGGCTTATGACCTGTCGATGGCTGGTTTAAGTGGCCACTTTACACACTGTGTAACATTCACCATTCTGCCCATATTTGAACATCTATATTCCTTCAATTCTTTCATCTGTTGATGTTTGTGAAGTTAAAGAGCTAAAACCTTTATTTATGCGGGTAAGATTATTTTTTCAAAATATTGTTGTTAAATTACCGCCAGTATTTATTTTTTAATAATTTTTATATAAATTATAGAAATGGAATTAGGTATTCAACAGTATGTCCCGATGTTTTTTGTTCCCAAATATCTTAACTTTATTCTGTCTTTTGTTTGAAGTAACACGATGTTACATCGCCGCATGTAAAGGTAATGCAGCGCCCAAACATTATTATTATTATTGAAGGTATTTTGTAGCACATACCCGTCAATAGTTTTGATACGAAGTATCAACCAAATTCCTTTGTTTAGTTTTACTTATGGCTTTATGATCAGAGGACGCTTTCCGCATATTTCTTTCCTAGTGTCATTTCGTCTGCATTCCGGGATTCGAAATATAAAGGACTTCGTCCTTCACGTATCCCTTTCACAATAAAAAAAATCAGGATTGCTTGACAATAGAAATATGCATAATGCAGCCGAACTAACTACAAACCCTTGCATCTTATTATACAAAGTGCACCAGATGACTGACACCCGGTTTTTCAAAGCAGCTTACGCCCATCCCACAATTTTCGTGTTTTTAAATAAATCGTTTTATTACATTATTTTCGTAATTACTCGTTATACTCATCGGTTTAGCAAAGTTGGTTTAATTATCATTTCGTATGATTAATATTCTGCCTTGCTAAAGATACCTTATTCAGACAAACGTCACTAACTCAAGAAACACAATTTTAAGAAATTAATCGCAGCTCTGAAGTTTGAAGGCCAAGGAAAAATCTGATTTTCGCGTTTTGAAAGTTGAAGTGTATACAACACAATTCCTTTACGTCTTAAAAATCCATTACTAACATTTTCTTTCAAATACATTTTCATTTATCTGGAAGGTTTTTAATGTGGCCAGGCGGCTAAAATTGTTTTAGTGACTTTTGCTCGTTGAGAATCTAGACAATGCAAGCCTAAAGCGTTAGTGAAAGGAAGAAAACAATGCAAATAATTATCTGTATGAATGTGGAAGAAGCTAAGAATGTATGCCAGGATAGATGTGTGTGGCAGTCCATTATCTCTGCCTATCTCTACGGGGAAACGGCATGATATTAGTTATTATAAAAATGTGGTTAAAATATTTTTTTTTTCAATGAAATATTTTTTACGTGTATTTTTTGTTTTATTATACATATACCAAATCACTAACGAAATGTTATTTTAGGAAGAAAACTGTCATACTTATAAAAAAAAACTGCCTTATGTTACTGGCTGGTTTAAGTTGCCACTGCATTGTATTGGGTAAAAATGAGAATATGAATGAAGTTATTTGAATAAAAATTAATACAGATTGTGAGTAATGAAGCTAGCGTTGAAAAACTTGTCGCCATTGTGCATTACTATGATTTATTACGTCTCACCTTGTAATGTCGGTCATTCTTCTCCCTATCATCCTTCTGGACCATATCTACCCCTTCTTTACACCCTTACATCAACACTTTCCCTCAATTCTTAGAAATGAAATTTTGTCCAACCGAAATATGCAAAACTTGATATTACTAAACTTGCATTTGAATAAATGTTTATCTCCCTATCGTATTCTGACGAATCTTCAATTTCATTTAATTCGGCTTCATCCTTCACCCCTGTCTTCCCAATTCCGTAGTTCTGATTCATTGTTTTCAATTTAAATGAAAATTTGTATTTTTATGATAAACCCATTTTTTTCTTCAAACGGATAAAGGATATAATTTCTAGCACATATTTTCGTACACGGATAAAGAATGCAATTTCTAGCACATATTTTTGTACACGGATAAAGAATGTAATTTCTAGCACATATTTTCGTACACGGATATTTATTTTACTATGTTTTGAGGAAACAACAACAAAAACAACATCCTTCCATTTTTTGCATTCGCACTATCGAAGAATGCAGCCCTGGTGAACGATTAATAAAATATTTACGCTCCTAACGTTTTTTCTACTTAACAGATTGAAGATTTTAAAATTTATTAATATGGCCATGACAAAACTCATCATTTTGCTAAAAACCGCAAGTAAATCAGATCAGTAGTTATTCAGCCCATCGAGGATACACATACGAACATTGCCATATATATTGGAATATATAAAAGTTTATAAAAAATACCATAATGAACTCAGTAGATTACGATTGAAATGTCGACTGGCCGATTTATTCTAAAAATGAATAATGCCAAAGACAGCCGCGTCGAGCGTCACATGTTTTGAAAGTAATGGTGGTCATTTCACGACAGTGGGCCTTCCCTTAGGAAAGCACTTTCTAACTTTTAACTTTTTCTTTTTACATTTTGTTATATTATTTTAGTAATTCTACTGTAATAATCTACTGTAATTTGTTATATATTATTGTATTTAGAATGAATTGGGTTTTCTTTCTGAAATGTTCTAAATATCTGAATAAATAAATGAAATGAAAGCAATTTGCCTTTGCATGCAGACTTCGCTTCCTCTACATCCATACATATCTTTCTCGGTCTTCCTCGTGTGTATGTGTAATATACATTAATTAAAAACATTATTCGTACAAACATAATACATAAAAGAGTCTTGTTTAATATTCCACAATTTAAGGGATGTGATGTGAAATAAGAATGGTGAAATGTGGGGTCAGATGGGTCAAAAATGACCTAGGGTCATTTGACATATGATTGTTATGAGTTACGAACTCGTATTGTCCGGCGAACGAAGGGTTAGCGGAAGACGGATGGAAAAACCGGTCGAAGATAAGTTTAATGTTTTTATTTTACTTCTTATGAATTAGGGTTGAACCAACAGTGGCCGAAGATAACTCAGATGTATGTAGTATGGGAATAAATTAATGCTTAATCTCCATACATTATAAAGAATGTGAATAGGATACAGTATTTTTTATATATTTAATAACCGTATTAAAAAAAAACAACATTCCTAGGAGTTACGAAACCTTCGTATTTTGGAACTTGAAACAGTAAAAATTTTGCTTTGGTATTAAAAACTATACCCTCATACATCTTCTTCTCCTTCTTACCAGCCCGTTTCTCTCCACTGCTGGATATAGGCCTCTTCCAAATGTTTCCATGTTCTTCTGTCCTGGGCTCTCTGTTTCCATCCATGGCCCACGAGTTCGACGACGTCGTCAGTCCATCTCCTCTGTGGTCTCCCACTTTCCTTTTACTTTCGCATGGTCTCCAGTTTAGTATTCTGGGGGTCCACCCATCGACTTCTTGTCTCGCCACATGACCCGCCTACTGCCATTTTTGTCTTCCCACTCTTTCCGCGATATCGGCCACCTTTGTACGGCGTCTTATCTCCTCATTCCTTGTTCGGTGTCTTAAGGAGACGCCCAACATTTGTCTTTCCATAGACTGCTGAGTGCACTTAATTCTGTGAACACTTCTAGCAGTGAGTGACATGGTTTCAAGACCGCATGTTGCCACCGGCAGAACACATGATTGTAGACTTTGGCCTTCTTCTACATCTACAGGCAGATTTTTTTCGTTATTTTCATTAGGTATTTAGGTTCGTATTGAAGAAAAGTTTCTTCTTAAAAAGTTTTAATTTAATAAAATAAATATAAAACAATTTTGTTTTTAACCACTTATTTTTATTTCTCTTCCAACCGGTTTTACAGCTTCACAAGATTCTTTTTTATTTTTTTATTAATCAATTTATTTTATAAATGGTATATGTTCTTTTTATTCTACACAAATCTACTTTTATATATTTATAGTCCTTAAAATGTAACATGATTAGAATGACAGTTGTCAGAAAAAGTGACGATCTCACTTTGTAGTAACGTCAAAGGAGTTATTTATATTGACACACGAAAAATCATTCGTATCTGACGTCTTGATTATTTTTTTTAATACAATGCTTGAAACATAAATCAACATTAATATATAAAATCAGCTTTAAAACTAAAAGAAAACTAAAATAAACCTAATTATTAACGACTTTTTTACAAGGTTACATCATTTTGCAAAAACGTTAGAGATGGGACAAATTGATCAATGTGAATTGATCGAATAAAAAAATAATTCATTTAATGTTGTTCATGAAAAAAATATAAATATAAAATAGTGGAAAAAACAAAGTTTTTTTATATTTTTTTTTAAATATACAGTATTAATTTTAATCATTTTTTGCCATCGTCAAAACGGGCGAACGGTTTGTTTTATCTTGCATTTTTCATGCAAACCGTTTGGTCCATTTGACGAAATCCCAACAAATGTTTGACTTTAAGCTTTTTTGTGAAACTGGCTCTTAAACGAATACTAAATGGTCGCCATTTGAAAAAATAAATCAAATGGTGATTAGTGAAGTGGTAAATGCGTCCGTCTATTGAAGCTGTATATTTTATTCTTATTTATACATAGTTTTATTTGCTTAATGTTTTCTACTTTTTATATTCAAAACAGGTATGATAATTTATTTTTTTAAAGTAAGGACATCGATCTATTTGCGGACTGCAAAATTTCAATACCTTTACTGTGATTTGTTTTTACCTGCTCGTGGGCAAAGGCGATACATTATAGAAGATTATGTTCCCCGCGTCTATTATTTGCAAGATGCAGATGTTTACTGGATTTTAAATGCAAAAAGTGAAAGGTGTTCCATGCACTTTCTTCCTGTTTTGTGACATAACACTGGTGCAAATATTTTACACCCTCACAATATTATGTAAATCTGTCAAACTAAATCAATGAGCCCATCTAACCAGGGGCGAATCGTTCAAATTAGCAAATACGCGTAATTTACCATTATATTTGATTTTAGATAATAATATTTTATGGAAAAACATTATAAATTAAAAAACAGAATTTTGGAAAAAAATTGATCGGAACCAGCATGAACACGATCACAATACTAGAGAAAAGAACAAAATTAGACTTCCATTTAGGAAAAAGGCAAAGTCACAAAATTCAATTTTATTTAAAGCAATTAAAAAGTATTACGAAATGGAAAAAAATATTTATGAAGAAAAAAACATTTCAAAATTTAAAATAATGGTCAAGACATATGTGATAAACAATTTATAAATTAAATATATTTGCAATGTTATTATTAGAACACACATAACAATATGTATGATATGTGTGCCCTACTTTAAGATTTAAATAAATAAATAAAATAATTGTTATCTGTTATAAATCGCTACCACCGTTTATAACTTTTTACAAAAAAAATATCTATAAAGTGCGCCCAGCCCGTTCTCAGTGAACGATAAAACTAGCCGATTACCTCAGCTTATTGCTCCATACAAAAGAGTACACACTATTATTAATAATATTTATAGCATTAACTTTGTGGTCAAATATTTTACTAAATTACAACAGATATGAAGAACATTTGAGAGAAGGTTCTTCTATATTACCTTCTCTTAAATGTTCTTTATCTTTGTTGTAATATAAACAGCTCCCCAGGGAGTTGAATCCAGTCCTTGCCTACAAAAATTTAGAGAAACTCAAAATATTGTTTATAAATTCACCTGGTCCACGAAGAAGTATAGAAATTGCAAAAATAAGATTTTCAGGCGTTGCCCAGTATGTAGGTGTAATAACTCAATTAGACGAATCTCACCCCCATAAATAAAGGTTTTAGCTCTTTAACTTCACAAACATCAACAGATGAAAGAATTGAAGTAATATAGATGTTCGAATATGGGCAGAATGGTGAATGTTACAGTGTGTAAAGTGGCCACTTAAACCAGCCATTGACAGGTCATAAGCCCTGTAGATGCCTAGACTTCTATATTACCTTTTCTTAAATGTTCTTCATCTATGTTGTAATATGTAAATATAAACAGCTCCCTAGGGAGTTGAATCCAGTCCTTGTCTACAAAATATTAGACAAACTCAAAATATTGTTTATTTTACTAAATGTTATTAAACACTTGTATATAACCTGTTACCGACTTTTCAATGTCTACTAGTTTCGAAACGTGTTCGTCTCTTCATCAGGAAAACAAAATAAATCAACATGAAAAACCTACTTTTTTATTATTAAAATAAAAATATTTGCGTTCTTATGATTTACCCAAATATTTGATTTTGAAGGCCATTTTCAACGAGTTGTAAATAACTCACTATTAGAAAAGGGGAATCATGTTGGAGTAGAGTAGGATTCGAACCACGGACCTTTGGTCCGTGAGTCCGAGACACTAGCCACAGGACAACAACCCGATTCACCTTCGCCATAGTTGTTGCACAAAAATCTAAAACCAACACGACATGCATTTTAATCAACACAAGCACCGATTAGGGCAAACATACACTGATTAGGTTATGAAACTATTTTATGTTGTGGGAGAAATGTGTAAATGGTTAAATAAAAAATATTTAATAGTAAGTCAAGTACACACTATTTTATATGACTGGTGAATGTAACGCAGTTTGCAAAATGATTATTTAATTTAGTTAATGACAATCATTAGCCCAGACTTCCATAGATATTTCTCGTTAAAAATATTTTCTATTTCTGTTGTAATTTCATTTCTCCAATGACCCGTCTTTGTCGTATTGTTTACTCAAGACAAGATCTGTACTTTTTTGGTTTAAGTTTACAACGATTTAAACGAGCACTATATAAATAGTCCAGATCTTGTCTTGATGTCCCTTATGTTTGTCAATGCTTCTTTTCTTATTTTTTTAATGTTTTAAAGTAATCTTTTATTTTAATATTTAAACCCTATAAATTGTATACATGGGCAATGTCCGTTAATAAACAAATAAATAATATATATATATATATATATATATATATATATATATATATATAGTTGGATAATTTATAAAGCGCCATTTTTGTGAAAATCACCTCAAGGGCGCTGTACAATTAATAAATATCCCAGTACGTCTTGCAGCTACAGAGCGCATGGACGGTTGGGATTCTAGTTCCTCGTTTTCAATTAACATCAATCAAAAATTATAATAGATAGGAGCTAGATTACAGGACGTCTTGCAGCTACAGAGCGCATAGACAGTTAGAAATTTAGCCTCCATTTACACATTTTAAAAATTGACAAATAAATTTAGTGTATTACAAAATAATAATAATATGAATAGTAAAAAGGAGTAAGATTACAACACGCCTTGCTGCTACTAAGCTAATTTCAAAATATTCGTTTTTTATATTTGAAAAGAAATACGTTGTTAAACCGGTTAGGTAGGATTTGACAATATTTTCAATATCTCTAAAATTTTGAGTACCTATGTCCAATATTTTAGTGTGTCCAATATTTTGAGATTGTCCAATATTTTGAGTATGTCTAAATTTCAAAGTAAAAAAACACTCGTCCTGGGTTCTGGTTTTATTCTGAACAAAAAACTGATTTTTCATTCCCTCAGAAGTCAGAACACGATGTAAACTTTGAATTGAACGTAGTTATGCAGAAAGCAGCCAGCCATAAAGTGAAACTGAGATAATAGCACTTTTATGAAAAGAGTCAATAATCAAATCTACATAACAGTTGAATGTTTTTGACTTTGACAAATGATAAACAGTGAATGCATTAATTTTTTTAATATTACAAACAAGAATCTAATTATATATTTGATCAGTTTAAATGGCTTTTAAAGTACTGTTAAATTTTTCAAGTGCAGTGGGTATTTTCTGCAAATTGAAAAAATGCCGTTTTTGTGAGGACTATTTTCAGAAGGTGATTATTACAGTTTTTTGTATGAAAGCAATCTGGCTGTTTTTAGCAGAACATAGAATTGACCTTACTGCACCCAATAACACTAATTTCTCATTTTTTCAAAATTTTGGACTGCGTTCAATTATTAGGACAAAAAGGGGATTTTTCTTGTGAGGTCACGATATGTAAAGCTATATAAAATGGAGTTATTTTAACTGGTTTATTGATATTAGGTACACGCTTGACCCAGTGGTAAATTATGCATTGTGTTACACAGTAACCGAGATTCTGGGTTCAAGTCCTTGTGAGAACTCTCCCCTCCGCATTTAGAACATTGTATTATGGAAAATTAATAATATAATGGAATAAGACCATCAATATTACTCGGGCATCATCTTAAAGGGCCCTGTACTAGTACTCCAATTACAGCTGTATTAGTATTGCAATAGGATGGTAACGGATTTATTTTAATTTAATAAAATTAATAATAAAATATAGTAAAAATATTCTTATAAACATATTCAATTACATGTTACCGACGACATAGCTTCTCCAAACTTTAATACAAATGTGCATATCTTAATATATATAATTCCTCCGTACGTGTGATGTCACCAAACTCCTCCTAAACGGCTTAACCGATTTACGTGCGGTTTTCAGAGAAATAAAGATCTTTGCGCTGTGCGTGTTCGTAGATATTAAAATCTTCAATCTAATATGTAAAAAAGAAGTAAGGAGCATAAATGTTTTATTTATCGATCTACCAGGGTTACATTCGAGGAGAATGCGTTTGCAAAAAAATAGAAAGATGTTGTTTTTTTGTGTATAAAAAAAGTTTATTTTTTAATGTTTACAAATAGGATTTGTTTTTTGTGGATCTCAATCAGATTCTTTCCTTGAATTCCTTATAATTTCTACATTATTTTTTCTTTTTATTGGATTTTTGGTAACACTAAAATAATATTAATTTTAATTCATTTTAAAAAATCGCACTCCTGCGGAGTTTGACGTTTGAACCCGAGACCTCTTACATGGTAGGCAAACGGGCTGACCACTACACTACGATGTCGTTCATTTGTATAAAATCCATTTTTATGAATTTTTTAATCCATTTTCCAGAAACTTCGCCGTACAATTGAATGCTGTAATTTTTACCGCGTGTGAGAAACCATTTTTTACGAACTTTCTCAGTGCTCCGATAAAGTTGTTAGAATTTCAATATCTTTTCAGATCCGTCAGTGGTTAGTGTGATACCTGCCTGTTTTTTTCTCTCGATTATTTGTTTGGGTAGGTACCTACCTACCTACCCGTCAGCGTCCGCATTTCCATAAATCTGCGTATTGAGACGCATATTGTGCAAACAACAATAGAATCGAACCCTTTTGAAGAACGCAAGGTGCATTTTTTTCGTCCGGCGCAATACTTTCGGTGAATGCGGTGGGATGTGGCCGGGCAGTAATCGATACTCGAGACTCGAGATATGACGTTATATCGATAGGATAACAAAATGTGTGTTTGAATTTTATATTATACTAGCGGACCCGACAGACGTTGTCCTGTTGCCATTACCTTTGAAAAAGACTTTTCATTGATAAGCAGGTACCAAGGTACATATTTATGATTGAATCCCAAAACCAAAAATAATTAATTTTCAAATATAGAATTCTTTTTGCAAATGTCAAACTCGGCTCTTCTCACCAACAGGGGTGCACTTGATTCATGAATGCGATTTTCAATAATGCATTGAATGTCAGTTAATATTATTTTAGTATTACCAAAAATCCAGTTAAAATAAATAAATGCGAAGAAATTACAAAGAATGTAAGGAATGAATCTGATTGGGATCCATAAAAAGCGAATGTTGTTTGTAAACTTTAAAAAAAAACTTTTTTTAAACACAAAAAAAACAACAACCTTCCATTGTTTTTGTATATGCATTCTCGTCGAATGCAACACTGATAGGTCGATGAAAAAAATATTTATGCTTCTAACTTTTTTTTACAGATTCCATTGAAAATTTTATTATTGTATCTGCGAACACGCGCAGCGCAAAGCTCTACATTTCGCTGAAAACCGCACGTAAATCGGTTAAGCCGTTCATGAGGAGTACAGTGACATCACACGTATAAAAGAATTATATATACAAAGATTAATTATTCTTATTTATAACGAAAATCACACAACTAAGCCCTATTTTATTTTTTGTATATACCTACGTGAATTAAGGCGACTTTATTTATTAAGCAGTTAAAATGCTAATACAATGTTATAAGTATGAAAAATACATTTCAGAATGAAATGAAAAGATGAAAATGTCCTGGGTGGACATATTAAGTTCTCCAAAACGAAAGGCATTTTCAGGAGAAGTGAAGTTTGGATTTTGTCGAAGGGAAGATACCATTGCAGGAGACTGCTGCGAGATATTTGCATAGATTTATAAAACATTGTACTATTAAGCGTGTGGTCCAGATGTTTATTGAAATCTATGTTTATGTAATAACTTTTATTCTTTAATAATATTCATGGTTCTACTTTCTATTTTGTTGTATTCAACTCAAAACAGGACTCTTGGTCTCAAAGAGTTAGGGATACGTTTTTTTTTGTTATATAAATCTTTATATAAATAAATAAAATTAAAATAAATATTTGAATCATCATCATCATTCTATGTCCGGTCCGATGTTGGGGAATATGGTGTCCGCAAAGAGCCTTTATGTATCTCTATCGGCTGCCAGCTCTTGTGCGTCGTCCCATGTCAGGTTCGCGTCCTGTAGTTGTGACACAAATTGCCGACAAACAGTCAGCAGTGGACGTCCAAGACGTCGAGAACCTGATGCCTCGTGAAGTAGGCGAGCGTGGTTAAGGCTCTCAGGAGGCATCCGCAGTTTATTGCCCAGCCAACCGTATCGCTTCCGCTTGATGACAGTTGTCATCAAAGTTTTCTGCGTCCGTTCTCTTTATTTATTTATTATATGGATTGTCTCATTCGCCCATACCAATATTGAATCAACTGCTCCACAAGTGTATAGCTTATGTTAGGTTTTTGTTATTTTCATTGTGTGTTTTGTAATATAAATAATATAGATGTGCATAAATACCTTGTTTTTAAAACTGTCTGAATATTTGTTAATTATCTTTGTTTTTTTAAGTTAGTCTTCTTTGTTTATTCTCAAATGTAATTTTTAAAAAAGTGTATTGTTATGTGTCCTCGGCACGGGAAACCCCAGTGAGGTCACATTATTTTTATTATTAATTATAGTTTGTAAGCAAAAAATATGAATAAATAAAATATATGCGGCCCAAGCCAATTACAGCAGTTACATGAAGAAACATGAATACAAGAAACTGAACAAAAAGAACATAAAACTATTTAGCAAAGACAAACAAGGGCAATACAATAATGGTAAACAATATATTCATAAAAACGAAAGACATAAGACTTCAAGCTAAACCATGCCAATCCAACTTCATCCTACGCTATTTTAGTAGCGAAGAGATCTACAAAAAGCTGGAGTATCAATCCCAAAAAAATCCAAGTCGTGTAATGATTTGACTAATCTACACATTCTGGCATTGGGGCATAAAAACAAAAGTTGCTCTTAGAAGATTTAATAAATAGCAGATTTTGACTTCTGGTGACACGGTTGGGAACATGAAAATAAATTTATTTCAACGGAGATGGGACATCACTTATGGCATTAAGTATTTTGAAAATGCATATAAGGTCCATCACAGTTCTACGTCTCTCCAATGAAGACATATTAAGAGATTGCTCTATTTCAAAATAGGAATAATTACCCCTTTGTCATCCGAGCAACCATGCCACTTTTCTTAGAAAACGGTGTTGGACAGACTCGATATGGTCAATATGAGTCCTGTAGAATGGCGACCAAATAGGAGAAGCGTATTCTAGATGGGGTCGAACTAGTGAGCAATAAAGAGTTTTGATGGTATTAATATTTTTGAAGTCCGCTGTCACTTTATTGATAAAACCGAGAAGTTTGAGAGATTTGTTTACAATATTATCAATGTGTTCACGATAGGAGAGTTTACTATCTAAAGTAATGCCAAGATCCTTTATTGACGAAACTTTTGAAAGGGAAATATTTTTTAGTTTGTAGTTAAATTGTATAGGTTTTTTTCCTCGCGAGAAAGATATTATTTTACATTTGTCAATGTTTAGTTTATTACTTAATTCTCTTATGACTTAATTTTTCAAACTTACATTATAAACTGCTGAATTTTGAATTTCGAATTTCGAATTATCCGTCGATGTTCAATTGTATAAAAATATCACATCCCTAATCCCTTTTCAATTTTGAATAACGAACGCCGACGCAATAACATAACACATCTGTCATTTTTTTTCCGAAAGGAGTAAAATTTCGTTTGTCTATGGTCCATTTGCAATCGATACATATTGAGGGAAAGCTGATGCACATTTTTCTATGGGTATCTTTACAATCTATACATGTTTGTCAAATATATCAGTCGAAATGGGAAAAATTAGACCAGCGCATTCGAATGTTCAATGTTAATGTGATTGCGCATAATATTTCTGTCACCCACACATAAGAGAAGGTTTATTTGATATTTAAATAGACTGTATAATATTATCATTACATTAAATAAGTTATGTATAGATTAGTCAATTTGTTAAACAACCTGGAATTATTTGAGATTGATCTTCCGGCTTTCGGTAGACTATTAAATTATGCCAATTTTTTATATATATATTGTATAATCAGCGCTATGATTTTAAAGTTTTTTTTTCTGAAGTTACTCCGCATGTGACGTCAGAGGTTTTCTTCCGCTTATTATCTGTCAATTCTGCCGATTGTTCCATTTACAGTAAGTGAATTCACAGCTCTCTTATCACTGGTTAATTCATGTGAGCTAGTGAAGTTCAAAGTAATTTGTTTTTATTAAAATATTCGACGAGACAATAGTTAAACAGGTATTTATATATATATATATCTGTTATATATATATGGCGAGAATGAATGGTTGCGTAGGACGACGACGAACAAAAAAGACGTGGCATGATTAGATAAACCAAAATCTCAAGTCTGGTCAAGTCAAAAGCAGACACAACCAAAGGACATGTATCTCTACCTACTGCGGGGAAATGGCGTGAAAGTAGTAGTAGAATTTATTTTCACTTCAATTTTTTTTTCTGGAATAACATGGTTATTATTATTGCATTCAGCGTCGGGGGGGCTGTAATCTGCAACCCTTACGTGCAACTTTTGTAATTTATTATACAATATTGCACGTTACGAATAATTGCATTATGAATGATGACGTCTATATGCGTCAGCTGTCAATGACAGCTGATTTTATTCGTTTCTGTCAATAAACATAATATAATAAGATAATCGACGATTTATGTACTCCATAAAAGTCAATAGATGGATGGATTTAAAAAATGTTAGTGTCCAAATTAATATATACCGTTCACCCTGTTCTCGGCACTCACTCTTCTTCCAATAAATCTTTATGCTTCAACCAGAAACACGATAAACCATCAACTATTTTATTGTAATAACAACCGGACAGTGTCTGGATTCAATACTCCTGTAGCTCAATCACAAGTAACTATCGACGTGCTTAAAAACTACGCTACACTACGCTGCAATTGGATTACCAATCAATTGAGATTAAACCAAACGGTTTTATTCATTTTCAAAGGGTACTTAAGGCTATATAAAAGACGAGTAGTATTTGAATCCACAAATTTGGAATAACCAGTAGCTCAATTTAAAATAACTATCGACGTGCTTAAAAACATGCCAAGCATTTGAGCGATCACAATGAACAACAATGAACATGATTAAGGGATCGCAGTCATATTTCAACGCGTGTGTAATCTCTAAGTCAATGCTCTAGTAGGTTTGTTTTTTGTTTTCCTCGTAAATAAATACAATTCACTGGCCGAAAATCAACGTTTATAAAAAAAATATAATACAATATATTGCATTTGCAAAATAGTAAGGAGTATCTAAAACAAAAAAGTTAAAATTACTATGGCGACTGCTTTTCTTTACATTTAGCTAGCCAAACATACTCATTCAGTTGTACATCTTAAATAGATACTACTGACATTGGAACAATAACCAATGAACCAAAAATTGATCTATTTATAAATATTTAAAACTCATTTTTTAAAACCAACGTATATTATTATTATAGTTGGATAATTTAAATAGCGCCATACATAATGTGTACATCACAATATGTATAAACTGAATATGTGTCCTATGTTTTATTACTTTTTAACTATGTATTTATATATTTATTATTATTATTATGGATAACTTATATAGCGTCATTTTCGTAATATAATACATCAAGGGCGCTTTACGGAGTGATTATATAAAGATATAAATTTAATTTTAACTTTTTAATTTAAGAAAAATAATGTATGTACTTTGTCACCATATGCTATGAATTTATTCAAATGATTTAGAAAACAAGTGGGCTTTAAGTTTCTTCCGAAACATCACTTCACTCTCACAGTTTCGGACCTCTGCTGGGAGAGCATTCCATGCCATAGGGCCTGCGACCGCAAATGCGCGTTCGCCGAATTTAGTGCGCTGTTTGCGTAGAGGTATGATAACTTTTCCTTTCGACGTAGATGTAGCTGATCTAAGCGTAAGACTTCTGTCAGCTAGTTCATCTGGAATGCAGAGTTCCCTTAGATATTCTGGAGCAGAGTTGTGCAGTGACTTATACATAAGCCGACAGAGTTTGTATTCCACCCTCTGTGGCAAACGCAGCCAGTGTAATTCCCGAAGTAGTGGAGTGTTTATTCAATTCGTACAAATTGGCCGTTAATCAATAAATAAATTAAATTAAAATATTTGTTATTTATTCATACAAATACGAGTACATACATATTACCAAAAAAATAGTAAAATAACGATTCCCAAACTTTGAGGCCATGGGCCCTGTGTTGAGTTGGGATACAACATAATGGAAAGTGGAACCACGTACATAATCAAATAATAACAAAAATAAAAATTAAATATTATTACATAAACATGCATATATTTCAAAGGGCATCTGGACAACATGCTTAATAGTATATAAATCTATGCAATATCTCGCAGCAGTCTCCTGCAATGGTCTCTTCCCTTAGACAAATTCCAGACTTGTACACTATTTCCATACGTATATATATTTATATACATATCTTTCTCAGTATTTCCTCGTAGGCATAGATAGATTGTTTATATAATTAAAATACTTTTAAATCAATATGCTTGTGTCTAAAGAGCGAGTTGTTTTGCAATTTTTAAACATTGTGATATTTGTCTACACTGATTTAAATATAATAGATACCTGTCTACTCTTTCCGATTTTTTTTTCGGTACGCATTTTATTTAGGGGTGCGCACGCGTCTCATAATGTGCAATCTTAGTTGAGCGAATTGCGTAAACATTTGCAGCCTGTGACGCCACATCTGTTCATCCCTCATCCCCATTGGCAGATGCGATTTGTACGGGAGTTCGATTGGCTGGCGGAAGACAAATGAGAGCTGCGGACTTGCCGGGGGTGCTTATGGGTTGTTTTGATGATTCAACGAATCTACCCCTGCGAAAAACCGCCATTTTGGACGGCATATTTTTTCAAGATTACGCGTATTATATTTGCTATCTATAGTCGGGCGGGAAAAATACAATTGTGACATCGTTTTATGTCATCAATATGTATGAAATAAAATGGTTTTAAATTCAGGAATTCTTATTCGATTTCTATTCCTATTGCAATAATTTTCTTGTTAGAATGATTAGTAATACGATCGTTTCATGTTTTCTTAATAAGACAAAATTAGCATGGCAATGGTATTAGTATTTTTTTCGTGTGACGTCGGATAAATTTTCTACTTAATCTTCTTCTTCAGCCTTGTTCTCTCCACTGCTGGATAAAGGCCTCTTCCAAACGTCTCCATTCCTTCCTATCACCCGCTTTCATCATCCACGTTTTACCGGCAATAGAGGTAATGTCGTCGACCCATCTTTTCTGTGGCCTTCCGACACTTCTTTTGTTTGCCCATGGTCTCCAATTTATTATTCTGGGTGTCCACCTGCCAGCATTTTGTCTCGCCGAGTGTCCTGCCCACTGCCATTTTAATTTCGCTGCACGATCCATGACATCCACGACTCTGGTTCGGCGCCTTATTTCTTCATTTCTTACTGTCTCTTAGACATACACCGAGCATCTGTCTTTCCATGGATCGATGCGTGCATTTTAATGTCTGGCTACTTTTTTGTGTTACAGACATGGTTTCTAGTCCGTATGTTGTCACCGGCAATATGCACGATTCATATACTTGTCTTTTTAAGCAAACAGGGACTTGTTTATTTTTTAATTTGTTTAATTTTCTACAGAGGTTTAAACTACGCATATTTTGAATTACCCAAAAGCAAGACGTTTCGAGCGCTGTGGAACAAACGACGGAACAATGACGTTTTGACGTCAAACTTGTACGCAATGTTTATTGGGGGCACAGTCAGCGGTCATAACGCATGACGTCATAATGACGCAATGCCAACTGCGAGCCGTTTTTTATTTGCTCATTTTTAAAATTATAAATAAAAACTTGTTTTGAATGCATTAATAGTTTTATCATTCAAATCGTGAAAATCTGCTCTAAATATAGGTATATCATATTTTTAACGTTATTCCCGACTTCTGAAAATACTCTATTATAGGTAATATTAAATTAACTGTTCCACGAATGTATAGTTTATGTTATTTATTTTAAAGAAACAAACAGTCGACACTGATATAATAACATTTAAAAAATACGGTTTAAAGACAGACCAGCGAAGTTTCTTAATAAGAATCATACTTATTAAATTGTGGTACAACAAAAGGGTGTGTTTATGTGTATTTTTTCGGGAGTAAGTGTTCTGTTATGTTTTTGTTTTTTTATTGTGCGTTTTTCAATACAAATAATATGGGTATACGTAAATGAAATATAAACACAAATACGTAGTGTATAAAACTGTCTGAATATTTTGTTAATTATCTCTGTATTTTAGGTCTTCTTTGTATTTTCTCACGTGTAAAAATATTGAAAAATAAGTATATTGTTAAGTGTCCTCAGCACGGGTTACCCCAGGGTCAAATTATTTTTATTACTAAATTAAAATTAAAATAAAAAAAATATTTTTTTAAAATAGCAAATATCTAAATACATGCATATGTGAAATTAACATAACAGCGAATTAATATACCTTCATGTTTTTTTTCTTCTTTTTTCATCAAAATATGGAATGTCCGCTCCCTAGTTGGAGCATAAGTCATTTTTATTTTTTGATTATTGAGTCAGATTTACAAAATATGATGAAAAATATCTGAATATAACGAATTGTAATAATTATCGTTTGTTCACCATGAAAAATAAAATAAATAAATAAAATGTGGCGTCGACAAAGAGCCTCCAGTAGCTCAATCACAAATAACTATCGACGTGATAAGAATTTCTCACCATGGTTGTTTATCATCATCCGTAAACACCTAATATTAAATGACAAAATATTAACGTTTCGCGACGTATAATCCTGCTGCGCAATCACATATTTGAATTTAACCAATGTAACTATGGAAAATATTCCAAGACTGCTATTTTTATTTGTTTATTTATTATTTATCATGCTATTCATTGCATTTAGCCGGCGCGTGGCGTTTAGCGAGCCAAATTTCAAGAAAAGCAGTCGCCATGGTAATTGTAATTTAAATTTTTCACTCTTTTGTATTAGATACTCCGTACTTTTTTGCAAATGCAATGTATTATATTATTTTGTATATTAAACGCCGATTTTTCTTCAGTGACCCGTATTTATTTACGAGGAAAACAAAAAACAAACCGACACATGCGTTGACTAAGAGATTACACTCATGACTGCGATAACTTAAGCATGTACATTGTTATTCATTGTGATCGCTCAAATCAGGCATCTCTTTCGGCTTCGCGTCCCGTAGTTCTGGCTTAAAATGCCGACAAAAAAAATCGAGCAAACATCTTTTTTGCCATGCGCGTCTTTTCTGTTGACAATTTCTTAATTCTTATTTTTTCTCTCGCTCCGCAGGGTCCCTGCCGCCCAGCCCCGCCGACAGCGGCGTGTCGGACGTGGACTCGTCCAGCTCGGGGCACGCGTCCGCCGAGGAGCTGGCGGCGTCGCGCCTCGCCGCCGCGCGCCTGCACCAGCTGCTGCCGCCCTTCTACCCGCCGCCGCTGCACCAGCCGCCCTACCCGCCCGCGCCGCTGGGCCCGCCGCCCGCGCAGCCGCCGCGCGCGCCGCACCACGCGCAGCACGCCTTCCAGGGCAGGACGCACGGTGAGTGGAATCCGCCCTGACAGCTTCATTCAAATTTCATAACTGATTGCGCCACTTGCCCGTTGGCAGATGGACGCTCGTAATTGTCTGGTTCGCGGAATGTGTTATCTTTATGCTTTGCCACCGAACCCTTATACCATAGAATAAGGAATAGTCCAGAAACCGCATACGCACATCAAACAAAAGGCGACTCCAATACTCATAAATGAGTAAGTTTTAGTTTTGACCCATTAGTTTCTTTGTAAACGTCGCTCAGTACTCAACTCCTGATTTGAATTCAAGTATTTTATTTTATTTTATTAGGTAATTCAACAAAGATACATACTAGACACATACAATTTGAAAGCATTCGTCAATACAATTTTACATGCATATATATCTTCAATTATAGAATTACACAAAATATATTTATATATTAAGTTATGCCGTGTTGTCCTTTTAAAGTGTAGAAGTACTGCTAGGATCTTAAAGAAATAGGATGGGATCACATTTCATGTGTAATTAGTAAATGAATGTGTAAGTAGCAAATGTATTACTTAAAAATTGAATTATTTTTTCCAACTGTCAGATTGTCGAAGAAACCAAATAGACATTTCGTTAGTGTTGCAAGGGTTGTATTTTTTTACCCTACTTTGCTCATCTAATAAGAGAAGTAATGAAAATTGGACCTCAGATTAATCAACTTTGTGGCTGACATTTGACCGACATTATCTTAAGTAAGAAACGCAATATCTTACCTGGGCCCAGTAGGCAGCAAAGAAATCCAACAAAGCAAATGTGGCGTAACCAATAACCTTATTCCATTAACACACAGAAGATATATTTTCGATCAGATTCTGCTTAACAAAATTATATATAATAAATTTGATTCCCCAGATTTAATTTTTGATTCAGTTACCTCAACTCGATTCCTATATAGCGAATTATTTACAACTCGTTAAAGGCGGTCACAAATTGAAATATTTGGATAAATCATAAGAACGCAAATATTTCTTTCTATAAAAGGGGGTAATTAAAAGAAAACCCCGCTTCATTTTCGTATCTTTATATATATTAAAAAAAATACGGAATGATTCATATTTTTTATCCAAACAAAATTGTGCGGGAGAACATTGATCACTGGTCTAGTGATATTTCACTCTAACCATCAAATACTTTGTAGTGTATATCTCGCAGTCGAGTGAATCATAATAAAACGCTAAATAAATATGAATTTAAGAAAAACATACAAATTGTCCCCCGGTGAGTCTATTTATGTCCAAGCTTCCGGTTGCCATTGCCAAGTCTGAAATACAGTGAAAGATTTCTGAAAAAAACTTGTTATTTGCAAAGTTAAAAGAAAACGTTTCGCATTCCAACTTTCTTAACTCGATCTTCGGGGATTTAACGTCAGCTGAGGGCTTAAAAATAACTCGATATTGTGTAAGATATATTGTTTAACTTACGCGTCACGCGATAGATCTGTCTTATATATATTATGAGTTTATTTTATAATTTATCTTTCTACCAAGGTTGTATATTAGAGAATTTGACGTTAGACTACGACGCTCAAATCAGCACAGCATTCTCAATTTCATTTTCAATATGTTTTTTTAATATATCTAAAATTTTGATGAAAGCGAAAACTCCGTTTTTATATTTATATACACGCCTAGTGGGCATTTTTAAATACAATCTTCTTGCGGTGCCTTATCACGTCCCCCGACGCCGACGTTAACGATCACTATAGTGAAAGCATCTCGGTCCTGCGCTACTCCACAGCTAGGACAACTGCTTATTGGATGTACTCGCTATAGTGATTTCTGTGAAAAGATGACCAGAGTGGTTTCCCGTTGCCTTCTCTGGTGGATTTTTCTGTTGGGGTTACTTTCCCTTAGCTGGTTGATTCTGGTTTGGAGGCGCCAGAAACTCGCCTTTCATCCCCTCGTTATATTCTGTGATCACACCCTTATGAGTGTGAGTTTAAATACATATAAGGGCAGTCATGTTGCTTTAAGGCAATTTCTTCCTATCTACCCAAATCGTTCGATTTGAGAAAATAAAGTAATGTATTGAACCTTTGAAAGCAATAATTGACTCGAGAAGCCCTTTAGATCTATTCCATAGAACAAAAGCGTTCCAAATTTTTGGTTGGGTTTTTCGTTTAACAACAAACGTGGAACGGACGGTTTTGGCTTGCGCTTGCTATTCTTGACCTGAGTACCTACGGCCCGTTCAATTGCTGTAAACTGTAGCTAACTTCGTGGTCATCAAATTATGTTTTTTGTCAGTACGGGCGACTCAATTAGCCAGTGGCGTGTTATTACTCTAAGATTTGAACATATTACTGTAGGAATATTAGAATATTTTCATTATAAAACAAAACAAATAATATCTATAGTGTATTATGAAGATAGGAGGTATTCAAAGTGGGAAGGGAAGTGAGAGGAAAAAGGAAAAAGTCAAATATTCCGATAGTGACATTTCAACCGTGATTTAAATTTAAATAAAGAAGAGGCGCGTCTCTGACAGTAGTTGGTAGATTTTTTTATTTTATTTATTTCGAATACAAATAGATGTACAGGTTAAATTAATATAAATAAAAACTATAAAAAATATATACATAGTAGGGTCTGCCATCCAATTATATGTATTCACTAAATTATACTGTAATAAAGCGACGACGGCTTAAAGTTTAAATTATATGAAGAAAAAATATTTATTAAAATAAAAGAAATATGGACAAAACAAGGAGATAGTGGGAAGGAAAAGAAGGAAATTTATTAGGAGTGGTGAAGGATGATTTAAAGAAAGTAGGAGTGGAAAATTGCATTTGATTTAATGATTAAAAGCAAGAAAAGAGACGAAACGTCTATTCTCTGTCTAGATTATTCTACAATCGAGAGCTACTACTGTGAAAGAGGAGGTAAAAATATAGAGCGGTGAATAGGTAAAGAAAGGATCTCTCGTTTCTAGAACGAGAGATAGCCCAGGTTGGTAGAGCTCTCTAAATTAAACAGACGAAGTCGGATTATTTAAAATATTGTGAAGAAGTAATGAAATGTGGATGTTTTTTCTATGCCTGACCGAAGACATAACGTATACAAATATTCTGCAATCGTTTATTTTATTAAGAAGTTCAGAACAGCATCTGGGTAACATACAAATGTAATCATAATAATTGATTACATTGTTTTCTTATTTTTTATTCGCTATATCATAGATGTAGCTAGTATACGAGTAACGTATCTATTTATTATACATCAGTGACTAGCGAATGTTTTTTGTGGATATGTCGAATATTTGAAAAAGTGTGATCGACTATCGAAACGAATGTGCCCATTGTTTTAAATGTGGTTATGTGTCAACAAATTTCTCTTGTTGAAAGATATTAAGCAATATTATTTATCGCTGGAGACAAATAAATGCTCAAGTGTTCCGATTCTACTGTTCCTAGGTATGGTGTGTTTGATCGTCGGCATTAAATCATTGGAAAACAAATTTGCCTTCATAAAAGGAAGTGTAAACGTCGATAAGTGGTATTAATATCGGCGGCCATTTGCAATGCATCGCTTCCGAGCAAACTCAAACGGCCAATAAAAATGTATTCAACTTGTTTTAAGTGATGTCGGAATGAAAGAACCGTGGCGTTCGATTAAAATTATTTTTCTAATATCCATGGTTGTTTAATCTATACATGGACAACTGTATGAAAAAGATAAAATGTATGGGTATTGGAGCGAAAATTTATAATTTTTCAGTAAGCTGCTTGTATGCTGATGATGCAGTTCTGTTAGCAAGCAGCAACGAGGATTAGCAAGAAATAGTCTCTAGAATGTATGATGTATGCCTTGAGAGCGAATTGGCGATGAACGAAAGTAAGTCAAACGTAATGGTATTTGAAAGGGGAAGTGAGGTTACTGACTGCATAGTAAATTAAAACAACCAATGTCTAGAACAAGTTGAACATTTTGTGAATCTGGAAAGCATGTTTTCAAGAGATGGAAGTGTAGAAAAAGATGTTGAAAAGAGACCGAATGCGGGCAACAAAATGAACGGCGCACTAAGCACAGTAATTGCTTAATTTCGTACCTAGCTGTCACGTAAAAGCCCGCTTGGATTAACTATGTAATAAATAAATAACTTCTTTTATTTTATTTTATTTAACTTTTTGTACAATTTGTTATTTGTATATTGGCGGGCTCATTGCCAAATGGCAATTTCTTCCAACCAACCAATAAAATAAAAGTTTTATTTTTATAATTCAAGTTACAGAACATATTCAATAGAAAAAAAAAAGATTTAAAAAAATATATATTAAAACAGAAATAAACGTATTTGTTTATAAATTACCTTAAATCAAAACTATTACTCAATGGGAAAAAGGAAAAAAGAGGAAAGAGGAAAAAGGAAAGGAGTAGAGATTAAGGAAGATAAAGGAGATGTTTCTTCAGTCGTGATTTAAACAGAGATAATGTAGTAACATATTTGATGGTGGATGGGAGATGATTCCACAGTCGAGCCGCATGGACACTATATGAGTTAGAGAAGAAAGAGAAATTGTGGATGGGTATTAAGAGAGTGCCTTGAGAATTAGAACGAAGAGGTAAACCATGAACTGATAAGCGTTGAAATTTTTCACGCAGGTATATAGGAGCGTTAGGACTATGAAGTACATTGAACAGAAGTGAGAGGGAGTGATAGTCTCTCCGCTGTCTAATTTTGAGCCATTTCAGTTGCCTACGATAATCAGAAATGTGGTCATATTTCCTAAGATCAAAAATGTACCTTATGCGTGTATTCTGAAGTCGTTCAAGTTTATCGAGTTGTTCACAGCTTAAATCACTTCTGTCGTTATATTGTTTTTTATTCGGGTAATTTTAGCAAAAGGAAGAGGAAACTATTGTTTATGCATTTTCTGTAGTGTGTAGATAATATAAATTCTGGCCAGTGTTCGTGCCAAGTGCCAATATTTAATATTTACACACGTTTTTCAGTACTGTTAAGCTCTATTATTATAAAAAAACAGGTCCTAAAATGCACATAATGCTCACGAAAATACTATTCCACGGAAATTAGTGTGCATATAACCTTGCCGAGTGGCTTATCGATAGTTTTAACAACTTTAGCAGAAATTCGTCAAGGCATATCGGGTAAAATACACCGAACCGACGCGACGCAACGCGCGACGCATTGTAGCCTGACTTACTTAGTTAATAATATTAGTGTTACCTATTGTTTTTTATTATTATAACCATCATCAATTCCTAGGGCACTGCATTAGTACTCCAATGAGGAACTTCAGCCCTACGGGAAATTGGATTAAAAAAATGTTTTCTTACGCGCGGTAAAAATTAGACCATTAAGTTGTAAAGCAAAATTTCTTGGAAACGTACGAAGAAAATATTAAAAAAGATTTAAATAAAAACTAACATACATCAAATATTTTAATGAATATTACACCAACGTTGGGGAAAACCTTGTCAGTAAATTAAATGGAACATTTCCAAAGATTAACTAATTATAATAGGGACGGAGAATGCCTTAAAGAAGGGAATATGGAAGTCTAGGCATTTACAGGGCTTATGACCTGTCATTGGCTGGTTTAAGTGGCCACTTTACACACCGTATAACATTCACCATTTTGCCCATGTTTAAGCATCCATATTTATTAAATTCTTCCATTTGTTGATTTTAGTGAAGTTAAAAGGCTAAAACCTTTATTGTTGTGAAGAGATTCATCTGACATATTATTTCACATACTAGGCAACGCCTGAAAACAATTTTTTCAATTTTTAAACTTCTTCTTGGACCAGTTGGTTTTATTACAATATTGAATGGAAGAATTGAAGAAATATGGATGTTCAAACATAGGCAAAATGGTGAATTAACATAATTCAACAGACGTGAAGAACATTTAGAGAAGGGAATATAGAAGTCTAGGGATCCACGAGGCGTAAGACCTGTCGTTGGCTGGTTTAAGTGGCCGCTTTACACAATGTGTAACATTTACCATTCTGCCCGTATTTGTCAAATTCAGCCAAAAAAAATAAAAATATATTTTCATGTATCGTATCACCATCGCTATGATTTTTTTATGTTTTGTTATTTTCACATTACTCCGCCCGTGACGTCACAAGTTCTTCTATGTTAGTTGTTGTGACATTTAAATGTAGAACCCCACTGCTATCAAATTATGCCAAACATAAAAAATGGCTGCCCGTAAACCGAAATCTATTCGATATATAGGTAATGCAACCGTTTTTTTTTCTTCATGCATTTTTAAGAAACTTTGACGTAAAATTAAATGCTCTAATTTTTACCGCGTGAAAGAAAACGTTTTTCATATCCAATTTCCCGTAGCACTGAAGTTCCTCATAGATTTCAAATGTTAAGGTAGATATTAAATACATTATTCATTTATATTTTTGTTTTGTATTATAAATGAATATTCTTAACTCCCCATTTCAAACGTGAAAACTGTCCATACAGCATTATTTTTTTTAAATAATTTATTTAAGATATGGCAAACCATTTAAAAAATAAGTTTTAATGGATCGTCCCCGACAGCGTCTATTCTATTCACGAATGATGAATGTCCGATACGTCCTTCCATCTTGAATCGGGAATGTGTTCTGTATTTGAGCAGCCGTTGTCACCATATTTGCCAGCCTGTGAAAACGGAACACGGTGCTATCGAGCGCGGGGCGATCGCGATCGGTCGGTTCGAAAACCTTGCCATTCGCAAACACACCGCGCAAATAGTACCTACGTACATAAATAATGACATGAGAATATGACGAATCATTATCGTCGAGTGTGGCAACATATTTTTTGTCAAAATTTTGAAATCCCGCTCAGAACATTCTGGTACTGAGGTTTTCTTCTGACATTTCTTGGTGAAATTTTATTTTGATTCATCATCATTCTCTTTCCCCTCCAGTGCATAGGGCGCTGTATTGGTACACCAATCGCAGCGTACCTTGATCATTTGTGTTACATTAAGGTACGTAAGTCGTACGTTTCTGGGCCCCGATTACAATGAGAAGTTAACTTTTTTCTTGAATTTTTTCTACAAAGTAAAATTAAGTTTTCTGTTTAAATATCAGGATATATTTTTTTGGATGCGTTTACATTTTGCTTCATATCTGACCATACTGATGATTAGGTAAACGTCAAAAAATATGAACACGTGAAATCAAACATGATAATTTTCACTGTGAACATTATTGCGAATTTAATCATTACCCAAAACACTTAATTAGGTTGAATTGACTAAACTTATTCGTTTTTTCCGTTTTTCAAAAAGTTTTATACATCATTTAACGTTCAATCATCAGTGTGGCCATTATATAAAGTAAAGTCAGCGCCCTTAAGGTGATTTTCACAAAAACGGCGCTATATAAATTATCCAAATATAAATAAAGTGTCGTCGTATTAAAAAAATAAAAATCCCCAAATTAACCTCTCTTTAGGGTGTAAAGACGATTCAGAACACACCCCCTGGTGTTGTAATCATGTACCAATTTGTATTTATACTCGGAGTGCGACGCTTGCTGACGAGATCAGACTCACGCTTTAGGAACCATGAAATATTTAAGAGTCAAATGTGTAAGAATTATGTTATCAAGGGGTAAATTTGACGTTAAATGGTTTGCAAAGAGCTCATGCAAATAAGAAAATTGATAAACATGTTGGTTTTTAAGCATTAAGACGACGTTTTTTTATTTTTTTTTCTATATATATTTGGACCCCTGTATTTAGTAGCCTTATGTGTCATGTACAAGGCTAAGGTACTCTTAAAAAAATAGTTTTTGTTTATCTTGGTAATGGAATGTTCGATCACTGATTTTGGTTTATTACGTTTATGAGACCAATTACCATTGTTGCAAAGTCCAAGAACAATGGCGCGTGATAACTCTTTTTAACGACAGTGTAGATATCTGTTAAAAATATTCCATCTTTCCTGCATTCTGCTTCAAGATTATGGCGTTGTAAACTGAAAAATGGGCACTGAAATAACAGATGTTCGATACTCTGTGAAGAAATATCATCGCATGGACAATAGTCATCATTCCTTAATTTAAACCTATACGGGTAACTTCTCATAGCTCCGTGTCCGGTAAAAATTTGGGTCGTTTCGAAAGTACTTTGGTTATGTTGTTGCTATTCAAAAGGGAAAACATGAAATCCTAAAACCTCGCCATTTTATTTAAGACTGCATTAGCTTCTATTGTCTGTGGTGACGATTTCAAATTCCGAATGGAACGAAAAAAAGGTGTTCAACAAAATGGCGACCTTGACCGTGACATTAGCGAATAGTTGTAGATGAAAATACATGCGCCTAGCCAAATAACTACCACATTCTAGCGTGTATCAGTATATCCTAATGGATTCTGACACGATACCCGTACATTTTATAGACGAATTGAAAGTCTGGCTGCGGTCCTGTGGTATTATCGCGGACTCCGAGTTCAAACCCTAGTCAATCACAACGCGGTTACCGTTTTCCATCGCAGCGATTTATGACTATTTGAAAATCAGCCCAAAATCGTTTTCAAGACGTCTTCGGGGCTGGTACTTGATTATAAAATTGAACGCGATTAAACCGGTTACTGTAGCTCAATCACAAACAACTATCGACGTGCTAATAAGCGACGTGATAACAATTTCTCACTATGGTTGTTTATCGTATTCGCGATCGCAATGGAACATCCGTGAACACCTAATATTAAATGTCAAAATATTTACGTTTCGCGACGTATAATTCTGCTGCGCAATCAGATATTTTAATTTTACCGGTGTAAATATGGAAAATATTCCAAAACTGCTACTTTTATTTATTATTCATCATGCTATTTATTGCATTTAGCCGGCGCGGCGGTTGGCAAGCCTAATGTCAAGAAAAGCAGTCGCCATAGTAATTGTAATTTAATTTTCACTTTTTTGTATTAGATACTCTTTACTATTTTGCTAATGCAATATATTGTATTATTTTTTATAATAAACGCCGATTTTTCTCCAATGAACTGTATTTATTTACGAGGAAAACAAAAAACAAACCGACACGTGCGTTGACTTAGAGATTCACACACGTTGACTTATGACTGCGATAACTTAAGTATGTTTATTATTTTTAGGGAGGAGTGCTCTCCCGAAACTATAGTTGTGTTCTTGTAAAAGAATAAATCGTGTAACACTAATAACAAAGTTTTATTTTCATAATAATTTATGTTTATTATTGTTCATTGTGATCGCTTAAATGCTTAGCATGTTTTTAAGCACGTCGATAGTTATTTTAAATTGAGCCACTGGTTATTCCAAATTTGTGGATTTAAATATCACTCGTCTTTTATATGGCCTTAAGTACCCTTTAAAAATGAATTAAACCGTTGTTTGATTTAAATTGATAGGTAATCCAATTGCAGCGGATCTAAATTATTTTTGTTAGATGGCAGGTTATCAGTCCTACGCCATAGGCGCCAGACTAGGAACAATGACATATTGGAGTGAAGAACCACATTCGAAACTAATGTTTCACTTCCACCCTGCCAGGAATCGAACCTTGCTCTTCAAACATGGTAGGTGAGGATTTTTATCTGAGAGCCATCGAATCGAAAACATATCTCCAAGGTTCTGGTTCTTTTTCACGCACAGAACTGTATTATTTTTTGGGCACGTACATTGTTACTCGAGTAAAGACGGTCTGACTTTTCTTTTCGGATTATGACACTAGATCAATATTGTTTAAACACTTTAGATGTTTACAATTAGCGTGTCTCTATGCTTTTATTTTTTGATAAATAGTTTTTTATGGGAGCCAGGACTTGGGACGTAGGTACAGTATACAAATATTATAATAATTTTTGAAAAATAAAAAAACCAAGCAAATTTTTATTTTGATAATATTCCCTGAAAAAAAAACAAATCGGTTCAGTTTTGGGGTGCGAAGAACGGGACAGCGAAACGTCGATTTCGATTTGATTTTGGCATAATCAGTCCGACGTGCAGTTGTCTTTTTCGCCCAGAATCGGCGAGAGGGTGACAGAAAAACAATGTTCAAATACCTATCAACGTGATTTTCACCAAAGTGACGCTACATAAATTATCCAACTATAATAATAAATCTTTAAAAATTTTAGCCGCCGTTAATCCTCTTAACAGGTATTGCCAGAACAACGACGTTATTTTATTTTAAGGTCCTTCAGGTAAAAATAATTCAAATCGAATATTACTCGTATTACATAATTAAGAATTATATTTCCTTGCTGTTTTTTTTAAAGGTTCATTGAATTTTCTAATAAAGATACCAATCTCGAAGATGTCGCGAAAGCGATGAAACCAGCCACTGGTTATTTTGAATTTGTGGATATAAGTTATTACTTGTCTTTTATTTCCTATTTCCATCTTTCTCAAAAAAAATTCAACAACAAATTTGAATTATTCATTATTATTTATTCGATCATTATATATTTTAAAAATGGAGTTCTTTTTAATGTTTAAATAAATTATGAGGAATTCGCTGTCAGTTCTCTTTAAAAAAATCTAATTATATTAAAGAAATCCGATAACACCTTATTATGATTTAAAAAATGTATAAATATATATTTCTAGTTCGAATCTCGTCCGCCATTTTCGGTAAGCCACGCACGAACGAACCGGTCCTAATTTCTAATGCCGAACTAACCTATCTATTACGTTTGTCTATGTACTGTATTTATGTCAGTGTGTGAGCACGTACCTTCCCGCTATCCCGTTTTCTAGTGCTGTGAGTATTGGTGTGTCTATGATCGCGGCGTCCTTGACCGTGAATAGACTAGCGGCGCTAGTGTAGCGGAATCGCCCATAGACAATGGCGGGCGATAGGGGAACTAGGCGTGTGACGTGCGCCTACAAACCAAAACCCAGTGGATAAGGATGTAATAAAATAAAAATCACAAAACTTTTAATAAGCAGCGTTAAAACCAACTCAGCTTCATATATCATAAACGGCGAGATAGGTTATTTTTTCTTCAAAGAGTACTTAAATATGATTATAAATCCATATATAAATCCATAAATTTTATCGCCACCATTCAGTCCCTTTCCGCATCTAATAGTGCGTAGGGCACTGCGTTGGTAAACCAAACGCAGCGTATCTTGAAATTTTTTTTATACATGAAGGTAAGATGATCAGTCTTACGCTTCAGATGTCATTCCAGTGACCATGAAATATTTTTTCCTTTAATGACAACAATTTTAACGCATGCATTTAAGGGTGGTTAATTAGCAAAAGGAACGTTAATTATGATAGCAATCATTTTTCGTTTTTAATAGCCAAGTTTGATTTTACATGACTTATTTTGCATACACTAAAAATTCAGTTAATTTTAATTTATCGATTCAATCAGTTTACTTTTTGCAGTTGATAAGCGCTGTCATGGCTGCAAATGAAATTTATTATTTATATTTATAAGTTTAAAACAAAAAAAAAACATATAATTAAATCCTTAACATTAAAATTTTCAGGTATAATAAACACCCAGTTATTTAATTTATTGAATGAGCGGTTAACTTATAGAGCTCTGAGTTTTCTATCAAGGGTTTTTTAGTTTTAGATTTTTTGGATTAGGTTTTTTAATCCCAAATATCAATATTCAAATGCGCCTTTATCAACTCTAGTTTTGATTGGAATGTTTTAACTTAATGATTTATAAAAAAAAATATTTAACTCTACGAATCGATATCAACTATAGCATTGGTGCATTTTATTATTTTTATTGATAATCAAGATGGGAAATTCTTCTATGCTTCGGTTTCCACTTCAGCTATTACGAAAAATTGCAGTAAAAGGAAATATTTTAATGGAATTTTCTCAAAAATCCAGGACCTCGTGCATTTTAGCTGAATGAGTTAACCACAACAAAGCCGACCTTAATAAACAAGTTTCAGGCATATTCTTTTGGCAATAATGTTTTCAATGTGTCAAAATGTTTGTAAACAAGCTGGATTTTACTCTATACGCAGTTATTAAGATCTTAATTGATTGCAGCAGAAAGGCAAAATATTTTTCCGAAGGTAATATAGAAGTCTGGGCATTTACAGGGCTTATAATTGACGGGAAAGGGTCGAGGAAATGCGTAAATAGACCACTTAAACCAGCCAATATATATATATATATTTGAATCATTTATATAGCACCATTTTTGTAAAAATCCCCTCAAGAGCGCTGTACAATATATAAATATCCTAGCACGTCTTGCAGCTACAGAGTTGGAATTCTAGACCCCATTTACTAAATTTAGATATTTGATAGTTGATAACATTTACCTATTGAAGCTAGATTACTAATCGTCTTGCAGCTACAAAGTGCATGGACGAGTGAAATTCTAGCAACTTAAAATTATCAATAAATTTACGAAATAAACACTGAGCATAATAGTATTTTTTTTAAGTGTTCATGCTAACAAGTGATTATAATATATAGGAGCTCGATTACAGCACGTCTTTAAGCTACAGAGCACATGGTTAGTAAGAAATCTAGCCCTTATTTACATTTTTTATTTGTCTATGAAGTTTAGAGTTTAAGTGATATTTGAAAAAAAAAACAATAAAAAACAAACAATGACAGGTCATAAGCTCTTTAAATGCCTAAACTTCCGTATTCCCTTTTCAAAAATTTATTCCCTCTTTTGCAATATATTTAGAGATTCTTTCGTATTTATAAAATATAAATGCTGAATATTTTTATGTTTAAAATGTCGACTGTGCTTTAGAATCCCCACTCCCCTCCCACTGTCGGATGCTCAGCTCCGTTCACAAAGCGCCGAAAAAAACTGCGCACAATTAAGCCGATCCCGACCTTCCACAATGTCAAATGGCTTCGGACATTTTTTTATCCTGCTACGTAAACAAATAACATTTAGTGCTCCGCTTCAGCCGACTCGTACATTTTATTTTATTGCATTTTATACTTCAAATAGACTACTGAAATTCTCGGGTCAATTTGTGCATCACTATTTACAACGTATACATAGATTTTAAAAACAATCGGCACTCTTCTATTTGGTCGCGCCAGGCAGGTTCTTTTTTATGCACAAATCGACGATGTGTTACGGTTACGGACATCACTATTTTTTTATTTTTTATACTCGTCTAAAGGCACATATTACAAACAAAATAACGTATCCCTAACTCTGTGAGGCTAAGAGCCTTGTGTTGAGTTGGAATACAACAAAATAGATTGTGGAAACATGCGTATTATTAAAGAATACTACATATAAAATATATTGCAAAAACATATTTTTTTATGAACATCTGGACAACATGCTTAATATTACCATCTATTTATTTATGTTTTATTAAGTTAGTTCATAACATCTTAAGAACTAATTTAAACTTTTAATAACATTACAATTTTTATATCAATATTTCTCAATAACATATTTTTTCAAATTAATTTTAAATATTTCGATCTTTTCTATCTCCATTATTTCTTCAGGTAACTCATTGTACAGCTTGCTAAACGCTGTATAAAACAAAATACGCAGCAGTGTTGGGAGGATCATTACCGCGCTTCTTCTGCAGGTAAAATCACTAAAATGTTTTTCCCAACGCTGGCTGATGCAGCAAACTTCCGTCATCATCACCAAAGTCCTTTGGAAAGACCCAAATTTTTACCGGACACGGAGCTATGAGAAGTTATCTGTATAGCTTTAAATTAAGGAATGATGACTATTGTCCATGCGATGATATTTCTTCACAGAGTATAGAACATCTGTTATTTCAGTGCCCATTTTTCAGTTTGCCACGCCATAATCTTGAAGCAGAATGCAGGAAAGATGGAATATCCATAACAGATATCCACACTGTAGTAAAAAGTAGTTATCACGCGCCATTGTTCTTGAACTTTGCAACAATGGTGATTGGACTCATAAAGGTAATAAACCAAAATCAGTGATCGAACATCCCATTTCCAAGACAAACAAAAACTTTTTTTTTTCCGAGTACCTTAGCCTTGTACATGACACATAAGGCTACTAAATACAGGGGTCAAAATATATTTTTTTTAAATTTAAAAAAAAAACAGCTTTAACCCCTTGTACAATGAGTTTTGAGATTCTGTTTTTCTCCTCATTGCTAATCTTATCTTTTTTTATCCCTTGTTTCATATGTATGACATTGTTGGTTAAATTTTATAATTGTTTTTATTTTATTCATCATCGTATAAAAATTGATACATTATATTTAATTTGCTGCTGTACTGTGAGCAAGCCAATTTCTTTGTGCATTCTTTCTACATTAGAATAGATATTCCTTTTGAGTATAATCCTCATCTATGCAATGTCTCGCGGCAGTCTCCTGCAATGGTCTCTTCCCTCAGACAAAACCCACACTTGTACACTTCTCCTGAAAATGGCTTCGTTTTGGATAAGTTGATATGTTCATCCAACTATTATTCATTATCAGGCGTTGCCTGGTATGTGGGTGAAATAATTCAGTTAGATGAATTTTATCCGCATAAATTAAGGTTTCAGCTCTTTAACTTCACAAACATCAACAGATGAAAGAATCGAAGGAATAAAGATGTTTAAATATGGGTGGAATGGTGAATGTTACACAGTAAGTTATATGAACTTTTTATGTAATATTTTTATTTTTACTTTTTTAGAATTAAATTATTTTTCCCCTCTCCTCCTGCATTCATAATAAATTAGTGTGAAATCTGTAATTGGTCTTACTTTTTTAAATTGTTCTTTTGTACCTTGTTTTTTATATAAAGACTGTATGATTTCATTAATAAATAAATAAGTAAGTAAATTGGCTACTTAAACCAGCCAATGACAGGTCATAAGTCCTGTAGATGTCTAGACTTCTTTATTACCTTCTCTAAAATGTTCTTCATCTCTGTTGTAATATGTTGATATTAATAGCTCTCCGGGGAGCTAGATCCAGTCCTTGTCTACGAAAATTTGGACAAACTCAAAATATTGTTGTTTAATCTACGGATTTGAATATAATTGTTTTGACGGTTGACGGCAGATTATTGAAAATTATTCATTTTACAGTGCCTTTCAAAACATTAATGAATCTTATAATTATTCATCATTTCGATCGTCTGTTATACGAAGATAAAGTGAACAACCTAACGCTTCGGGTGCCACTTCAGAAGCAATAAAATATTGCGGTTTAAACACAGCTTTTAAAATCAGTATTTTTCATCTACCCTGCCAGGAATCGAACCCAAGACCCGACGAAGGGTAGGGGAATGCGCCAGCCTCTACATGGCGGACCCACCTACACTCAATTTTCTTATTTTTACTTGAGAGCAGCCATCAAGTCGAAAACGCTCATCAAGGGTTCTGGTTTTACTTCATATACATAACTGATTCTTCGGCTGTCTGGACACAGATTAATAATATACCATTTAACATGTGGTGTATTTTTCATAACATCCTTCCATATCCCCTCTTTTCCACCTGCTGACGACCCTCTTTAAGGTTAATCCTTTTAAAAATTTACAATTATTTACTTTTTTGTCCATCCAATTCAATTCTACACATTTTCATTCATGTTTATAATTTATTTAGAAACCAATTTTAGTTACCTACCTAAAAATAAGTAAAACATCGATACGAACCTTCCATCTACTGCTATTATGTCATTTATTGCAGAAAAATCCAGAGGGGATAAACGCCACTCGCGTCTGTCTTACCTTGCAAAGTTGCAAACCGAGCTTCTTCAAATTTCAAACATTTCGTCAAAGATGCCCATGTACTTTTGACATAACCAGATTTTGATATTTCTGATCTTCCAAAGTCGTTCTCGTCCTGCGTTTACATCAAATTTTCTACACAAACCATGTCAGATTTTCCATTCATTCGTTTCACTAGACTGAACAAAAGATCGGGTTGCAGTCCCGCGGCTAGTGTCGCGGACTCATGGATCAGGGGTCCGAGGTTCGAACCCTCTCTGCCACAACTTGATTATCATTTTGAAATAGTGATTTATTTACAACTCGTTATAAATAGCCCCAAAAATTAAAACATCTGGGTATATATCACTGCTGAAATTCAAAAGTGCCACAAATCGAAAACCTCGAAATTTTGTTTTATTGCAAAAACAAAATTTAAATCGAACATATTTATCTATAAGAAAAATACTTCCATGAATTTTGCGTTATAAATGACCCAAATCGCCCAACAACCCTTTTGGCATTTTGTGTTTTGGTATATGCAGCTTTAAAAAATGCATTTAATGATGTTTACAACATAAATAATAAAAATATATACAAAAAATTAGCGAAAAGTCATGTTAAAAACTCCGATTTGCTCTACAGAAAAAAGCCTATTTTGATTTGTGGCCCTTTTGAATTTAAGCATATTTATATTATAATAACGCACATATTTATTTTTCATTCAAATAAACACGTCGTTGTATATTTTTTATTAATAATAATAATAACAACTAATGTTTATAAATCTTAGTAAATAACCACTTACCAACTTTTTATGTCTACCGGTTTCGAGACGTACCCGTCTCTTCGTCAGGAGACAAACTACACCAACATGCAAATACTAAAATACATGTTCACCTTTACTTTAACCCTAGTTTACACGGTATTTACGAAAAAAATCATAAATTACATCTAGAGTTAAAGAGGATGTAAACACTAATAATTATTCACCAAAATGACATTTACTAACATAAGTTAAAATGTTTGACCACAAAGTTTAAGCTCTGAACATAAACAATAATAATAATATTAAAATGTGCAATATTTCATTTATAAACACCAGTCTGACGATGTCGCAAGAGCGATGTAACCGGGTACCTATTGGTCTAGTCAACCTGTCATTCGTAGTTAAAAAAAATAATTAATTAAACAGCCTAACGTGATCTGACTTGAGAGGACGCACATGACTTGGTCGCCCACATAAAGACCTAGAGAGACTTTTGTGAATACTGGGTATAATGGAAATAGATCTGTATTAAATAAGCGCATTTGTCGCAGCTCGTACACATAATATATTTATTTTTTTATTCAACCAGACATAAGATAAGTTTTATCTCATAGCTTATTATTCTTCACATTTAAATATTAATTTATAAACGTGCATTTCCCGGTAGTTACAATATTCAGCAAGGTCAAATTATAACGTATAATATTATTTATATTTCTAATTATTGCGTTGGCTTCTTATTTTTAATTAACACTTAAAAGCTTACAATGTATTTCGATCCTCATTGTGGATATTGCAACAGTATTGTTATGTAATATAATTTTATTATTTTTAACATCTTAACTAATTGAGATATTTAAATTGCTTATTATATTCAAATCCTTCTGGCATAGTGTTCGATTATTCGATTTAAATTTTGTATCTGTCAACTTGGCATTGTTCTCCTTCTTTTCCATGTTTATTTCTATGGATATGTTATTGAATAATCTTCTATATTTAAAATCGAACAGGATGTCATACACGCGTGGATTTTTTAAATGTTTTTTCAAAATGTTTTTTGGAAAAATACATAAATCAGTTTGTGCGAATCACACTTGGATTTTCTAAACCACCACAAAAGTTATTTTATATGGGATTATAAAATGATTTTTAAATCAAATGACAGAAAAGGTGCTTTCACAAGTTTTTACTTAAGTTCTTCATTTGTTTCTCGTGGGATTTTTAAATATTATTAATTTGAAATTTCAATCACGGGATAATTTAGATATTTACCCAACTATACGTAAAGAGTGAACCGTTCTATCACCAGTAATAATTAAATAATGCGAAGTGGTGTTTCAAATATCTGACCCTTAATTAACTGGAGCATTCTTATTTGTAAGAATTACGTTATTTTTTCTCTTCGAAATCCCGTCTTGTACATATAAAAAATATCCGTCTCTTTCCAATCTCCTTACTCGATCCGACATCTTATGCATTTCTTACCTCACGTGAAATGTTGTATTTCAAAATAATCTGTCTTTTATAAATATACAAGCACACCCACAAACAAACAACTGTAAAAATCATTATGTTCAAATCCTGACCAACTTACCCCTGTCAAAATATTAAATAAAATAAATGTTTACCGAATAATCTTTGTTCTCTATATTCCTCGTTTAAACAAAGACTGAACTCTCCCACGCGGGCATTCTCCATTCTAGGCGTGTTTAATTAAGCGGACGATTACTGATCATTGATCGTGGCCGTAATTATTCCGAGTAGCCATCTTTGATATTATTTACAGAGCAATATTCCGGATGTCGGGACCGCCGCCATGTTTAGCAGGGAATAATAATAGACGATCACTTCCTCTCGCCTTTTCCAGCCTCGCTTTTCCCGTCTTCTTCTTCGTTTTGTAGGCGGGCGGAGGATGAACATAACGAGAATCCAGAGGCGGCGATAAATCTTAATAATAATGCCTACCTGACTATTGCAGAGGAGTGCGTACCGCAAATATTTACTTTCTTTAAAGTCAGTAAGTAATTACGACATTTTGAATCAGAGTCTCTTTTCTTTAGGGCAGTGGTTCTGAACCCGCGGTAATTACTTCTTAAGGGTTAACACGGGATTTTCTCGAGGGTAACGACGGTGCTTAGATCATCGTTCAGTCATAAAACAAAATTATTAAATTTAAATAACTAAATCACTAATTCCAAAATAGTCGTAGTCGCAGATAACAACTTGGATTTCCCACAACTGCTTGAGAAAATTTTAATTCGTATCCCTCAACACATAACTCGGCTTCAACCATTATTTCATGTTGGTATTTCAAGCACAAATAACAATACGAATGCATCTTTTACCAGAATTTAAAATTATTGTAACTTTTTTATTCTGAAATCAATTATATATTTCTTCACTCTAAACAACTATAATGAAAATTCTAGAACCTTAATTACAGATAACAATAATAATTTAATCTAACTGTACCCATTTAAAAAGGTTTTACGTATTTATTTTTTTTGTATACTTTTATATTACATTTATTTTGTCTTGTTTCAAAGAAGAAAGAAGGGAAAGCTGATCTGGGGTTACTTTGTATAGATCCGCTAGCAAAAAGATTTTTAAGACCTAGTAAAAAAAAAAACTTTTTTATGAAAAAGTCATATGTTATTTTTCATTATTATTGTAATATTTTATTTTTACAGGTGTAATGATACGGAGTGGCTTTTCACCGATACGCTTTTTTCTTATTGTATTTTATTATATATAGAAAACTATAATTGGCCTATAATTTTATTTTACTTGTAAATATTGTATTTTTTTGTTATTTTTTGTTTGTTTGTTTTTTTATGCTGTTTTTTTCTTTTAAAAAACAACAATTTTAAAATGGACATCGGACTCGTGGTGTAATGGTTAGCGCGGTTTTTTTTTTTCCTTACATATATTTGCATAGAAATTTCATTACAGAAACAGATCTTAAAATTAAGCTATACTATTTGCCTACCATGCAAGAGGTCTAGGGTTCGATTTCCGACATACTTGATATGAAATATCTATTTAAAAAGCTGTTTTTACTTTAGAATATTTCATAGTCCCTGCACCTGATGCGTTGGACTGATCATCTTACCTTCAGTAACAAAAATGTTCGAGATACAATGCGATCTGTGTACCAATTCAATGCCCTATGCACAATTAGATTCGGAAAAGGAATGATACTGATCATAGAAATGTAATATAAACAACGAATGTTAGTTAGTTGTGATAACTCATCTAGTGGTAAATCCATTATTTGTCTGTAGACATGTGGACGAACTCAAAATATTATATATTTAAAAAATACATACGTAAACGGTACACAAACTGTGTTTTATTGAAGATACGTGTGCCACAATCATGCCATAAATGCATGTCAACTACAAATCATATAATTCTTAAAAATATTCCGCGTCGTATGCCCAAATCAAACGCTGAATCAACTGCCATCGTTCGACGATAATGCTTATAAATATTATTTGCATAATATTCTAATGTTTTTCTTCTTTTGTCCGCCGCTGCGTGTCTCCGTGCGTTAGTGTGTGTCCGCGAACCAACACATGGATAAACTCACATCAACACGCGTGTGGTGCAGTTTTCACGTGTATTGTATGACGTCCGTGAATGCAGTTTGTCCGCGACGATGCTGATGGATAATTCGCTTTAGCGTCGTGAATTCATTACGACTTATAACCTTAGAAATTGGTTTCTACTTGCTAATTTTATGAATGCGAAAAAGCCCTAGACTCGGTGCTTCAAATTGTATAGCTAATAAACAAATATTTTTTATGAATAAAAAGACGGTGCATAGCAAAAAAATTGCCACCGCCAAGTTTGTCGGAATTATTTTTATTTGCATTGTTTTTTACAAGTAACTGATTTCATATTGTATAAAATTTACGCAAAATCAATCATCAATCAATAAAAATAATATTTATTTTTTAAGCCATCGGATTGAAATATATTTTATTAAGGTTATTTGTTGTGCCTTCAAATTTTTTTTATTTTTTTATTATTTAATTTGTTTTTTCATTTTTTCTTAAATTGTTTAAACTTTCTACTAAATATGTTGTATAATTTTTAGGTTAATTTTTTTAAAAAATGTATTATTTTGAGGTTTATTTTTTTTATAAATCTTGGGTAAAAGGAAATTTGTGTTTTTAAAAAAAAAAAATACCGAGCCAAATATTTTTTTGTAAAAGGCAGATTTGCCGTTTATGTAAATAAAATAAAAAAATCATAGATTATAATAATATACATATTGTATGTATGAAAAAGAAGAACTTTAAAACTATTTTAGTTTTACAAAATTAATCAATTATTGTCAATTCGAGAATTCTTATAAGCCCTTTAAATAGTAGGTACTAAAAAATACTTTATTCGTTTATGTAAGAAAAAAAAAAGTATTTACTTATTTATTTTTTATCGAATTTAAATTTTTTATCTATATATTAACCGTATGTTTCTCTAGCAAAATCTCATAACAACAACAACCACAACAAAACATCACGCCGTTTCCCCGTAGGGGTAGGCAGAGAGTATAGAACGTCATATCACTCTGTCTTGGTATACAGCCCTCGCTTCCGCTACATTGATACATCTTCCCATGCACGTACGTCGATTCTTCGTACTCTTGACGTGTTCGTCTTCAAGTATTAATTAGATTTGATCGTGCCATGTCTTTCTTGATCTTCCTCGTTTTCTGAATCCATCAACATTCGCACCGTAGATCCTTTTAGCCGTTCTTAAAACATGTAAATATTATGAGAAGTCCAGTTAAAAGTTCGATTACCGAAATAGTCGAACACGAAATATTACTTTAAAGGGGTATTTTTATACTGCAATATTTCATATTCCCCGGACTGGCACCTGAAGCGTAAAACTAAGCGTCCTGCCTTTACATACAAAAATGATCTAGATTAGCTGGGTTTGGAGTACCAATGCAGTGTCCATCATGATGTATACATCATTATATGCGGATAAGAGAATAGTGATCGTAATAGGTATGAAATAGAACCAGACCCCTGGACGAGTGTTTTCGAGGTCCTGGGCTCGATTCCTGGCAGGCTGCAGACGTAAACTATTAATTTTAAATGTTGCTACTGCAATCTCTCATCGTCCCTAGACTGGCACTTGAAGCGTAGGACTGATCACTTCATGTAACAGATGATTTAAATACGCTGCATTTGGGTTTTCCATGTAGGTCCCGCCCATTAGACCACCGGGTGCGGAAAGGGGAATGATGATGACCATCATAAAAATATTTTGCTATTATTAACAATATTTAGAGTTTGTCCAATTTTTTGTAGACAAGAACTGGATTCAACTCCGTTGGGAGCTGTTATATTAACATATTACAACAGATATAAATAACATTTTAGAGAAGGTAATATAGAAGTCTAGGCATCTACAGGGCTTATGACCTGTCATTAGCTGGTTTAAGTAGCCACTTTACACTTTACATCAAATGAATCTCACCCGCATAAATAAAGGTTTCAGCTCTTTAACTTCACAAACATCAACATATGAAAGAACTTAAGGAATATAGATGTTTAAATATGGGTAGAATGTTAAAAAAAAAAAGAAAGTAAAATAGAAAAGTGGCCACTTAAACAGGCCAATGACAGGTCATAAGCCCTGTAGATGCCTAGAATTCTATATTGCCTTATCTAAAATGTTCTTCATCTCTGTTGTAATATGTTAATTTTCTATTATTATTGAATTTTAGTACGGAAATAGCATTTTACGCGGTGGTTTGATAAAATTCGCGTGCTAATGAAATAAAGTAACATTCGCAATAATCGGCATTAGTACGCGATGCAGTTTGAGCGCGTGTGTGCGTGTAAGGCGCCCGTGTCCTTGGGTCGGGTTGGTAACCCGCTTTCCGCCGTCCGCGCTGGTATAGGTTAGGTGGGCAAGTGTACCTAACTGGGTAGGCACTTAAGCCGGCGAATGCGTCCATCTCCATAGACATGGCAACATCCGAGGAACATCGCGGACTTCAATCCGGACTCCATTTTCAAATAGAACCCCGGCAGTTCCTAGACGTCAATTCAAACCTACCTGCGCCATAGACCAAACCAATCAATCAACTGTGTATTTTTGTGGAAAAATACGTGTTTATGTACTACTAGTTTGTACCGTGTCGCAGTCGACAGTTGGGACATTCCGTGTCATTTTTGCAGTATGTAGTGCCGGGAACCATTTTGATTTTAATTTAAAAAAGGGAATTGAAATACGCAAACACCCGAATAACATAAACGATAGGCTGAATTCCCTTTTCAAAAATGTTTTTCCTCTCTTTTGGAATAAATTCATTACGATCAAAATGTAATTAATAATCGTACAAAGACATATCAATCTATGTACGACTATTATATAACATTTGCAACTTTATGCCGATCGGCTGATCTTTTAAAAACACACAAATAAGTTGTTTTGTACACTACGTAAAGATAAGAATTTAACACGGCACAAAACATTGGTATCTAAATATAAAAAAAAAAGAATCATGAAATGGTTAGCTGAAATAAATGTAAACATCATTTTAAGCCTGCGTGTAAAATTATGTTTGTTTACGTCGGTGTTTTTCAACCTGCGGGTCGCGACCCTCGGGGGATCGCAGAGCCTTGCTTGGGGTCGCAAAAAGCAAAAATCGAGGGATTCATGTCCTACACTCAGCGTCGTAGCTAGAGGCTGGCCAGGCTCGGGGGCCGCAGACCCACCGTCTTCTTTATTCTCCGTCTTCCTAAAAAAAAAACTTGGGGGGCACAAAATTCAAATCTTACCAGAGGTGCTCGTGACTTTGGCTACGACGCTGCCTACACTACAAAAAAAATAGTGAGAAGGCTGTGCTAGTTTATTCTTTAACAATTTGTCGAATCGTGGCTATAATTCTGAGACCCAAATAACTAACATTGCCTCTCATGGGTAGAATGTGGCGAATGACACTAATAATTTTAAAGTTATCCTTGCCCGCTCCGAATATTCCTCTTCTAGCTTAATGAAAAAGACATCAATCTTATGCGAATTAAATTCCATTTTAAGCATGCCATCAGTAGCAAGATCTATAAGATTTTGAGACTGTAGCGCCCGAATTTTGTTTCCCGATTAATCATATCGTCCGACAGAAATACAATTCAAATACGTTATAGTTGAAATTGCGAACTTTCGAAAATTTAAGCGTAAAGGGGTCGCGTATTCAAAAAGGTTGAAAAACACTGGATTACATAATATAGTATATGTTTAAATCGATAAATACCCAATTTTTGTGTTATTTTCGTTACTTTGGATTAATTTTGATAATTCGAAGTAGTTACGTAACGTATAACGAAAACAAAAATAATTTTATCATTTTGTAGAAATAACATCAATTTTAGAATTACACGGACATTATCAATTTTTTTAAATCAACATTGTTCTTTTACTTTTAATTTTGTATAAAATTATTTTATTTTATTTTGGAAATGTGTATCAGCTATTTCTATACCTATTGTTAGTAAAAAAACAACTGATTTTTTTCTTCTGAATAATGGTAAAATCGTCTGGGCACCATTCAACCTGTTTACCGGGATAATTGTTATTATAAAATGCTTACTATTTACAATTGCATATTTAATTCAGTTATTTGAGGAATTCGAGATCTTAAATATAAGACAATTATATATTTTTAGAATAATAATTGTTGTGCAAGTAAATTATTCTATCAAATCCCAAAAGGAACACTCCCACACTACCAGAAGTCAAACTAGAGGATGGGTCATGGGGTCTATCACAAACTCTGAATTCGGGCAAAGAAATTTCAGGTTTCTGGGCCCCAAAATATTTAATATGTTACCCAAAGATTGCAAAACCATGACCCGGATTCAATTTAACAAATTTGTAAAAAATTGGTTACTGGATTTAGGTCGAGAAAAATCGGAAAATTTACCAAAAATAAATGCCTAATAAATTAATATTGTATAACTGTTTAGTATATTAACAAGTAGGTAGTAATGTAATTGTTTATTGTTGCATAAAAATGTCTGCCTTAAAACAGGTTGTACCTAGTTAGGCTGACTAGACATGATCCAGAGAAATCTATTACCTATCTATTACCTAAGTGTTTATGTAGTAGATAAAGTTATTGTTATTTTTGTTAATAAACTTTGATTATTATTATTATTATTAATTCAATCGCAACTTCGTTTCTTCTTCGCCGTTTTTTCAACAAACACCTGAAAATGGTATGTGACCCTTGTTGCGAGATTCCCTGTCTTCCCTGCTGTTCCGATCCCCCAAAATCCTGTCCACCATCTTGGCCCCCGGCTTGCGTTTAATCTTCAGCTGCTACACCTAAATTTAAATTAAAGTATGAACGCAGAATTTGCGATGAAAACTCGCAGATCCACAATCAAGACAAGAAAAGAAATCCGTTAAAATCCCAATAGAATCGAATACACTGAACTGAAAATAAGATAGCAAGCAAGTATATAATACAAAGAAATGAAAACAATTCATATTAAATATTTATTTATTCGACACTTTACATACATATATAATATATATACATATAAGAGCGGGCATATTGCCTGAAGGCAATTTCTTCCTACCTACCCAAACCGTTCAGTTTGAGAAAATTATAAATACATGGACATATTGAATCTTACAATTTTATACAAAAATTAAAAGCAAAGATTAACAAAAATAAATATAAATATTTAAAAAAATAACACTATACTATGAAGAGAGGGGAGGGGATGGGAAGGAAAAAAAAGGATAAAGGAACAATTTAAATATTTATATAGAGACATTTCAATCTTGACTTAAATGTAAATAAAGAAGGGGCGGGGTCTCTAACATTAGTGGGTAGATTATTCCACAGTCGAGCGGCTACTACTGTGAAAGAGGAGACAAGAAAATTAGAGCGATGACAGGGTATTAAAAGGGTTCTCTCGTTACTAGAACGAAGAGATAGTACGTGTTATGAAAGAGGTTGGAAGAGTTCTCTCAGATAAACAGGCGAAGTGGGATTGTTTGAAATATTGTGAAGAAGTGATAGAATGTGAATGTTTCTTCTGTACCTGATACTGAGCCATATTGTAAGAAAGAAATATCCGAGGAAAAAGAAGAACTTAAAACTAAATTTCTCCTTCCACATAACTCCTCGAGTAGCAATTTTTTAAATGTAAACAGTCATTTTTTGGCGTTCTTTAGAAGTCCGGTAGCCTGTTGTACTCACTACAAGCAAGGTACAGCAGACTGTTTTTATTTTAAATATTTGTACAAAAAATATAAATTTAAACAACTAGTTAAACACTCACTTGTAAACAATATGTATCAAAAATAATTTCAAAAACAAAACATCGTTATTAAATTCAGACGTTTTCCGAAGACTGTCTACCTCTATGGATGTATGTTTTTAACAAAAACCATCGCCATCCCACGAAACGATGCGATAGACCCAGCATCCTAATCTCTTTTGGCGACTAATTAAACATCTTAAGTCCTTTGTGTTACTGATTGTTCTGAGTTGCCTGGACTCTTGTTTTTGGGAATCTGAAACATTTATCTCCCATCGTAGGATAGTAACGAAATGCGTTATAACTTGTCTACTAAATAAAAGTACTATACTATTACACGTAATATGGAGGTAATAATTCAAGTCATTATGTCTGTATGTGTAACTTATTGATAAGACTTGACAAGGAAGCTTGTGAAGTTTCGAAAACAGTCGGTAATTAATTTTTTTTTTCTTATTTCAATTTCATTGATAAACCCTTACGGGTTACATACATTTAACAAAATATGTTTACTTTTAAAATTCACATTCTACTGTTAATAATAATATTTTTAACATCTTTTGTAAAGGTTGTCTGAGTCTTTTATTTTGTTTTGTCTGGTAGTTTATTGTATAATTTCAGTCCACGGTTTATTAGTCTCGATTGTCCTTTTCTCGTTTTAAAAGGTTGTTTATGATATTTTTTTGATATTCTCGTATTGTGTTCATGTTTACTACAGTTTTTTTCAAGTTTTAATTCTTCGTCTACAATTACATCAGTGACTAATTTATGAATAAATTTTAAGGATTCTAGTTTAAAGACTTCAGTTGCATTTAATTGTTTAGTTTGTTTAAAAAGTTCTTTAGTTGCTGTTAGATAGGGTAGGTCATATACTAACTTTAATATTTTATTTTGCTGTCTTTGTAGTCTGTTTATGTCATTTTGATTTCCTGTTCCTCATAGTAGTTGCATATAACATATTTTAGTTTTTACACAGGCTTCGTACATTATTTTTTTTCCTTTATTGGAACAAAGTTTTTGATTTAAAAAAAAAGACTCGATAAAGTCGCCACTTTGCTAATTACATTGTTGATATGAATTGTCCATGTCAATTGTCTGTCTATTGTTAGTCCTAAGTATTTAACATGTTCAATTTCAGTTAGTCGTTCATTATTTATGTAAGCATCTACTTTGTGACATTGTTTTCTAGATTCAAAATGTTGAAAATTATTTTAAATTGTTGAAAACTTTATTTCCATTTTTATTTTAATTATTACGCTTATTGTGCTTCAAATATACATTTAATTTTAAACGTAACTATGTACTCAGTGTAATAAATTTATCAATTTGTTCACAACTCCTCTGCCAATATGAATTTGTAATATTACAATGTTTCTTAATGCGCCAATGAAAGTAAGTTGCACCTACATGAATCCGAATAACGCTTTTTGTTTTATACCCGTTTGCGAATTGGATAAAAATTGTGGAGTTTTTCAATTTTCCTTTAGCAAATCTTAAGTGGCAAGTACGTTTTTGACGTTTGGGCGCTTCCCGCTCAAATCTAATCAAAGCATAGACGCGGACGCGAAGGCGCGTTCCGTAATGTGCACCGACCGGCCCGAGCGTCGCGCGCGCGGCATGCATGGCCGCCTACCGCCGCACAGCACCACACAGCCAGATGCATACTGTACACTGAACAAATTGTAATGTATGTAGACCAGTCTAACACTGACCCCGTTACAAGAGCGGCCGGCTGCGTTGCCCAACGCTCGCAGCCTCTCGACTGTTGCAATTGGCGAGTGGCGAGTATTTGCGACAGAGCGGCTCGTTGCGACATCGTCATGGCGATTTTTCCTCATTTTCGGCGAGTGTGACTCCTCGCGACTCGACAATGTTCCACTTACGCGCGCGATGCGACGAACCCTCTCGATTTTGCATAAACCCACACAAGAACACGGAAAATTACGTTCAACCATTTAAAAAATGAGGAAGTTTTGTGACACCTAAAATTATATTTTTTAAATGTTTTCTTATACAGAACGAAAAGTTTAATTTTATGGCAAACCTATTTCATAAAAATAAAAAACATTTTAAATTCGTGTACAAATAAGTTCGCCAATCATAAACCCTATTTAACCGTAGGTTTTGCTACTGTTCGTGTAGGTAATTGCAATTTAGTTATAAGGAAGAATGACAATATCCGACGTAAACCCTCACCGTAAAGAAGCAATAAAAGCGGTAGAATTAAACTCAATAAAAAGTCAATTTATGAAATTTTAATTTTTAAAAGTTAGTTATACAATTTCTGACAATTTTTCTTTAGTATGAGCGAAACCGATACAAAACCCCTCAACGGTTTTCGGGTACGTGAAATGAGTGTTTTCTCTGACCGTAGTTTAAAACAATCTTCGAATGGAGTTAAATTGATGGTGTTGAGTAAACTTTTCCCAAATTAATGAACAATTTTCACGCCAACTAGTTAGCTTTAAAATTGTAATTTTAAAATAGGTATGTCAACATGTTCCTAAAGGAAACAGGAAAACATTTTCGTGCATTATTTCGTAATCATTTCTGAGTGTGAAGCAAATGATAATTGTAAATTCAAATAAGTAAAAATATTCCGCCGGATAACTTCGTTTCTTAATACGCTTGTTCGCAATGTTACAAGAACGTCCTTATCGTTAGAAAATCGGGTAGTTGCTAAATCTAAAATACAAAATGGCCGCTGATACCATATCTTAGATCCGATTGATCGGTGATTAGAACAATAATATTATTACGTCCTTTGCAACACCGTTTCCGTGAAATGTTTTCCTGTTTCGCCAAAAATCTAATTAATAAAAAATGAAGACGTCAAAAAGAAAAAAAACACGATTAGTTTAAGTCTTCCTTTAATTGTTTGAATAACGCATCGAAATCTTTATTTATGTCAGTAAAAAATGAAACCAACTATTTTTTAATAAAATAAAGTATTTTTCAGCTTTACCTAGTAAGTTATAGCAAAATATTCAGAAAAATTAATCTCACCGGTATCAAAAAATTTTTTAGCTCTTTAACTTTAAAAATTAAAAGAATTTGAATGTTTTTAACATGGGCAGAATAGTAAATTTTTCGTAACGTTTTCTGCATTCATCAATATTCGCATCGTAGATCCTTTTAGCCGTTTTTTCGTTGTCCATTCGCTCTACATGCCCAAACCAACGCAGCACCCCTTTCTCAATTCTGTCGATAATGCATGTCTCAGCCTTACACACTCCACGGATTTCGATATTTGTGCACCTATCATATATCGTTTTACCACACATTCGCCTGAGGGATCGCATTTCGGCAGCATTCAACCTACATTTGTCATCATTGTAATGTAAAAATAATAATATGTTTTTTTTGCTTAGATTGATAGTACTTTCATAAAGACATGTATTGATAAATAATAAAAAAACACGTAACTTCCTAATTGACTCTCCTGCAAAATTTACCTTATGGCATTATTACTCATTTAGCCTTTTTACCGTCGATGCGATGCAAAACTGCACGTACTAAAACGTAAGCAGAACCATGCCGTTTATTTTGATATAGTTTCTAATTTAGGTTTTCTCAAACGATATTTAGGCCAAGTGATATTTACGGAAACGGTCAATTGACATCTTGATTTCGTTGAATTGCTACATAATATTGCACATAATAGCTTTAAACTGTTTTTAAAAAACATGTTTGTTTTCTTTTCTCGTTTTTCTGGCTTTTTCCTAATAAATAACTTGTACCAAAAAACAAGCGAGAGCGTCCATGTTTACAATTTTACTCTAAAATTTAGAGGACGGCAAATTATAAATACAGCACATAACCCTTTACGTTCTCACTGATGCTTAGGGCACTGCATCGTTGTTGCAACCAAATACAGTGTATTTAAATCATCTGTTTCACTAAAGTAAGGTGATGAATACCGTGATGTGTGTGAAATAGAACAAAGACCCTGGACCAGTGTTTTTGACGGCTACTCTCAGGTAAAAATCCTGAAAAGGGAAATCGAGTAGAGATAAGTGAGTCTCGCAGAGTAGTGGTTGACGTCTTTGCCTACCATTCTTGGTTTAGTTCCTGACTGAAATGTTGATTTCAATTTTTTTTGCGAAATTAAATATTTCATTATTTCTCCACTACTGCCGGAAGCGTAAGACTGATCAGCTTACCTTCCATGCAATATAAATGATCCAGAATAATAATAATCAAATAGTTAAAACGGGTGTAATGGTGCATAGGGCACTGCATTAATATACTAATTAAAGCGTACCTTGATTATTTTTGTTAGATGAAGGTAAGACATCAGTCTTACGTTTTAGGTGTCCAGGGACTATGGAATATTTTAGTAAAAAATACTTTTTTTTGTGATTTAAATGCTCTAGTGGGCTTTAACATTATAAAAAATACACTGATATGGTAAATAAAAGCTTTGAACTACATAGTAATAGAGAGTATAAAATAAATTCATACTATTAAAAAAAAAAACAAATTAAATATTTCATGTCATAAGTATTTCAAATTTTTTAAATAAATATTTTATTTCAACCTTGTCGGAAATCGAACCCGAGACCTCTTGCATGGTAGTCCAATGCGCTGACCACTACACTACGCTGCCGACGAGTAATATAAAAACAATTTATTTATGCTACAGATCATAAGAAAAATTTGACTTACACGCATGCTATAATGAAACAAAGATCTGAAAGCCACCATCAGGGGTGATATTCCAGACGCTCTCGCGGCCGCAGAAAACACTTTTATCTCGCATAATTTGTATGTAAATACGCGAGATAAAGGTGTTTTCAACAATACTAGGTAAATCATTTTAAAAACATCAGAATATTCTAATAAAAATGCGAATTGTTCGATTTCCAATGTTCTTTTTCGTATTTCAAATCGCTTATTGGCGCTGAAAATGTGTGTTTACTGTGCGAATTGCACAGATGCACTTAGCGGGCCGTCTGATAGAAAGGGAAAATGAGGCGAAGCGGGACAACGCGATTTCTGGGTCGCGCGTGCGACCGAGACGGCAACATTGCCCTTGCCATCGAAAGGGAAATGAAAAGAAAAGAGACGCAAGCACGCGCTCGCGATAGGTGCGTCTCTGTCGCACCCGACATTCTTTCGCGAAGGAAGTCTTTATTTTTAAACGATTGCAACTCCCAGTTTCCTCTGCGCCCGCGCGAATAAATTACACAATCGCAACAACAAGTTGGATCTTCGTTCTGCGTGCAACAATGCATCGGAAAATTTACGAGACGTCTCGCGCAGTGATGATGTAATTTCGACTGACAGCGTTCAAATTAGGTTGCAGTTTGAATGTCAATATTGGCGGGAAATATGCAAATATGTTTTTTCCTGGTTCGTCTTACAAATTATTCCTACGAGTTGACATTTACAGAGGCATTTTAGAGCAGGGAATATGGATATCTTGGCATTTTTAGATCTCATAACCTGTCATTGGCTGTCTGTCTGTAATAGAAATGAAACCTGTCACTTAACCACACACGTTACAAAAGTTGTCAGGACTATTAACACGGTTACGTAACATTGTAACGTTAAACTTTATATTGTTCTTAGTTTAAGTGGTTCACAATTTCACTTATTTAAAGTGTGATACGAGTAATAATAGAGTATAGATATTCACTAAACTTACAGTAAAAATTTAACGTAATGCGCGTTATTTTTAAGCACACTCACTCATTGTTGAGAAACCTCAAGTCGTTTAATTTATATTTATTTAAATTAAATTTTATTTCAAAAACAAAATAACAAATTATTTTATTTTTTAAAACTTGAAACTTAATCAGATTTATTGAGGCTTATACGGTTTTGGGTAAATAAAAATGCACGTTTAAACCTATGTATTCTAAAACGGGAACAAAAAATATACATTTTAAAAATTTAATGTGAGACTCGAGATATGTATATAATATATTTATGTTTTTGTAATATTTTTTATTTGTTGTATTCTTCAATAATATGCATGCATTCACTTTTTATTTTGTTGTATCCAAACTCGCACTGGGCTCTTGTCCTCATAGAGTTAGGAATATGTTACTATTTATTTTTTTGAATGTGTACCTTTATATGAATAAATAAAATAATAAAAAATATAAAAATAGAATAATAAAATAGAATTTGGAAGTAAAACAGAAAATTACAAAATAACTAAAAATAATAGGCATTCGGATTTAGCTGGCAAAATTATATAAGAATCAGCGATAATACTAAAAAAAATCCATTGTCTATCAGTGTAATTATTCAAAGAAACTGTACATAGTTTTTTAACCGATTTTAAATTGATTGAACCAATAATCATATCAAATTGGCAAAACGACGATTAAAATTAATATTTCTCGGCCATTTTAATTTCAGTTGTTTTTTTCGTGTAAAAACACCGCAAGATTGCTAGTAATGTTATTTGGCTCTTTGGCTGACCTTAATGTTTGAAAGATATCTATGGTTGCATAAATTGGTTTATCTGCGCACTTGCAGTGGCGAATTATCTCAAATGGTACATTATCTATTAATAAGGTTAATGACTTAGAAAAATGCAAGCCAATCTCATAAACGCCAGAAAATTAAATTCGATAAGGCTATCATATTTTGGCAAATAAGTGTTTTATCAAAATTCGGCATATTTTAAAAATATATGTGAATAAAAATCCCCACGATCAGTAGGTACACACCCTTAGAGTGAGAATTGTTACTCTGAATACACACCACATATTTTTAACCCAAAAACAATCCATCACGCCATTTCGGGCAGAGAGGATAGAATGCCGTATGTCTTTGCACACAGACCTCTCTTCCTCTACATTCATACATCTTCTCATGTTCGCACGCAGATTATCCCGACTTTTGACATGTCCATCTTCAAGTATTCGTTGGATTTGTTCGCACCTTGTCTTTCTATGTCTTCCCCGTTTTCTGCATTAATCAACATTCACATCGTAAATATTTTTAGCCGTTCTTTCGCTGTCCATTCACTCTCGAAACGCTATTTTCTTTTCTTGATATTGTCGATAATCCGACACGAGCATTCCCAATTTTTCCTGTGTTTGAACGTCCATATTTCTTCAACTCTTCCATCTGTTGATTTTGGTGAAGTCAAAGAGCTGGAAAATTGTTTTCAGGCGTTGCCTAGTATGTAATATAATTCGTTCAGATGAATCTCATCACAACAATAACGGTTTCAGCTCTTTTCACCGAAATCAACAGATGGAAGAATTGAAGAAATACAGATGTTCAAACATAGGCAAAATGGTTAAGGTTACACAGTGTGTAAAGTGGCCATTTAAATATATAGGCAATCATGAAGTTTCGCATTATATTAAATAAATTTTCTATGTTTTATGAATATATGTATGTCTATGCGCATGAATGTATGTACATGTGTGTGTATGTATGTATATATGTGTGTATGAGTATATATATGTGTATATGATATATGTATATGTGTGTATCAAAATGTGTATACGAGTAAATTTATATCTTATTAGTCTGAGCTTTCTATTAACTTGTAAACTATTATTATGTATTAAAATGTAATTGCCTAGCTTGGAACGGGGTATGTTCCCTTGTTAGCTGGGCAAAGTGAACATAAAATTGTATTTATGATAAAATGTATAAATAAATTAATTTTACAAAAAACAGCCAATGACAGGTCATAAGCCCTGTAAATGCCTAGACTTTCATATTTACTTCTCTAAAGTGTTCTCCATCCATGTTGTAATTTGTAAAACTTTGAATTAACTTTAAAAATGTATTTGTGATTTTATTTGTCTTAGCGATATTAAATCCAAAATGAAGAAGAGGCTTCTTATCAGATGGGACAGATGGGATGTGTCATGAAAAATACACCACAATACTCAGCACAATTTAAATAAAATTGATATTTGATTTCCTTCTTGTAACTGGCGGGAATCGAACCCACAACGCCAGTTTCACAGTTAGCTTTCTAACCAATCGCGCCACGACGCCTGTCTCAAACAAACTAATGATAGGTCATAAACCCTATAAATGCTTCGACTTTATATTCCTTTATTATTTTTTTAACATGTTTTCCCTCACTGTTAAAATAAAATTCAGTTTGTGATATTATTTTGTAAAGTTTTCTTTGCGTGTTATCGGCAGTATATTGTTGTTAATAAACAATCACTCTCTATGCATTTATAAAGCCAAAATGTTTATAAATAATTACGAAGAAGTCATTTTTGAATTAGCATACGCAAATAAAAGGTCAATCCCATCATAACCTTGGTATAATTACTGATTATTGCAAAAACATGCATTATTAATTCCAAAATAAATCGGATTATGATTTTATAGTCATTTGTAATAAAATTTATGTTTATTTCAACCATTTTTTAAATTTTCGGGTTTCCCCTTTACCCAAATATTTTTTTAATCAATTCGATAATTTATAACCAATTAAAAATATGGAAACGACAAACGAAATGAGCAACGTGCAAACTCCAAACCTTTTTTCCGGCAGGTCGGTTTTTATTTATTTATTTATTCGGGAAAAAAACAACAATTTTTACATAATAATCCCAGAGATTTCTGTCAATTTGTCGCAAAAAAACGTTCTGAAAGTGATATTCCTTCCAGTATGATATCTAATGTTATTCACATTACTGATAGTCAAGATATTGCAGATCTTTTTGCTGATCATTTTTCTTCTGTATATTCTGTTAACAATATTTCCTATGCTCCAAATAACTCTTCCCTGGATTATACAGATACTGTAGATCTTAGGAAGTGTGAAATATCTATTGGTGATGTCCCAATGTCCAGAATGTGTAGATTAGTCAATTCATCACACTACTTGGAATTTTTTGGGATAGATCTTCCGGCTTTTCGTAGATCTCTTCGCGACTAAACAGAGTGGGATGAAGTTGGATTGGCATGGTTTAGCTCGAAGTCTTATGTCTTTCGTTTTTATGAATATATTGTATACAATTATTGTTTTGCCCTTGTTTGTCTTTGGTACTTAGATTTTTTGTTCAGTTTTTTGTATGTAAATAAATATATAAATAAATGTGAATAGAAATTAAAATTGTAAAAACAGTCAAGTATTAATTAAGTACATTATAGGTAACGAAATAAAAGTAATTTAACAATAAAATCATTTCTAATTCAGAAATTGCATTTACAGGATGTTTAATTTAATCTTTAATCCCTTTCACATCCGAAACCACGATGATCAGTGTGAGCAATAAGACATATTGGCACATTAACCCACTAAAACCACCGGGGGACCATTGGTTAAACCTGAGGATGTTAAAGACCTCGCCCCCTACCTAATAGCCCGATACTTTACGGATCTGGGCTTGGAGGGGGAGATTTAGCAAAATGTAAATCTCGCCTTCCACACAGAAGCCAGGCTCTTTATAGACCTTACACATTTTCATTTTTTTCATACAAAAAACTTAATTTTTCTTCATATTTTCCCAAAATGCATAAAAATAATTATATAATTTAGACCTGTTATAAAAATAAGAGCGATATAAGAGTATATCAAGTTTTGTATTCTATGTGGACTCACGTGGCATCATAGCCACCCAGGGGTTAACGAAAATCTTTTTGACTCTCAATCGAATTAAATTATTAGTTTAAAGATGTGGTTTTCCACGTTTATTTCAATATTTGGGTCATTGTGCCTCAGCTCCTGGTAGTGATGTTGCCAGCAATTAAAATACACTCAAATCAGTTTATCTTATCATAATTAGGTACCTTCTGCATTACCTGTTAGTATCCATTGTAGTATTTAGTCCACATTACAAATAATATTGTGTAGGTACTGACATTATAGGACGCCTTATCACATGCATGTAATGAGCAACGCTGTCGAGTTTGTATATTACGGAACAGAAACGCATTCTAAATACACACGTCTTTTTTTTCTGTGGCATTCACAGCGGCCATTTTGTAATTTACGCAATGTCAAAATATTTTATCTGCTAATACCTGATCCGTCGGTCGAACGATGTTAATGAGTTATTAAAAAAATATTTTGATTAACTCGTGATCTTCAAAGTAGTATCTGCATCATAAAATATAAAATATATATTTCTAGGCGTTAAAAGTTAATTGTTGGAAGGAGTTGTTCAAACAATCAAACCATCACGTCGTTTCCTCGTAGGGGTAGGCAGAGAGGGATCTTTCAAAGACCATCACTTTCGATTTATCAACATTCATTAGCAAATCGCTTTTCTTGCATACATCGTAGACTTTTTTTACCAAGAATTGCGGGTCTCCTTTGCTGTTAGCAAGAAGCTCGGTATTATCAGCATACAGAAGACAGTTAACAGTTATACCACTCATTTTTGCTCCCATTCTTAAATCTTTCAGTTTTTTCATACAGTTATCGTTTGGAAGAAATTGTTTGTTTGATTATTTTAATTATTCAAATTAACAAACATACGTATTTTTTCAACTTCTAAAAGTTACAAGATCTTTTGCTAGACTTACGCGTGCTAATGCACTTTTTACGCGAACATTCTCAACAAATTATTGCTTATATCAACGTAGACATTTCTTGCTATCTGCGTCGTAGCTAGGGGTTGGCCAGTCGGGCGGCTGCCAGGGGCGCAACCTTCAGGGGAGGGTACTTCGCAGACCCACAGCCTTTTTTCTCTTTCTCGTCTTAGGAAATAAGTCTTAAAAGGTGGCGCAAAATTAGAATCTAGCCACTTAGGGCGCGCACATTCTTTGTCAATCTTCTTAAAGTGTCATTTGTACGCTTAGCACTAAAATAATCGTTATTTAGAAACTCTTTCTGATGCCTTACTCAAGCTGACAATTCAAAATAGGCGCTTCTACAATATTATGCATTGTATCCTTAGTATTTTTAAATCATAGATAACATAGTACAATTCGGATAATTTGCATTATTTTTCAAATAAATTAATATTCCACAAAAAAGTGCAGCAAAACCTCTTTTAAGAAGGCAACATATGCACCTGTCATTAGCTGGATTAAACTATTATTTTAACATTAGGTAATATTGTATAATATAATATACTGTTTGAATTAAATCGAATATACTCAGGAATCAAATCTCAGAATTCACTAGAGTTTATTTTGCATAAGGGCCTTTGGCGAAAAAGAATTTGATATTTGATTAACGATTTTCTGTTTTAGTATTTAACGTTTTAAATTAAGAGATATAAAATAAAAATATGTGGATGGATATAAATTGATAATATGTTGTTATTTATAATGTTTTTAAGTTTGGTCATTTTTGACATTTGTTCGACATGTATTGAAGTATTGTTTTTCTCGGGGGGACGTTCGGAAAATGGGGCGAGTGGTTATGTAAACAAGGGAAATCTCGGGAAGATATTCTTTTATTCCTGGCAACACTCCGGGTGTCCGTTACTAGTCACTACGCACACATGCGCCGAAACACACCAACACATGCCCAGAGAATAATACTGACCTTCACAGAGTCAGCAATGTCGACAGAGTCATTGACCATCGAGTAAAGTTGTCCCAGCTCCCGGCGCATAGCTAAGCGCATACATATGCACCCGCCGTGCGTGTGTTGGTACACCGCTGATAGACGCATACACACACACACACACACGCACAAGTTAGCAGTTCGGCGGTGGTTCTCAAATGTCAACCGGACAGAACCGCGCGAAACTGGAGCTGCTCAAACTGTTTTAACGCGGTGACTTTAGGTTTTGAGGGACGAACTATCGAACATTCTCGAAAAAAAAATCAGGACAAAAAAACAAGTATTTACTTGTGAGCTGTGCTCACCATTTCAAGCCCGGTTTCGTAAATAGCAGCCATTGACACTTACGCCTTGTGTGCTAAAGAATTGTCCCGATAAAACAGCATCCTCTTTTCTAGTTTACCCCTCCTTTTTCATGTTATCACCCGCCTCAATTTCGGTGTACATTTAGCGTAATAGGAGCCTGTTACTGTAGCTCTCTTTGAGAGGGAGTTAACGAGCAAACGCCCTGCAGCATCCCAGAAGCCTGAGACCATGACCTTGCCGGAGGACGTTTGGACCCGAAACATGCAGGGCTGTGAAGATCCCTCAGTTTCCACTGCATGCTTTCAAAGCGTTTGGTCTCAGTGGTAGTCACAATGGTGGACCCATGCATTGTCCATTGTTACATAATGATAGAGAAAGTCCTGTTTATTTTATTTTGCTGGTAGCAGCAAGAAGCTTCCTGCAAATGCCCCGACGAACTTTCTTCCATTTGGGAGTTAAAATTCGAAGAACTCATCTTACTGATTTTTTGTTCTTCTCCAAACTTCATTTTTCATGTGTTAAATCGTCTGATACGATACGCCCACTTCTTTTTCAACCTCCCTGATGGTTCAATCTTGCATTACTTCTTCTTGAATTCGAGGAGGCCTTTCATGTCCATCGTCGCATGAAGTTCTGCACTTTAATTCTCGACACCACCTTTCCGCTATGCCATATGATACTTCAGAATCCCCCAAAGTCCTCAACAGTTCTTAGTGGATTTACGTAGGAGACAACCCTTTCAATTTTAAAAACCGAATAAGACAACGATGCTCGTGTACGTCCATTTTAGCACAGAACGCAGTGGTCAGCGGCCTGGGTTAACAAAACCTTTACAGTCAATTTTTTTTAATATACCTTTAAAAAAGTCTAATTATCAACTTATTCCATAAATTGCGTTGTATATACAAATGATAGGATACATATGTTTTCATTTTCACAAATGCAGTGTTATCACAGCATTTTTTGTCACACTTGACGACATGCTTCTGCTTAGCATCACGTCTGATCATGATGAAAGTCCGTAAACGAATGAAAGCACGGAAGGCAATTACCCACTTATTAAAATGCCATTTTCATTTCCCTGGTAATGCGTCTCAGAGATTACGTAGTAACAGCAAGACGGGTCTAATTAATTATACTTCATTGATTTACCTGGATTTACAATGACATATTATGCAATATATTCAATAAAAAAATAGCATAGGCAATTTTTTAAATATTCGTTTTAAATGAGAATCTTTTTATAAACAATATTTTATCGATTCTCGTATAATTCACCCTGCGTAACAAAAATAATCCGGATACGCTGCATTTAAAGTAGCCATGTAGTGCCCAATGATGATGATGATAAACCAGTAAAAATTATGAACGAAAACGTATTTTAATTCGGATATTTTGCTCCCCAGAAAGAATAAACTCTTACCAGGCTATCTCCGCGAGATAGCGCCGGTGAAGAAAAATAACATGTTTGATGAAATTGTATGACACAAAAATACTTTTAGCGATAGTAAACTATGCGTGAATGTCACTTTTATTCTATCTGCTTTAAGATTACAAAAATATTGCTTACACCTAGCGCTTACTGGCCTGGCTGCCCGACTGTACGTGTCAGTACTTGTACGCTATCGCGATTTCTCCGTAAGAAGAATCCAATTTTGACATTTATTCATTTCAAATTTGTGTTATTATTTTTACTAGATTTTACCCGAGGCCTTGCTCGCCCGATAAGTTAGAAATAAGTTAATAATTTGATTTTCTAGATGGAATGATATATTTTTTCGGGATAAAAAGTAGCCTGATCGATTGCCGATTGACGATTTGATCGAGACATCCCCCTGGCCTACTGCGCCTTAGTTAAAGATATACGGGAGGAATGGATCCATGCTGGTCGAGATGCGGAACTCATTTCTACGCTGTTTTTGTCCCGATCTAAGGGACGGAGGGAAAATTAATTATTTACTAAACAGGAGTCGCCGGACGTGTCTGGGGCCTGAGGTTTTTGATTGCGGGTGCCTCTGTCAGCGGACATCTTTTGCTAAGGACTTTCCTGATCATGGAATATATGTCTCCTCTATTTTATTCACCAGTAGTCTCGGGTAAGTCTGCTGCTTTTGAGTGTGCCACCGTCGACCAGCCTCGAGGGTCACCTGGGGGCGCTCTGGTGCTCCAGAGAGTAGTTACTAACGTTTCCTATCACTGTCAACATAAAGGGGTTTGAACTGGACGATGGATTTATTCATTTATTTTATTTATACTTCCCCTTGTCCCTACCCTGTAGACGATGAGAGGGAGGTTTAGAGCGACAGTGGATGGGACATTAAAAGTTGTAAATGAAAATATTTGTTCGCGCTTTTCCTAACTGAATTTGGTTGGTAGAAGAAGAAATATAATCAATAAGTAATGAAAAAAAATTTGCGTAGTTAAATTAAAATGAAAAACTTTTCCTTTATTTTTTATTTCCTGATAACGATCTGGATATTTGACTATCCGGATGACTGAATTTCGTGTAAACGGGGTTCTACTGTACACTATTAACGTTTAGTACTCAGAGTTCTTTTTTTATTTATTTTAGAGGCCTGTCAGCAGGTGGAAAAGAGGGGATATGGAAAGAGGTAATGAAAAATTCACCACAACACCCAGACCAATTGAGAAAAAATCTTTTATGGATTTTTTTTCTTGCAACTGGCGGGAATCGAACCCGCGACGCCAGTTTCACAGTCGGCCGTCTAACCAACTGTGCCACGACGGCTTTCAATACTACTTGATAGATATAGGTGTTTTCATAATTATTTTAGCAACATTTATTGGAGCAATTAAAAGAGGATGAAGGTTTGTCAACTAATCAAAAGTTCACATATTCTTGAGCTCATTATGTGTTAAATCCAAATTCATTTACATTTAGTACTCTTAAATAACACGAGTATTTGCCTCTTAAACATAGTTCCACTAATGTGGAAGATGTCGATCTTCAAAGTGATCATGTTCAGCTGACTGACTGCTCTTCATATCAGCATGGCCAGAGGCAGGTTGGTTCTGGAAGCCGGGAGATATAACAGTCTGTGCTAACGCTTAATTATTATTGGCATGATTATGGATAACTTATACAACGCCATTTTCGTAATATAATACGTCAAGGGCGCTTTGCAAAATGATCATATGAAGACTGATTTTGATTTGACCTAAAGTCTAAGTGAAACTTATTAGTAAAACATTTTATTTTGTCATTACATGCTACTTATGACTTATCTTAACTAGATTTCTACATTCAAGATGTATTATTTATTTATTTATATATTTACATTTAGTTAAAAACACTCGTCCAGGATTGTGTTTCTATTTCACACAGAGCTGTATTCCTGGACACAGATTAAACTTCAGGGTAAGCTAATAGAGTCGCCCATACGGACAAAAAACGTCGTATGATTATCTACAATCAGCTGCAGTTAACGGCAATAAAAGCGAGAATTTCAAGCCCAAACCGAAACTGTCCGCTACACGTTTATTGTTAAACTAAAAACTCTTTTGTTCTATACAATAGAGCTAAACGGCTTCTCTAACGAATTATTGCTCTGAGGAGTAAACACTATAAAAAGCGAATTAAATAACACACATTTGCTTTTATGGTGATATTATTAGAAATTAGTTCAAAATTGTCCGATTTCGGTCGGTAGAGTGGATTCGAATTTCCACCCAAAATTTTAATTATTTGTATGAATTGTCCATCGTTCCCTTTCCGCACCTAATGGTGCATAGGGCACTGCATTGGTACGAATTATGGTATGAATTATAATATAATAACTTATATTTTAATATAAGTTACCAATTATAGGATAAAAAATAATAACGATAGAATTCTAATAAATCAGCAGATAGAATTTAAAAACTCACCCTTAGTAATCCTCCTCAGTTTGACCCTGTAAATTGCAACAATAGAATAGAATTCTCCCTTACGGTACACCGCTAACACGTGTTTTCAATAATTTGTCCAGCTCGATATCATCGAATATTATGTACTGTATCTCTGTCGACTCATTTTTTTAATGTACCTACATTTAAGATAATATTTAGTGTTATATAAACTATCCCTACACTGTATAATATTATTTATACCAGTCTGAAAATGCCCATTGTGGTGAAAGCGTTAATGAGGAACTTCAGCCCTACGGGAAATTGGATACAAAAAATGTTTTCTTACGCGGGGTAAAAATTAGAGCATTAAATTGTAATGCAAAGTTTCTTGAAAATGTACAGAAAAAATAATAAAAAATATTTCGATAAAAACGCACTACTTTAAATGACGTCACTGGTTCATGTGAATCAACCTATGATCTGAGAGCTATGGAAGATTTCCGGTCTGCTTGTCGCTTCTGGACCAATGTGAAGAACTGAATGAGAATAAGCGGAAATGAACCTCTGACGTCACACGCGAAGTTATTTCAGAAATACAAAACTTTAAAAAATCGTAGCGCCGATAATACGATATGTAAAAATTTAAAAAAAAAATTGACTTAGTTTAACAGTCTATTAAAAAATAAAAAAATTGAAAAAAACCACTGAACTTCCTCATTGGTCAAGTCAAGTGGATGTTGTTTTTTTGTGTTTAAAAAAAAGTTTGTTTTTGTATGTTTACAAACAACATTCGCTTTTTACGGATCCCAATCAGATTCTTTCCTTACATTCCTTATAACTTCTTCCTATTTTTTTTATTTTTACTAGATTTTTGGTAACACTAAAATAATATTAATTAACATTCAATAACTTTTTTTAATAATCACAAAAATTCATGAATAAAGTCCCCCCCTGTTGGCGAGAAGAACCGAGTTTGACATTAGCAAAATGAATTCTATATTTGATAATGAATTATTTATTTGAGTATTAATAATTTTTAGTTTTCGAATTCAATCATAAACAAGTAGGGGAAGCGGGGGCTAGTTGTTACAAAAAAATAAAAAGTTGAATATCTGACAACTGTTTATTTTGAGACACATCATATTGATTATATCTTAATGTACATATTTTAAAATATAATAAAACAATTTATGTGTTTATACAAAGTTCACAAAAATTATTAAAGCATTTCAAAAAATATATTAAAACTGTAACAATGTGCCCCACACAGAGGCAAGTTGTTACAAGGTGGGGGGGCATGTTGTCACGGACTAAAACAAAAATCAAACATTTATGTATTTTTTAACAATAATATATAGAATATATATAATAACATGTAATGATATAATAGCATAAGCTTATGTATGTTGTTAGCTCCTTTTCCTGATCGACAGAAAATATTTGCCAAGGTTTGTTGTAACCCACTATATTAGATGTGGTTGGACCATAACTACTTGTTTGTGATTTAATTCCAAAACTTAAAAATTGATAATATTAAAATATTTAAGTAGGTACCAAGGTACTTGTTTATGGTTGAATTCCAAAACATAAAATAAATATTTTTTCAAATATGGCATTCTTTTTGCAAACGTCAAACTCCGGTCGTCTCGCCAACAAAGGGGTGTACTTATGTAGGAATACGATTTTTAAAAATGTATTGAATTTAATATTATTGTGGTGTTACCAAAAATCCAATAAAAAGAAACAAATACGTAGAAATTATGAGGAATTTAAGGAAAGAATCTGATTGAGATCCACAAAAAACAAATGCTGTTTGTAAACATTCAAAAACAAACTTTTTTTATACACAAAAAAACAACTTCTCTCCATTTTTTTACAAATGCATTCTACTCGAATGCAACCCTGGTAGATCGATGAATTAAACAGTTATGCTCCTAACTTCTTTTTTATACATTCGATTGAAGATTTTAATATCTACGAACATGCTCAGCGCAAAGATCTATGTTTCTCTGAAAACCGCACGTAAATCGGTTAAGCCGTTTAGGAGGAGTACGGTGACATCACACGTACAGAGGAATTATATGAAAATAAATAATATAAATGATAAAGATAACCGGCGAAATCGTTAAGAAAATTCAAGTATTGCAATGAACGGGAAATTTGGACTTTTTTCACATTTGTCGAAATGCTCAAGTCCGTTTGACATTGTCGGTGACTCGCTTCACTGGCCGCGCAGTCAGAGTTCCCAAAACGGGCGATTGGCCATTGACACAATATTTAACATCACAAGGGCACCACGGCGGTTTGTTAACGCATTTCTCGATTATTGGAAACCTTGGCACGAGATAATAAGAAGGTACATATAAACATATAAAGTTTATATTTGAAGCACTAACTTTGTGGTTATTCATTATAATAAAATAAAATTAGACAACTCAGAAATCTCAGAAATTAAAAAAGCGATTCATAATAAGGAAACAATAATTAATAACCAAATAAACAATATTTCTTTTGGTCCTCTCCTGTCTAACTTCGAAAATAGTGATATCAAATTACCACCCGTGTAAGGAGAAAACGACTTGATTTATTGGGTCCACGTGTAGTATTTAGTGAACATGATAAAAATAAAAAAGGAATCAAATCATTAGTTACGTAAACCTTGACGAAGAAGCTTGTTTGCTTTGAAACCGGTCGGTGGAAAATAAAAATTAGTGGGGAAAAACAAAGTTGTTTTATTTAGTACATATATACGTTTATCACATTTGCCTAATCACATACACCGTTTTGTGAGGTGTTTTCTTAAGATTTTCCAAGACTATTGTTTATTTAGTTTTTTATCTGACATACATTTTCAGTACTTATAATAATAACTATACTTGGCTGATTTGAATAGCGCCATTTTTGTGAAAAACCACCTCAAGGGCGGTTTACAATTGTATACTTAAACTTACATTCTAACTAAGCTAAAGTGACATTATATTTTCTGGTTAAAATTGAGGGTATGATAAACAAAAGAAATGAGATTTTAGTTGGGATCTGAACCGACTGGGACTGTCGATGATTCGTAAGTTTGAAGGCAATTGGTTCCAGACAGAGGGGCCGGCAACGGTAAAAGCACGATCTCCGAATCTAATGTTTAGGCGGCGCCGGATTTCGACAAGTTTTCCTTTGCCTGAATCGAATGCTGATCTAAGAGTAGATTTTCTTTGACATGTATTTTCCCTAATACAAAGGTCCGAAAGGTATCTCGGAGCCATTTCATGAAGGGATTTGAATACTGTCCAGCAAAGCTCATATTTTATTCTCTCTGATCTTTTTAACCACTGCAAATCTCGAAGATGTTGTGGGATGTGAGAATATTTTTTTACTCCTGTAATAATCCTTGCTGCTGCTGATTGATTACTCCCCTGTTTCTACATTTGTACGAGCCACGTGCCAAAATTTAACTTATTGGCTCTCCATCATTGTACTCAACCATTTTTTTTTTATTTTCCGTACATCATGTAAAAAAAATAATTAAAAAAATAAAAATATCTATTAATTAATTTTATTGGGTAAACAAACAGTATGTACACAAATATTGACAATTTCTTTATATATTAGTGTAGGACACTCATATACACACCAAAAAAAATGTTTACACTTAATACGGCCACGGTGATTATATTTTTTCCCATCTGGCAACATTACGCGGCGAGTTCACGAATGCGCGCGGCGAAAGTGGTGCAAAGTGGGGGGGTTTTCGGACACAATTCGATGTATTCAAATATGATTCTACGCTCCTTCTGGGCTATTCTTAACACTCTGTATCCCGGAGCCTCGTAAACACTTGATAATATAACCACGCGTAGTGTCCTGGTCCTGTGTTTTCACGTGATTTAATGTCTCATTTGCCCAAACCAATATTGAATCAACCGCTCCATGGCATATATTAGTACTTTTTCGCTGCTGGTAAACTACGTGAAAACACGGGACCGGGACACAACGCGTGGTTATTATAATCACGTGTTTACACGGCTCCGGGATACAAAGCACAAAAAAAGGAGTGAGACGCTGTAGGTATATGTGCGAACATTGCAATGTGGCTCTCCATAAAGGCCAATTTTGGCAAAACTATCATACAAAAATGACTTATTAAATTGTTTCAAATAAATATGAAAAGTTAGAATTGAATTAACCTAGTATTTTCATAATTATGACACGTTTAAAAAACTCTTCACAAAGCATGAAATTTCATAAAAATGGGCCGGGCACAGGGTAAATTCTATGTGTATTCGGACAGTACTCAAAGTGTAAATTCTATGGTCGAGTGTTTCCCTTGGCACGGTACACCCCAGAGAGGAAACATTGTATGAAATTAAACAAAAATAAATACAAATATAGTAAAAGAATCAATAAATATATAATATTGCCATCATATCCCCGTTATTCATCCACCCCAGGGACGAAGGAGCATATGAAGCAAGTGAGGCTGAGCCTCACTAAAAAATCATTGTTATTCACCAGTACCTAATATGCATTTTAATACGCATTATATCAACACATTATGAAGATAAAAAACTAGCAACCAATATAAAAATGCTCAAAGATGCCTACAAACATGGTCCGTACAGTGTTATTTACTAAAGGTACCTACTTAACATTTACGCATATTATACTTATCCTTAAAATCTGAGCTTCACTAGAAATTTGGGATCAAAGACGCCACTGATCCAACCTTTGCTCTTCACAACACATCATAAATGACACATATTGGGGAAATGCTTGACCGCCATTTTGAAAACAAAATGTCTAATAATGTTTCCGTCTATTCAACGCCAACGGTACGGAATATTAATTCTAGTTACGACATGTCATGTACTACCTCAACCGAAAATAAAGTGATCCGACATTGACCTTGAACTTAATATTATTTTGAGGCGACTGTTTTTATAAAAATATATTTTCTCGTACCGAACAACTTATCATTACTCGTTACATTTAGTATACCTAATTATAGCGCGTATCATTCGGCTGACTCCGACACGACGGTGGGACCATTATCACAAATTGAAATTATAAAATGTAATATAATTCATTTAAACTGTGTCTACCTCAGTTATGCAGTTATGAACATCACAAAATGCGTAATGGCAAAATAAATTATATCCAAAATATAAAAACAAGTCTCCAGAAACATTTAAAAAAATCCTAACATTGTGAATTTAAATTTCGCCATTTAAATTTGTTGCAACAGAGAGGGAAAATATTTTGGAGAAGGGAATATGGTCTAGGCATTTACAGAGCTAATGACGCCCAATGGGCATTTTTAAGGATATATTTATACATAGAAAAGTATAATAAAAAAAGTAGAAAGACTCAATGGTATATAGTAGACTTTGCGGGAGTGGAAGCGATAGAGAGGTGTTTATAATTGAATTTGATTCAGTGATCGTTTGAAAGAAAACAACTTGCTATCAAAGAAATCAAGACTGGTATGTTTGTTGGCAGACCTAAGAATTCTGGGCATAGGGGAATGAAAACCATAGTTAGTTCTATGGTTATCGGTATGAAACAGTAAGTTTTGTCTGAGGTTTCTAGTTGGGATATGCCAGCAGTTCGGGCGCATCAAATACTGAGTTGAGAATTTTAAATAGGACTAGAAGGTCGGATTACACGCGTTGACTTATGACTCCGATAACTTAAGCATGTTCATTATTGTTCATTGTGTTCAAATTCTTAGCATGTTTTTAAGCACATCGATAGTTTGTGATTGAGCTACTAAAGCGTAAGACTGATCACCTTAAAATGAAACCAGATGATTGAGATATGCCAATCATAGATATAAGAGAACTCGTACCGATGCGCTGCCATCGGACGTGTGACGATGATCTAATATACAAGCCCGCATGTGCACAGTGCATTGTAGAATATTAGGTAGATGATGCAAGCAGATACTCGTATAATGCATCACGTCCTAGAGATATCCGGGCATTGTCTTCTCAGAGGTTTCACCAAAGTTGGACTTGTCAGGGTGGGTGTTTTGTCTTGTGTTGTGTCTAGACTTTAGCTAAATTACAAACATTAAAACAAACGACAAACATCATAATATAATAAAGGAAATTGAAAGCGTGTGTGGCCAGACTGTGTAATATTATAAAATACGCTTTAGGATATTATTCTAAAACGTATTTTTTTATATATATACTCGTATATCTGGTGCACGGCGCATTGAATAGATAATTTTAAAATTTATTTAAATTACAGTGAATTTTATTTCTTATTTTTGTTTATCTAAGTAGTTTTAGGAAAGGGAGGGGATTTCGGCTGTGGGCCTTTGTATGAACTTCTCCGCATTAGCTTAGTAAAGAAAAAACCACAGAAAACTCATTCATTAAATGCCGTACTGTTGATAGGCCTACCGTTTTACTTATAGAGATCACGGCACGTTGTGTCAAGTTTATTTATTTATATATACGCCCAATGGGAATTTTTAAGGACATATTTATACATAGAAACATATTTATTATTATAAATGAAAGTAGAAGGATACAATAGTAGACTTGGTGGGAGTGGAAGCGGAAGACAGGTGTTTATAATTGAATTTGATTCAGTGATCGTTTGAAAGAAGACAACTTGTTATCAAATAAATCAAGACTGGCATGTTTGTTGGCAGACCTAAGAATTCTGGGCATAGGGGAACGAAAACCATAGATAGTTCTGTGGTTATCGGTATGAAAGAGTAAGTTTTGTCTGAGGTTTCTAGTTGGGATATTTCATTTTATTGAGCTCAGTAGTTCAGGCGCATCAAAGAGTGAGTGATTAGTTATTAACCTTATCACCTATATTATTTTAACCATTCAAGATACTACCTCTTGTGATAAGTCGCTGTGACTTATAAAGGAATGGATGTGCCTTGAATACTCACCAATGCTTCTGCATCACACCTCTAAGTTGTATCTTTCGACGCTGAAAAGGAACAATAGATCAACATCAAGTTTCTTCATCATTTGGACAGCTGTTGATCTCGGAAAGTTTAAAACGGAGCAGGCAGCTCATAAATAAAAATAACATTTTCCTTACCTCTCCTGTGCCGTAATTTAGTTCAAATAACGTACGTGTCAAAGTCCTGCTTCTAATTTTTTTTTGGCCAACTCAGCAAAATCGGGAGTTGTCTTTTTAAGCGCAGCTTCCTGCGTATTGGTAATTGCAACATATCAGGACATTTTTGTTATAATATTATATAAATAAAACGAACAATTACGCCGCTTCCGTGAAAGGGTGGGCAGAGAAGATAGAACGCCATATTAGCCTCTGAATGGCTAGGCCGTTCGTTAAATGAATTAAGATAACTCAACACTCAACTTGTTGGCTAATTGAAAGCTAACCATTTGAAAACGGCCGAACCAAAAGCCAACTGGTGTGCTATTCTGAACCACTCTCGCGGCACGAGAAAAAGGTTTTTCTCGTGTATTTTGTAAGTAAATACACGATATGATACGGCCGCGAGAGCGTTTGGAATACCAGCCCTTATTAGGTAAGGATAGGTTGGATTAAGTTTAATAATTTAAAATGTTTTTTTTTTACTTAACTTTTTAAATTACGTTAAGGATTCCTTTTTAAATTAAGTGAAACTTTTTTTTTCTTATAATGAAAATCAACTCTACACAACCAATCCTGACCTAACCTAACTTCAAATAACAAAATAAATTTTAAAATAAAACTATTGTTATTGTTGTTTTAAAACTAAAGAGGCTAAGCGACGTTCAGCCCTTCATCGTTAAAACGGCCTAGCCATTCAGTTGAATGCCGGCATTTAATGAACAGCCTAGACGATCAGTTGAGTGGCAGATTGAACTATTCGGCAGCGACATATACAACGCGTCCATACAGGAAATGCATTACCTATAGTTTTGTATGAAAACCTGTAGCTCAACTATCGACGTGCTTAAAAACATGCTTAGCATTTGAGCGATCACAATGAACAATAATGAACATGTTTAAGCTATCGCAGTCATAAGTCCAAGCGTGTGTAATCTCTAAATCAACGCTCGTTTCGGTTTGTTTTTTGTTTTCCTCGTAAATAAATACAGTTCATTGGCGAAAAATTGGCATTTACTATAAAAAATAACACAATACATATATCGCATTAGCAAAATAGTAAAGAGTATCTAATACAAAAAAGTGCAAATTAAATATCAATTACTATGGCGACTGCTTTTATTAACATTTGGCTTGCCAACCGCCGGCTAAATGCAATAAATAGCATGATAAATAATAAATAAATAAATAAAAATAGCCGTCTTGGAATATTTTCCATATTTACACCGGTGAAATTTAAATGTGTGATAGCGCAACAGGATTATACGTCGCGAAACGTAAATATTTTGACATTTAATATTAGGTGTTCACGGATGTTCCATTGCGATCGCGAATACGATAAACAACCATGGTGGGAAATTGTTATCACGTCGCTTATTAACACGTCGATAGTTATTTGTGATTGAGCTACTGATTGTGGGTGACGCGACACGGTAGGCGACATTTCGCCCGGTGGAAAATTCACACATCATTCTGCACTGTTTCCTATTGTACGCGGTTTTATCAAGAAATTTATTTTAAATTAATTTGTTTACACAACTGGCATTGCTCGAATAATTTCGATGATCCATAACCTATCAGTACAAATAATGACTTACGTTGAGTATGTATTGAACATTTCAAAACACGATATACGATTTTAAACAAGACAAGTGTTAATTATATGACAAAAATACATGGGATTAAATTGTATACGATGATATAAAATAAAATAAATATATATTATAATACAATGGAATCTCTTTTTACCGCAGTTTTTACGCAGTACCGCGTAAAAAACTATACATAAAAATAATGATGTTGCATTGGTTTCCCTGTATAAAAATCAGTGTGAGATTTATAAACACCAAATTGTTTACTGTTTATTGTACTTTAATTTTATTTTTAAAAATACTACATGAAAACAAAATATTTTCCTTTTCGCATCTCTTTCTGTCCCAGTAAGTAAACGAGCTATGTGGGGAATTCCAAAAACAAAAAGCATAATTAGAAGATAATATTTGCCGTTTTGAAGTTAAAAATGCAGAAATTATCGCAAAAAGCTATTTTGTACTTTAATAAAACACCGAAGTTCACATTCGTCATAAAAATGCTTTATTTAATTAAAATGGAAATCTAAAGTCCTGACCCTGATCAGCCTCTCTAAAATAATGGACAGAGGTGAGAAAGTTGACAGCTTTAAATACTTGGGAGTTCGCATAACTGAGAATGGAAGCATGCACAACGAGCTCGCAAACCGCCAAGGAATTGCTGGAGCAACTTTTAACATGATGCGTATTGTCTGGAACTCTGTCTATACTCGGTCAAAACGAAACGCCGTTTATTCAACTCTTGTATAATGCCCGTACATGGGTGCGAATCTTGGCACCTTACCAAAGCTCAAAACACCAAACTTCTGAGTTTTGAGAGTAAGTGTTTAAGAAGAATATTAGGTATAAGGTGGTTCGATTGTATAACGAACATTGAAGTTCGAGAACGGACGCAGCAGCCTCCTATAGCGAGTGGGCCTGGCTTGTACCCGTGCTGCGTACGCCTCGGGAGAACCTAAACCCGGGTTGCCTCTTCTTTAAGCCTGCGGGCTCTGCCGTCCTGGAAGGCCGTCGATGACGATCTTTCGACTTTATTCGGCGGAATTAAGGGGCGCTGGATTGACGTGGGAAGAGGGGTAAATGCTGGCTGGCAAAAGGGTCTCCCGGAGGCAACTGGTGATGTCCACACGCTTCAAATATGGGCAGATTAGTGAATGTTACACAGTGTGTAAAGTAGCCACTTAAACCAGCCAATGACAGGTCATAAGCCCTGTAGATGCCTAGACTTCTAAATATAAGGCAACAGCCTTCTCTAAAATACTTTTGTAAAATTGATTGATACACTATATATATAGTTTATGTTGTTGCTTCTAATCATGAACACCTGACAAACTTACGGCTCTGTTAAATATTTATTTTTTGTATTTTTTTACGAAAATGTATGAAAAAAAAAAAAACGGTTTTAATCAAAATCAACTACTTTCAGACGTCGCAGGTTCTTGTGAACATTAACCAATCAAGTATAGCGTTGTCATGTGTTGTGATAGATTTCCGGTTTTCATGTAGCCATTTTTTTCATTTGGTGTTTTTTAACAGCTACGGGGTTCTACTTTTAAATGCAAGCACAACTCTCACCGAAAACAACTTGTGACGTCACGGGTAGAGAAATTGCAAAACTTTAAAAAATCATAGCAAAGTTGTCTTTGTATTGTTACAATACGATACATATTTTTTTTAATATTTGACTTCTCATTATGTACTTATAGGTTATGCAGGAAGGGTCAATATGTTAAATAATGTGTGTCGTGGAACTAGCTTTGATTAAATGTATAATGTTTAATTAATCAAGCAACCTGTCTTTATCAGTGGACAGAGTTTTTTTATACAATACGTCAGAATTCCCTCCTTCGAGGAAATGGCCGCTGTACCGTGACTGAATTTACCATCTTGATAAGGTTTGTTTCTATGGAGTAGGCAGCCAAGTAATGAAATATTATACATAATTTTATTCACCGATTATTTCAGTTCCGGAAATAGCCATTGCATCTTTCCTGCTTATAATTTATATGCATTTATTTTTTATCAATATGCAAGGGGTAATTTTGAACCGAAGACTATAATATATAGTATATGGTACTTACTTTAATTAAAGATTGTTTTGAATAAAACCAAAAGATCTTGTAATAGAAATGTTTACATCGGTAAAATACAATATTTTACATGCTATCATCATTATTCTTCCACCTACATCTAATGGTGCATACGGCACTGTTTTATTACCACAATCGTAGCAGACTAGTGATTATTTTGTCAAATATACATGAAGGTTTGATGATCAGTCTTACACTTCAAGTGTCAGTCCAAAGACCATAAAATATTCGTGTTTTAAATAATTTATTAAATATTTCGTGTCAACGATGTTGGGAATCGAACTCAAAACTTCGGACGTGGCAGGCACACGCTGACAAATAGACAATTGAGCGGACGAATCACCACCCGGCATCGAGTCGAAGAAAAAGAGGAAAATATATATAAGTTTAGTTAAATATTATATTTTTAATATAAATACATTTACAAAATTACGTATTAATAAGAATTCACATTGCGAAATTGTTTAGTAAGGAATTCGCACAAATAATGCAAACGCCAAACGCCTACACGTAGCAGAATGCCCGACTTGAAATACAAAGGAAATAGGTGCCTACATACAACAAAAGAAAAAGAAGAACCCGCGTCTTCTCCGCGGCGCGCGGGAATCAAAAACGAACCTAACCTAACTTGTATCTTGCGGAGATGCATCCTATCATAACCTACATATGTGTTGTGTATGTGTTGCGTCGCGTGGTGGTGTGCGCGGCCGCTCTCAGTCGGTCTGAAGGTCAAACGGTAGGTTGTTATTTCCTGGTCATTGCACGTTGCATTTCCTACACACATACAGAGAATACAACACTTGATCGGCCGTCGTGTGCAGCCGACTTGCATCCCGACCGCGCACCGCGCATGCGCGAAGCGGTACTGTCACTTTTTAGCGTTTCTGAAACGTTTTCTAAGTAGGTGCTCTGGATACGCGATACCTAAGCCGGCACCTACCCGTTATTACAATAAATAAAAAAATCTCGCATTCGCTAGCTATCACTAAATTTAGGTCACTCCTCTGAGATTATTTTTTTCGCCCATACGAGTGGGTTACTACTTTTTTTATTCGTTTTAAGTTTGAACTTCCAAATTCAAAAAAATGACAATCTCGTCACCATAGAATTAAGAATAGTCCAGAAACCGCATACGCACATCAAACACAAGGCGGCTCAACTACTCATAAATTAGAAGGTTTACGTTTTGACCCATTAGTTTATTTGTAGACGTCGCTCAGTACGCAACTCCTGATTTGAATTCGACTATGGCCGTGTTGTGTCCTTTTAAAGTGTAGAAATACTGCTAGGATCTTAAAGAAACAGGATGCAATCACATTTCATGTGTAATTAGCAAATGAATGTGTATATAACAAATGCACTATTTAAAAATTGAATTATTTTTCCATCTGTCAGATTGCCGAAAAAACAAAATGGAAATTTCGTTAGTTGCCAGGGTTGTATTTTTTTTACCCTACTTTGCTCATCTAATGAGAAAACTAATGAAAATCGGACCTCGGATTATATACATATGTATTTACGATATATATCTACCTGTATCAGTATAAGCCCATTCATAATGATCTCGCATTTAGTCATACTTTAATTTTTTCAAAAACCATCACATTCGATTTATCGACCTTCATCGGTAAATCGCTCCGTAAAAAGATCCGTACATTATGTAAAGCTGATATAAGCATTATCGACAAAGTCAAGAAAGGCGTTCTGCGTTGGTTTGGAAACGTTTAGCGAATGGACTGCGAAAGAACGCCTAAAAAGATTTACGATGTTTAATGTGGATGGATGGACGAAAAATGGAAGACCGAGAAAAGATATGGGATAGACAAATCCAACTTGAGGGTGGACATGTCAAAAGTCGGAATGATCGGCGGGCTTGAGAAGATGTAAATTTGTTGCAACAGAGGGAAAATATTTGTTGTGTTCGTGAGCGTGAATTGGTTCAGCCGGATGAATTTACCCACATGATAAAGGTTTCGGCTATTTTCGTAAGCTGTAAATGCCTAGACTTCCATTTCCCTTTCCAAAAATGTTTTCCCTCTGTTCCAACAAATTTAGATCTGAATGACTCCCTAGGGAGAAGCCAGCCAGTCCGCAAACATTTGGACATAGGTAATCTTTTGAGATTGATAAGATGTATTAATGCGAGATCTTTTTTGTTTGATATATATTGGATATTTTGATATTTATATGAATATCATGATAGCTTTGAACCCTGGCGCTATTAAATGTTAGTTGTATAGATGCATTGTTGCACGTAAAGTAAAACCATAAAAGAGTTTCAGTTACGTATACAATAAAATACTTTTCAACACACGATTTTGTTACATTTTTGTAGTTTAAATGTATATGTAATTATTATTAGCTCAGTATGAATTTTTGTAATGTAATAAATAGATAATTCGGTATTATCGTTAATTCTTATGTTATTTAATAAATATTATTATGGTAAATAATAATTAGTATGGTATATAATAAATATTATTGCAAACCATTAAAAAACTGTATTAAAAAGATCAGTTGATTCAAACACCTACGCATAGGCAACATACATTACAATTTAGTACTAAAATTGTACAGTCGTCCAGGCGTAAAATATGAAAAACGAAAAAATAAATAATTGTTAATCATATTATTGTACCCTAACCTTGATATTGAACAAAAAAATCACACATTTGATGGTTGGAAAAAGCTTCGGAATACTTGTTTTTTTTATTTTGTGATTAAGGTTCATTATTAATGAGAAATTTGGTAAAGCAGTTTTAACTAAATGCTGTTTTAGTTTAAGATAAAAAATGAGATCATAAGTATCCTATAGGATGCATTGCCAAGAAAGGGGTTAAATAAAACATGGCAATTTGTTGCTAATTTTTTTTTTTATATGGAAGTTGCTTATCACTTTGCTTATTATGAACAAGGCTTAATTGATTAAATTTCCTATATTTTCTTCAGTTTTTTTATTTACATTTTTTTCTTAATTCATTGATTTTTACCTTGGATACATTATTGTTTTAAAATATCAGCAGATAATAACAATTCTATTTTAGAAGTCCATTTTTCTTTCTCCTAATTGGTCCTTTCCATCTCTTACTTATTTGTAGTGGTATTCTTTTCTTTTCTTATATTATCTTTTTTTTTTCTTTCCTTACTACGCCACATGTTCTCCTAGTTTATTTTATATGCTTGTGAAAAACTGGATGTATACATCTATGTAGGTACAGTGCATTCAAATGTTTAATAACTCAATGTTGGTAACATGTGTGAGTGACGAAACGTTTTCAAATAAAATATTCTAGTGTACCTACTAACACAAACGAAATTTATATGTTTCACGGACACGCACTAACACACAGAGGGTTATTAAATATTTTAATGCACTGTACTGCTTTATATACATGTTTATTTATATAATTTCTGTTTTTATTCATAGTAAAAGAAAAAACATAAAAAATATTCTGTATGTCTAATAAAAAAAAACGATAACTAAAAGGTCACATGAAATTTGTTGAAATGTTGTTAAATAACTTTTTTTTTTGTTGCAGTTTCCAACGAGTCGTATGGCAGCTATCTCGGTTATGGGGCTCCAGCCGGGTACGGGGGGCACCACTTTACCGCCCCACCAGCCCCCGCGCCCCCGCAGCACCCCGGCTCCACCCACGACGACCTCTCCTACATGCTGGACCTCAACTACCACAGCCGAGCCCAGCACAAGATGAAGAAGATCAAGAAGCTGAAGAACCCAGACCAGCCGGCCGGCGTCAAGCGCAAATCTCGCGAAGGGTCGACCACATACCTGTGGGAGTTCCTCCTCAAGCTGCTCCAGGACAGGGAGTACTGCCCGCGCTACATCAAGTGGACAAACAGAGAGAAGGGAGTCTTCAAGCTCGTGGATTCCAAAGCCGTTTCCAGGCTGTGGGGAATGCACAAAAACAAACCAGATATGAACTACGAAACGATGGGCCGCGCCTTGCGCTACTATTACCAGCGCGGGATCCTCGCTAAAGTCGACGGGCAGCGACTCGTCTACCAGTTCGTCGACGTCCCGAAGGACATCGTAGAGATCGATTGCTCATTGACGTGATTCCCTCGTTCGTGCGTGGAAAACTAGGATCTCCATAGATTAAGCGCTGTTGGCCGTTTGACGGTTGGGAGAGTACGCCTGTATCACTGTTTTACCGACCCCGGGCTGCTGGCTGGCATTTTACTCTGGTACTTGTGTCGATGTTAAAATAAATATGTTATATATACCGATGTTGATGTATTGTACATTCAGTCTATTTGGATATTTAGCGATGGCGGAATAACTCGCATTTGACAATATGTTGTAATTTTACAGTACAAGGAAAATTTTTCTATGCAATACTTTTTATAATATTATATACCTCGTTCTCGCTGTAAGGCTCTCGAAGGCGAAACTAAAATATTTTGTTCCTTCAATAGTTTTGCGAGTTATTCTGCGCATTAGAGGGGTGTTTTAATTTATAGACAAATATTTTAAATATGACCGTACATAATAATAATTTGTTGGAAAAAGAATGCCCAAATTGGGACAAACAATGCTTATCATTCTTAGTATTTGATTGAAATAAAATGTTTGTCTAAACAGACTAGTTACGAATAACCAACCCCAAACAAATTTTGCGTATTGCGATATCTTGCCTTAAATTAATATGATTAACTTTTATAGTACAACTTACAGCAGCCTCACATTAGTGTGTTTTATTGTCGTTAAGAAATAGATATTTATAATATATTATATACACATAAATCGAGGAATAAAACAGTTGTTTCCACTATCAGAAATAAATTAAACTACATACATATTTAAAATTATATTATTCACTATACAAACCATTGATATTTAATAGATTTGATAACTAAATGTTGCTTATATCAATTATTTGAAATAATAACTCTTTTATGTAATTCTCACTACCAGAAATATGCATCGAGAAAAGAGACTAGTTTCTCTAAGAATTTACCTCACAAATTTAACGATATTCAACCGATAATGTAGCTCGCAGATAACAATTTCAATGCGGACTTCGGTCTAATGCATAAACACTCCCAAGTACAACCTTTGCCTTGAAACCTGTTTGAAACATCTCAAATGCTCCATTTACAAAATACAATATAACGATTTTTTACTATTTACCTTAAACTTGTACCAAGATGAAAAGACATTTGTATAATTGTTAGGCACTCTGTGTGAATGTTAATGAATAGGCTTTGAGCACAATTTCTAGGTTAATGTTAATGTTAAGTGTTAACTGAGAAGATATAATATTTGAATGTACAAGGAGGACATGGTCTCCACGGGGAGATATAATAACTCATCGTGTTGTGTTTTTGTAAATATATTATCTGTAGATACATCCGCAGGAGTGGGATACAGCGGGAGATCTCTCCCTGTCCAAGAAATGTAGATTAAGGTTGACAAAGCTCACGGAAACCAACGAAATGAGAATTTAAATATGTATAAATATAAGGATCGGTGCTCTGTAAACAACTAAATGTTAATTATGTATTCCTAGCAGATATTTTAAACTATTTCAAATGAATTTATATTATCTCATTGTTTTCCTGTTAAGCGTAATATATATTATATCAAACACAATACTAATAGAAAGTTGACAGTTTTTAATGTTAGATTTATATACATTTTATGGTACCCATTCATTTCTTAAAGGATTTACTTCACAAAGAAACGTAGCTACGAACCGACCCAAATTTGACCTGTTTATTTAAATTTTGAAAATTAAGATTAATGTTAGACTTAATCACTGTTTTACAACTTATCAATGTCAAATGGGCTGGGGTTAGGAAATTTAGTAAATAACAAACAAAAAAATGTAAAACGATGAATATTAATTGTATTTGAAACTATTTGTTTTTGATTTCGGGATTTCGGGGATGTGAAATGGTCAATTCTCTAAATGAAATGGCAGATACAGCGACTTTGTGAAAATACCTTGACGCGTTACCTGATTCATATTACTCGAGGTCCAATGTTAATTTACTGTAACTTTATCTAAGCTAAGAGATATTAGAGTAGGACCCTTTATAAATGTTTTGGAACTCACGTACAGGCCAAATGCAAACAGGGTTGTGTCAAATAAATATGTTCTTATTTACCAATACTGTATTTAATCTCATTAATTTTGTAATTCATTTTGTAGTAATGAGATTTCAGATTTCTATTATGTCAGATATATATTATCACGTTTTATATTTCTTCCAGTATGTTTGTTAGGTGACACAAGGCCTGTTTGCGAGAGAGGAAATATATTTAATACGAAATAATTAAGAGTTTATAAAAAAGATATGAAGATATTGACTGTTTAATGTTTTGAGGTAAATAGTAATCACGATAAACGTAGCTAAATGTTTTAAATGTGTCTCGGTACATCCCTATGTTTATTTCCATGAAAGTAATTTAACGTAGTTATCCTTATTTTGTAGATAGTTAACTTATTTATTTTAATCTTATACTATTTAAATTTTATTTCGAGCCGCGCTGGCCGGCATCTATTCGTGTAGCTCAAATGTTCGTTAATTGAGAATGTGATGTGTCGCGAGACGTACCAATAGTCGGCGACCATTATGCCAATGTGACGTGTGGTTAACATCTGTCAGGATTCTGTTCTAGCGCGTCGAGTGTGAGTTAGAGCCGCGGGGAGTGCTTAGATAATATAATATACCTCTTACCTTGTATTGATACTTAGTTAAGGACAGAATCCTGGTTCAGTTCCTCGATAGCTCTCTTCGTAATAAATAAGGGACATGTTTGATTAAGTTACGTATACAGAAATCTTCCCTTTCCTATGCCGTCAGCGAGTACTTAAGGCACAATCTATTTTCATCGGATAGATATAACTGAACTTTGTCTAGATATTAAATGTACAAAATTAGAAGATATTTTACAAAAGTGTAACGTTTCTGTGATGATTTTTTCCTTTTGAAATTTACTGATTTGGATTGCGGCTAAGTGAAGAAAATTTAAGGCTGAATGTATTGTTGGTGCCTGCGCTCGCTTTTCCACTCCATTACTTTATACATTCTAGGAAATTTGTAAATAAAATACATAGTTTCGCTCAACTTTGGAAGTTTGTTTAAATTTTTCAATAATGTCGATATATGTATAATAATTCGGTTTAGAGGGAATGTTTGTATTGCGGAAGGTACTGAGAAGATACTTTAAGGAGACTAAACTGTCAATAATTGATATCAGAAGATAATGAAGCGCGTCCAATGATTGTGATAAGTTATTTTTGACGAAAAAGTAATAGACATTCGTTTTGCTATAAGAGAAAAGTAGAGAAAATAGAGTTCCCAATTATGTGGTAATTATTAAAGATTGCCTATTTTTTCACATACAGAATATTAGAAGAGAAGTGAGAGTAATTTTATATTTGCTGCGGAGTCTATAGAATAAAAAGATAAAAAAAGAAGCATGACCATAATATTGATGTTCTTTGTAGATATGTATTTCTTAATAAAATACCATAGTTGATAAGTTTGATATCAAATATCCGTCAAACTACGAGTACGTGCTTTAGTTTAACTTCTTTCTTTACGGACCAACGAGCTTTTTCGCTTAAGCGTGCTCGCTTGGTTAATGAATGAATGGTTAATTATTTGGGTACAACATATGTCACTTTAGTATTCATTATACTGAGATGAGAATGTTGTAAACAATTTAGCATTCTTAAAGATGGCCTGCTTAGGCGAAAGCACGCGAGATGGTTAATAAAGAAATTGGTAAAGCCAAAGCAAGAAGATCTGATACATTGTATCAAAATATCAAAATTATTAAATATGAAAATGTTACTTGTCTACACATTATGCTATCGGAAGGAGATTGTATATAGAATTACTTTAGTTACTTGGAGATTAAGTTCTGTTCAATTTGTAATATTAATCTGTACTATTTTTATTTTAAGTTCTCTACCTAAGTTATATACATTATGATGGTTTTATTATGCATTAATGTTTCATATTGGATTAGATGTCATTTCTGTGTAAAGATAATATAATTGTATAAAAGAAAATTGTACCGTAAATGACGTATATGATTGTAAAATGTTATTAAAAATGTCTATTCTACAAAACGTTTATTATTTTATTTATAATTATCCCGACTAATCACTATAATTCAATAATTCTAAGAATGATCGCCTTGCGGATCTACTGAGGATATGCTGACTCCCAAATTGAATCCATGAAATGTTTAATCAATTCATTTATTCATCTTCGAGTATAAAAATATATGCACTTTGGAGGAATTATTGTTAAAAGCATTATCTTCCAGCCAACCAAAAAAAAAATATTGGGAATGTAGGGGATCAGGTAATGAGTTTGGAAGGAAAATGATGTATGTAATATTTAACAATTATTATTTAACAATAATTGTAACAAAAATATGTAATATTTTCATATTGAGTTTCAAAACAAAATAAAACTAATCAAACCCGAGTAAATTCTCCTGGATTGGAATTCCTATTCAGGGTATCCCAAATACCAGGGGGGATAGTTCTTAGAAAACTAACAGTATGAATTAAAAAAACAAAATACGTTAGCAAATTGGACAGAAGTTCATGACAAAGCTAACAAAGATATAATGAGGGTAAACAATTGGTTGAACGACAATTTAAAATATTTGGGTTTAAAAATAGATAAATTCATGAGATGGAACCTACAAAATGAAGAAATTTCTAATAAAATAAAACGTTTGATTAATTTTTTCATACCTTTAAGAAATATACTAAGGATTAAAGAACTAAAACAATTGTATTATGGATTGGTAAATTCAATACTGACGTATTGTCTGATTTGCTGGGGAAGCTGCACTAAAACGACTATGGCTTCAGCAGCTATAGCTCAAAAATCAGTGATAAGAGTTATTTAAAAAAACCATGCCGATACCCGAGTGATTCGCTCTTAAAAGAATTTCAAGTGCTGGATATTAGTCAACAGTATATATTGAGGTCAGTAGCGGTCACGCATCTCAACGGGGAAAAATACGCAACGGTTTGTCATGCTCATAATACTAGACACTCCAATAAGGATCTGATTCTACATAGAGGGGTTAATACTTTTTTGGCTCAAAGGCAGCAATACTATATAGGCCCGAGGATATATAACCTTATCCCAGATTCATGGAAGTGTGGTGGGATTGCCAGGCTGAGGAAGGTGTTGACTGCATTTTCTGTATTGGTCGGAGGGAGTCAGAGAAATTGTTGTCTGATGTAGAAGGACGTAAGCTGATTTCTAGTTTTAGTGGTAATAACTTAGGATTTAGGATATAGAGATTTATTATGGATGGTATTATTTAGGTGTTCATTATATATTTATTATTTACTTTTAAAACTTAAATTTATTAATTATAAAATACATTTGATCGCGCCACTTGCCCGTTGGCAGATGAACACTCCTAATTGTCTGGTTCGCGGGATGTGTATCTTTTATGCTTTGCTACTGAAACCTTATTTAATGAATGCAATTCCTACCTTGCACTGGGGTTCTGGTACCTTATTGTTTGTAACTTGTCTCGAAGGAGTCAGGATCAGATCTGATCGTAGGGTCATGAAGGAGGGGCACTTGAGATGGTTTCTTGATTATAATTATTTCATGACACGGTGAATAAAGTAACTGGTTCGCGATCGCGGTGAGAAGAGAAAAATTATCTGAGCACATGAATACTGACAGTTCCGTTTTATTAACAATTGCTTTTTTGTTAAATGCATTTGAGTAATTTTGAATATTGCGCCCATATTAATCTAATTGCTAAAAACATGAAAAAAAACATTAATTCATTCGCCCCCAACAAAAGCCGAGCAGCTACTAACGCAGAAGTACAAGAAACTTTGCTGTCCGCGCGTGTGACGCATAAAAATTATCTCTCTCGCTCCCAAATATACCTGTATTATCAAGAGTGAGACGTGAAGAGTGTGCGAGACAATTATATATTAGGGTTACTCTTTTACCAAGAACGCAACATGCGACACATCGGTAAACTTTCTGCTGTCTCTATATCTCCGATTTTTGATAAAACGCTTTTTATGTTCCCAATAAGCATTAATTATTTAATAAAAAAAATGTTTATCGATGCGTAAATGTCTTCTTCTCTGGTCTCAATCCTGGGATTGGCTGGCAGCAATTACTTTCATTCTTCTCCTCCATTCCTCCCTGTCTTGTGCGGCTCTTTTAAAGTCAACATATGATGAGCGGCGCACGTCCTCTAATAGGTCCTCCAGGTGCTCTCGGCGTGGGCGTCCCCTAGAATTTGTCCCCTCGGTCATCCCCTCCATTATGACATGCAGGAGGCCTTCTTGACGTATTACATGGCGGATCCATCTCGCTCGCCTTTCGGACAAGGTCCTGAGCAGGTGCCTTCCACCTTCGATTCTTTGGAGAACCTCCTCATTTGTAATGTGGTCTCTCCAGGAAATTCCTAGTAGTCTTCTATAGGACCACATCTCAAAAGCCTCTAGTCTCCGTTTATCTCTTTCGGATAGGCACCATGTCTCGCAGCCATACATCAAGATACTCCATACATATTGATTAGCAGTATTCTTAGTTTTAGGTCTATATTATTTGATTCTATTATTTTTGACCTTTTATTAAATGCAAGTTTAGCTTGATGTATACGGCTGTCGACCTCGCTCTTAAACCGACCGTCCCACGTTATTTTGCTCCCGAGGTAGACAAACTCCTTGGTGTTCTTTAGTGGTATTCCCGACATCACTACTCTCATCTGGTGTTGCATTCGGCCTAAATAAAATAAACGTAAATGTATAACGAAGGAATACCGAAAATCTCAACCCATAATTTATAATATTAAAGTTATTAGACGCAATGTGTACTAGCTACACATCACCGGGAAGAGAGAGTTATCAGACCAAAGTTGAAATCAATGTTCAGTATGAATAATAAACGCCATCTCAGGAGTCATTCGTTGTAATTAAACACTACCTCCTCCACATCCAACCCCAGGAAGAACTTCTTGACAATTCGGGTTATGGAGCGAAGGAAGCCAGCTTATTAAAATTTAAATAAAAGTTCCAGTGATTTTTTATTGTTGAAAAGGATTTAATGTCACAATAATATTGTATAATTTTCCTAAACATGAATTAAAATAAGAGATAATTTTTCCATTCTCCATCCGTTGGGATATCTTATAATTTTATAGGTACTAAAAATAATAGGTCGGTACACAAATTAAACACTGAAAAAATTCTTAGCCTACAATTATTTCGAGTTGAAATAAAACACGGCCATTTAGAAGCTAAGCCGATTAAATTGATCTTCTATGTTGAATGATACAATGCTCTCAGAAATATTAGCAGGTAGTTCTAACAAGACTTGACATGATTACCAAAAAAAAAACAGCAGGGTCTCGATAGTCCGAACCTACTCCTGGGCAACCGCCGTTTCTCAGGAGTAACTCGCATCCCCACGCGTCAGCCGTCAGTACCGTGTCGTACATTTTAGGTGCTACACGTATTGTCGGTTTGTCGAGGGATTAATAGCATTATACTTTAATAATATAACATTTCGCATGATTGAAACATACTTTCAGTTATGAAAAACATTGTTTTATTTCGAAAACTGCCTTTCAAAATGTCTGCGTACGCGCTTCGTTCATCTGATCAGGGTGTACATTTTGGGTATTCGAAATATCGAGGCCCTGCAGTACTCATTTTTTAGCTTCTTTTTAGTGCGATACATCATTCACAAAACCTACAAATATTGAGTAAATTAAAAATAACTTAGATAAAATATTTCAAAAATGATATATTACTTACAATCTGATAGATTACATACAGGTAAACGTCGTTTTATGCCTGGGTTCCGTTCCAAGAGACACCGGCGTAAAATGAACACAAATATAATGGAAGATAAAAGGTTAGGTGCCGTGTCAAAATTCTAAGAACAATCTAACATGTTTATTTAATACATTCTAAATAAATTATAAATGTATTTAATAAATACAGTTTATATTCGTTTACAAAATCAATAAAATCTCTTGATATAAATAAATATTTTTTTATAATAAATACTAACTCACCAGTTCGTCGATACTAAATTAAATTCTTACACTTTTTTGAAAAAAGCATCCAATTTCATTTGCTTTGATTGTTGCTTCCTTTCTTGCAGAATCATAGCATAAACTAAATATTTGAATATCCTTTTAATTTTAATAATAATAAAATAAAAAATATAATCATACCTTTTTATTTTTCTTAAAAACAAAACGAAATCTTACTCGGAAACAATTTCACACACCCAATAGGCTGCTCGCGTACACAGTAATAGAATAAAACAATGTGTAAAAGTGTGTCTGCTATAATCGCGGCGGGTACTGTCGTCTTGTGTTGGCTGAACCGGGAATCCCACGCCGGCACCAACAAGCGTAAATCGAACTGGCGCAAAACGACATTTACCTTAATAAAGTAAATAGAAAATAAAAAAAACATTTTATTAAATAAGTGAGTATTTTTAAGATGATAAAATTCTTATCAGATAAGTAGTAAACAATTTACAGAAAATAAAATTTAGGGTGTGCTTAATCCTAAAACACAAAATTCAAATATACTGTTCAAAACTTGTAGGAATTTTGATAAATTGACTATTTCTCAAAAATGCACGTTGGATTAGAATCATCACATTGAAAAAAACAAACAAAAATTTTAACGTAAGTTTGAAGTACGTATTGGCTTTTATAAATAACAACTTTTATGAAAATTTTGAAAACACTAAATTCTTAAGTAAATATATCTTAAATATAAAATAACAAATCTATAACTATTTATTCACAATTTAACATGGCTAAAATTTATATGAAAGTTGCTTTGGCACACAAATTGCAGCATTTTATTTTATTTTTGACCCGGTGACAGCTCAGAAGTCTCAAAAGTGTGAAACACCCGGGCTTGAAGAATAATCACATTTAGCTATTGTGATCTCACCGGGAATCAAACCTGGAACTATGCAAAGGTGAGGAAAGCATCTTGGGTGTTATTTATTATTACACTCGATCATTTGTCATGTGAAGGCAAGATGACCAGTCTTTTGCTTCAGGTGCCTATCGAGGGAAACAATTATTATTATTTATTTATTAACACGATTGCTGACACTTTTTTCTCATAGGATCCACTTACATGGACCCATATCATAACTTTCTTATTTTTCGGAATATTTAACTTCCAATTGGACCGTACTCGATGGTTTAGAGTAAATCTTATTTGACTAACTAAAGGAAATAAATTATATGAGGATCGCTTAAGGCAGCTTGGGTTAAGTTCACTGGAAGAGCGAAGGCAGCGTGGAGACTTGATTGAAACATTCAAAATCTTAACCGAGCAATAAAATTTAATACCCAAGTTGAAATCAATGTTCACTATAAATAAAAACCGCCATCTTAGAGGTCATTCATTGAAACTAAACACTACCTCCTTCTCATCCAACCCCAGGAAGAACTTCCTGACAAACCGAGTTGTGGAGAAATGGAATGGCTTCCCGAGAAAGTGATCGGTGCTAGTTCAGTGAATGTTAACTAGATGCACACAGCAATGTATAATGTTTAATAACAATGTACACTTGATATATTCACGCATTAGCTTAAAAGCTGCTAGTGTATTATTATGATTATTATTAATAATAATAATATAGAACACAATATCTTATCCTAGCATATAATTACGTCAGTTTTAAATTGGCTATAGTCGTCTCTTTACTACCGATGCCCTGTGGACTGACGGCTTTAGCCGTCATTCCCAAATGAGAGGCATGTGACATATGATTAACTATGGAATATTTTAGTAAAAAAATCCATTTAAATAAATATTTTATATCAACCATGATGGAAAAAAACAACAGGGCTTCTTGTATGGAGCCAGACAACAGCAACCACGACACCACAGTGTGAAAATTAGTTATTGCCGACCAAATAGAAAATCTAATCTAATCTCATAAACAGTTAACATACCGTGTGAAAAAACTCCCTCGAATCACTGTGGTTACCTTTGATTAACCTTGGGTAACCTGCGGCTAGGAAATGATCGCATGATAATCACTATCTCTTTTCTTCTTACAAAACTTTTATGTGTGTCTTGTTTAGTGATCTACCATATTTTGCGAACGATAAGACTCATCGGACCATAAGACGCACTCAAATTATTGGTTAAATTTTCAGAGAAAAATATAGTAATTAGATTACATCTCTTTCTCAATAATGAATATTTTATATATTTTTCTCAAGGTACTCGATATTTTGTCATTTTCGGAGATCCTGATGGACAAAATATTTTATTTAAAGTTATCTAATACACATAAACAAGTTATGTAATTTTTTTCTTATGTGTTAAGGTTTTCATAAAGATTATCAAAAAAATCATGGTAATATTCATAGTAGTTACTGAGACATTAATTAATTAAGGCAATTTGCAACGTTACATCACAGGAATGGGCAGGTTAATAAGACATCCCCAAATTATTTAAACATTATTTTGAGTTTGTCCAAATTTTTGTAGACAAGGACTGAATTCAACTCCCTAGGAAACTGTTGATGTAACATATTACAACAGAGATGACAAACATTTTAGAGAAGGTAATATAGAAGTGTAGGCATCTACAGGGCTTACGACCTGTCAATGGCTGGTTTAAGTGGCCACTCTACACACTGTGTAACATTCACCATTCTGCCCATATTTGAACATCTATATATATATTTTTTATAATATTATATTACATACCCAAGATTAAAATTTATATAAAGTTGCTTTGACTGCCTACCTAGGGTAGGGTTATTTACCCCGATCTTAAGACAGTAAAAAAAAATATATAAAAAACAGTAATCAATATATAGAAACAGTTATAAAGATAGAGGACAAAGTGAAAACATGGTAAAAAATGTAGTAAAAACATAGTAAAAATGTAATAAAAAAAACGAAGCAAAAACATATTCCTTCAATTCTTTCATCTGTCAATGTTTTTGACCGAATAAAGGTTTCAGCTCTTCAACTTCAAAAATGTTCTTCTCTAAAATGTTCTTCATCTCTGTTGTAATATGTTAATCTCCAAATGAATTGAGAGCAAATGAGAAAATAAATATTCAAATATATAATCACCAAAAATCTAATATTGGTGATTTGTGTCTGAATTTCATATATTTTATTAACTTGTGCCTCAATGACATATAATCAAACAGACACGTTACAAGCGCGTAGTAAATAATATTTCAAGCCATATCCTCCCCATGCCTCCATTCTGACGCCATGATGAGAAAATGCTTTAATTACTGTGAAAAAATATTGAAGCCCTTCAGTTGTGTTCGCTTTTGACACAAATCGAGAGTTGCTAGTAATTTATTATTCCAAAAATAAATAAATATATCTGTATCTAAATATTAGTTTCCTCGGAGTTGTCTGACAAAGTTGTACGCATGTGCAGTGTTTAATTTGTGTAAAATTCAATTACACCTATAATTATTAAGAGAGGAAAGAAAACCACAAAATCATTACTCAACAATACTGTATTCTGTATAGCGATATATAAATATGATTAAAAATACAAAATAACTTTGTAGGTACATAATATTTCTCGTACAAACTGCGCAACAGATATTATAGAAGATTTGAGGCACATAAAAAAAAAAAACAAATATGCTCGCGGATACTTAAATAAGACTTTATTGGAATTTCTCATTAAATAAAATAATTGTTTAAAACTAAACAGTAAATAACCATGTGTTATTATGTTTATGTAATATTTAATTTTTATTTTTGCTATATTATTGAATTACATATGTACAAGCTTCCACTTTCCATTATGTTGTATCCCAACTTAACACTGGGCCCTTGGCCTCAGAGTTTGAGATATGTTATTATTATTTTTTGAAATATGTACGTATTTTTATGAATGAATAAATAAAAATATTAAAAATAAAGTTCTATTATACGGGTAATCCCGTTGATCGCGGGTGATACATTCTGAACATGGCCGCGATAAGCTTAACTTCGCAATTATCTGGGTATTTAAAAAAAAAAAAACATTTTAAAACTCTATAAAACACTTTATTTATAAAATAAACAATAAAAAACAAATAATAATATCATACGTAATTTTTATTTTTTTTCCGCGGTGCAAAAAATTATCTAGATTTCTTTGTGTAGTCTCTCTAGATATGTTTCAGCTCTTTAACTTTACAAACGTCGACAGATGGAAGAGTCGAAGGAATATAGATGTTCAAATATAGGCAGAATAGTGAATGTTACAGTGTGTAAAGTGGCCCCTTAATCCAGCCAATGACAGATCATAAGCCCTGCGGACGCCTAGACTTCTATATTCCATTCTGTAAAATATTCTTCATGTCTGTTGTAATATGTTAGTCTCTCTAGATTTATTATGTAAAGTTTGTCTATAACTGTCATATAGCAATATTCATAGTTTTCTTTAAATCTTACCAAGGTATCAAAATATGCAAATTAGCGTGCCTTTGACACTTGACACTACAGCTAACTTTAACTTGCAAATTTATGTATGTGTATTATGTCAGTGAGCGAAAAAGAAAGATAGCTCGCGCGTGCAACCAATCATTATGACGATTCCTGGAATGTGTCGAGCCGGACAAGCGTCGAGACAAAAAATCTTTTTTTTTTAAATATCCCGTTATAACAAATCAGCACTCACCGGGGTCGCGATGAATGGGGGGGGGTTGCCTGTATATGTTTATACAAAAAAATTAGGTAAATTTAACTAAAATATAAGACAGTTGAGCCGACGTGTATGCATTGTGTAGCCTAATATGCCTACAAGTACCGAGTAACGAATTGAAACCTGCAATCATTTAGTTACAACAGGCCATTATTGCTGCTCATCGGGACAATGCTCCAACACACAAGGCGATATATATATATATAATGTCAGATAGAAGTAATCGAAAAGCAGACTCAGCGTTTTTAACTTCAGTGGAGTCGGGAGTGAATAAATCTTATAATTTGTGTATATTTTAAAGTAAACCCAGTCTCGAAGGTCAACAAAAATCCACAAATCTGTTTTTAGTTTCTATATGCCTCATTCATACATCCAAAACGCCACCAAGTATAATAAAAAATATAATAATTTAACCTTAAGCTTATAAAACCCAGAAGTACACTACAATTACTAGAATTAATATACAACCGACAGAAGCCTTAACGTACATTGATTTGGTATTTAAATATGTGGCGTCCTTTTTATATTTCTGGGACAGCATAGAGAGGTTCTGTGTCTTTGTGTCCAGTTCTGAAAAAATAACACGTATAATATTTGTTTAATTCTCAAAGATAATGCAGACATTTTTTTACCTTCCACCCATAAGAGAGAGAGGGATGAAAATAAAGTTGTGACAGACCGAGCCCGTTATATTTGGATAAATTGTAAGAATGCAAATATTTATTTTAAAAGTGTAAACATTTTCTTATTAAAAAATTCAAATTTCAGATCAATATAAAACTTTTAATGTAAATAGTACCTCTTTACCCAAATAAAAAAAACAAAAAAAAAATAGTAAAAAATAACCTGAAAGGACGGCTCCTCTCTGCAGAACGTCGTCAATGTTCTGTACCATGATTCTCTGCACGTCCTGCAACTGCGGGGCGAGGGCCGTCATGTTGCGGCGCGCTCTGCCCCCGTCAGCGAAGGCCTTCCTTGCCCGCTGGATGTACGTGTCGAACTCGATGAAGGTATATGGCCGGGTCACTGTGTTTACCTGGAGTTGAAATGAAGAGTCAATATATTATATCTATAACTTAAAAACCGGATTTTTTTTAGGAAATTTGAGCGTTTATCAAAGAAAATCTTGTACAATTATGTTATTCAAAGTATTATCCATCAGAAGTTACAACATTTCCTCATCATTCTGGCAATTTGTCGATGCCATCCCAAAAGAACCGGTCATCTTTTAAATAGAGCCAATTTTTGATGCCTTGGACTGAAGTGAAGCGTATTCCGGAAAGTGCATTCTGCATCGACCGAAACAAATGGAAATCAGATGGCGCCGAGTCTGGGCTATATGGCGGGTGGGGCAGAACTTCCCATCCGCTATTTTCCAAATAGTTTTTAACGGGTTGAGCAACATGCGGCCGAGCATTGTCATGTTGGAAAATCAATGTCTCGTGTCTGGTCTCCTATTCTGGCTGTTTTTCCTTCAATGCTCTCTTTAAACTAATCAGTTGTTGTCGGTACAGCTCTCCAGTAATGGTTTAACCTGGTTTTAGAAGCTCATAATACACAACTCCCTTCTGGTCTTCATCTTCTAACTTTTTCAGCTGTTCGGGCTGCTCATTGTCTTTTACATCAAAATCGCCACTTTTAAAGCGTTGAAACCACTCAAAACACTGTGATTTCGCAAGAGCATGTTCGCCATACAATTCCACGAGCAAACAATGACTTTTGGCTGCAGTTCTCTATGCAAAAAAAGGGACTCAGCAAAACTTCACGCAAATGCTGTTTTTTTGCCAATTTACAAAATTTTCCATGATTGAAAAAAATATGATGCGCACAAGCAAATCAAACACTGTTGACTGATTTTGACGGCTTAAGAATAGAGCTTCAAAATGACATGTATGTCAATGATTTGCTACAGCGCATACACAAGTGTTGACATCTAGTGTCAAATTCCGGTTTTTAAGTTATAGACCCAATATAAAAATGCACCTTCTTCGGTCTGAAACATTACTATTTATAATATAACTAAATATTTACTTTGTGTAAAGTCGCTACATATATTTAATTTACCGGCCGGTTTCAGAACATGACTGTTCTTTTGTCAGGGCTTAAAATAAACTAACACTAAATATTTTACTCTTACAAACTTACTCTTTTTCCATACTGGTTGTGGAATTCTAGGGCAATGTCCTCGAGATAACTGTACGCTAATCTTTTGCTAAAGTTTCTTTCACATAGTATCAAGTAGCAGATGTCGTTTTCAATCAGATAACTAGAAACAAAAATACATATTAGAGAGGTAAGTTAACTATAATGTAAAGGTAAAAACAAAATTAGATCCAACCATTTTTAGAATATCTACGCCTTGTCATATCACTTCGTTTACCACAGAGCAGTGTTTCCCAGCCTTCTTTATGCCATGTCTTTACCTTAGTCTTTTCAAAAGTCAGATGCCCCACCGGCATCTTTTTTAATTAAACAGCGGGCAAATTTTCAAATCATCTTGTAATATGTTTAGAAACATATGAACCCCTGATGAAATTAAATAAAACTCATTCTAATGCATATATTATAACTGAAATTATTACAAAACACAAATTGAAAATGTAATTAAGTAGAATAAAATAAATATGTGTATGGTGCCCTTTATAGACACGTTTTCCGCGCATTGACATACCTATAACAATGTACTATCAAAATATCACAATACAATTATACAGCTTGGGCCCGGTACCAATACAACATCTACAGCTACATCTTGCACACTTTCTGTGTTTTTAGATAATTATTGAAATTGCAATGGATTTCATTCTATTTTAAGTACAGTTTGGCGTATATTTCAATTTCGTACATCGATGAGTATTCCCCTTTATGTGTGGAATGCTGACGTGTCTCATCTCTGAAGCGTGGTGCCTCACCTCTGAGGCGTTATGCCCCACCGGTGGGGCGTACACCCCACCGTGGGAAACACTGCCACAGAGGGTTGATTACAAACTATGTTGGCTTATGTAGAAGTCACTCCACAACTGTGACTCGGGTGGACCAGCTGACAAATGTCTTATGCTTAGATCATAAACATCTACAGCGATAGGAAAAGTCAATATACCTGTACTAAATTCGGTGAACCCAGCAGAAGTGCGAAACTGTGAGAGTGAAGTGATGTATCGGAAAAAAACTTAAAACCCACCTATTTTCTCATTCATTTTAATAAATGTGTAGCATATGATGACAAAATATTTTTTTTTACTTAAAAGATTTACTTGAATTATAAATTCTAGGTCATATTAAAATTTGTATTCATAGAATCACTTTGTGCACTTTTGAGGTATTATATTACAAAAATGGCTCTATGTAAGTTATCCATAATAATATTATTTCAGATTTAAAAACAATTATTACACTTATTAATTATTTTACAAATTAATTTAAATGAATTATTTTATTTTAGAACTTATTCCTACTTAGGTATACGGACTTTATTTCTAGTAATTCAGGACATGAATATGAAAAGAGAAGTGTATTTGTTGTAACGTAAGACTCAACGAGGAAGTTCAGTGCTACAGGAAATTGGATATAAAAAATTAAGAGCATTTAACTGAATGGCGAAGTTTCTCAAAAATGTACAAAAAAAACTAATAAAAATGAGAAGTATTTATTGTAACAATGTATTCAACGAGTAATATAAACGATGTTAACCTGTATTTCATATCAACCATGTCAATATTGTAAATAAAACGAATTATTTTCAGATTATTCCCAGTAGGTGAAATAATTTAGAAAAATTTCACCTACATCAATAAAGTTTCAGCTCTTTATATGGAAGGATTTTTAAGAAATACGGATGTTAACCAGCCGCTGACGCTTTACTTTCTCAAAAAAGTTCTCCTGTGTCTGTTTGAATATGTCATATGCAGCATATGCTGTCACGAAGATCTAACTAATAATGGATGTAGCTACAGCGAGAATAGTCTAATTAAGCTACTTTCACACTATTGTCTTATGGCATTTTAGTGTGGGGCCGGTCTGCCGATATTTCCGCAGTTTTTGTTTTGCAAAAGAGGGCAGTGAGAGGTATTTACAACTTAAATTTTCGTGATTCTTTAAGAAACATTTTTAAAGAAATAAAAATTATGACAGTATATAGTCAGTTTATTTATGATAATATTATGTATGTGCGTAAAAACATATCTCTTTCAAAAAAATAGCGACAATCATAATCACAATACTAGAAATAAAGACAAATTGGTAATACCGAAATTGAAGCTCAGTAAGGTAAGCACATGGTTTGCGGGGCACTGCGCACTGCGTACGCTTCTACATTAGAATACCCAACAATGTCCTAATTATGACTGACAATAAATTCTAAATTTTCATAAAAAGCGTACTTCAAAAAAGGCTTATTATGGACTTAATGAGTACATGGAAGATAGCAGTATATATTATTTTATTTGTGTTGCTTTATTTTATTATTTTTGGAATGTGTAGTTAATTATTTGAAACCTGACTATCTCTTTGTGTTGTTTTGTTTTATTTATTTATGTATTGACTTTTAATACGCGTGTAAATTACACCTATATTGAAGAAAAAATAAAAAAACATTACTTTTCAAACAATATTTTGAATATGTCGAAATCTTTAAGTGCAGAATTTAACCCTCGACGGATTAACCAAAATGGATAGATACCCTGTGTTTTAATTGCAGTGCGTTTTATGACTATTTATTACAGATAAGAAAAAGAAATAAACACAAAATGTTGACAGTTCTTTTATATTTCGCTCCGTGAGATTACTCGCATTTGCGCTGATGTAAATTTGCATTCAGTCCAAATTTACTAGCAGATGTAGATTTAGTTTAAATAATGATTAAGTATACACTTACTGGAATAAATATGATCCAGTTTCTATAGAGCATCTACTCGGCGATTGGGGACCTAACTTTCTAAATAGCATTTTAGCCTGATTTTGGTACTCCAGCATATTTCTCCCAGACTGTAATTAAAACAAAACATGGTGCAATTAGTCAAATGGCACGTTAGATCAAAAACTTTAAGAATGTCTAAAAATTTAACGTTTGCACAACCTGTTCATCTTCTTGGATTGTAGCAGCCAGCGGAAGCCCGTCCACAATCCTCGCTATCATTGTCAGTAGAACCATTTTTACACTTTATTTCAGTTTTATTCAATCAGAAATAAAATGTTAAACTTCATAGGGTCGAATTGAAAAACAACTTTAATACACGTCTACACGTCATGTCAAAATACACGTCACTTGAATGAACATGAACAAGAACGACCGGTAAAACAGAGTCCAAAATAAGAAATAATCAAGTACGCGTATCAAATTTTGCCACAGGAAAGTTGTCCTTATTACACCAGTAAATAAGGATTATTTTTATTACAAAATAAATTACTTACAATAATAATTTTCTAGTCTTTGATCGTTCTAAAAAAAAGGACTACACACTAAAACCAAACGATCAGTAAAGGCGGTACATTTTTTTTATTAGGGATACCGACTAAAGATTAGGGGCCTTAGGGGATTACAAAAAAACATGATAACTTTGATAACATCGGTCGTAAACAATTCACATGTATTTACAAATTATAATAAGCATATAAACAACAAAAACAGAAAGGATCCGCGGTATCGGTAAATTGTATTTTTATGACAAACTTATCATGAACTTATATAAAATTTACTTCTTACTTCTAAAAATAAAACACATATTATGCAATTATATTTCGAGGATTAAATCTTTGTAAAAAGTATAACTACGATAAGAGCTTTTTTGAACCAAAAAAGTTACTGCATAATTATTTGAACCTCGAAAAATCGGAGGGAATGGGCAGAGGTAAGAAAAGGCGTTCTATGTTGTATAGCTATTTTACCTGGCTACCTTACCACGAATACTATAGGAGAGTTAAGAGAGCCACCCCAGTGTTTTAGAATATTCTTTTTTTCAGTTTCTAAACAAGTTATTTTCATGTCATCATTGTATAAAAATGAAAGAATAATGAATAAAGACTTTATTTTATTTGTTATGATGCAGAAAGTATTCAATTCCAAAATAACTGTGGGGTTTGAACCTTGGACTTCTGATCCGTAAGTCCACCATGTTAGCTATAGGACCATAACCCGGTTCTTTTATAATTCATCCTCATTTATATTTTATCAATGGACTCTTAACACTCCGTCAGGCGCACCCTCTGGGCCACTCGAGTTTGGGCGCAATGTGTCTAGCAGGCACTGTTTTGAAAATAATTAATTTCAACTCTCCAAAGTAATCAGTGACCTTTATTGGAATGTATACTGAGGTAATAATTTCAATTTAATTTTAAAAAAAGTTTAATCTCTAAATAATAAGTATTTTTTTAATAACACAAAAGTAATCAAATGTTGAAACGACCATAAACATTTCCAAATATTAAAATTAGGTATATATATATATATACAGGTGTTCGTTAAACCCTGTCACATCCGAAACCACAATGATCAGTATGGGCAAGAAGACATATTAGCATATTCAAAAAAATATTTAGAACCAAGATTTTTTTTGAAAATAAAATATTTAAAAAAACAAATGGTTGCTTACTTTTGCAGGGAAGTAAGGGGAGCGCAGCGCAGTATCACACTCCCCCCTCCTCGTTTCTCCCCTGCAGAAGTATGCAACGAGGAGGGGGGAGTCTGATACTGCGCCGCGCTCCCCTTACTTCTCCCCTGCAGAAGTAAGCAACCATTTGCTTTTTTGGATATTTCATTGTTTTGAATTTTATTAATTCTAAAAAAATAATTTAATGTGCCAATATGTCTTCTTGCTCATAATGATCATTGTGGTTTCGGATGTGACAGGGTTTAATGAACACCCTGTATATATTTATATATTTATTATAATAATAAAAATACTTTATAGTTTTATTCCACTTTTATTTATAATTATTATTTGAACTTTTTTTTACCAGTGACCGGGTTTTGTCGTGACCGACATCGTCAGACTGGTGATGTCGGTCACGACGAAACCCGGTCACTGGTAAAAAAAAAATTATAAAATAATTATAAATAAAAGTGGAATAAAACTATAAAGTATTTTTATTATTATAATTAAAATGCAGTTCTACCAAGAAATGTCAGTAGAAAAACTCAATATATATATATATTTATATATATAATATTATATATTATTAGGCACATGAATGTCACTAAAATCCTATTCAATCAGAATTGATGCATCGGTACATAGAAAAGCAAGGCTGGCAGACCAACATTTATTTGATGGCTCAGGCAGATGGCTTTGTGACAATTTCGACATTCATATTAAGGGGATGGTTATTTTTCTCGATCAACCCTGGAGAGAAATATTTTTAACAGAACTTGTAGGCCATAGGGTATATTCTTTCCATTCTTCGTATGAGTTCAATCAATTCTGCATAGGAATCCAATCGCCAGGTCATGTTATAACGGTTTTGGAAATACTCTTTTATGTTTTGTTTCAAGTTTATTCCCAAGGTAAAATCACTTGTGAGTGGATTCCACTATCATTTAACATTGCAAAGAATATCACCATTGGCCACCACTTGGTGTTTCGGCTGGCTCACACTATAATTATCGCACATTTGATCTGCTGAATCAACACCACTCTTGGTCTAATTGTAAAAAGGGGTAATCTTTGGTTTTATTTGCTCTCCAGATTGAGGGTCAAATGAACATAGACCACATGAACTAGTCTCCATGTTGTCAGGGCAGACACTGATAAGGAGATTCAATGCACCTCCTAAAGACAGAAAGGTACTGGGAAGGACGGGATCCGAAAAGATTCCGACCTGTGCCTGTCAGATCAGGTGTGCCCGACAAAAGGTTAAATACTTTGATATTCTTATTTATACCGTTCAATATGGTGATTTCCTGAATACATTTATAGAATAATATTGATGTTTTTGGTAGATATTTCTCGATAAAACTCCATGGTCAACGATTTACCAGCCATGAAGATGCCTACCTAGGTGAAAGTTCTCATAGGTCAAATTAAACCAAGTAAAACATAACCTAGAAATTTTATTGATAGTTTCATCAAAATCATTAGGTTCATAGAAATAAAGAAAAACTCAATATAGTTTGCTGTAGTAGTTTATTGGCTATTTTATAAAAATAAACAACATTTAAAGCTTTGAATGCAAATCGATGACCAGGATTATGTATTAATTGATCAAAAGCTCATCCCGAAATAATGCATCCTTTCTTTATAATGTTAATCTGATAGTAACTTTTACCTATTATAACTAAGAATGTATAAGCATTATATATAATGTTTACTTTGGTACCAATAATACTAATACCAATCCTCTCTATTACTTAGTCAATTAAACACAATTCATAGGACTATTTTTAAAAAGTTTTTTTGCTATGAATAAATTGTGTGAGATGTGACCCTTTACATTTATTTTCTTAGTAAAGTGTCATTACTTTTTTTCAGGCAAAATATTTTTTTGTTACAAAAATGCCTGATATGAATAAAACATGGGCTTAATATTTTTTTTAATATTGGCATTATTAAAGAAATACAATACATTTAAAAGATTTGCATTATTTTATTGGTACCAAATGTATAAATTTTTCGTATGAATTCCACACTTCTCCCGAAAAATCTCCAGATCTAAAAAATATTATTTACAAATATATAAAAAAATCACACTTTTCAAAAAACCTAATACATTGTCTTATAGCAGACAGCTTTAAGTAATACAAAACTCAAAAACGCGTTTTAAAACTAATGTGGCTGCGTGTAAACTCTTGAAGTGAAATACAGACTTTTCAGAAAAAGAAATGGAAATATGCCGACATTTTAGAAAAACTTCTATTTTATTTCGTCCGCCTTATGGTATAATGGTTAGGTTAGGTTAGGCTTGGCTACGCCATTCATGAAGTTCCGGGCTTACTAAATATTAGCTGGTATAATTGCACAAATTTGTATTTGCTGTTTTAGTAACATATGCACATGGCTTTAAACTGACTTTTGTGATACATGTATATATGTAAAAAAAGCTGTTAATTAGGTAATGGTATAATTTATCTTCCATTTATAAAATCGTTTTCCATTTGTAAGTTCATAACGACCCACTTATTATTAAAATTTACAAAACCTTAATTGGGTAATTTAGATGTACAAATATAGATATAGGCCCCTTAAAATACATAACCTTACTTTTTTTCCCTCACCAAGTGCTAAAGTTCATTTTGTTTTATAACATAAAAATGTTTTTGTACAAAAATGATCTAAGATTGTGAGGTATAATAAATAGACACATTATTCCTATACTAAATAACTAACTCCCTTGGATTATTTTCATGCAGCTGGCGGGAATCCAACCTGCGACGCCAGTTTCACAGTTGACCATCTAATCAACTGCGCCACGTCGCTAGCTGTATTCTGAATAAAAATTCATTTGATTGGTTTTATTTAATATTTTTTTTATCCTAATTTTTTGTAAATACACTAAACCTGTAAAAGGATTTCTGGCGGCCATGATAATTTATTATTTATGTTACTTTTCAGTATCAGATTTTTTTTAAATAAATTAATGTGGAATGGAAAAATACTTTTTTTTAGCAGGGATTCAAAAATCACAGTATCTACACATAATTTAACATGTATTATTAAGATATTGCTTTTGCAATGCATTACTTAAAGCTGTCTATAAATTGACCTACGAGCTTTATTACATAATATGCATGTCTCATATTTCATACAAAAAAATACATTTAATTTTTACACTTTTTGTTGAGACATAGGTTTATATTGCAAATTAAAATGTGCAGGATGTATTTTTATTTCATTTTTAATAAATAATATGGAAATAAAACTATTTTTTTATTTATTTTTCATTTATATCTTGTATAAGGAATTTCGGCAAAAATTACACATTTGAATTAAAAATGGTGTCTTATGCACCTTAAAAAAATTGAGCATTTTATTGAACGATACGAACTCACACCAATTTTTTTATTATAATATTTTGACAGGTGAATTGTTTTTACTTTACGGGCAACATTTCAGTGCGGTTACAGCACCTAGGTAAGAACTTCTACATTGATAGACAGGCACATTTTTTTACATCGCTATTTTAATCACCGAAATTCCTTGTTTAAAAGCCTCTAATTAACCTTTTGCTTATAATGTTTGCTAAAAAGGGCAAAATTACTTCACAAAACATAAATAGTTCTTATGTTAAGGCAATTACATCAAGTTTATTTCGATTTTATTAAAAAATAATCAGTATATAAGGTTCAATACTAAACTAATAATAATTTACAATTTAATACATTTGTCAAAACAAAGAGATCTAAACAAAATAAAATTTACAGATCAATTTTCATTTATTTCTAATTAAATATGTACATATGAAAAAAATACAATGAAACATACAGGTAGGTTATGCTTTTAAGCAAAACAATTTTATACAATTAATAAATAACATGTAATTTGATTAAATTATATTATTTTCTCACACAGTTTAAAATAAACCATTAGTATTGGATGTTTTTTTTATAATTATTTTTATTGAACCTTACAACCCCCGACAACTTTACATAGATTATTAACATTTATTTTTACAAATCAATATTTTTCACATAAATTCGCACCAATTTAGCAGTCTAAATTCACAATAGAATCACATCAAGATTAATTTCATTCTAAGGAATACGTATGAATCGATTCATGTTAAAGGGGCACAAGTCCATAGACTCGAAGTTTGAGAAAATCGATAAATACTGTCTCTTAAATTTTTTTCAAGGAACTTGTCATATTTTCAATTAATAATTTGGTATAAATAAGTAATACTCATATAAAAGTTTATTAAAAATATTATTTTGTTGGCAAGTTTTTTTATTAAATTTTTTTTTTGATCCGTGGACATGTTCCCTTTTAGCATTTAACTTTTTTTTTTTATAAAACAAAAAAATTGCAATCATTTTTTATTATTTTTTCAGTAAAAAAGTATTAAGATTCGGTGGATACAATATTAAGTCTGCTTCCTACAGTCAAATATTTTATTTGAAAAATTTAAAAATCTAAATTAAAAATCAATAAGTTTAAAGGAATTCAACGTAAAAATAATAACAAATATTCTAGAATGATTTATAGTTCTCATTTATTTTCTACCGTCTCGTCAACATCGTGATCACATTCGACGGTATAAGTTAGCAGAATTTTGTTTCCGCTTTCTCGTCGGATTCTCCTCTTTTTCCATGTTGAAATGACTTAAATATCCTGCAGCGTTTAAGGTAAAACTACTAAACTGACAGCTATCGTATTGCCGGGACAATCATAAAGTATTGCCACTAAATAAAATGTTTTATTTTATCCCATGTTAAAAGGGAACTTGTCAATGGACAAGTCTTCTTTTAACATGGAACTAAAATTGCTATAACAATTTTCTACAAGTTATTTGGTAGATTAGAGCCTTTTTTTAGATGATATTGAATGAGGACTAAAAGATATGTATTTTTTAAATAATCTTACATAAAAATGTCGAAATCCCAAAAAGTGTGACACGTGCTCTTTTAACATGGATCGATTCATATCTTGTTGATAACTAGCATTTTTAAAAAAAATACTAAAACCTTACCAAAACATATTTGAAACATTCTAAAAGATGGCAGATATTTCAATTTTTTAAACATGGAATCATTATTCAGAAGTTTTTGAATATATTTCGAGATATTTTGGCAAGATCATACCCAATAAACGCCATGCGCAATGGAAGCCCCCAACGACAGAAATGAGGTGCGTATGTAAAGATAGAGTAGTGTGATGTTCTTTCTATCTCTGCATACCTCTACGAGAAATGGGGTGACTGTTTGTTTATGTTTCAACTTTTGTATGCGTTCTTTTTTAATTTATTACGGCCTTATATAAATTTATGTTTACATTATTTTTACTAAAATAACAAGTGATTTTTGAATGTGTAGGTACTCTGGATTTAGAAAAAAAAATACATTTAACCAAATTTGGAATGAAATATTGATAAACTTGAAAATGACAAATACAGCTGGCGTAGCAATTTCCATAAGTGTTTAAAGGGTTCATATAATGTTTTGTTGCCAGTGAAAATCCGGCAATATAATTAAATGTTTTACTAGCCTAACAGCACATAATAGACAGAATATTATTTTTTTAATTAAATTCAAATTCATTTGTTTTGGAAATCAAATTTTGTATGCATCAAATGAAGAACGACGACAGAGGATGCCAAATGGCAAAATCATTTATTATCAGAGTTTTATGATGCATTCATTACATAGAATTATAATAGACAATCATTTTAACAATATTTGTTAAATTAATAATTGCAATCAATAAATTTTTTCACTCTTTTGAAATTATTGTACAAAAATATATTTCACTATGCAGCACCTACTTATTACCAAGTAACTTTTTAATCTATAATTACATTTTCGGATATGTCTTAATTTATTTTCACTGTCCTAGCGTGATATGATTTTTTCAGCATGTTAAAAAATCACATGTTTTACAATGCAATTACTTTTTTATAAAGGGTATGTGGCTTCTTATGACGGATCTAATGTGTAAATTAAAATTAGCCAAGAATTTACACACATTAGCTTTAATAGCATATTTCATCGAAGGTCAAATCCATTCATTTGAACTCCATATTTCGTTGTTTTAAGTAAGACAATTTTGAATTTCTAACCAAGATATGTTTTTTAAAATTCAAAATACATTTTGCATGTTCCATGGAGAATAAAATTAACTTATGCTGTTTTGTTACAAAATGTTGCCATAAAAATAGCCAAGAAACAAATTCGGCAAAGTACCTATTTCTATAATAAAAGAAAAACGAGTATTTTCTAAATCGGAACAAAGGGAATTTCAACAGACTTTAGAATGAACTATGTGACATGTTTTATATGTCACATTTTGATTATTATTTATTGGCATATTAAACTTCTATTGGATTTTTTCTGAATGTATTTGATTGATGGTGATTTTCAAAAAATAAAACTAATAACACATGAAATGACAAATTGATGGATATCTCAGCAGCGACGGGAAACCTTTTTAGAAAAAGGATTTACATCTTATGACCTGCCATTGGCTGGTTTACGTGATAAGATGTCTTAAAAAATAGAGATAAATTATGTTTTTTTTTACACATTACCCATTCTACCAATGTTGAACATCCACTTTCAAGAGGTGAATTAATTAGATAGAATCTCACCTACACCAGGAAAAGTTTCAGCTCTTTTACTTCACAAAAATCTATAGATTAAAGAAATCGTCATCACGGGACGTTTAGAATCAAAACGCCAGCTTGTATCGTGAAAGCGTGTAAAAACTGTTTGGATAAACATTGCACAGAGGATGGAGTAACTTTTCATTGGGAAGTATTTGTTTATAAGTGATTACAATGTTTTAAATAATTAATATTCAAATATAAGTATTATTTCTTTTAAATGTCAAAGTACGCTTAGCAGCACAAAATCAAAACTCTTCTTTCTAACAGAGGTGCAGTGATAGGAATACGGTTATTAAAATATAATAATTGTGGGATAATATTATTTTATGCTCCCATATTTGGTAGAATACGCAGTCTCCCCAAATGCAACCCGGTTTATAAATAAACTAACTCGGTAACTATGGGTATGTTTTTGTGTCACTACTTTTTTTAAATTTTACTCTATAGGGAGCATCTATGTGTATTAATAGGTCGATGCTTTATCAGTATACTGACGATACACGGTGAGTGGAATCTATACAAAACAGTGATTTAGAAAAATTTGTTTCATAAAAAAACACCACTGAATGTACTGAAAAAAAAAATTCTCTCTTTCGTGGCTCAGTTATCATGTCACCACCGAGATTATGAAAATGGATGTTTAAACATAGGTAGAGTAGTGATTACAATTAAATATTCGCATCGTTATTATGTATACAATTTCTGATAGCACTAAACATTATCATTGCTTAAAATATGTATAATTATTTTTACACAATAATTAGCCCCCTAAAAACATATTTATTTACAAATCTTACAGGCATAAGCCATATTTATTGGTGTTGTGTGGTAGTACTAATGTCTAGTATATGTAAGTTAGGAATAATTTATAATAAATAATAATAATTAATACAATTAGTTAAATAATATTATTCATTGCATAGACTATGAAAACATAGATATTTTAAAATGATCTAAATGAGCAAATATCAAATCAAATTGATGGTAAACAGCTAAAGTATCTTGACAAACAATGTTGGTTGCATACACTTTTAAATGTGTTTCGATAGCTACCAATTTAGAAAAAGGAAATAACGCAATAAAATTGTCACTTTTACAACCCTGTGATTATTGTTAAAATATATATTTTTTTAATTTGGGTATATTTGAATGAACACACAGGCTAAAAGGGTTAAGATAAATATGCCGTTAACCATAGAAAAAAATATTCACAAGAGCCAATTGTATGGAATTTAGAAATGAAAATACATTTAATAAATATTTCAACAAATATTTTACAGGACCTCGACTCACATGTTTAAACGTGTTATGATTCATATCATTAATTGTAGTGCTTTCGCACTTATAGTTTACGCAGACAGGGTATAGTCTAAGCTTATAACCGAGTTACACAGTTTAAACCCGCGCTGTGCCAGCGAGTACCCTGCAAGACATCGGACCCTCCCAATAATAAAAATATGGAGAACCCTCGAGGGAATATATAAGTCTGGGCTTTTATAGGGCTTATGACCTATGTTGGCTTATTATACCTATAGTCCTTAAAATATAGCTTGATTAGAATGACAGTTGTCAGCAAAAGTGAGGACATAACCTTGTAGTAACGTCTAAGGAGTGATTTATATTGACACACGAAAAATCATTCGTATATGGCATGTAATTTTTTTTTTAATACAATGCTTGACATATAAATCAACATTAATATATAAAATCAGCTTTAAAACTAAAATAAACCTAATTATCACGACGTTTTTATAAGGTTACATCAATTTGCAAAAACGTTACAGATGGGACAAATTGATCAATGTGAATTGATCGATATTTTGAATAAAAAACTAAAAATAAACTAGAGGAAAAAATACTTATATAGTTCCCAAAACATTTCTAAATGCCTTATTTTTTGGTGAATAATTGTCTTAGACACACAATGATAGGCTTGTTTTTGCGTTTTTATATAAATTTTCAGAAACAGAATCTCATGTTTGCATGAAAAAACTGACAAAATCGATTTGATCGGTACATGATCAGTGATCAGTAATTTCCCATCACTATTGACATTAGTTTGGCAGCTATCATTTTAATCAAGCAAAATTTTAAGGACTATAAATTAAAACATCCATTTTTCTTCAATTCCTCATCTGCTGATTTTTTGAAAAATGTATTTTTTTTCATAAATTAAAAAATTTATAATTATGTTTTTTTTAAGGATATTTCTTGATAAAATTCTATAGTTAATCATTTTAAAACAAAGTTTCAATAAAATATACTATTCTTAAAGATGTCTAATTAGGCGAAAGCGCTTCATAGTGCAAATAAAGAAAGCCAAAAGTAAACTATTTAGCTTACTTTGCTAAAGAAATTATCATAAAACGGTATAATAGAGTTCTAGGCATTTACAGGGTTTATATTAGAGATGAAATGGATATTGATTTGGCCGGGTACCAGATACCAGATGCCAAATATCTGGCAAGGTGTGTGTGTTTCGCGTGTTTGTCACAACCTGATGAAGTTGAAAGGGGTCTAAAAAGTTGCCCTTTGGATTACTCAGAATGCAAAATATTTAAAGAAAGATATTCGATACAACTTTTGGCCTTCAACCAGAGCTTGAAGTTTTCGAAATAGTCGATTATTTGCATGAAACCAGCTGTCATTTCGTATTTAAGTAGGAAAATCAGTCCAATAAATTTTATAATGTGCATTAAACCTCATTAAATAAGCATCTACAGGCATGAGTCGCACTTTGTTTTGTAATAAATGGGTAGCATTGTTTTAATAAGCCATTTATTTCGCCGATATTAGCGCTCAACGGAATCAGTTCCGCGGAGTGTAAGCTTTTTGCATTTCGGTAGTTTTAAAACGTGTTCGAATTTGTAATGTGATAAAGTTATATCTTAACTAAAAAAAATAATTTTATCAATCATCATCATTCCCTTTCCGCACCTAATGGTGCATAGAGCACTGCGGTAAACCAATTGCAGCGTATCTTGATAATTTTTTTGTTACGTGAAGGTAAGATGATCAGTCTTGCGCTTCAGGTACCAGTCCAGGGCCTATGAATTATTCTAGTGTGAAAACACCCTTTTAAATAAATATTTAGCAATCAACCATGTCGGGAATCCAACCCAAGACCTCTTGCATGGTAGGCAAACGCGCTGACCATTACACCACGGGGCCGACTGAATATTAAATACTTACTGGGCACAGAAAAAGTATTTTACTGGGAATTTACAGATAAATCAAGCACTTGTACAATCAAAAGCTTATTGATGTGATGTGATGTGAGTATTGTCGCGGTGATTTAGCGGTAAGAAGTTACCGAATATACGACTGTCTCAAACACCCATTACGTCTCACTCTCGAAATAGTCACGAGCGACAAAGGCAATTTTAAGCGTGACGCAGGCCAGCCTGCACCACTGGCCACAAAACACCGGTACAGTTGCTCTTGCAGCTGCGCTAAGGGCAGTTCGTTTGCTCGTGCTGTGAGCATATTAGCAAATGTTTTTAGCTAATACAATTAAAATATTATCACTTTTGACTTCAAATATAGTTAGTTGAAGCAATAGCCTATGCATAAATGTTCCATTTTTCAGATAGTAAATCCCTCATTTCATATACGAGTATTTTTTTACTTCAAACAGTCAATAATAAAAAATATGGAGTCCTGGAAAAGTTCGAATTTGGATATAGTCGGTTTTGCCCTAAATTAATTATTCACAATTTACTTCTAATCAACTTAGATTATATTTGCAATTTATTCTTTTTAAAAATACATAATATTGCGATTAAATGACATTTTGTTTACTAAATCAAGTATCCTGTATTCGTACGGATAGTTGTAAGTATCTAGCCAGGTGACGGATAGTAAAAAAGTGCTGGATTGGCGTACCGAATAGTAACCAAATATCCGTTTCATCTCTAGCTTACATATGAAGATAATACATGGTACTTTCTGAGTCAATGTAAAGTACGAGATGTTTATATTATCGTGTATTATAAATGAAATACGTTTTTCAGCTTTGACAACTTTCAATTTAAGATGTTTCACTGGTTTGACGGTGTCAGTTACGATGAAAACAGGTCTCAGCTGAAAAATCCTAAACTGAAAGAGGTCAAAATTAAAAATTAGTATTTTACCAACTATAATTAAAATAAAGTTCAACCAAGAAATGACAGTGTAAAAATTCAGTGTGTAATTATAAATTGCTGTTTCTATGTAAAAACACTTTTAGAAGTATCTAGATTATAATATTAAAGGTGGCAGTTTTAGTAACACTTATCCAATAAAATAATATTTTTATGCATCTATCTATTTCATGGTAAAAAAAAAAAAACAGATTCTTAATTTGTATTATTCAATTGGCTCTTTCATATACGTATTTTTTAAATTCACAGTATAATATTGTTTTGGCAGTGAAATGTGATAGTTAATATCTTGGAATATTTTTCTTATGAATATATAAAAATTTAAGGCAGGGCTGTGTTAAAACAAATCATTAAAATAATTGAGACATTCAAAATATGCATTCATGGTTTTAAAAAAAAAAAATTATCTTGTTTGAGGATTTAACATGAAATTCAATTCTCTTACAAAGGTTTCAAAAAAATGTATTTAAGGCATCAAACAAAGATGTCACTAATTACTATATACAAGTTTACAGACATTGTAAAGACAATATATTATAGTAATGAATTACTTTGATATTTTTTAGGTTATCAAATTAAAATTTTGAAGATTTTTATCAATTTTATGAAGAAAAAAATGAATAAAGAGTATTATGAGAGTAAATATAGTCAAAGGAAATATTTTCTAGACAAAAATATGCGAATAAATACTCTCACATTTTAGCTAAAAATTTTAACGATAACACTGTCCAGTTCGACAAACAAGTCCAAAAAAACAAGATACGGAATTTCATGTAAAATTTTCCTCTATGGCCAATTGGATGTCAAAATGTCACAAATAGTTAATAATGCCGAAAAACTTCTACAGAATTTAATAGTACTTGGGTCATATCAAAAACATTCATAAATGTCCTAGTTATAAAGACATTTTGCCAATGTATCTAATTCCCAAACATCTGTTTGTAAAATATGTAAAATTCTGGCACAAATCAATAATATTAGATTTCAGATGACTATTTAAGTAGTTATCATTATCTCTAAACTATATATTTGTAATTTGTACATATCCAGCGATTGGACAGTATGATCGATATTCTTATATTGTTGGGAAATAATTAAATTTTTGCCTCAATTAAGTTAAATGATTCATTTTCACACAACTATCTGAATCCACAAAAGGTCCATTTTAGCTCTATAGATCCACTTTTCATTGGAAAAATATTGTACAACTTGAAATACGCAAAATTACATGATTTCACATTAAAAAACAAAAAAGAATTTTAGATTTAAAAAAATAAATAAAATCGATTAAGGCCAGGTTGTTTGATCATTAGTAACAGTTAAAAATCAACTGTAAAAATTTGAAAATGTATTTTTCATACAAAAACTATTCATCGTCGTCACTTTTTAAACCAGCATTTAAAAAATAAAATATTTTTATTGTTATGTTTTAAATATCGCAATTTATTGTTATTAAAACTTTATTGTTCCTAAATGATGGTTCGATTTTTGAACGTTTTTGTTCAGATGAAAACTAAAACTAACCCTAAAGGAAGACACTTAAACAAAGAGGTCAATTACACTGGACCTACTTTGAATTTAGGTGAAGACAATAATTTATTCTTTATTAGTTGTTCACCTGTCTTTATTCTTCATTCGCAGTGGCGCGCGGACCGCGGCACCATTATTACGACGTAATATTGGCTTTTTGACACATCAAATGAATTCAGAAAACTTTTAATTTGTAAATTTTAATTTGGGTGATGAAAAATGTGAAAAACGTTAATATTCGTATGAGAATATGAAGAAAAATGGGTCCTGAACATTTCGGTGTAAAAAGCAAGAAAACGTAAAATTAAGGAACGAAAAAAGAGGTTTTACTGTATTTCGGTATGAAAAATGATGTAATATTTTTAAGCAATAACACAATATCTATAGATTCATAAGCAAAAACTCAGTGCAGATATGACACACACAGGTTTTATGCTTTAGGAACAATTGACATACTGTGTACTTGTGATTGTTTTCAGTTTTTTTAATTTGCATAAAGTTGATAAATACTAAAAAGTGTCATCTGTTATTTTCAGACAAAACTGCGAACGAGTTAATCAAACAACCGGGCCTTAGTGCCCAATAAAAATGTTGACATTGTTTTTAAATTGGAATTCAATAAATAATATACTTCATGGTCGCTTAAACGCTAGTTTATAGACCGTTCACATTAGAGAAATCACACTAGAAGTATTGTTAATTTAAAGGTTATAAAAACAATTAAGATTCTACATATTTACCAAGTATCCATTGAGGATTCGGTTTAAGGTACATAATTCAAAATTTTAAATAAGTCTTTGATTTAATTTATCATGCTCCGGCACAACGCTGTCTGTTCGTACGGATTGGTGTACCGTGTACGCTCCCAACGTGTCGGTTTTTGGTATTTATCACACTGTAGCGTAAACACATAGTATAGTTGTATACTGTGGACTTAACTCAAGTTTTTCGCTAGAAGGAGCTGTTGTCATCATCGGGATTGGAGTCAGTGTCTTGATTATCCTGGAATATAATTCGCCTTGTTAATTAATTTATTTTACAAGGAAAATAATTGAAATGTAAAAATAATGATTTTTACTGTCGCTACAATGATCAAATCTGGCTAAAAAATAATATGAGGATATTAGAAGGAAACTTGGAAATCTCCATTGAAAGAGTTACCGAGATATTGGCGAAATTTTAAAAAAAAAGAATCGTGAGATTTCTAATTATACTTCACTAACCCAATGGGGAATGCTAAGTTTGCGGTGTCAAGTAGTATAATTGAAATCTGTTTTTGCAAGATTAAGAGACCGTTTTGAATTATGATATTATTCAGGTAGGTAAGTTTTTATGTAGTTTATTTTGGCGTCAATTGTCTTTTGTATGCTGACGATGCGGTACTCCTTGCTAACAACAAAGAGGAACTGCAATTCTTGGTAACAAAGGTCTACGATGTATGCAAGAGAAGCGATTTGCTGATGATGTCGATAAATCGAATGTGATGGTTTTTGAAAGAAATGAAAGTATGACTAAATGTGAAATCACTGTGAATGGAGTTATACTAAAAATTTAAAAGATAAACAACGCTTTTTTGTATACATGTAGAAACAATAAGAAGCATACTGCCATGCAAAAAAAAAGTAAAACTTTACATAGTAAAAAAGAAATTAAATGGATATAAGAAAAGTAATTGAAATAAAAAGCAAATTGTAAATAACTTGTAAAGAATTCAAACAAAAAAATAAATACATTTTTATATTCTTATAAGTATAAAAAAAATGGTATCAACAAATTATTGTTAAAAAACAAATAATGAAAATTAGTTAACAGTAAGTATATATGTGAAAATAATATAATATACGGTACACAAAAATATTTGATAAATTAATATCAGAAAGAGATAAGATAATAATAATACACATCAAAAACAGAGAAAGAATTGTATGAAAAAGAAAGTTTTATTGCGACATTAATAATTAGTTTCAAACAGTGCATTTAAGAACGTTTTAAAATGGATAATTGTCGTATTAAAATGCCTATTTAACAAGTAAATTTGTTGGCTAAGGAATGTAAACGCGGAATCGGAGAGTGTCGTGCGTAGTTAGTACCCACGTATGTACTCGTAGTTGCAAACAACTCCGTACTTCTAGTGACTCGATTAGGTATTTTGAAGTTAATGAGATTCAGGAGTTCACAACAATCGAGCTCCGAATTCAAAATTTAAAATAAAAAAAAGGAGTCATTTATTTTTCTACGATCTTCTAATAAAATTAAATTTAAAGTGTCTAATAAATACGTGTAATTTATGTTATCCAAGGGAATATTTAATTTAAAATTTACGAATCCCAAATACTTTTTTGAATTTTCTCTATGTTCCTAATGTGTAATTTATACTGAGGAGACCAAACAAGGGAATTATATTCTAACTGACTACGAACTAGTGCTACATACAAAATATTTATTACTTTAAGTGAATTAAAATCTTAAAATAATAAATTAATAATAAAATTATATGATGATATTGATTTGTTTCATGAAATGAAGTTCGTTTACATGTTCGACATAAATATGAATACAATTTTAGTTGATTTAGTAACTTTTAATGGCAGTATAATGTCAGTGTGTATATAACAGTATGCAAACAAAATTAATGGCAAATTTAACGTTCCTAGTTCCGATGTGCTTCCCAGCTATCTTTCCCATGTCAGACTTATATATGGTTAAAATATTACTTAATATACAATTTGATAAAATGTTAAGAAATGCACTGCCAAGGTCTCGGTCAGGAGCCATCAGCGGCGTGTTCTCACCGTGTCCGAGCCGCAGAGCCAGGGGTGATCCAGCACGTCCTCGGCGCCGAAACGCAGTTGCGGCGAGTGCTGCAGCATGTTGGAGATGAGGCCGCGGGCGCTGCGGGACACCCCGGCCCAGTACGGACGCGGGAAGTCGTAGTGGCCAGCCAAGATGGCGTCGAACAGGGCGTCCTGGTCGCCGTCACCCGCCACGAACGGCGGGAAGCCGCACAGGAGGATGTACAGTATCACGCCCGCTGCCCACACGTCGATCTGCAATGACATCAATACATGGAGGCACGAAAAAAATATATTAAAAATACTATTAATTAAAAAATATAAATATTATTTATGTTATAGGCTGGCGGCCTTTGCTGGTGCGCCTATATCTTGCTTTTCGTCTTGAATAAATAGTATGTAGGTGAAATAATTTGATTAGATGAATCTCACCTGCATAAATAAAGGTTTCAGCTCTTTAACTTCACAAACATCAACAGATGAAAGAATTTAAGGAATATAGATGTTCAAATATAGGCAGAATGGTGAATGTTACACAGTGTGTAAAGTGACCACTTAAACCAGCCATTGACAGGTCATAAGCCCTGTAGATGCCTAGACTTCTATATTATCTTTTCTTAAATGTTCTTCATCTCTGTTGTAATATGTTAAGTTAGTTTGATTGAAAATGTCCTAACAAGACGAAACGCGTCATATTGTGACCCTTTGTATATTTTATAAAAAATAAAGTAGAATTATAATCCAATAAACTTGTTTTATTTTGGATACATTACCAAATTAAATATGGAATTCAACCAATTGCCTGCATACACAATAAATGGAAATATTATAATGTAGTATTTATAGCATTTTAGCTGGAGTATTCGTGGTACTCCCCTCAGGCACTAGCGGGTTTTATTTCACCTTAAGGCTCGGAAAGGTTTAAAATGAATAAACAGTTTATCTCTGAAGTTACCTTAAGACCGTAGCCAGTCTCCAACAAGATCTCGGGGGCCACGTACGTGGGGGTTCCGCACACAGTAAACAGGGGTCGAGTGACTTCGCACGCGAGACCAAAGTCTCCCAGCTTCAAGCCAATTATTCGTTCATTATCCATCTCAACCTTAAATGAAAATTATATATTTTTTATTATGTATATCGTCATTTTGGTGGTGGAGGACTCAAATGAAAAACATTTAAGTTTGTAAGTGAAAATTCTTGACGGAAGTTCATTGTAATTTATTATAGAAATAAAAGACGAGTGATACTTTAATCCACAAATTTGGAATATCCAGGGACCGGTTTTATCGCTTTCGCGACATCTTCAAGACTGCTATCTTTGTTATGAAATTCAATGTATTTATACAAAACAGAGGTAAGGATAGAGAATTCAGAATGAAATGACACTAAATTAAATGAAATTGTTTTTGTTTTAAGAATCATTAACAAAGTGTTTCGGGTTAACCAATGAGTTGATAAAATTATATTATAATATAATTCTAAAAATGTGTTTATTGGTATGAAAATTTAACATATCTTCGTCTGTAACCTGTAATTGAGCATGTTTAGAAAGAAAAATTGTACATATGTTCTATTTTTCATACTGAAAACTTAATTTTACTTTGTAGATACAATTAAAGATGAATGTTAACTATCATTGTAATACGAGCCCAGGTGTACTGAGAGTGTACTGAGGTGTACTCCCTTACTGTCCTAAATACATCCGCGTGTTACGGTGCTGTGTAGTCACTACACATTAAAAAAATAAGAGATTTAAAAAGGGAAAAATGTAATATTTATAGAGAAAGGCTTTAATTAACCATAATTTAATTCAAAGATGATAATATTTCAAATCTAACAGCTGAAAACACGAAAAAAAAACATTGGGTATCGCTAACGACTCGGGCGAAACGTGTATCTGCCCCAGCTTCCCGAGAGCTACTGAGTAGCTATATAGTACTGGACTACGTGACTGACTGAGAGTATACTTTTGATGATATTTGTAATTTATCCCCGATTTCCGATAAAATGCTTTTTTTGTGCCTAATAAGTACTTATTATTTAACCGTTTTAGTGCTAAGCAATTTTGGCAAAAATAAATGAAAATTGCTATACACATATTGATTAATTTAGAGGAAAAAATAATGGTGTCAAATAAAACACTCTAACTTAGACAAATATCAATCAATTTTATTAATTATTTTTGCATTATAAAGATAAAATGTTTATTGTTTATTAATGTTTATTAAACATAAAGTGCGAGGTTAGCGTACGTGCACTCCCGCGGAGCACCGAAAACACACTGAAACTCGCAGCGCTTTTGCGCTGCGCCGCAATTTTCGATACAAACGATCGCAGCGCTTTTGCGCCGCGTAGCATTCTAACGGTTAATAACAAATTTTTTCAGTCGATATGTTAATGTGTAATGGAGGAATACTGAAAATCTAAATCCAATATTTATTATATTTATAAAGATATTATAGTTATTAAACGAAATGTGTACTAGCTACACACCACCAGGGAGGGAGGGTTAAGAAGCTGGTTAATAATTACATACCAAAATTTACAAACATCAGTTGAAAAGTTGATGCTAAAATATATCATAATATTTTGTTTATTAACGTGTAAAAACAAGAAAAATAAGAGTTCAACATACCAAAAGGTTCTCCGGCTTGATGTCTCTGTGGACTATGGACATGGAATGTAAGTAGGCCATTGCGGAAGCCAGGTGACTGGTCATAAGCCTAGCTTGCTCTTCGCTGAACTTAGACGCGGCAGCTATGCTGTCAAACAGGTCCCCACCTGATGAAAACAATATTTTGTAAATGGAACATCATAGATATTATATCGAGGCTTTACTGACAGAATGCATTAAGTCATTAAAATAAGTTCCGAGATAATCACACTTAAAACTTTTTTATTTTTTCAATGTATTATTTCTTTATTCTAGGCATAGCGTAAAATTTGAAATCAACATCTTGCACCTATATTAGAAAATATTTGAAATATATTAAGACTGTTGACTTAATGCATTCTGTCAGTATAGATGGCCTGGATATTTAATATTGGGACTGAAAAAACATCTAAGTATTTTGAGATGCTATTTTGCAGTTAGTTTGTGTTGAGAAATATTTTTTGTTGTTGGTGAATTAAGATCGTTTTTAATGTTGAGACCAACAATTGACGGAGAAAATTTATGTCATTGTGTGCTATTTTTGCTTGTTTAAAAAATTAAGACCATTTAAAGACCTTATTTAATAAAAAATCTAGGAAAATCTACAAATCTGGTGTTGACAAATTACGAAAGGTGGAGAAAGGTTATAGAAAACGATTGGAATTATTTTCGAGTTTTTTATTTTTTTATATATATTTGGACCCCTGTATTTAGTAGCCTTACGTGTCATGTACAATGCTAAGGTATTTTTCCGAAGGACTATTTTTCTTTGATGGGATACCGTTGACATATTATGTATCACATAGGACAGGCGGCGTTCGCAGTGGCCGTTTTAGGCATTATTCATTTTAAAAGAAATCGGCCAGTGCTCACGTCTTGACAGTACTGTCAATGACAGATCATAATGGAAATATCTGCTGAATGTCATTGTGGTATGTGTTAATAAACCTTTGTACAAGTTTAGTATTCTATTAAAATAGTGTAGATTAAAGCTACGTATATCGCGTGGTTAGTAATAATTGTTGTTTGAGTTGATTTTCACGGAACCATAGAAAAAGTAGTAATTTATAATTACATTACTTACATGTTATGTAAGTACTTATATGTAGCACAAATTAATGAACATTTTTAATAGATTACCTATAAAATAAATCACGGCTCGCCACTGTCTCAAGGGCACTTTACAATCATTATATATTTCAACATACATTCTAACTAAACTAAAGTGACATATTATATTTTCTGATTTAAATTGAGGGTCTGATAAACTAAAGAAGGGATATTTTAGTTGGGATCTGAACTGAGTAAGACTGTTGATGATTCGTAAGTTTGAAGGCAATCGGTTCCGGATAGAGGGGTCCGCCGATCTCCGAACCTAGTGTTTGAGAAGCGCCGGATTCTGACAAGTTTTCCTCTGCCTGAATAAATGCTGACCGAAGAGTAGATTTTCTTTGACATGTATTTTCTTTAATACAAAGGTCCGATAGATATCTCGGAGCCATTTCATGAAGGGATTTGAATACTGTCCAGCAAAGCTTGTATTTTATAATCTCTAGGCTTTTTAACCAGGGCAATGTGAGAATATTTTTTACTCCCGTGATAAGCCTTGCTGCTGCATTTGAGAGTAGAGTTAAAGGAATGAACAAATATGATTTTCTACCTCTGACCAGCTCGATGATGAGATAGAGGCAGTCGGGGCTGTCGTGTTCGGCAAACAAGGTGACGATGCGAGGGTGACAGAGCTGTCTCATGATGCGAACCTCCGCTTCCACATAGGACTCCTTACCCTGGCACTTGGCCTTGTCAATGGCCTTCAGGGCAAACTCCTGGTTCGAGCTGCGGTCCTTGCACACTCGAACGACGGCAAAGTTACCATCGCCTAGAATAACAAATATTTAATATATTTTTAGACTGTTTTTTATTGTTAATGATTTGTGATGACTGAATGTAGTAAATTGTAAAAGAATATTTTTTTTTTTAAAAAAAGAAATATTTGCGTTCTTATGATTTACCCAAATATTTAATTTTGAGGGCCATTTTCAACGAGTTGTAAATAACTCACTATTAGAAAATGGAATCGAGTTGGGGTAGAGTGGGATTCGAACCGCGGACCTTCGGTCCGTGAGTCCGAGACACTAGCCACAGGACCACAACCCGATTAATTGAACATAGCTGGCATAGTAACAATGTTTGAACAAGTTTTAAAAAAAATCTTTAAACACCTTTGGAGAGAGCCTAAAATAAAAATACGCTACAGCTTCTATGGCGGAAGTCACCCGCCCAAGTAAATTGTCACATAAAAAACGCGGTAATTCTCTTATTTCTTTGCATAAAATCCATCTATTATGTACTAGAAAAATAAATCTCTCTCATAAACAAAGAAAAAAATATTGATAAAACAGAGATAAAAAAATACAGAAAAAAAACAAATCTACCAGTACTACAGATGCATGTAATTGCAAACCAATATTCTAGCAACATCAGTGTCTTTAACATAAAACTTTTACATTCTAAAAAGAAATGTATAACAATGTTTTGAGTTTGTCCAAATTTTTGTAGACAAGGACTGGATTAGGAACAACACCTAGGAACGTTTTACAGAAGGGAATATAGAAGTCTAGGCATCCACAGGGTTTATGACCTGTCATTGGCAGGTTTAAGTGGCCACTTTACACACTGTGTAACATTCACCATTCTGCCTATTTTTGAACATCTACATTCCTTCGGCTCTTCTATCTGCTGACGTTTTAATTTATTTTAAATATCTAATTTAATTATCATGTATATAATTTAATTTATTATAAATATCTAATTTAATTATCATTTATATAAAATTAAAATTTTAATCAAAGAGCTGAACCTTTATTGTCGCGGGTGAGATTCAAAATATTTATTTTCATGATGGTTTGTTGTTGTTGTTAGAATTTTCTAGATCGCTCTTATGCTTAGAATATATGATGGTGAAAAATAATTGTTGCGGTTGTAATTTTATATTTTTAAATAAAATTAAGATACAATAAATAGTAAACAATAAAAAGAAATTTAAATCCCGAATTGATTTTTACACGAGTTGTCGGCTTTTCCTTGAGAAGTAGGAACCTGAGCAGCCTGGCAGTACCTACCGCATCGCAACAATTTACAAATTCCATATTCAAATATAAAACTGACATCTGTATTTTTCCTGAAAAAACAAATGAAGTCTTCTGTGATCCGCACAATAAACTAACAACAAATGATATTCCTACCGCTATCGATATATTGTATTTGCTAAAGTGTCAATAGCATTATTATTATCACCGCATCCAATATCCAATCCTGAAACACAAAGCCGAATAAAGAAAGAACCTAACATCCGCATCATTCCAGCAAATATCTGGTGGAGCGAGGGTGAACACTTCAACACAGGTGAGTGGATTTCCATTGTATATTAGGTGGCAGTAAACGTCCTCAGTAACGTGTGTGTTGGCTGACCTTGTTGGACCATCTTGGATTGGTTCATGCGCTCTCTAAGCTATCGAGGAAATAACTTTCGTGCCTCTCTCTAGTGTCACCACCTATCTTATTTTTAGTATACTGTGTGGAATGTATCCACCATGTAAAAAGAGGTTCCGGTTTACTTTCTTTTATTTCTTTATACAGTACATATTGAATTGTATGTTTTTTGTGTACTTATGTTTTTGATTCATTTAAACGTACGTAAAAAGTACGAATGAGAAAATGGATTAAAAAAACCAAAGTTTCCTAGAAAGAAAAGTGCTTACCAATAATTTTCCCAACTGAGAATTTGGCCCTCAGGGCTTGTGGTAACAGCAGATTACTGCTCTCGTTGTTGGCTAGAGGATCCGGGGAGCCACTCTTGGCGGTGATGACTCTCTCCTTGCCTACCTTCACGGGCATCTTAGGTTTGGGACCATTTCTACGAGGAAATAAATCAAGTTATAATGTTATAATCTGCAGAATTAAGAAAGGAACTAAACATGCTACGATACATAATCCCCTTGTCAGCTTCTAGATGTGTTATGAAAAAATAATTTAATAATATTTTCTTGTTATTTTCTTATAATTTTGGACAGGTGATGTACTGAGTTTTTAAGACCACTCATACTGTTAGATTAAGACTTTCACAATTATGCCGGCGATAGCCATAAAAATCATGTCTCTCATTTAGGAAATGATGGCTGTATAGTCGTCAGTCCAAAAGACATTGGTAGTAAAAATCATGCTATGGCCTACGTGAAACTGAAGTAATTATATGTCGGCGGGTAGGAGAGGAGATATTGTACCCCTTTAAAAAAGTCAGCAACAAAAATGTCCCCATATGTTAGTCAAATAAGATTTACTTCGAACCATCGACTATGGTCCCATCGGATGTCAAATATTTTTTAAAAATACTTTGAGAAAAAATGTCCGGAAACTTTTTGAGAAATTTTTAATTAAATAGTTTTTATGAAGAATTAAACAAACATAAAATAAAACAAAATAGTACATCAATATTTTGAGTGTGTACAAATGTTAGTAGAAAGGCTGGATTTCCACCCTAGTTATTTAAATCTGAATTTGTTGCAACAGAGCCCTGTAACGTAGCAATCGGCAGAAGGCCGAAGGTAAATTATTCCCAGGCACTCAGATTCAGACCTTCCTAGATATAAGACGTATTCTTTATAATAAACTAGTATCTCTGCATCAATAATCTTTTCTTTTCCGCATTACAACATTCAATTGTAAAACAAAGTTTCTCTATAATAGATGAAAAAATTAATAAAAATGAACTACTTTAAATGAAATCGCAAGTTCTTCTTAATTAACCAATGATCGAGTGTTGCGATAGATTTCCGGTTTCCGGGAAGCCAATCCACCCATTCAGGACAACTCACCGAAGAGCGACGTCATGGGTGAAGTAATATTTTTTTTTACAAAAACATAGCGATTATAATAATGTTAAAATCATTATTTTTTGTTTAGTTTGAGTCTAATAAAAATAAAAAAAACATTTAAAAAACCACTAAACTTCTAATCACCAATTCATGTAATATGTTCCTGCCTAGTCGTATGTAAATAGAGTTTCTTTTACCTTGTTCCATTCCTTAGCATGGGAGTTTTCTTATATTGTTGAATGGCTTTACTCTCTTCAAATTCTAATTCAAAATCTTCCGGAGTATACCTGAAAAACGCACACATGATTAATTTATAAACCAAAGAAAAATTGACGTGGCATGATCAGATAAACCAAAATCTTAAGTCTGGTGATGTCAAAAACAGATTCAACCGGATTCAAAGGGCATGTACAACAAGTGGACTTATTTTTTTTATTAATCAATATATTTTCATAAATGGTACATGTTTTTTATTCTAATACAAATCTACTTTTATACATCTAGTAAATGGTATAACTGTAACTCTCCAAAAAAAGAAACTAGCTCTTGTGCTTGGAGAGTGACTTACACTGTTATGGTTATTTATTTATTAGAATTTATATAATTTTGAATATAAAAGTACATGAGAAAAAAAAACTTATAGGATATAAAAAGAAAAACAGAAAATAACAGTACATTAATACTAATGATTAAAATTGAATGCAGTTTTTACATGGGTTCAAAAAATTTATTTAAATTTACTTTGAATTTATTTATTGATATATTAGTTTTAAGTTCATTGGGGAGAATATTGAAATTTTGGATACATTTAAAAATGAAGCTTTTTTGACCATGAATATTATTTTGGTATCTGAGTGACTTATTCATCTCAAAATCTTTTATTTTTTCTTCTTTATAATTTTTTTTATTGAAATTTATTTAATAAATAGTGTCTACTGTATGAACTTTAAATAATTTATTTAGAATTTCCATATTGAACGTTGAGAGTTTCTTTAAAATTACTTTAAAAATTAATCTTTATACAATTTTAAGAGAGTTTAATATATTGGCATATGCACCCCCATCCAACAATATCATATTGTAACATAGATTGTACAATTAAGTAATAGGCTGTTTTTAAATGATTGATTTTTAAAATATTCCTTAATCTAGTAAATATGTTTATACATTTTCTAATACATTTAACTAATTGTGGTCTTTCCATTTTAAGTTTTGGTCTATGTATACACCAAGAAATTTGATTTTATCCTATTTTAATAATGGATTAAATTTTTTTTTTTCAATTTAATATAAATTATTTTTTTACACTGGCAATACTGTCGTTTTCTTTTGGCAAATTTTAATAGTTATTATTTCTGTAAAACCCTCGAGTGTGAATTACTCAAAATAGCGTCCAGTTATGCAACTTTTTTATAATGAGGCTTTTTTAAGTAAATAACACTGTTAGAAAATACTTAAGTAGACAAAACTTATAAAAGATAAATCATTATTAAATTGGCTTTCAGAATACATGAATTAAAGCTTCGTAATTTATTTATTAAATGAATAAATAAGATATTTAGTAAGTCATTTTTGTTCCTTTTTACAGGATGACGAAAAAACTGCTTATTGTATGAAATTAAAAAGGCATTTGTCTTAGTATTTTCAAAAGATTTCAGTTTTTTTTTTATCTCATTTTAACGCATTTAAAAGCATAATTTAATTGAGCTTTCAATAGTTATCTAAAGGACAATATATAGGAAGCGAAATAAAATGCCCAGAAAGACAAGGTAGGGGCATATCAGCTGATAGCTGCCTGCCCCTAATTTAATAATAATGTAATAACTATTTATTAATTTGGTCAAAATGGTTGTTTGGTTTATTTTTACTACCCTTTGTATGAAAATAAGTTTTTCTGGTGGCCAGGATGCAATTTAACAATAGATATGAAATCTTATTAATATTTAAAGCATTAACTTTGTGGTCAAACATTTTACTAAATGTTATTAAATATTTGTAGATAACCACTTATCAACTTTTCTATGTCTACAGGGTACGTCTCTAAAGCGGTAGACACAGAAAAGTCGGTTAATAACATTTAGATACAAAATCACTCGCCCTCCATTCAGAAGCTCGGCTCTATATAGACCTAGGATTGGAGAACGAAGAATTGACTTACTGGGACCCATCACAATAAATCTACACAGACCCCCCATAAAAGAAATATGAATAATACCAAACAGTTCGGTTTTAAAAGATACTGTGATATTAATTATAATAATAAAAATACTTTATAGTTTTATTCCACTTTTATTTATAATTATTTTCTCAATTTTTTACCAGTGACCGGGTTCCGTCGTGACCGACATTGTCAGACCAGTCTGTAAAGTAGTGGAAGTGAAAAAAAATTGAAATGAGAGAGCGGATGAACGAGCAAGAGCCGCAACTTGTAAAAGAACGGCACCTTTCTTCTCAGAATTTCCCCTTAGCTTTGCTAAACGCTGTATAAAACAAAATACGCAGCAGCGTTGGGAGGATCATTACCGCGCTTCTTCTACAGGTAAAATCACTAAACCCAACGCTGGCTGATGTAAAGTACTTTCGAAACGACCCAAATTTTTACCGGACACAGAGCTATGAGAAGTTATCTATATAGGTTTAAATTAAGGAATGATGACTATTGTCCATGCGATGATATTTCTTCACAGAGTATAGAACATCTGTTATTTCAGTGCCCATTTTTCAGTTTGCAACCCCATAATCTTGAAGCAGAATGCAGGAAAGATGGAATATCCTTAACAGATATCCACACTGTAGTTAAAAGTAGTTATCACGCGCCATTGTTCTTGAACTTTGCAACAATGGTGATTGGACTTATAAAGGTAATAAACCAAAATCAGTGATCGAACATCCCATTTCCAAGACAAACAAAAACTTTTTTTTTTCCGAGTACCTTAGCCTTGTACATGACACGTAAGGCTACTAAATACAGGGGTCCAAATATATATATTTTTTTTTTTTTAAAAAGTAGTGGAATAAAACTATAAAGTATTTTTAACATTATAATGAAAATGCAGTTCCACCAAGAAATGTCAATAGAAAAACTCAATATACTGTGATATTATTAAAAATCTGTATGTTACCTTGGAAGAAATAAATACCTTTCATTTCCATAAGCGAAGAACACGTCTTCTTCTTGAAAGAAATGTTCCAATTGCAGGACGGGCTGAGCGGCTAATGTGAACACACGCCGTACGCATCCCGTGTCTAACCGAACACATTCTGTGATCGCGCACAGGACGTGTTCGAAACTCGGGCTGTTGCGTTTATTGAGAAGCAGCCTACAAACCTAGATACAAATATTGAAAATCTATATTAATATTATCGTATTCAACGGATACCCCAACAGTGAGATAATATAGTCTTGTTTTTGAGAAATAATCATGGACCGTGCTAATACGAATAGAGAGAGATTAGTATAAATATTCTTATGTTAAGTTGAAAGTAAATTTACAGCGCTCACTACCATGAAATTCCAATTGGATAAAAGAGAAATTAATTGTGGTTTTCGGATATCAGATGATTTGCAAATTCTAAAACGTTTTTATTCTTATTTTAATATGCTCTTTGATTCTAATTTAAAATTCATGGGAAATTTGACAAAACAGAAATTTGAGTAATTTAGGCAAATTTATGTATTGGTAATCATTATATTAACAATTTAATAATTTTTTATCTATATTATTATGAAATTAGAATGCCGGTCGAAAGTTGTTAGGTAAATCTAAGCAATATTATTGTTAAATAAATTGACGTATTACACCATTATTTTATTTATTATTATTTTTTAATAAGCAAATGGAAATTACGATGAAAACAGTATTTTTATTTTTTCCGTGCGACGTTGGATAAATTTTCTTCAACGTTACGTGCAAAAATTGTGGACATGGCTGCTATAGAGCGATGATATTTTTTAATTATTTTTTAGACTAGCGTCATAATCCAGGGAAAAATACAGGAATATGCTGAAGAAAAGTAAAACCGCACATCCTCTTAACCTTGAAAACAGGTCACGAAACCTCTGGAACAGATCTGGGAGAGTGGGGGGCTTTCAATATACCTTTCTCGGTTTGATCCCGTTCCTTATGATGGTGACTATCCTCGGCCGCACGACAGACGCGTCGCCCAACGCCCTGACGTGATTGGTCCCGTTGCCCGAGTAGGGCGAGCCGAAGCCGTTGTAGACCCTGGACAGGCGGTTCGATGCCAAGCGGACGGAGGCAAGGGCCGGGGGGCCGGTGGGGTTTTCGGGAGTGCCTAGCCGGGAGCTGGACAGGGAATTGTAGTCCAGCTTCTTGAAGGTCTCCCCCTTGCCCGAGCAGACGTACGACTTGCCGTCTTCCAGCTCTTCCAGCTTGGCGATCTGGAAAAATTGAAATATCGATGTAGGTCAATGAGTTTGAAAACTGACTGAACTAATATAAAAGCTTTGTGTTTCCTATCATACTTTATACACTGGAACCTCTTTTTACACATAGTATTGTGTATTAAAAGCATACTAAAAAATAACAATGCTAGATAGGTTTAAATATTTATATTTGAAGCACTAACTTTGTGGTTATCTATATATATATAAATTTAGGCTCCGTATATTTGTGGCCGCAAATCTTGGAAAATAATCGATGGACTGACTCAAAATTTTTATTTTTATTTACTCCCCTAATAATAAATATCTGACTGTTGCTGGGTTCGGCTAATTCATTATGAAAAAATATATATATAACAACTTTGTTTCTTACTGCTTATTTTTAATTTTTTCTACCGACCAGTATCAAAGCTACACAAGTTTCTTTATCAAGGTATACTTAACTAACGAATTCTATCCTATGTTTACAATGATCACGGAAATAGCGAGATCTCGGATATAACGAGGAAACATTGGTTGACATTTTAGTTTGTGGTTTTCTTCATACATTTATTCACTTTTACAACAAGCTTCTTCTCGGACATACCGAACAAAAATATTGTCAACAGTCGAACAAAAACTCTTCAATTGTTTAAACAAATCACTGCCGAAATAAGAACCTAAGTAAAATTATCCCAATGGGGACTAACTTATTACGTATGCCCCTGGGCGCAGGAATTGGTTTACGTTTATGATAATGTAAGTGTCTAAGTACCTAATTGGTGTTTTCACCGACAACATTGACAAAGTATCACACATGTGGTCGAAATTGCGTGTAAAAAATACAAGCTTTGCAAACTAAGTAAGCACAGGCTCCGCACCTCATTACAATTTACAACTTCTTTTCTAGTTTATGAATGACATCCTTGTTTCGGGAGTTTTTACAATGTTTTTTTTAATGTTCTTTGGTCAATGCATAATGAACATTACAAGTGGGTAATGTCAGATAAGTTAGAACCTAACCCTCGAATTGTAAAAATGACTACCAACAAGCAGAAGTGTTTCAATTTGCGAAAAAATGTCAATTCTTTCTCTGTCCCTATCACATTGTCAACATTGTGAAAAAATACATATGTTTATTTATGTGAATTTGAAAACTGGTATGCTTGTAAGAATTTATTAAAATTATCAATAGTGACAATATGCAATGGCGATTGGATTTAAAAAACCTCTCTCCGGTATGAGTCATGTTTATAACGAGAAAATTCAGTCGGTCCCGTCTTCCTCTTAATAACCAAGTTTGAGTGGATTAGTATTGATCATATTTCCAAACCCTGAGTAATATTATTCTAAGGACCTACTTGAATTACACATGTTTTTTTCGACAAATGTGTTCTTCATTTAATTGACATTCTTTTGTTTCGCAACATGTGTTTATTGTTTGAAAAAATGATTAACATTTAGAACTGGTTCTAACCTGTGTAGTATTAGAAATGGCGTCATTAAATTAGGCATTGTGTACTTAAGAGAATATGCAGTCACAGACAATTTTGATAAATAAGTATTTGAACATTCTTTTTCTGTCACTCTCTTGCAAGTGCCTCCCCTCTTTTTCTAGTCTAGTCTCTTTGTCTAGTTTTAAAGATCGTATTCATTTCAGGGAGTTTTAAGCGGTTTTTGTTGTCCATTCTAATAGTATGGCCAGCCCACCTCAAGCGTCCCACCTTGGAGTTGATTACATCGGGCGCTCGGTAGATATCGTATAGTCCTACATGTCCCTTTGATGGGACAACAATACAGAAGGACAAGAGTTACAGTGGTTAAATACACCACACGCCCAGGCTTGAGAAAAATAACATTTTATTGTGATCTCACCGGGAATCAAACCTGAATCAAATGCGTGTGTAAGGCAAGCATCTGAAGTACTAAACAACGGGTGCCGCAATGTTAACCTTTCCCTTACCGTCCTAAAAACTTTCCCGCGTTACGGTGCTGTGTAGTCACTACACACGCAAAAAATGAGAGATTTAAATCGTAAAAGTGTAATATTCATCGGCAATTGCTTCAATTATTTATAGTTGAAGTCAAAAGTGATGATATTTTTAATCTAATTACTAAAAACATTCATTCATGCTCTCAGTGCGCGCAAAAGAACCGCCACCGACTATAGCCGAGGAACTACTAATACTAACGCAGCTAACGGGCGTCAGGGAGAAGTACAAGAAAATTTGCTGTTCGCGCGTGTGACGCATAAAAATTATCTCTATCGCACTCAAATATACCCGTATTATCGAGAGTGAGACGTAAAGAGTGTGCGAGACAATTATATATTAGGATTACTCTTTTACTACGAACGCAACATGCGACACACTGGTAAACTTTCTGTTGTATCGGTGATACCTCCGATTTTTGACAAAATGCTTTTTATGTTTCCAGTAAGCATTAATTATTTGATAAAAAAAAAACATTTTTACCGATATGTAAATGTGTAACGAAGGAATACCGAAAATTTCAACCCATCATTTATTATATTAATGGAGATATTAAAGTTATTAGATGCAATGTGTACTGGCCACACATCACCGGGAAGGGAGACTTAATGTAGTGAGTGACGTGATGAAGAGACAGGTGGGTACGTCTCGGAACCGGTAGACATGAATTATTTAGTGACGTTAGTTATGTATGTTTTTATTTACCCGACACAGATTTCCTAAGGACTGTGATAAGAATATTTTATTAGTAAGTGCTGGTATTCAGTTGGTGGTATAAATTCCTATGCAAATATGAAGTCCATTGTACTGTTAATTTACAGTTCATTATTGCTCTATATATTGGAGGTAAAAGGCTAAGTGACCGAATCACACTATAACCGAAATTGAGTTATATGTATATCCCACTTTTCTCACAATTTTAAGCCGCATTGTACAGGGAGCGGCAAAATGTACTGTTGAGAGAGTAGGTGCTGGGGGTTGGTGGGGATAGGCGCGTTTCAGAGCCCACGCCTGGACATCTTTAGTAGCCATGGAACAGTGGTCGGCTGAGCACTGCGTTTGTAGTCGAGGGGATTTTTCAAAGGGGCGATTCCTGCATTACTGTTCAGCGGCAGTTCCGTAGGCAGTTAAATGCTCCTGGACTGGTGATCACCCTAACTTCCATATAACAAAAATGATCTAGAAATGCAGTAATGAGGAAGTTCAGCCCTACAGGAAAATTGGATATAAAAAATGTATTCTTAAGTGTAGTAAAAATTAAAACATTAAATTGTACGGCGAAGTTTCTTGAAAATGCATGAAAAAAAATCTATAGATTATTACTCTAGAAATGATTGATTGTGTCTATCCTGTACGGGCTTATTTAGCCCGGTGGTGAAATTTTATTTTAGTACATGTACTCCCAAAGCAAAAAGTTTCATGAGCGAGTTGATTTGAGATCGTAATGGTTCGAATATTAGAAAAAAAAAATGTTTTACGTTACACAGGTCGGCCGCTAGATGGCAATAGTGGTATAAAAAAAAAACTAACATACAGTAAAAAAAAAAAATGCTTTCTGAGAAAACAGAAAGTCTCGCAGGGCCGATAAAGCAAGGCCCGAATTTCCTAGCATGTAACAGTCTACGATAGTCTACGATAGCCGACTGCATAGGGCACTGCATTGGTACACCAACCACAGAATATTTTGATCATTTTTTATTTGTTACATTAAGGTAAGATGATCAGTCTTACGCTTCAGGTACCAGTCCAGGAACTATGAAAATATTCTGGTGTGAAAACATCCTTTTAAATAAATATTCCATATCAACCACGTCGGGAATCAAACCCGAGACCTCTCGCATGGCAGGCAATCGCGCTGACCATTACACCACGAGGCCGACAATTATTTAATAAAAACAAACTATTTTTAACGACATCACTAGTTCTTTCGAATCAACCAATGATAAGACAGTCCCGATAGATATCCAATTAACGGTAACTCAACTGAACAATCAGCAGAACTCACCGAGTAAAATACATAAATATTTATATATAATAAAATTCAAGTATACAAATCTATAAAAAATTATAATACGATACATAAAATTGTACAAAAAATTTTTTTGGCTTAGTTTAAAAACCACAGAACTTCGTCATTGCCCATTAACGACTTTCACTAATTATTTTAGCACTGATTACCTTCTTTGTAGCAGAATATTAAAAATAATCTTTAGTAATAAAGACGTGCGGAGAAATGAATTCAATGCATTGAAATTATAATGAATGTGGAAAAGAAAAGTTACGACGAATATAACCGCTGTCCATAATACAATATTGAAAAATTATACATATACAATTACTTTTATTGCTTTCTATGCATATGATATGTATTGCGTTTATTATTCACATTATAATGATGAGTGCATTTGACATACTTTTGAATGAATGCTCAAGAGTAAATTTCATAGCTCATAAATTCTTTTGGATTTTAGCAGAAGTTAAATGATTGAATAGTCGAATAATTTAAATTTAGATCTAAATTTGTTGCAACAGAGATGGAAAACATTTTGAGTACGAAATATGGAATATCTTAATTCTATGGTTTTATCTTATACTTTAATACGTTGTGCAAATGTGAAAATTTAGAACAAGTAAATTCAATAAATACTTAGGGGTCATAATAGATTCTAAACTAAGCTGGAAAGATCAAATTGTAGAAATATCCAAGCAAATATGGAAATTAGCATACATTTATAAAAGCCTAAGAAATATCTTGAATGCTTAACTTATGAGACAAATTTACTTTGCTTTTTGCCAAAGCAAACTATCATATTGCAAGTAAGCTTGGGGAGGTTGCTCTCGTTCAATCCTTGAACCAGTGAAAATAGCACAAAAGTGGATAAGATCATTCTCAAAAAACTCTCGAGGTATCCAACGGAAGATCTATTCGCTGAGTTAAAGACATTGGATGTAAGACAATTGTTTGTGAGGTGCCTACTACTTAAATTTTATGATAAATTAAGTGAGGTCAAAAGAACCCATCAAAATATAAACACTCGTTCAGCAACACAAATTAACTGTGTCCCATTTGTATCAACCGCCTTTGGTAAAAAGCAATATAATGTAATCGCTCCAAAAATTTTGATGATTTATTGCCAAATATAAAAGACTCAAAATGTAAAACAAATTTTAAAATAAAAATAACTGCACATATAAACAGTGTAGCGAGAGATTTTTTTGAAAAATATATGTTGATCAAAAAACGAAGTACCTACTTTATATAATTGGTACACATACTATTTTTATTTTTATGTATTTCATTACTTCATATTTATTTTTTATTATATATTATACTATATTATTCGTGTTTAAGTAACATGTATTCTTGACACATATATATACTTTATATTTCTTACATTCGATTAGCTAGGCATTTATAATTAATCAGTTTTAGTATTTTGTTATTGTTATATTAGTATAGAACTACTTATGCTCTAAAAGATAAAAAAATCTCCATCTTAGAACAGGCTGAGCCATGTTAGATGGAGACTATCATAAACAGAGAACACTCCGTTTTCTATTAATTAGTTTTATATAGATTCCCTATTGTTATTAAATATGTATACTAATTTTATGCAATACATTTACAAAATAAAAATAAATTTAAAAATATCCATACAATATTATCTATAATATTATATTTATTTATTGTGTACTAGAACATAATATAAAATAATGTAAATTAATCAATAGTAAAGAAAAGAAAAAAATATAAAGTTTTATGTGAAATAAATTATAAAAATAAATTGTTAATAATGAAAGCATTTCAAATTTCCATTAACGATATATATTATTGTGCCATAAAATTAAAGTACTTATTGATTTTAATGATGTGACTAATTTATTATTTTTAATACGTTCTAGTTTAATTAACATTCGTATTTAAACATTTCTTATCAGACAAAACATGACCTTCCAGTTGCAAATTAACTCAACTAGACAAAATGTGTAAAACATAACACTGATTTTATGCATCATGAACAGTGCACATGACGTTCTTTGTCTATACATGTAAAATGTGTAGTACACAAGACAGGTAAACAGTACGAACATCAGAAGTAGGTTATGGTGATAAATAATGCATATATTGCAATATAACGGTAGAATGTTTGCAACAAACAAACTAGGTGGGTACTTGTGTATTAGATATCAGCATACTTGAACCCAGGGCTGTGGCAACACCGATTTAAAAAACAAAGTAAGCAAAAGGTTTTATCAGATTGGCAACATTGCTTTTGAATTAGAAAATTGAAATGAAAAAACGTGCAAATTAAAGGATAACATAGTATAATGATTATAGTAATAATGCAATGCATATTAATACATAAAATGTACCCATGTTACTTAAGTTTTTCATTTATAACAGGGCTGCATTCGTGCAAAATATCTGTACCTTAAAGGATAAACCACGGGAGTCACATTAAACTAAATGTTCAGGAAACAAGATTTTGTGATTGTGCTATTTCTAAAAAATCATAACTTTTGAACCAAATGAGACAATTTCAATCTATCAAGAACTTTTAATGTAGAAAAAATCTTACTATAATAATAAAACTACAGGTAAACGTCGTTTTGTGCCGGTTCGGCTGACACCAGACGACAGTAGGTGCCGCGATTCTAATAACAGACACAATTTTGCACGTTGTTTTATTCTATTACTGTGTACGCAAGCGGCCTATTGTGCGTGTGTAATTGTTTCCAAGTTAATTTTCGTTTTGTTTTTAAGAAAAATAAAAAGGTATTTATTTATTTTATTTTATTTGGGAAATCAACAGTTCTACATACATATTTTTAGTAAACAAACAGATATAGTGTATAAACTCAGAACTAATAACAGATTTCCACATAGTATACAAAGTTAGTAAAGAAAATATATTACATATCAAATAAATACATACAATTTATACATTTAAAAATGTTATTTTCATGTACTCAATAATCAAAGATTTTTTAATATTTATTTTAAGAACATTAAGTTACTATAAATTGGGCGGGATAAGGACAAAAATGCTTGAAGAGAGGATAAGGAGGGGAAGGGAGATGTACATATTTATTATTAAAATGTCTACTAAGTTACATAATACATTTTAAGTGTAAATTTTAAATCTGACAGAGTGATGTTTGTGTAATCTATATTTTTAAATTTTGTATTGTACATTGAAAAAGTCCTACGAAAAAAAGCATTTTTAACATACGATGTTTTACTTATTGGTACATGAAACAGGTGGTACCGTCTATAAATCCTGGCTGGCACATGTATTGTTATTAAACCAAGCAGATCATATTTTTTATGCTATGATTCTGCAAGAAAGGAAGCAACAATCAAAGCAAATGAAATTGGATGCTTTTTTCAAAAAAATGTGCTGATTTAATTTAGTACGGACGAACTGGTGAGTTAGTATTGATTATAAAAAATTTATTATTTGTATCAAGAAATTTTATTGATTTTGTAAACAAATTGAAACTGTATTTATTAAATACATTTTAATTTATTTTGAATATACATAGAATTTATATTTAATAAACATGTTACATTGTTCTTAAAATTTTGACATGCAACCTAACCTTATATCTTATATTATATTTGTGTTTATTCCACGCCCGTGTCTCTCGGAATGGAACCCTGGAGTAAAACAACGTTTACCTGTACATATCAAAATAGCATATCTGGGGCTAATGACGTTTTTTGCATTAAAACAAAGTGGACTTCAGATTTTTATTTCAACTTAAAAAATCATTTTTATGACGTAAGTGGACTTCGGTGTTTTATTCACATTTAAAATGGGCTATTGTGATAATTTCTACATTTTTATTTCAAAGTTGCTAAATGTGGACTTCTTTTTCCTCTAAGGCACGGATATATCAATTTAATTTCACTATAGTCCTTAAAATACAGCTTGATTAAAATGACAGCTGCCAAACTACTGTCACTGGTGATAGGAAATTACTTATCACTGATCATGTACCGATCAAATCGATTTTATCAGTTTTTTCATGCAATCATGAAACTCTGTTTCCAAAAATTGATATAAACACGCAAACACAAGCCTATTATTGTGTCTTTCAGACAATTATTTACTAAAAAATAAGACATTAAATATACTTTTATTCATGAACAACAACAAATGAACTATTTTTTATTCGATCGATTTACATTGATCAATTTGTCCCATCTCTGACATTTTTGCAAAATGACGTAACCTTGTAAGAACGTCTTTAATAATTGGGTTTATTTTAGTTTTTATTAGTTTTAAAGCTGATTTTATATAATTGTGTTGATTTTTATGTCAAGTATTGTATTAAATAAATAAATTAACATGCCAGATACTAATGATTTTTCATGTGTCAATATAAACCACTCCTTAGACGTTACTACAAAGTTATGTCGTCACTTTTTCTGACAACTGTCATTCTAATCAAGCTATATTTTAAGGACTATGAATATGTTTAAAACTTGGCTTACATATCATTTATAAGAATGGCAGGAATTCGCTCCCAAAAAAACCAAACCAGCCAGAAGCCAGTTGTCAAAATTAAAAACAAACTTTTCTGTGTAATGATGATTACCGACATATAAAAAAAAATAGAGACGTACTTAGGAGTTCCAGTAATCAAAAAATCAACTCTGCGATTTATTGTACGAGAGTAAAAAAATCTTTAAATTTGTGTATATTTGAACGAACGCCCGAGCTGAAAAGGTCCAAGGTACTCTATGTTTCTTTGTTCCTGAACTGGGAGCAAAAGTGCAAGACTGATCCCCTCACCTTCGAGATACACTGCATTTGATGTTTCAATGTAGTGCCCTATGCATCACTGGGAGCGGAAAAGGAAATGATTTGAAATTAGTAGACTTATTATCAAGTTACCGGTGAGTATGGAAAATTATCTGAATCATATTCAATAATGAGGTCAAATTAAGGCACATTGTAATATGAACATTTGCATACCGAATGAGCTTAGCTTAGCGGATAGTAGGAGGTATTCGCCTACACGTGAAAGTCTATCTTCAAACATCTGTGCAAATTTCTACGTAAATGTTACTTAACGAAAATGATTGATAGGAGACACGTATCCATAGAGGAATAAACCCACGTTGTATTGAATTTCACTAATATTGTAGGATGGATTCAACACATAAGATTTAATATACTTTCACAACATGTAGAGACACCAATACAACTAATTACATTTTTGTCTATTATAATACCCAGAATCCCAGGTTTCCTTACAATAATTCTAGTATGTATTCATCAAAAGCCACATTAACCACATTACTTCTAAAAGAATGAAAACTTTGGGTTTCATTCTTAGAACCATAAAGGATTTAGAATCAGTTAAGAAGTAAGGTAAGAAGCCAATTAGAGTACAACTCTACTATATGGTCCCTTTTTTACAAAATTCATATGAATAATGTTGAAAGAATCCGATGAAATTTTTTTAATTCATTATTTTCAAACTGCATATTCCTATAGAACAAATTAACTACATGTCTTAGTTGAACTTTTTGAATTTACCAACTCTGGAGGATCGGAGGAAAATAACTGACCTAATATTTTTATATAAAATCATAAATTCTAAATTTGATTGTTGCGAACTCCTGGATTTTATAAATATTGATATACCAATACGTAGAACTAGACAAATTAGTCCATATTATTGTCACCCTTCTCAAACTAATTTGTCACTCACCTATACTGTGTATATACAGACTAGGAAACTAATGTACCTCTCATATCGACATTTTTAACTCGAGTCTCTGTGAATTCAAATCATCTCTTTACAAATATTTCATGATGTTCTATAGTAACGATTAACAAATTATTTGCAAAAGGTAATTATGCTAATGATGTGATGTTTATTCATTTTATATTTTTTATATATTTTGTATGCTGACATACATACATGTATATATATATATATATGTATATATATTTCTTGTTATTATTCTTTTTATACCCATGTTTTAATATTATTTTTAAGTTTTTAATTTTTGTTTATCTAACTAACTAATTATATTTTATATTGTAAAAGGCACTTGTGCCGTATAATAAATAAAATAAAATAAAACTATTCTAGAGACAAAATGCCTTCCTGCTATCATTGAATAAAATTCAAATATAAACATCTTCGTTTTGTCTCCTTCTGAGTTAATTGCATTTTTTCAATCAATTTTTTAAAAAATAATCTAAATCTAGCTGAAGCATATTAGTATAGAAAAAAATTGAATTACATATTGTGGGCAGAGAAAAAATTAAAACACTACACAGTTCTCCTTAGAACAGGTTATCACCTTCAGCTCTAAGGGAAATTGGATACAATAAATGTAAAAATTAGAGCATTAAATTGTACGGCAAAGTTTACTGAAGATGTAAGAAAAAAATAATAAAAACTGACTACTTCGAATGACGTCACTAGTTCATATGAATCGACCTGATGTGAGAGCTATGGAAGATTTCCGGTTTGCTTGCCATGGATGGACCAACGGGAAGAACTGAATGATAACAAACTTCTTTTCAGGTAAATATTTTTTTTATGGCATTTTGCCATTATCAGAGTATTTTATTTTTCAAGAATTAACGGTACAAGTATCTTTTACATTACATACATACATAAGTATTTACAGTGGAGTATGTACAGTAACAACTTTTTCAATGCTTACTTAGAAAGAACATAATTAAAATATTGATTCCACACTAAAATGTTTTACAAGTAATTGTTAATAAGCTGGAAATTTCAATAAAAATATGTCACCTAAATCCGAATGTTTATTACCCAGCGCATGTAGACGATTCAGTACTGAATTGCTAGAATAATATATTGAGATATGATTGTTGCAGTGATAAAGTTGAACTAGCATTGAATCGGATAAGACAAAATGACTACTTGACACGAGTAAATACCTTTTTTTTAGACTTGTTTTAACAACTGGACAATCGATATATAAATAATGTAATGTAAACTAACTTTCGAAATAAATTAAATAAAATTATCTGCCAGTAATAATACTTAATTGCTGTTATTATTATCATACAATCATGAAAGTAAAGTGTGTCATTGCATTGCATAAGTGGAATTGATAAAATTTTCAATTTCACTGATTCAATTCTCAGTTTAAGTATAATATTGGTCAGTGTCAAACGAACATAAAAACCTAGGTGATGTGTGACCATAGAATAATTGTACTGTTATCAGCAATGTATGGCAGTGTGATTCACTGCTATTAATACATCATTGCAAATTATCGTATTATACAGAGGTATTATTTACAGTAAATGACTACAATAAGGAGTAAAATATAATTTTAATATCATGTATAATAAGTTATTAAAGACGAAACCGATATCCGCATAAGTAGATTTACTGACAGTAGATTTCTCTACGTTTGTAAACTTGAACAGTAAATATTCGTCAATATTTTGAGTTTGTCCAAATTTTCGTAAACAAGGACTGGATTTAACTCCCTGGGGAGCTGTTTATATTAACATATTTATTTATTTATTTATTTATTTATTTTATTAGGTAAACAAACAGTATGTACACATATATTGCCAATTTCTTTGTATATTAGTGTAAGAAACTCATGCACACAGCAAAAAAATTGTTTACACTTAATACAATAATTTAAATTATGTTCAATATAATAAATGTAAAAGAAACAAAATGAAAAAAAATTATATTATAATAATGTTAAATGTCTGCTTCTCTCAAAATTTCTATAATTTTTTACCTAAATTTACATACATTGTCACAAAAAATATCAGCCTCGGTAAATATATTGTTATATTGGTCGCATATACTAGGTATTGTAGATTGTTTAAAATAGTTTGTTGACGCGTTTTCAGTGTAAAACAATAGATTTTGTCTTGTCGGTCTAGATGGCACACGGAATGGAAGTCTTTCTAGTAGGTTAGGAGAATCAATTTTATTATTTATTAATTTGAATAAAAATAACTGGTCCAACATTATTCTTTGATTTTTAAGAGAGTTTATTCCATGGTACTGCATACTTTCAGCATGATTAGAAAAGTTAATATTACAACAGAGATGAAGAACATTTAAGAGAAGGTAATATAGAAGTCTAGGCATCTATCTACAGGGCTTATGACCTGTCAACGGCTGGTTTAAGTGGCCACTTTACACACTGTGTAACATTCACCATTTTGCCTATGTTTGAATATCCATATATCTTTAATTCTTCCATTTGTTGATTTTAGTGAAGTTAAAGAGCTGAAACCTTTATTGCTGAGAAGAGATTCATCTGACTGAATTGTTTCACATACTAGGCAACGCCTGAAAACAATTTTCCAATTTTTAAACTTTTTCTTGGACCAGTTGGTTTCATTACAATATTTGAGTTTGTCCAAATGTTTGTAGACAAAAGACTGGATTTCACCCCCTCGGGAGTCATTAAGATTAACAAATTACAACAGAGATGGAGAATACCTTTAATAAGGGAATATGGAAGTCTAGGCATTTACAGGGCTTATGACCATTATAATATATTAACAGTTCCCTGCCAAAAAATTCAATTGATGGTTACGCGGTTCTGCAGTAACACTGACAATATGATAGGGATGGTGAATAGTCTACATTATCATCATCATATGTCCACGCATAAATTACTGTTCTTCTATTCTTTTTTTTATGAAATGAAGGAGAAATTCAAAATATACAAATTCTTCAAAATAAGGCAATGAGGATTATACTCAAAAGAAATATCTATTCTACTGTGGAAAGAATGCACAAAGAAATTGGCTTGATCACAGTAAAGCAGCAAATGAAATATAATAAAGCAATTTTTATAGATAAAATAATTAAGGGGATGAATAAAATAAAAACAATAATAAAATTTAACCAGCAATGTCATACATATGAAACATGGGATAAAAAAAGATAAGATTACCAATGAGGAGAAAAACAGAATCCTAAAATTCATTGTACAAGGGATTAAAGCTGTACAATGAGTTGCCTGAAGAAATAGAGGAGATAGAAAAGATTGAAATATTTCAAATTAATTTGAAAAAATATGTTACTGAGAAATTTTTATAAAAAAATTGTAATGTTATGAAAAGTTTATATTAGTTCTTAAGATGTTATGAACTAACTTAATAAAGCATAAATAAATAAATTACAATTTTATTGTTGAAGTATTTTATTGTCGTTATATTTTTAATAAAATTAAACTACAACAAACAGTAAACAATTTCATTTTTTTCAAATCCCGAATTGGTTTTTATTTGAGGAAACCGATCCGCGATTAAAGTAGCCACTTAACCCTTTCGCTCCCCGCCAACACGTTTGTGTGGGTACGACCAAAAATTAAAATCGTTTTCCATATTCTGTTAGATCCTGGCCACAACGATTGTTCATGTTACTGGCCACTTAGAACATAACATATTTTTTATATGATAGCTCCAGTATCCGAAGTGGAGAGATGGTCCAAAAAAAGGAGAGGAAAGAAAATTTTGAAAAATATCTCAGGAGCGAAAGGGTTAAACCAGCCAATGACAGTACATAAACACGGTAAATGTATAAACTTCCATATTCCCTCTCTCAAAAATGTTTTTCCTCTGTTGCGATAAATTTGGATCTTAATAACTCCCCGGGAAGTGCAATCCAGCCTGTCTACAAACATTTGGACATACTCAAAACACTCTTGATTAAATTAACTGGTATACAAAGAAGTATAGTGAGATAATTCAGCCACATGAGTCTCACCTACATCTACAAAGGTTTCAGCTGTTTACTTGACAAAAGTCAACATATGGAAGAGTTGAAAAAATGTTAATGTTTAAACATAAGCAGAATGGTAAACGTTGGGGTGTAAAGTGGCCACTTAAACCAGCCAACGACGGGTCATAAGCTCTGTAAATGCCTAGATTTCTATTTAAATTTATTTCAACAGAGAGGGAAAACATTTTTGAGAAGGGAATATGGAAGTCTAGGCATTTACAGGGCTTATGACCTGTCGTTGGCTAGTATAAGTGGCCACTTTACACACTGTGTAACATTCACCATTCTGCCCATGTTTGAACATCCACATTTCCTCAACTCTTCCATTTGTTGACTTTTGTGATGTAAAAGAGCTGAAACCTCCATCACGTGGGTGATATTCATCCTGCTGAACCAAATCACCTACTAGGCAACGCTTGAAAACCATTTTCCAATTGTTATACTTCTTCTTTTACCAGGTAGTTAATTCAACAATGTTTGAGTATGTCCAAATGCTTGCAGACTGGCTAGATTTCCTCCCTAGGGAGTTATTCATATTTAAATTTATTTCAACAGAGAGGGATTTCTAGGGGGACTAGATTTCTATATTCTAGAGGGACTAGATTTCTATATTCTAGAGGAACTAGATTTCTATATTCTAGAGGGACTAGATTTATATATTCTAGAGGGACTAGATTTCTACATTCACTTCTCAAGTTTTCCCTCTGTTGTAATAAATAAAGGTTGAGAGTATCAAATTTCTGCCAACAATATTGTGCTCAAAAAAAAATTCTAAAATCATAAAAGTGCAAATGTAAGCAGAGTTGTCCAATTTCAAGGCACGATTTTCATTTGGCCAATCAAGTAGAAAAAATAAACAGATAAATATGCAAGCGCCAGTTACTTTCTAAATTCCATTCCAAATTGTATAGACTGATTTGTACTTGTTAATGGTTAGGTACGGTTGTACCAATTGTTGGTAAAATATAAAATAAAAAATAAGAAATCGAAAGTAAAACGTACCTTTTTGCCGTCGATAGAATAAATCGTCCTAACTCCACTCGGCAGAGTAACATTGTCAACCAATACTCTGGTTAAATCAGCTGTTAGACTGTCAAAAGACCTGAAAATGAAAACCGGCGAATGTAAAACCGCATCGTAAACTAACACCATAACACTCGAAACTTAGAACACAATTTTCCAATACCTATAACGTTCAGCTAGCACTGGTATCACAACACCGGAGTAAAATTTATCACCATTCCTAAAGAACCGGACCCGCTTCGCCTTCCTGGCGGGCGGAGTCCTCAGTATAACACCTCTCCTGGACTTCTTCATTATTTCCATATCACTAAAGTCTTTCTCCAGGTCGCACACGGAACTCGACCGACTTCCGCTGCGGCTCAAGTTTTCCTCCATTCTGCAAATAAAGCAAAGTTGACACTGAATCGGAAAGGATGTCAGATAACGGAACGTCAAACTCATCCATGTGTGGAGAATGGGCGAATTACCTGGCTGAATCGAAAAAATTAAAAAGCGCAACGAAGATCACAGCGCAGCCAGAAGCCGCTGCGAGCTTTCGCGGTACGATTAAAACATTATTTGAGTGAAAAATGTAAATTACTATCGTTCACATACGCCCATAACCTATCCAAAAATGTTTGCTGGCGTAATTCACTGCGCAGGCGCATCTTTTGGAAATCGGTTTGCTATAAATTAAACATGTTTTCCTCGTAAATCAGGGAAAGTGACGTCAAACTATTTTTTAAACGATTGATTAATCTTTACCAGAATTTAAATCTTCTTTGGACGTCAATTTACCAAAAAATATTTTTTTAGAGTTTTTGTAGAATTTTGTTTAGTTTTCAATGTAATAATAATTTATTTTCAATTTTATGTCGAACGCAGTTCTTACTTTAGAATAGAAGGCAAAGTTCAGTTAGAAACTGGCAACACCGCAAACAGGTGACGCATTTATCAATTTCGTTTTATGTCATCGACGAGCGACAAACAAAGACGACTTATTTCTTTTATATTTTCGTATCAGCGCAAGTAAATTGAGTCGCAAAATGGCATCAAGAAAAAAGACCTTGCTCAAAGTGATAATATTGGGAGACAGTGGCGTCGGGAAGACATCGCTCATGAACCAATTCGTCAACAAGAAGTTTACAAATCAGTACAAGGCTACGATCGGAGCTGATTTTTTGACGAAGGAAGTGATGGTCGACGACAGAGTAGTGACCATGCAGATATGGGATACAGCGGGGCAGGAGAGGTTCCAGTCGCTGGGAGTCGCCTTCTACAGGGGAGCGGATTGTTGCGTATTAGTATTCGACGTTTCCGCCCCCACCTCGTTCAAGTCTCTGGAGAGTTGGAGAGACGAGTTCCTCATCCAGGCGTCGCCCCGGGACCCGGAGAACTTCCCCTTCGTCATCCTCGGGAACAAAGTGGACTTGGAGAGCAGAACGGTTTCGGCGAAGCGCGCGCAGCAGTGGTGTCAAAGCAAAAACGGGATTCCTTACTTCGAGACGAGCGCCAAGGAAGCTCTGAACGTGGAGTTGGCGTTCCAGACCATCGCGCGCAACGCGCTCGCACAAGAAACAGAAGTGGAGCTATACAACGAGTTCCCCGACCAGATCAAGCTGAACGCAAACGAAGGAAGCAGAGGGAGAGACGGGGACAACTGCGCTTGCTAGAACACACTGATATAAAGGTTTCATACTTTGCCTTACCACTTGTTTTTAACGGTTTTGTTGGGAAGCAAACTTACATCTTAAGGCTTCAGAACTTTTGCTTCAGCATTGATAATGTAAGCCTAAAATCACGAAACTTTTGACATTTTCTTTTAAGTGATACCATGGTAATAATTTAAGGCCCGCTTAAAATCATCTCAGGTACCTACTTGATATTTTTTAATTATAATTTTGAATCAATTTAGAACAAATATTTTCCACAACAAAAACTGCTTCTATTCAGATTAAATTTCTAAAGTCCTTAAAATATACCTCGATTAGAATGACAGTTGTCAGCAAAAATGACGACATAACTTTGTAGTAACATCTACGGAGTGATTTATATTGACACACGAAAAATCACTCATATCTGGCATGTTAATTTATTTTTTTAATACAAATAAATCAACACAAATATATAAAAACGACGTTACATCATTTTGCAAAAACGTTAGAGATGAGACAAATTGATCGAATAAAAAAATATTAATTTGATGTTGTTCATGAAAAAAGTTAAAATGTCTTCTTTTTTGGTGAATAATTGTCTTAAACACTCTATAATAGGCTTGTTTTTGGGTTTTTATATCAATTTTCGGAAACAGAGTTTCATGTTTGCATGAAAAAATTGATAAAATCGATTTGATCGGTACATGATCAATGATCAGTAATTTCCCAACATTAGTGACATTAGTTTGGCAGCTGTCATTTTAATCAAGCTATATTTTAAGGACTATAGTAAAAATCAAATTGATGGTTCAGTTCCATAGACGATATTCAAAAATGTGAAATTTTGATTTATATTACCCATTGTATTAAAAAAAGCACTCCTTTTTAATTCCTTAAAGGTTAACTCATAAAAATTATTGGTTTTCTCTTGTTATACAACTGTTTTCACAAGGAAACTTATCAGTATCTCGGCTCCGTGACTAATTAAAACATTGACGCAACAACTTTACTCCCAAAACGAGTAACCATAGTGTATATATATTTCACATAAATATGTACATATGTACTTCACTTAAGATGAGTCAAAACTTTGGTCAGCCATTTAGTAATTTCTAGATATAGCTCTATGGACTTGATCCATCAAAATGGAGTTAGATTTTAATTCTTGAATATTCAAATTATCATTCCAACACTTTTTTGTTAAAATATTTAAAACAATGGAATTTGATTCGAAATTTGTAATCTATTCCACAAAAAATTGCTCTGAAATGACATTATATTATAAAATTTTGGAAAATTTATTTCTGTTACAGCTTAACTACTTCTAAGCCATTTGTTATTTTTTCCTAATTTTAAAACCTTTTTTTATAACGTAAGTTTTAATATAAGTCAGATAGCAAACTTAGTTAGCAATTGTAAATATGTTTTGATTGACTTTTATTTTTTTAATGTTTGCATTTTATCAACTTAAAATATATTACGCACCATTAATAAACACGCAAGAATATATAATCAGTACATATAAAATATTAATACCCCAAAAAAGACGTACAGTTAATATTATTGTACATGTGTGTTAGTTCCTAACCTATCAGATTGCTTGCCTCCTAAATAGCACAAATATTTTTTTCAATTAGAATCTTTACTTGAAATGTCATTATTTTGCCCAATGTTCATTTGTTTTCCACAACATAACTTAGTGATCCAATTTCACAACTTCCTGAGTTAATATGCTGAAACTAAAATAGTCTGAAGCCTTACAAAAGACACAGTGGCGGATAATAGGTAAAAGTAATATTTTCAGTTAAGAGATTTCATATTATTAACGGGATGATTTATAACTTGATAAGGTAAATTGAATTATAAGAAGCAAAATGAAAACAGTTGAGTGGATATAAATGTTAAAAGTGTTGAGTTTTTATTTACTTGCGTACTCTGAAATATATTTTAACTCATTCCGTATCAAATTAAATAAATGTTTTTTTTTTTTATCTAACTTTGGTATCTCCTGCAATATTTAGGCCAAAGTAGTACCTAATCATTATTTAAAAAATATATATGTCTTTTTTTTCATAATCTAACTATGTTAAGTTCAACAAAAATAAAGACGGTTTTAAAGAAATCATTTTTATTTTTAAATGTTTGAACTACTTTTATATCTAATACCCAGCTATGAATCCTTCATTAAACCCTAATCCGCATCTGATGGTGCTTGGGGCACTGCATTGGTAATGTGCGAGCAGTGTATCTATCATGTTTTACAGGAAGATAAAGTGATCAGTCTTACGCTTCAGGTGCCAGTCCGGGGACAGTGTAATATTGCAGTGTAAAAAACACCTCATTTTATGTTGAACCTCCCGGGAATCGAACCTAGGACCTCAGCATGGTAGGCAAACACACCAACCACTTCACTACGAGGCGGACTTATCCCCACTCGACTTCATTTTTTCAGGATTTTTACCTGAGAGTATCCATCGGGTTGAAATCACTCGTCCAGGATTCTGGTCTATTTCATACACAGCTGTATTCTTCTGAAGATAGACAAGTTATGGATCCAATAGTTTTTTTTTATAATTAACGTTGCTTTTATTTAAAATATGTCTGAATGCAATCTTTTTACTTTATTATCGTATTCATTGATGTTTTAGTAATATAAATCAAAGTTGTGTTCAATAAAAATACAATCTCTTATGAAAACCTTAAAATATACATACTAATATTAATGTTTCTCTTACAAATTTTATTTAAAAATCACTGTTTTCATGCCCCTTGAAGTATTTCGAGTAGAATAAATTTGATCGTAAATTTTATTTTCCACTCCTTAATAAACGCATAGAACATCGCGATTTGTGATTAGAAATTGTGTAATTTATCTTTTGTAATTTTATATTTTACGAAACATCCATAGATACTCCAAAATTTTGTGCAAAATACCAACGACTTGTAATAAAATAGACTCGTTAAAAGCGCATAGTCGATGCATTGCAATTTGTGGGTAGTTGCCCTCTGCCTCCTAACAGCAGTAACCAAATGTCACTACACAGAAAAATACCATTGCGAGGAAATATTTTGATTGCATGCTACTGTGAAGAACAGAATATAAATATATTATTTTATTCTTAAATAAAATTTAACTCGCCAATTCCCCATGAGAACGGACCGAGAAGATAAAACGTCACTTTCGTTTGTCTTAGCATACATCTCATGCACACACGGCGATTATTCCAACCTTCGACATGTCCATCTTCAAGTATTTGTTGAATTTGGTCATCCAGTTCGGCTCGGCCTTCCTCATTTTCGCATCATAAATCCTTTTAGCCCTGCTTTCGCTATCCATTTGCTCTACATCTCCAAACTGTTGCAGCCCTCCTTTCTTGATTGCCGTTAATGCTTGTTTAAGCCTTACGTAATGCACAAACATTTGTGCATCTAGTTTTACTACACATTCGCCTGAAAGATAGTATTTGACAGCATTCAGCCTACTTTCATCTTTGTTTTTCCAATTCCATACCTCGCTCCCATACATGGGGATCAAAACCAGGACTCCATTGTGAACTGCTTACTTTGCCTATTAAATAAATTACATTTTAGAGTAGATTTTTCACAATTTCAAAACATTGGAAAAGTGTTCTCAGAAATATGAACTATTGAAATGTGGATATCTTTTTCTTACATAAATATTTGCTTGTGTATCGTGATTTGCAATCTCTTTGTTTCCAATTGTCAAGGGCAATGCGTGAGATGCGTCTAGTAAGAAATAATGAGTCTATTTATTATGTGTCAGTGCAAAATACGGGTACTTTATTCAATAGTACCTCCCTTTGTTATTAGTTCCCAATAATGTCACATGCCATTGTGTTTCTATCAAATATCAAATTTAAGAGCTCATAATAACTCTTAACATATTTTTTTAGTTAATGTCATTAGAAAATTTAAATAATAATCACATCTGAACTTTGACGCACTTTAGCGGCTTTAAAAAAAACCTACTCAGATGGGTGGCCATTTTGTGTGTAATAATCGAAATATTATTCTTATTCAATAGTCATCTCTGTGGTTTATCAAGATTAAAAGACTTAGTTCAATCACTTTTTATGATTATTAATAATATTATATTATATCTAACTTAAACTTTTGTATTCGATTAAAAAATGTATCCTTTTTTATAATATATTTATATCTTTAGTCACTCAAATTATAAAACAATGTGAGAATGAGTATGTACATATTAAATTTGTTAGTTTTTTGCAAGAAGTCATTAACTAAATTAATAAAAATGTTTTTCAACTTTATTTCAAACATGAAAAAATAAATCACCTTATATAACTGATAAATATAAAAGATTTCTAACTTCTCACTCTGTGTTATTGGTAATCTTCCAAAATACACTTTCTTTTTTACTGTAAAATTGTTGTTACCTGATAAAGAAATGACTGGTGGCATGTTATTATCATCAGCATTCCTCTATCCTCACATAATAGTGCATAGGGTACTGAATTAGTATTCCAATTATCAGCGGTCATTAGTAATATACATCTAGAGAAGATGATTGTTGCCTCATTTTGAGCACCGCCAGCCCAGAGATCATGAATTCAACATTAGGAATCGAACCCAGGACATCAAGAATGGTAGACAGACTAATCTTTACTTGATTTCCTTTCCTCACTAAAGGATACTAAACAGTTGTCTAGGATCCTGGTTCTATTTAACACACAAAACTGTATCCTTTATTCTGGTAATATGTACACAATTACTTAAAAATATGGCATGCGTAGTACAACATTAATTGATTCAGTCTCTTGGCGACTATTACAATTTAAGCAATGTGTTTAATGATTATCTGTGGCCAGGTGAATAAAGAATTCAGTTGTGAAATAGAACGGGAACCCTAGACGGGTGCTTTCGACTCGATGGCTGCTCTCGTGTGAAAATCCTGAATAAGGTTATCGAGTGAAGATGAGTCCGCCCTGTTATGTGGTGGTTCACGTGTTCGCCTACCATTTTTGAGGTCCTGGGTTCGATTCCTGGCAGGGTGAACGTAAGGTATTGACTTTAAAGGTTTTTTGTACAGCAATATTCAATTTAACGATGCACTGCCTTATGCTCACTGGGTGCAGAATGGGAGGATAATAATGTTAAATTAAATAAGAATGTTGGTAACTCAATTTTATACAAACAGGACTTCTCGCAATAAACTGACAATATATCCATTACTGCAACTGTTTCGTTCAGACATAAATATACAATTCATAAATTTATTTAAGTTACGTCTTATTCAATTGTTTCTATGAGATTCTTCGTGAGTTATGATTTAGTCCTTAAGTGCATATTAAATTTATGCTATAAAAATGTACTGTGTCCATTTATAATGGCCTCATTGTTTAGATAATTCACAAGGAAATTTGTGTAACGTTTAATCAAAAAAAAAAAAAAAAATTCAGTCAAGTTATTGTCCCATATAGTGCAAACTCCATGTCAGAGGTTTGCTACGCACTCTACCGCAAATTAATTCCCGTTTCGTAATTCAGTTATTTGCGCCTACCTTTTTGATAATAGACACAAAATTGATATAATAAACCCCAATTTTCTGTGGTTTTTGTTTCTATAAATTCTCTTAAAATCAATCTATAAATTTCAAAATATTTTTTCTCGTTCTAAACAATTAAAACTCATCCGTGTTAGAGTTTCAGATGTTTTTCTATGTCATTAACAGTTGTGGTAACAAGATATAACGTAATATATTGCAATGTTCGAAATCTATTTAGCAAAATGTTTAGTACAACAATATAAAAAAGGGTTTTTAAAATGTCACAGCGTTAATATTTTATTTGAGTGGCCTACTTCATTTTTTTAATGATATCAAAGTGATTTTCATGAAGTTTTTCTATTTTAAATTTAATTTTTTTTACTAAATTCTTTATGAACTGTACTAAACATTTTGTAAAATATGAGATAACAGATTTATTTAAATTTTGAATACTTAGCGCTTAAGCCATAAAGCGCAGAATTTTAGATGATCGCATTATGAATTTCTTTTTTTATATTATAGCTTTGATCTGAAATTCAAAGTAACGTGTAGTTAACAATTATCTAATATAATCATGTACATATTTTATATGTAAATAAAAAATATTCAAAATAAATGAATTTTATTATAACCCCTT